>NC_133123.1:231310932-231933958 GCF_033568475.1 Henckelia pumila
GTGATAACAAACAACAACTCATTGTATAGGAATGTGCTGCCAATCCTTTGTATTTCAGGAATCTACTACAACTCCTACCGCAACCGCCTTTGTCTCTCGACCGGTTGCAGTCACAAGCCTGTCGACTGGTTATTCAAACCAGCAGGGGATAAATCTCTCTACCGGAAGCTTGTCAACCGCCTTTGTCTCTCGACCGGTTGTAGTCACAAGCCTATCGACTGGTTATTCAAACCAGCAGAGGATAAATCTATCTACCGGTAAAATGCCAACTGCTTATCAAGATATCTCAAGACAAATACTTGAGACAAGACGTTCTTTGCAAGATCTTTTATTAAAAGCAGAACCGGCGTATCAGAAGATCTGATGACTCTTGCATCGAGACAACAGGTTGCACTAAAATGGCAAAAACGCAGAATGACTACAGATAAAGCATTCGACCGTTTATACCAGTTTTGGACCCTGGAAGTTGTCTGCATTTAAAGAAGTGTACGATCTTCATGCAGAATCATCAATGCATTTATGAGCATTAAATGTGCATTCAATGCAGCATCAGAACGTTCAAAATAAAGACGTTGATGATTGACCTATATAAAGGGAAGATTTCTCAAGAAGTGAAAGAGAAGAGAAGCAACTCGAAAAATCTCAATCAACTCAATCACTTGAATAATATCAGAAGTCCTCATCTGATATACTGAAGCAATACTTGAGCACACTTACAAGATCATTCACTTGCTGCTCAAATAAACCCTCGCCTACAGTTTACGTATCTGATCTTCAAGGATCTTTCTAGGGTTTCCAAGCCTCTCGACCGCTCTGCAGTTTGAGAAGCTCAACCGGACCATATTCATTATTGAAGAGACTTGAAGCTACTCTGAAAGCTTCCACCAGTCTGATAAGAACTGAGAATCTTATCTGTGTAAATCTAGGAGTTTCGGATTAGGCATTGGATAAGTCCTAAGTCTGAAGTGGGTGTATTGCAAGACGTTGTAATAACCAAAGTCTTCTAGTGAATTCCTTCCTAAGTGGAAGAAGGGGAGACGTAGAAGGATTAAGCCTTCGAACTTCCATAAATCGTGCCTTAGTCTTTATTGCTATTTATCTTACATATTGCTCATACATTGTGTTATAAACTTTGCATCACTAAAACCTCTGAACTATTTCCGCACTATTTAAGTTGTTCAAACCGTTTTAGAAGTTGAGAAAACAGATTAAGTGAACTAAACTTCACTTGATCATTTTGAAAAGGAAGAAGAAAAGTTTCAGAGTGTATTCACCCCCCCTCTACCCTCTGAACCGATCCCAACAACATCTTTTTTTACCATGTGTTCTAATTTATTTTATATTCGATTATATAATATTTCTCCTATGAACAAGTAAATGGTTACCCTTTTCATTATTATATAATCAATTTGTTTCATAAATTATTTATTCATTTGACTCTTCAATTAACTCATTTATTTCAAAATTATACCATTCACTTTTTCAAATAAAATCTATTATATATCTATTATCTATTACATATATAAATATGTGAGTTCAATTATGAATTTACATGGTTATCCTTTTTATTATTATATAATCAATGTGTTTTTTTAATTATTTATTCATTTGACTCAATTAACTTCAATTGTGAATTTACATGGTTACCCTTTTCATTATTATATAATCAATGTGTTTTTTAAATTATTTATTCATTTAAATCTTCAATTAACTCATTTATTTCAAATTTATACTATTCACTTATTCAAATAAAAAAGTAAAAATACTATTACTATTTTTAACATCTTTTTTTTACCATGTGTTCTAATTTATTTTATATTTGATTATATAATATTTCTCCTATGAACAAGTACATGGTTACCCTTTCATTATTATATAATAAATTTGTTTTTTAATTATTTATTCATTTGACTCTTCAATTAACTCGTTTATTTCAAAATTATACCATTCAGTTTTTCAAATAAAATCTATTATCTATTACATATATAAATATGTGAGTTCTATTGTGAATTTACATGGTTACCCTTTTCATTATTATATAATCAATGTGTTTTTTTAATTATTTATTCATTTGACTCTTCAATCAACTCATTTATTTCAAATTTATACTATTCACTTTTTCAAATAAAAAAGTAATAATCCTATTACTATTTTTAACATCTTTTTTACCATTGTTCTAATTTATTTTATATTCGATTATATAATATTTCTCCTATGAACAAGTACATGGTTACCCTTTCCATTATTATATAATAAATTTGTTTTTTAAATTATTTAATCATTTGACTCTTCAATTAACTCATTTATTTCAAAATTATACCATTCACTTTTTCAAATAAAATATATTTATTAGATATATAAATATGTGAGTTCAATTGTGAATTTACATGGTTACCTTTTTCATTATTATATAATCAATGTGTTTATTTTAATTATTTATTCATTTGACTCTTCAATTAACTCATTTATTTCAAATTTATACTATTCACTTTTTCAAATAAAAAAGTAAAAATACTATTACTATTTTTAACATCTTTTTTTACCACGTGTTCTAATTTATTTTATATTCGATTATATAATATTTTTCCTATGAACAAGTACATGGTTACCCTTTTCATTATTATATAATCAATTTGTTTTATAAATTATTTATTCATTTGACTCTTCAATTAACTCATTTATTTCAAAATTATACCATTCACTTTTTCAAATAATAAAGTAAAAATACTATTACTATTTTTAACATCTTTTTTTTATCATGCGTTCGAATTTATTTTATTTTATTATATAATATTTCACCTATGAACAATTAAGTGGAATATTAATAATAATAATTCATTATTATATAATCAATGTGTTATCAAACGAACATGTTTTAGCAAGAAGAGCATTTGCTACAATATCAACAAGAAGTTTGTACTCTATCTTTATGTCTTTCTTCGTGCATGATGATTTGATAAGAACATTTATTATGGAGTCTATCGACTTTATTTCTTCTCGAAGTTTCCCAGAAATTTGGGAGAAGTCAGTGAGTCCAGGTGAGGGCAGAGCAAACCCTTAGGTGAATGAATCCTTCGTGATGGAGACTGAACCCCATCGATAGAGTTTTATACTATATCATTTGTGACGTTCACGGCTTGAAAAAATTTGGGCAATGCCTGCTTATAGTCTTATAGATCTCGTTGCAAAAACTAAAAAATTTTCACAGTCCAGATGCTTATAGAGATCGGAACATCTATATATATAAATAATTATAAGTCAGTTGACATAGGTCGATATGAAGTGAAAAGCAGTCGATACGAGTTGACATTTCTTCAAAATAAGTCAAACTCAGTGTACTCGATTGATATCAGTCGATATATATAAACTAAAAATCAGTCAAAACCAATAAAAAAATCAGTCTATGTGAACTAAAAATATTCAAATATCAGTCCATATGAATTGGAAATCAGTCCATGTGACTCCTCATGTATACTTGAAATAGGTTGGTCATATGTGTGTGTGTGTGTATACACACACTAGGAAGGTAGTTCATAACTCATAAACAGTGTGAAAGTCGACTTGAAGAATGTTTTGGGCGATTGGAGACATGGTTGCAACATAAATTTGTGAAACGAAGAACATGAAAGACTTAAACCAGATAGAAAATTTGTAAGAACAAAAATTCCAAATGCGGTGAAGAACAACAAGAAGAAGAGATTGAGTTAAAAATATTTAGTATATATACAGTCTCTTAGATAAACTCGGTGGTCCACGTGGAAATACATTTAAAATTTTAAAAGTTAAAGGGCGGTTTAAAAAAAGTAGTAAAAAATAATGCATAAATGAAAATAAATAAAATTTAAAAAGAGTAACTAATTTTGACAATTTCATTGTGCATTAATATTTTCAAAGTGAATGTTAATTAATTCGAAACTATTGGATAAGATTAGACTAAGTTTTGAAAAGTTAAAATGTACCAACTTGATTTCAAAATTGAATTGTATCAGCTTGAGTTCAAAACCGAGTTGTACCAGCTTGAGTTTCAGACTGAGCTATACTAGATGGAATTTCAAAATTAGGCTAACAATTATCTTATCAGTTCCA
This sequence comes from Henckelia pumila, assembly GCF_033568475.1. Lineage (NCBI taxonomy): Eukaryota > Viridiplantae > Streptophyta > Magnoliopsida > Lamiales > Gesneriaceae > Henckelia > Henckelia pumila. The sequence continues at coordinate 231,315,019 of NC_133123.1, forward strand.
ATTTTCATTTTTCCTGAGTCATTGCGTAATCAATTTAAATCAACTAAACCAATAAGTATGCAAACTTAGCTAAGGTAGTGGATTAGTTAAGATGTTTGCCACTTGTTGATCAGTTGAAATATATTCAAGCTGAAATTCATTCTTCATAACACGATCTCAAATAAAGTGATGTCTGATTTCAATATGTTTTGTTCTGGAAATTTTTGAGCCGTATCAACCTTGCTCAGATTTTTTTATAAAAAATAATACTTTTGACCTAGAAATTAATATTTTTTTATGGGTGTCTCAAACAAGAATTTCGTCTCACAAAATTGATTCGTAAGATCGTATGTCTCATAGGAGTTTTTGTGTTAATTTTTTTCGTTTTTTAATTACTCCAACATATGTTTTTCACGTGCAACGAACGTGCCTTAATTTCTAGTATATTAATAGATATCAAGTCTTCATATGTAATATGAGATCTAATTTTTTGCTTGACTTTTTTTCTGCGCTTATTCGTTCCTTTTGTGTTTGTTTTTTACGTCGCTTATTTTTTTTAGTTTTTGATTTTAAACTTTTTTAATGAAAATAACCGTCTAGGCGGATTTCTGCCAGCATAAGCGGCGTCCAAGTCTAAGCAGGAGATTAGGCGGGCTATTAGGCGGATGATGTTTAGAGGCATAGTCTAACAAGAAAATGGGTGTTAGGCAACAGTCTACCAAGTGGAACGAGGCGCGGCATGGTCTGACAAAAAAGCGGACGTTGGGCAACAGTTACCGCCTAGCAATAGTCTACCGCCTAAGCGGGTCTTGGCACCACTTTTTAAAACAATCGTCTCAGGTATTTAATTAGGCGTAAAGTTGTCATCATCACATCTTAACTTTCGTTGGGGCCCAATTCCTTTAAATCCTTTTGATGAATGATGACACATGGTTCCAACGAAAAGGAGAGCACCACGGTACTTTTTTAGTAATTTGAGAATATGATGTTAAATATATATTAAAAAAACATGTGTAAATTGTAACCTTCATATAAATTAAAAATGTAAAGACTTTTAGATATGGTTTTATAGATCTATTTTGCGAGATATATAGACTATATTTGTGAGACATGTTTCTTTTTATATAAAAAATAATATTTTTGTTTTAAAATTGAGTCGAATAAGAAATATTTGTCAATAAATTATTCTTTTAGACGATTTTGTGAAATTTAAAATAATTAAAACTCTATATTTTAACAAATAGGCTTGTTTTGCCCAATTTATAAGGCCAATTTATAGTTGATTTACATTAACATTTATCATCCATGGGCATGGAGCCCACACAAAATAATGTGTGGGCTTCGTGCTCATGGATGGTCAAAAGATCCACCTAGACCGATGGATCATAGGCTCATAGCATTGACCCAATTTATAATGGGTTTTTTTGTCTGATTAAAACAAACAAACAATCAAAATAATCTAAATATCCCTTAATTTTATTTTTATCTAAGGAATTTTATGTTGTTTGGGGTTTTCCCCGATGCCTAATAATTCACAAGTCGAAGTAAACAAACATATTTTTGTATGTGTGGTTTTGTGGCATAAATTTCAAAAACAATGGGCTTCACAGGTTATGCAAAATAGACAGAGAAGACACACATGCGATGGCAAAGCTAATGCGACAACCAAATGATTGTTTAAGAAGGTGCATGCACGAATCAATCACGGGCACCCATTTTCCTTCTTCTTTGTTCAGAAAAAGGGCAAAATCGTCTCTTTCAAAAAATAACTTACTTTTACTATATATATTTTTAAAAAAATATTAACTTATGATTGAAACAATTTTCACTAGCCTAAATCATGAATTTTTATTTAAAATATTTCATTGTCGATTAGGTCCCACGAATCCATCTTTCTTGGATCTTGCCAACACAAGTGATGAAAACATATTATGTCACAAATCTAATTTTGTGATCCCTTTTGGTTTTACAGATTGCAATGGATATCATAAATAATAATGAGAGGTTATCGTCACAAATACTTCTAGAAGCACAAATTACACATACACAAAATACAAGTTTCTTAAATACACTTCCTCACATCGCATTTATACTAATAAAATGAAAAGACAAAAGTAAAAGAACTAAAAAGTTTAATACGAGGCAGAAATTTGTTCCTTCTACCAAAAACTATAGTTTACGCTAAAGTTACTTGAATCATACAACCATCTGCTAGAATCTCAGTATTTGCACCAATTTGTAACTCGTTAGAATGGAACATACGAAATCTAGTGTTGCAACTCTGATTGAAGAAGCCAGATTAAGCAACAAAGAAGAGCATAAACAGTAGAATGGACCCAAAAATTTAGTCCATTTAAGAACTTCGTGTTAACACTTATACTTCCAAAATTTATATACATAATTTGAATTAACAACTAGCCCTGCTTGCTGCTGTTGTGCTTCATATTTCTTGATCATTAGCAACAATTATATTGATGAAAGATCCATTTTCCTCATCTTTGTGGCACACTGAAGATGAACCAACAGACTGTTGACCCTTTTCGATTTCTCCCAACAATTTGCCTCTACGAACGAGTTTTTCCTCAGCATCCCTCAAGAACTTGAACTTGGGAGGTGGGGAAGCTCTCAACTTGTTGAAAGCCGCATCGCTTTTCGACTCGAAAAATGGGCCAAAAGTGTGCTGATCGTAGGTGTTTGATGGGGTCAAGGGAGGGGTGAAGTAGGGGGAAGAGGCAATAGGGGTCAAGAATGGGGTCTCCAAGATGTGAAGGAAATCGCCCAAACTCGCTCTGCTCGTCGAATTCTTGCTGTTCCTGATGATCCCATCTTCGGATTCCAAGTCCTCTTTCGTTTCTTCTGCGATTGTGAAGAGAAATCTCGGCGGGCCTGAGAAATTCTCCAAGCTTCCTTCACCAAAAGGGGCGAACCCAACGAAATCTTTGCTGGGATTTGCTTGTGGCTCGTGCACAAGAATGGAGGAAGAGCACAATTCTTGAGTTGGCTTGATCCAACAGCAAAGCATGTAAGAGGAGGAGGAGGAGCTTTTTCTTGGTGGGATTTGGTTACCATTAAGCCTCCTCCTTTTCCACCATAGGAGATAGTAGAGCTCCCCCATTAAAGCAACTAAAAGACACCCAAAAACCAGGCTCAAACCGAGCCCCACTCCACTCAAGGATTTCATGATCTTCAGATAAAGCTATGAGTTTATGGCACCATTTCTTGAAAAATCAAAATAAAAAATCCAACTTTTGGAAAAGGGAAGAGAATCTTTACTTGGAAGTTGATTTGCATCAATCACACCATTCTCTTGAATCCAAGCCAGAAGTTGAGGAGTGAAAGATTCTGAGATGGAGTCAAGAAGCAGTACTGATTTTGCAGCTTTCTGATTAAAAACAATGGGCTCAAAAAGCAAGAAAGTGTCACTAAAAGAGAGAAAAATTATCAATTTGATGAAATCATAAACGAGAATGACTCTTATTTCATGTGGACGGCCTTGTGTCTGATAGGACCGCAATATCTTGTCACCACAAGCCACTAAATACTTCAAACCGTGCTCTTAACTGTACTACCTAAAAATTTTGTTTTAAGGAAATAGTTTAATAATATTGGAAATTCCAAAGCATGTATATATTTGTTTACAAATGATACAATCTCAGATACCGTGTCACAAAATTTGACATCTATAGATGGAGTGAAAAAATAGCACAAAATATGGTATCTCAACTGTTTCACAAAACGTTACATCTGTTGATTGTTAAAAGTAATATTTTTGAGAAAAAAATTAACACAAAAACTCTTGTTGTAGGGCAATTTTGTGAGACAATTTTTAGGGATGTTAAAACTCAATCCAATCCGTCAACCCGACACGAGTCGACCCAAAAAATATTAGGTTTTGGTTGGGGGTTTTTGGGTTTGATTGAATCGGGTTGACCTGAAAGCTAACTCAAAAAAATTAATCGGGTTCGGATTGGGTTAGTTGACCCGAAATGACCCGAAACTTTTAATTATTATAATTTTTATATAAAATTAAGGTAGATTTACTACATTTTTATACGTTTTATGTTTGAAAAAAATTATTGTATATTGATATAATAGATTTTCGTCATTTAATGTTTATTTTGTACAATTTTTATTTTTAGAAATAATTTTTTATTTTTTGTAATAAGTATACTTTAAATTTTCTACAACTAAAAGTTCAAATTTAAATTATATATAAGCTTAGATTTTGTTATTATATGATTAAATTAAATATTAATATTATTATTGTGTGTTTTGAATTTTTATTTAATAATTTTATTAAAAAATAAAAAAAATAAAATCGGGTTGGTTCGGATTGATCGGGTTAGGCGGGTTAGCCGCGTTTGGGTTCGGGTTGGGCATTTTCGGGTTGGTTCGGGTTCAGGTTGACGAATTTTTTAAAATTATTTTTGTCAACCCAACCTGAATCCACCCGACCCACCCGAATTGACATCCCTTCAGATTTTAGACCCAACTCAACCCGTGAAAAAATATTTTTCATTATAGATATAGATCAATCACTATCAGGTGTCAAATTTCGTGGGAAAGATTTCCTAACCGACATACGCAAATAATGAGAAAGTATTACTTTTTATATCAAAATATTATTTTTTCTTCTGTATACTGATCAAATTATTTTGTAAGACCATCGCCAGATATATCTAAATATTTAGATTTGTCATTTGAATGCCGAAAAGATAACTGACGATATCTCCAAGTCATTTTAAAAAATTAATATATGCAGTGTAAACAGGAAATTGGACATAAATTCCTAATCACAAACTCCACTTTAAGTTCAGTTCCCATGTCATACATTCTTTTTCTGCACTCCCTGATGCACCAGAAACTTATTTTCAACTCCCTGTTTCACATATTTAATCTTTTTAACCATTAATTCTTATTTTTCCTAATTATTAGCCCTAATTTCCTTCCCTTTGTTCTCCAACCCACTCTCGCCTCTTTCTTCTCCAACCCATGCTTTCTTCTTCTCTCAACTTGAGAACTCACGGGAGAAAAACCACGGCCTAAGAAACCCACTCACCTACAACACGACCCGCGAAGGTTTTGAAGAGGGTGATGACAAGGGACGAGTCGAAGCAACACAGGAGACGAAGGCAGTGAGTTTCTTTCTCCAAGTTTGATATTTTGGTCGGTTTTTCCAATTGTTTCTGCGATTTTGTGCTTGATTGTGCTGGATATATTTTATAGAAGTCGATTTATTTATTTTTTGAAGCGAAAAGTCGATTTATTTTTAATTATATAATTTTGTTATTTTTAAGCTTAAACATATAGATGATCAGGATACCAAAGTATATAAGGCCGTGTAATTCTTCTCCATTTATATTCTGATTCATGTTTTTGAATCAATAAAACATAAGTTTTTGTCTCTGTTCGTCACCTTTCTGCTATTTTTTTAAAAATTTAAAGGCATTTTCTTAAAAGGTCTATAGCAAGGTAGTATATTGAATTTTGGTAGTATTTTTGTTTTGTTCTCTTTGTTCTTTGCTATCTGTTCTTCGCACACTTTAATATATTGTTTTATTTTGTGTCTTTTTATTATTGATTTATGATAGTTTATTATATAGTTTTATTTTGTGTCTTTTTTTTGTTGTTTTTATGGTAATTTATTTTGTGTCTTTTTGTCGATTTTTTTGGATTTGTATGTTTATTTGCAGCTGTTTTTTTGTTGTATATCTCTTTGTCACACTTTTTTTTAAATGCTTGTGCAATTAATTGGCACAATTTTTTGGGATTGAGAATGAAATACTAATTTAAACCGTAGAATGAACAATTTATTTTCATATGAAATGATTACTAATGATTTTTCCCTTTAAAAAATGATCACTAATTTAGTGATCAACCACTATTGCGTCAATTTCATTACTCACATCTACATATAATCACCGCAATCAATTTCTGCACTATTTCATATTGTTGTTGTAATTTTAGTCTTATTTTTATTTTGTTTTTGTTGTAGCTTATGCATTCGATGTGTGCTAGTTTGTTTAATTTAGAGAGATTTTGTAGTGACCCTTACCCGGATCACCTACTAAACAGAACTTAGGCATGCAATTAACTTAATAAAATAGATATCAGAATAAACTGCGAAAGCCATAAACATTATACAATCCCAAGTAAAGGAATCTGTAATTTATCCGAATATTATACAACCAAATCGAATAGCTGTATCAACCTCAAAATAACAGAAATAAAACCTAGACGAAGCTCCAGCTGGTCAACCACTGACTAGCCCCTCTTGGATCCACCCGCCTCGTCCAATCGCAAACCTGCCCCATGGAATAGGGTGTCCAAAAACACAGAGTACGAGACGTGAGCATAAAACGCTCAGTACGAAAGTATGAGTATACATGCATGCAAAGTGAACTCCCTATAAACTCGAGGTCAAGGATTAGATAACAGAGACAGACCGGGCCCTGGTATGTAGCACGCTGTGCCGTCGCTTCAGGAGGTGGCTCCCATACCATAATACAAGTGGATATGCCGAACCCTAATCGATGGAAGTCTAACCACTAACAAGATAGGGAAAAACCATACTAACAGACATCTCGAAGGAAATAGCTCAGTATGCAAATGAATGCAGCATAAATCAATGACATATAAACTATGCAGTCACATAATACATGCATACTCAGTCAGGATATCTCGAACAGTACTTTCGTACCTCAAAACAGTGCAAGCTCTACCAACTCTATGTCCACGCCTATAGTCTGCTATACACTGCCAAATGATACTACTATCATTAAAGTGCTCTAAAAGCCTTAACTAAGCTATTGCATACTCCTAAATATTTAAAGGAAGCAAAAGCTATACCTTCGTCCGTCGTTAGCCCTTTGATGTCGATGCCTCCAGAACTTGGGCACAACTCCGCTACGACTATCGAACGCCTCGCCAACCCCCAAATCAAGCCTAGGAAGACTAGAACTACTCAAATATGCCTGAAATAGAGAGGGATTCTCGGAATTGGCAAATGAAAGTGAAGCCTTGGCCTTCTATTTATAGAAAACGATCGGAGCTTCCGATCCTCGATCGGAATGTCCGAACCTCGATCGGAAAGTCCGATCCTGCCATCGGAGCTTCCGAAGATCCTGATCTGCCACGTGTCAAAATATCACTTGTTGACTCCGGATAGGGGTGATCGGAGCTTCCGATCCTGATCGGAGCTTCCGATCTAACCACACGTCATGCCTGACGTAATACCATCGGAGCTTCCGATCCTGTTCGGAACTTCCGAACTCTATCCAAGTATTTATGATTAATTCATTAATTACTAATTTTGGTTACGGGCTACAACATTCTCCCCCACTTAAGATATTTCGTCCTCGAAATCAGATCTTAAGTATTGAATGCAATACAGAAATCAGAAACATTCTTTATTCAAATCAAACGTTTACAAAATTTGCAACTGAATACAACTTAAGAATAAAATCAAAACAACTCAGGATGGTCTTCACGCATCCTGTCCTCAAGCTCCCAAGTAGCTTCCTCAGTGCCTCGGCGCTGCCACTGAACTAAAACCAAATGAATGACTTTGTTCCGCAAAACCTTATCCTATAATCCAGGATACGAATAGGTTTCTCAACATAGGTCAAATCCTTGTTCACCTGAACCTCAGACCTCTGCAGAATATGAGATTCATCCGTCATATACCGTCGCAACAGAGATACGTGGAACACGTCGTGAATACTGGATAGATGCGGTGGTAAAGCTAGTCGATAAGCCAAATCGCCAATGCTCTCCAAGATCTCAAACGGACCGATAAACCTGAGAGATAACTTGCCCTTAAGGCCAAATCTGAGAATCTTGCGGAAAGGTGACACTCTCAGAAACACTTTCTCCCCGACATCGAATTGCAAAGGCCTACGTTTAGTGTTAGCATAGCTGGCCTGACGATCCTGTGCAGTCTTAATCCGTTTCTTGATCTGATCAACAATGTCTACCGCCTGCTGGATAATTTCCGGTCCCTCAGCCTGTCTCTCCCCCACTTCTTCCCAGAAGAGTGGAGTACGACAACGTCGCCCATAAAATGCCTCAAAAGGTGCCATCCCAATACTAGTATGATAGCTGTTGTTGTATGCAAACTCGATCAATGGCAAATGATCCTGCCAGGCTGAACCAAAATCCATGACGTACGCTCTAAGCATATCCTCCAAAGTACGGATAGTGCGCTCCGACTGACCATCAGTCTCCGAATGATAGGCAGTACTCAAACTGAGAGTAGTACCCATCGCACACTGAACACTCCCCCATAATCTAGAAGTAAACCTGGGGTCCCGATCGCTGACAATGCTCACAGGCACTCCATGAAGTCGAACGATCTCTTGAATGTACAACCGTGCCATACGATCCACATTGTACTCTCGGCTATAGGTAATGAAATGCGCTAACTTGGTGAGTCCGTCCACCACAACCCAGATAGCATCACAGTTCCTCGGGGATACCGACAAATGGGTCACAAAGTCCATTGTGATAAACTCCCATTTCCATTCAGGAATAGGCAGACTGTGAAGCAATCCTCCAGGTCGTCGGTGCTCTGCCTTGACCTGTTGACACACCAAACATCTCAAAACAAACTGATAAACACTGCGTTTCATTCCCTTCCACCAGAAACGAGTACGTAGATCCTTGTACATCTTGTTGCTCCCAGGATGAATACTCAACTTAGTGCGATGTGCCTGAGACAAAATCTCCTCTCGCAACTCTTCATCCTGCGGAATCACAAGCCTACCAGACAAACACAGAAAGCCATCTGACTGATAATGAAATCTAGACGAGCTACCCTCGTTAGCTAGACGAGCTAAACGCTGGGTCTTCGAATCAGACATCTGAGCATCTCGAATCCGCTAATACAAAGCTGGCTCAGATAAGATTGCAAACATCTGGATACTCTGCATAAATTTCTTATGCTTGAAGGTATAACCTGAAGTACAACAGTCACTGATCGCACTAGACATCGAATAAGTCTGGAGTGCGGATAGTCGCACCTTGCGACTCAAGGCATCAGTGGTGAGATTAGCAGCTCCCGGATGGTACTTTATCTCGCAATCATAGTCCTTAAGCAAGTCCATCCAACGACTCTGCCTCATGTTCAACTTCGCCTGAGTGAATAAATACTTGAGACTCTTATGGTCGGTGAAGATCTCAAATTTCTCGCCATAAACATAATGACGCCAGATCTTCAAAGCGAACACAATGGCTGCTAACTCTAAATCATGGACTGGATAGTTGTCCTCATGAAGCTTCAGCTGTCTAGAAGCGTATGCGATCACATGCCCATTCTGAGTCAGAACACAACCTAACCCCTGAAGAGAAGCATCAGTGTAAACCACATACCCTCCAAATCCTGACGGTAATGCCAACACCGGCGCAGAAGTCAACCGCCGTCGAAGCTCACAGAAATTCTCCTCACACTTGGAGGACCACTCGAAATCCACACCCTTGCGGGTAAGCTGCGTCAAAGGTCGAGCTAGTTGAGAGAAGTTCAGAATGAAGCGACGATAATACCCTGCTAGACCCAGAAAACTAAGGATCTCAGCAACTGTCGTTGGACGCGACCAATTAAGTACCGCTTCAATCTTGCTTGGATCAACAGAAATCCCCTCCCTGGATATGATATGGCCAAGAAAGACCACTGTATCCATCCAGAACTCACACTTGCTCAGCTTGTCGTACAACTGCTCATCTAGAAAAGTCTGCAGTACCAATCGCAAGTGAGAAACATGCTCTTCTGTATTACGCGAATACACCAAGATGTCGTCAATGAAGACCACGACAAACTTGTCCAAATACTCCCTGAAGACACGGTTCATCAAATCCATGAATATAGCCTGCGCATTAGTCAAACCAAATGGCATCACTAGGAACTCGTAATGCCCATAGCGAGTACGGAATGCAGTCTTGGCTACGTCCTGATCACGGACTCTCAACTGATGATACCCAGATCTCAAGTCAATCTTGGAGTAAACTGACGTGCCCTGCAGCTGATCAAACAAGTCATCAATACGAGGCAACAGATACTTGTTCTTCATAGTGACTCGATTCAGCTGCCGATAGTCAATGCACAACTGTATCGACCCATCCTTCTTCTTTACAAATAGAACAGGAGCTCCCCAAGGAGATACACTAGGACGAATGTACCCCTTGTCCAAAAGATCCTGTAGCTGATTCTTCAACTTGCGCATCTCTGACGAAGCCAGACGATACGGTGCTCGAGAAATAGGTGAAGTACCTGGCATCAACTCTATGACAAACTCGACTTCCCTAGCAGGAGGAAAACCAGGAATCTCATTAAGAAATACATCTGGAAATTCATCCACAACAGGAATTCTCTCTATCCCAATACTCTCAGCGGACAAATCAACTGCATAGTTAAGGTAGCCTTCCCCGCCAGACTCTAGAGCTCGACAGGCTCTCAAAGTTGATACCAAAGGCATCGGGGGTCGCGCTCCCTCACCATAGAAAAACAAGCTCTCACTTCCCTCCGGATGAAAGTGTACTAATCTCTGATAGCAGTCCACTACAGCTTGATAGGTAGTCAACATATCTATTCCCAGAATGCAATCAAAGTCGTCCATCTCCAGGACCATGAGATTCGCTAACAGAATGTTTCCTTCGAACTCTAAAGGGCAACCCATCACTAGACGCTTAGCCAAAGCAGATTGGCCCATCGGAGTAGAAACAGACATCACTACGTCTAGTGCAATGCATGGTAACTTATGCCTCTTAACAAAACGTGCAGAAATGAAGGAATGAGATGCACCAGTGTCAATAAGTACAAGAGCAGGTATACCATAAAGCAGAAATGTACCTGCGATGACTTTCTCATTCTCCTCCACTGCCTGATCATGCCTCAAGGCAAACACCTGGCCAGAAGCTCGTGGCCTCAAATGAGAACTCCCAGCAGGCTGTCCATGCGACCTCTGCTGAACGGTGGCCTGAGAACCAGATCCTGAACCAGAACCAGAACCGCCTCCCCCAGACAGTGGACAATCCCTCCGGATATGACCAGTCTCTCCACAACAAAAACAAGCTCCAGAAGCTCTACGACACTTTTCGGATGGATGGTTCTTTCCACAGTGATCACACTTGTCCTTCTTACCAAAACGGACAACACCAGCAGAGCCAGAGGAAGAAGAAGTAGATCCAGACTTCTTAAAAGTTTGGGCATGGGGACCCAAAGAACTAGCAGGCCTCGACTGAGAGAAAGACCTGTTCCGCCGAATGCTGTCCTCCGCCTGGTGACAATGGCTCACCAAACCCTCGTAGGACATGTCGTCGCCAACCGCCACACGATCATGGATCTCAGGGTTAAGGCCCTGAAGGAACAGATTATACTTCATCCCAGAGCTGTCAGCAATCTCGGGGCAATAGGATAGCAGATCAAAGAACTTCTGCTGATACTCATCGATAGACATGGCTCCCTGTCGCAGACTCAGTAGCTCGCCTGCCTTCGACTGACGGAGTGCAGGAGGAAAATACAGCTTCTGAAAAGCTGTGCGGAACTCGGCCCAGGTGGCCACCCCTCTCGCCGCAACAAAATGTGCAGAAGTAAACCTCCACCACCTGCGCGCACGTCCATCCAGAAGATAACCCAGGGTCTCCATCTTCTGCTCCTCGGTGCATTGGAAAGTCTGAAAAGTCATCTCCATGCGGTCTAACAAGTTCTCCGCATCCTCCGGAGACTCACCTCCAACTAAGGGCTTAAGACCCATAGCTAAGAATCGACGTACAGTGAAACGCTCATCATCATGATGGCGATGACGCCGTTCTCGACGATGCTCTCGGTCGGCATCACCCCAGCGCCCACCAATACTGCCATGAGAACTCTGGTCATCACGATCTGCCATCTACAAAAATACCTCATGATAAGACTAAATCCCAAGAATACTTTTGCATGCTCTGATACCATAAATATAGTGACCCTTACCCGAATCACCTACTAAACAGAACTTAGACATGCAATTAACTTAATAAAATAGATATCAGAATAAACTGCGGAAACCATAAACATTATACAATCCCAAGTAAAGGAATCTGTAATTTATCCGAAACCAAATCGAATAGCTGTATCAATCTCAAAAAAACAGAAATAAAATCTAGACGAAGCTCCAGCTGGTCAACCACTGACTAGCCCCTCTTGGATCCACCCGCCTCGTCCAATCGCAAACCTGCCCCATGGAATAAGGTGTCCAAAAACACAGAGTACGAGACGTGATCATAAAACGTTCAGTACGAGAGTATGAGTATACATGCATGCAAAATGAACTTCCTATAAACTCGAGGTCAAGGATCAGATAACAGAGACAGATCGGGCCCTGGTATGTAGCACGCTGTGCCGTCGCTTCAGGAGGTGGCTCCCATACCATAATACAAGTAGATATGCCGGACCCAAATCGATGGAAGTCCAACCACTAACAGGATAGGGAAAAACCCTACTAACAGACATCTCGAAAGAGATAGCTCAGTATGCAAATGAATGCAGCATAAATCAATGACATATAAACCATGCAGTCACATAATACATGCATACTCAATCAGGATATCTCGAACAGTACTTCCGTACCTCAAAACAGTGCAAGCTCTACCAACTCCATGTCCACGCCTATAGTCTGCTATACACTGCCAAATGATACTACTATCATTAAAGTGCTCTAAAAGCCTTAACTAAGCTATTGCATACTCTTAAATATTTATAGGAAGCAAAAGCTATACCTTCGTCAGTCGTTAGCCCTTTGATGTCGATGCCTCCAGAACTTGGGCACAACTCCGCTACGACTATCGAACGCCTCGCCAACCCCCGGATCAAGCCTAGGAAGACTAGAACTACTCAAATATGCCTGAAATAGAGAGGGCTTCTCGGAATTGGCAAATGAAAGTGAAGCCTCGGCCTTCTATTTATAGACAACGATCGGAGCTTCCGATCCTCGATCGGAACGTCCGAACCTCGATCGGAACGTCCGATCCTTCCATCGGAGCTTTCGAAGATCCTGATCTGCCACGTGTCAAAATATCACTTGTTGACTCCGGATAGGGGTGATCGGAGCTTCCGATCCTGATCGGAGCTTTCGATCTAACCACACGTCATGCCTGACATAATACCATCGGAGCTTCCGATCCTGCATCGTAGCTTCCGATCCTGTTCGGAACTTCCGAACTCACCTTCGGAACTTTCGAACTCTATCCAAGTAATTATGATTAATTCCTTAATTACTGATTTTGGTTACGGGCTAATACAGATTTTCTTAAAAAGCATATAGGAAAGTAGTATGGTGATTTTTTACCTTTATATAAATGAATTTGTTAAATTAACTTTTTGATTATGTGAAGTTCCTAAATTATCTTTTTTTTTTACCAACAATTCTAATTAGATTATTATTTGTTCGATTTTTGAAGTGTGGATTTTTTAAGGGCGTGTTGTTGCCGCACTTTTCAGTTTGCTACATATTATATTTCAAACAATGGAACCTCCCTTGAAGTTTAATATTTTTTTTATATCAAGCTATCATAGATCTTTGATATGTCAAATGAAGAGTATGAATTACAATGGTGTATTTTGCATTATGTTTCCTTCAATTTGTGTTAGTTTGTTTAATTTATCTGTCTTGTTTAGTTTGTTTTGATGGATAATTTTTGGTTTGTTTGATTTTTTGGTATGTTTTGCATTGTGTTTCTTTGTCGTTTTTTTTAAGTTACTAAGTTCTATGGTATGTGTTGTTTGGACGAAATTTAGGAAGTGTATGATATATTAGAATTAGTAATGATGATATTGTTGTTTTTTCTTTTATGCAGAAATGGTTAAAAATATTTGATGAAAATGAGGCAAATATGCAGAGCAGAAAAGATGCAAATGATTCGAGGGAGAAATTAGAAGCACTAAATAAAAAATTTGATAAAGAAGTGTAGATTTTTGTGTTCCCAATTCACAAAAAATGGCACTTGTTCTTACTTGTATACAAAATATAGAAAAATTTGAACCGGGTTTTGTGTTGACAATAAGATGCAGATTTTGATTGTGGTATTTACACGCATTTGTGGGCGGTGCTCGTGATGACGATGAAGCATGGACGTACGAAAAAATATTGCACAATGAATAGTATTTAGAGCATATATCACCACAACCATTTCATGCGACAATAATTGGGTGTTCAGAAAAACGTCATGAAGATTTCATTATATTTTATGTTGTCGTTGGAGAGCAAACCATTTTTAGGTTTTATCAATTTTTTTTTCGATTGAATGATTAGATGCATGAAACATGCATATAATCTTCGGATAATATGTTCTTACTTTGAACTTTTTTTTATCTAATTAATGCATAATATTTGGAAAAAAACAAATTTTTACCATCATTTGTATTTTTCAAGAGCAAAAAAAACACTATCGACTTAATTATTGGCGCAAAATAGCTTATTTTAAATAAAAAAAATAGTTTGAATTCGTTACAAAATATGTATGAAAGATGTACCAAATTTAACAAATTTTCATACCACAATTAGACGTTATTATACTTTATTTTCAAGCAAAAGTACTACGTATCATTACAAATGGTACTGTTTAACAACACCAAAATGTAAAACATGTATGAAAGATGTATCAAATTTAACAAATTTTCATACCACAATTAGATGTTATTATACTTCATTTTTAAGCAAAAGTACTATGCACCGTTACAAATGGCACTGCATTTCTGATCACGCACCAACACCACAATGTAAAACATGTATGGAAGATGTACCAAATTTAACAAATTGTCATACCACAATTAGAGTTTGTTATACTTTATTTTCAAGCAAAGATACTACGTATCAATACAAATGGTACTGCTTTTCTAACCACGCAACAACACCAAATGTAAAACATGTATGAAAGATGTACCAAATATAACAAAATCTCATACCACAATTTGACGTTATTATACTTTATTTGCTAGCTAAAGTATTATGTATAGATATAAATGGTACTGCGTTTCTGACCACGCACCAACATCACAATGTAAAACATGTATGGAAGATGTATCAAATATAACAAATTCTCATATCACAATTAGACGTTATTATAATTTATTTTTAAGCAAAGGTACTAAGTATCAATACAAATGGTGCTGTGTTTCTGACCACGCACCAACACCACAATGTAAACACATGTATGGAAGATGTACCAAATTTAACACATTCTCATACCACAATTAGACGTTATTATACTTTATTTGCTAGCTAAAGTACTACGTATTGATATAAATGGTATTGCGTTGTTGACCACTTCATTTTCAAGCTAAAGTATTTTTATTTATACTACAAAATTAGACATTTGATATGTAAACACGTGTTAATCACAATTGATGATACAAAATTAGGACATTGGATGCATAGATAGAGTTGTTTTAACCATATATGTTACAAACGTATACAATGGATACATATACTTGTGTTTGTTAATCACCATAGATGCTACTAAATTAGACATAAGAATGCATAAACATGTTATAATCATGATTGATACTAAAAATTTAGACATTTTATGAGTGAAAATATTTTAATCACCATTGATGTTACAGAATTAGGACATTGGATGCATAGATAAAATTGTTTTAACCATAGATGTTACAAACATAAACAATGGATACATAACATGTGTTTTGTTAATCACCATATGTGCTACCAAAATTAGACATTAGGACTCATAAACATGTGCCAATCATCATTGAATCATGCACTTGATGCATAAACATGTATATGATTGGCAAATGTTTATGAATCACATGTCCTAATTTTGTATCATCAATGGTGATTAACACATGTTTACATATCAAATGTCTAATTTTGTAGTATAAATGAAAATACTTTAGCTTGAAAATGAAGTGGTTAGCAACGCAATACCATTTATATCAATATGTAGTACTTTAGCTAGCAAATAAAGTATAATAACGTCTAATTGTGGTATGAGAATTTGTTAAATTTGGTACATCTTCCATACATGTTTTACATTGTGGTGTTGGTGCGTGATTAGAAACGCAGTAACATTTGTAATGGTGCGTAGTAATTTTGCTTAAAAATGAAGTATAATAACGTCTAATTGTGGTATGAGAATTTGTTATATTTGGTACATCTTTCATATATGTTTTACATTGTGATGTTGGTGCGAGATCATAAATGCAGTACCATTTATATCTATACATAGTACTTTAGCTAGCAAATAAAGTATAATAACGTCAAATTGTGGTATGAGATTTTGTTATATTTGGTACATCTTTCATACATGTTTTACATTTGTTGTTGTTGTGTGGTCAGAAAAGCAGTACCATTTATATTGATATGTAGTATCTTTGCTTGAAAATAAAGTATAAGAAACTCTAATTATGGTATGAAAATTTGTTAAATTTGGTACATCTTCCATACATGTTTTACATTGTGGTGTTGGTGCGTGATCAGAAACGCAGGGTCATTTGTAACGGTGCGTAGTACTTTTTCTTAAAAATAAAGTATAATAACGTCTAATTGTGGTATGAGAATTTGTTAAATTTGGTACATCTTTCATACATGTTTTACATTGTGGTGTTGGTACACAGTACCATTTGTAACGATACGTAGTACTTTTGCTTGAAAATAAAGTATAATAACGTCTAATTGTGGTATGAGAATTTGTTAAATTTTGTACATCTTCCATACATATTTTGTAACAAATTCAGACTATTTTTTATTTCAAATAAACTATTTTGCGCCAATAAACTATTTTGTATACTGCTTCTTCGCAGGAGGCTGCGAAGATGGACGCTGGTATGCAGCCTGAAACTGCCTCTTCCCCTGCTGCTCCCTCTGGATCTCTCTCCGACCCTCCTCGGAATGCAAGACTCTACTCACTGCAGACTCGTATGTAAAGACGTCTTCCATACGCACATCATGCCTGATCTCAGCCTTCAGGCCCTCCACAAATTGTCGCAGCTTCTCCTGCGGACTGTCAGCAATCATGGGCACAAAGTGACAGCCCCTCTCAAACTGGCTCACATACTCCACAACAGACCTGTCCCCCTGACGGAGACTCATGAACTCACGGATCATGCGGCTGCGCACATCCTCAGTAAAGTACTTGGCGTAGAAGATACGCCTAAACTCCGTCCACGTCAGTGTGGGCAAGTGAACTCCCCTAGCTGCACCCTCCCACCAAAGGGCTGCATCTCCTCTCATCATGTAAGTAGCACAGTTCACCCTGTCGGTGTCTGTGATCCCCATATAATCAAAGATGGACTCAAGAGAGCGAATCCATCCCTCAGCCACCAAAGGATCGGTGGTACCAACAAACTCCTTAGGTCCCTTCTTCTGGAACCTCTCAGCCACGTCCTCCTCATGGGATAGTCTGGGACGTGCAGCCTGCTGCTCCAACAGAGCAGTAATCTCTGCCATCATCGTAGCACTGGCCTGCTCCAGTGCTGTCATAGGGTTCTGCGGAGGTGGCGGTGGAGGTGGAGGTGGAGGTCCCCCACGTCGGTTCACTGGTCTGGGAGGCATTCTGCACCACCACATATTTATTTACGTAAATCGCCATGCATAACTAAGTGTTTAAAATTAAGGCTAACTTAAATTCTAGAAATTAAATCATACTATAAACATTTAAAACTTACAGACCGGTAGCGTGGATTTCTGAGCTCGCATAGCAGTGAGGACCCCTCCGAGGACCGTGCTCTGATACCAAACTGAAACATCCTAGACTTATAAATTTCTAAAATGCGGAAAATTTAAAAAATTTTCTTTTTTCTTTTAAAATAAATGCTAAGTAAAATATATATATATATATATATACATATATGCCCATACATATATGTACAACCATAAAAGAGATTTAAAATTTAATAAATAATCATGCAACATAAAAATAATTACTAAAACGTCTGAATCATGCAATACTTAAAATAATTCAAAATAATTTAATCAACAGTGCATACACTAAAAAGTTGCATAAAAATAATACTTAAATCTCAACACTGGAATAAAATCTTCAAATAAAATAGTGTTTAAAATATTCATGCATAGAACACTAGCACGATGCAGACTACGGTCACGGGGCCACTGCAGCTCCGCTCATACGTCCTCACCACCGGTAGGGGTAACCTGCTCCTCTACATACTCACCTGCACCATATCAGTGTAGTGAGCCTAGAGGCCCAACATGCATACTAACAAGGGTTTAAAATAATTTAATACACTTTCATACATAATACTTAACCTATAAATGCATGAGCATGCCTCAAAAATAATAACATAAATGTTGCTTAAAGAAATCACTGAATTATACGTAACATACATAATATCATACATACTTGATTTGTTGAGCACTTATTTTCTTAATATCGAATGGTCCTATCCGTAAGTGTGACCCATACTTATAGTGCGACTGATCAGTCTAAAAAAAACCATCGCACGAGGCTGGTGGCGAACCACCCATACATAAATGGCAGAAACTGCCCATACATAAATGGCCACACTACTTCAATTTCCACCTAAAATATTTTATTTGCTCAACCATAGAACATCAATCATAGCATAAAAATTGATTTCATGAATGCATGTACTTAAATAAATTGTGTGTCCTTCATTTATATTTAATTTATTTTCTAATATCATATAAATATTCAAATAACTTTTCATGCATAAAATAATTAAATATAAACTCAGGACACATGCAATTTCTCATGGTTTGATTCAACTGCTGGCCCTAGACATGCAAGCCCATTAACTTAAGACTTTTCTAGGCCCAATAAATCAACCAAAGCCCATTAAGACTAAATTAGGCCCAATAACACTGTCCCTGACTCAATGGGCCCAAAAGCCCAATAACAGGCCCAATAACTTTCATGGGCTCCCAAGCCCATAAAAATTTCTGGCCAACTTAAAAATTTAAATAAAAATTAATAAAAGCCCAAAAAAAATAATTAAATTAACCCAAAATAATTTAATGGAGCCCAAATAAATTAAATGGTACTAATTAAATTTTTGGGAATTTAATTAGCCCATTTAACTCCTAATTAACTTAAAAACTTAAAAATAAAAATACCCGAGCCCAATTAAAATAACCCGGACCCGGACCCAACTAACTTAACCCATATTATTTTAGACCCGACCCGGACCACAAGACCCGACCCGGATCCACCAACAACCCAAAAACCCGAAACCCTATTCTTCTCTCTTCCCCCTTGCCGCGATCGCACGAGCAGCAGGCCGAGCCTGCTGCAGCCCAGCTCCGACCACCGTGGCCGGAGCCCCGCCGGCAGGACCTACCCAGGGTCCTGCCGGTTCGAACCATGCCCTGGCCTGAACCCCATGCTACCTCCTTTCCCAACACCGAACCCTCTTCCAAGACAACCCTAACCTGCGCGCCCATGGCTTCACTTCTGAAACTCGATCGGCCGTGACTCCTAACCCCAACCCAGCCAAATCCGACCCATCTAGACACTCTAGGGACCCCGTAGGACCTAGCCAGCAGCCCCCTTCAAGCCATGGTTAGTAAAAACGTGAGCATGAACATCACAAAGCCAAAACCGAGTGCATAAGAAAAATAATCTGAAAACTTGCTGTCAAAAAAAATGATAAATCTCGATTCTACACACCCACACACATACATACACTGATATAGGATTGAAAAGAGAATAAAATCATGCCTTAACACCGATTTGATAGAGCTAAAACGTGCACGACGGGCTTCGGGACGACGGGGCGACGACGGGATGACTTCGAGCTAGAAAAACCCACGGCTAAGGCTCTTGGATGGTGATGGCCGATGGTGAAGAGGCTGAGAAGTGAGGGTGGCGGCTGTGTGTGATTTACGTGAGGAAGAGTGTAGAATAGGTTTAGGAATTGATATAATATGATATATATTTAATTAGGGAATAAAAAGGGAATTTAAAATAAGTAAAATATAACTTAAAACTCTTATAAACATGATAAAACTGATGGTAAAATTTAAATCTCGAAATTAGTAAAAATAGGAATTTTAAAGGTATTAAAAAGTCCATATTTTGGCTTAAATAGGGTAAAAACGGACTCCTAAAATTATATAAAATTAAATACTTAAAATTTTGAGATAATAAAACTCAAAATAATATTTTAAGGCTCTAAAAAGGCTCATAAAATAATTTGGGTGGAAAGTCGTCATCTCGTCCGTCCACGGTCCCGTCTACGCGATCAAATAATTAAAACACTAAAAATCATAAAAATCACTAATTATGGGTTAAATGCTTAAAAATAAATTAAATCATGCACAAATAATTCACAAAATTATTTAACCCATAAATCTAAAAATTTAGATAATTAAATATCCTAATTATGCATGCGGATTTACGTATTTAAAATACCGGGTGTTACAATTTTCCCCCCCTTAAATTGAATTTCGTCCTCGAAATTAAAGTACTTACCCGAACAACTCCGGATAGCGAGTCCTCATGTCTGCCTCGGTCTCCCAAGTAGCTTCCTCCTCTGAGTGATTCAGCCACTGGACTCTGACCATCGGTATAACCCGCGTCCTAAGCCTCCGCTCCTCCCTAGCCAAGATCCGCACTGGTCTCTCCTCGTACACCAGATCTGGTGGCAACTGTAAGGGCTCGAAATCCAACACATGCGACGGGTTGGAGACATATCTCCGAAGCATGGATACATGGAAAACGTTGTGCACTGCCGCTAGCCCTGGAGGTAGAGCTAACCGATAGGCCAACGTACCAACTCGCTCCAAGATCTCGAATGGCCCTATATACCTCGGATTAAGCTTGCCTCTCCGGCCAAAACGCACTACTCCCTTCATAGGTGACACCTTCAGGAATACGTGATCACCTACTGCGAACTCCAACTCTCGTCGTCTGGCATCCGCATAACTCTTCTGCCGACTCTGAGCAGTCCTCATCCGATCCCGAATCCGAGTCACAATGTCAGCTGTCTGCTGCACAATCTCAGGACCCAACAAAATCCGCTCACCAACCTCATCCCAATGCACAGGAGATCTGCATCTCCTCCCATAAAGTGCTGCATAAGGAGCCATACCTATAGACGACTGAAAGCTGTTGTTATAGGTAAACTCCACTAATGGCAGTCTAGTCTCCCAAGATCCTCGAAAATCAATGACACAAGCTCTCAGAAGATCCTCGAGAACCTGGATCACTCTCTCAGACTGGCCATCTGTCTGGGGATGAAACGCTGTACTGAACAAAAGCCTAGTTCCCAAAGCTGTGTGCAGACTCTTCCAAAACGCTGAGGTGAATCTCGGATCTCTGTCTGACACAATAGACACTGGTATGCCATGCAGTCTAACAATCTCTCTGATGTAAAGCTCTGCATACTGTGTCAAAGTATAAGTAGTCCTTACCGGCAAGAAATGAGCTGACTTGGTGAGTCTATCCACAATCACCCAAATCGCTGTACACCCTCTGGTACTCCTCGGTAAGCCCACCACAAAGTCCATCGTAATATTCTCCCATTTCCATTCCGGAATAGGGAGAGGTCTAAGAAGTCCTGCTGGACGCTGATGCTCTGCTTTGACTTGCTGACAAGTCAAGCACTCTGACACCACTCTCCCGATGTCACTCTTCATCCCGGGCCACCAATACAATAGCTGCAAGTCTTTGTACATCTTCGTACTTCCGGGGTGAATGGAGTACGGAGATGCGTGAGCCTCTGTCAAAATCTCAGCTCGCAACTGATCGACGTTCGGTACCCACATCCTCCCACGGTACTGAACGATGCCATCCTCCACTGTATACAAGAGATTACCTCTAGCCTCATCTCTCTGTCTCCATCGCTGTAACTCCTCATCAGTGGACTGTCCCTCTCTAATCCGATCTCGCAGAACTGGCTGCACTGTCAACACGGACAAGCTCGGTGCCTGGCCACTCGGATAACACTCCAAGCCA
Organism: Henckelia pumila; assembly: GCF_033568475.1. Taxonomy (NCBI): domain Eukaryota; kingdom Viridiplantae; phylum Streptophyta; class Magnoliopsida; order Lamiales; family Gesneriaceae; genus Henckelia; species Henckelia pumila. Next base: position 231,336,919 of record NC_133123.1, read on the forward strand.
AATCTCTGAATCTCGGTCTGTAGTGGTAACTGTACAGTCAAACATGATACCACTGACGACTTCCGACTCAAAGCATCTGCCACTACATTAGCTTTACCCGGATGGTAGCTAATGTCACAGTCATAGTCCTTCACCAACTCCAACCATCTGCGCTGTCTCATGTTCAACTCCTTCTGTGTGAAGAAGTACTTGAGACTCTTGTGGTCTGTGAAAATCTTGCACTTCTCGCCATACAGATAGTGCCTCCAGATTTTCAAAGCGAAAACCACTGCTGCCAACTCCAAGTCATGTGTCGGGTAGTTCTGCTCATGAATCTTCAACTGCCTCGACGCATACGCAATAACCTTACCACACTGCATAAGCACTGCGCCTAAACCAAGTTTAGACGCGTCGGTGTACACCACTAACTCCTCGTGTGGTACTGTCATCGCTAACACTGGTGCTGTAGTGAGTGCTTCCTTCAGCTGATCGAAGCTCCTCTGACAGTCTGAACTCCAAATAAACTTCGCATTCTTCTTGGTCAAGGAAGTCAAGGGTACTGCAATAGAGGAGAAACCCTTGATGAACTTCCTATAGTATCCTGCTAAACCCAAGAAGCTGCGAATCTCCGAAGCATTCTTTGGAATCCCCCAATCCCTCACTGCCTGCACCTTGGACTGATCCACTGCAATCCCATCCCTAGAAATAATGTGGCCTAGAAACGCCACCTGCTCCAACCAAAACTCACACTTACTGAACTTTGCAAACAGTCGATGCTCCCTCAAAGTCCGCAAGGCTGTATGCAAATGTTGTATATGCTCCTCAATGCTCCTCGAGTAGATCAATATGTCATCAATGAATACAATGACAAACTGATCTAGATACGGCTGGAAGACACGATGCATGAGATCCATAAAAACTGCTGGAGCATTGGTCAACCCAAAAGGCATCACCAAGAACTCATAGTGTCCATATCGTGTCCTAAAGGCAGTCTTAGACACGTCTGAATCTCTGACTCTCAGCTGATGGTAACCAGATCGCAGATCGATCTTGGAGAATACCGAAGCTCCCTGCAACTGATCGAATAAATCCTCTATCCTCGGTAGTGGATACTTATTCTTCACTGTGACTCTGTTGAGCTCTCGGTAGTCGATGCACAATCTCATGCTGCCGTCCTTCTTCTTTACAAACAACACTGGAGCTCCCCATGGAGAAAAACTAGGACGAACAAAGCCCTTCTCCAACAGCTCCTGAATCTGCTCCTTCAACTCTCTCATCTCTGTAGGAGCAAGTCGATACGGTGCCTTAGAGATAGGCACAGTATCCGGCAACAACTCAATACTGAACTCCACCTCTCTCACTGGTGGAACTCCTGCAACATCGTCAGGAAAAACATCTGGATAGTCACGTACCACCTCTATATCTGATAAAGATCTGCTAGAAACGTCTGAGGTAGTGACCACACTAGCAAGAAAGCCCTGACATCCATGGCGCAATAGTTTCCTCGCACGAACAAGTGATATCATCTGAGGAATACTGCTAGACTGAGATGCAAAGAAAGTAAACATCTCACCTCCTGCTGGCTTCACTGACACTGTCCTACGTCGGAAATCAATCGAAGCTCCATTAACTGATAGCCAATCCATACCCAAAATCAAGTCAAACCCGGTCAATGGAAGAACCACTAGATCTGCTCGAATGGAGTGTCCCTGCAACTCCAATTCCAGATCCCTGATGACACTAGTGGTAGTGATAGTCTGTCCGGATGGCATGGTAACATCGTAACCACAGTCGACAACCTCCGGTGTAATGCCTATCCGTTTGATAAAATCTCGGGAGATGTAGGGGCCCCGCCCCTAGCCTGCTGCTGCGGCCTCTGCTGCTGATTCGGGCCCTTAGCCGGCCCTGTATACTGCTTCTTCGCAGGAGGCTGCGAAGATGGACGCTGGTATGCAGCCTGAAACTGCCTCTTCCCCTGCTGCTCCCTCTGGATCTCTCTCCGACCCTCCTCGGAACGCAAGGCTCTACTCACTGCAGACTCGTATGTAAAGACGTCTGCCATACGCACATCATGCCTGATCTCAGCCTTCAGGCCCTCCACAAACTGTCGCAGCTTCTCCTGCGGACTGTCAGCAATCATGGGCACAAAGTGACAGCCCCTCTCAAACTGGCTCACATACTCCACAACAGACCTGTCCCCCTGACGGAGACTCATGAACTCACGGATCATGCGGCTGCGCACATCCTCAGTAAAGTACTTGGCGTAGAAGATACGCCTAAAATCCGTCCACGTCAGTGTGGGCAAGTGAACTCCCCTAGCTGCACCCTCCCACCAAAGGGCTGCATCTCCTCTCATCATGTAAGTAGCACAGTTCACCCTGTCGGTGTCTGTGATCCCCATATAATCAAAGATGGACTCAAGAGAGCGAATCCATCCCTCAGCCACCAAAGGATCGGTGGTACCAACAAAATCCTTAGGTCCCTTCTTCTGGAACCTCTCAGCCACGTCCTCCTCATGGGATAGTCTGGGACGTGCAGCCTACTGCTCCAACAGAGCAGTAATCCCCGCCATCATCGTAGCACTGGCCTGCTCCAGTGCTGTCATAGGGTTCTGCGGAGGTGGCGGTGGAGGTGGAGGTGGAGGTCCCCCACGTCGGTTCACTGGTCTGGGAGGCATTCTGCACCACCACATATTTATTTACGTAAATCGTCATGCATAACTAAGTGTTTAAAATTAAGGCTAACTTAAATTCTAGAAATTAAATCATACTATAAACATTTAAAACTTACAGACCGGTAGCGTGGATTTCTGAGCTTGCATAGCAGTGAGGACCCCTCCGAGGACCGTGCTCTGATACCAAACTGAAACATCCTAGACTTATAAATTTCTAAAATGCGGAAAATTTAAAAAATTTTCTTTTTTCTTTTAAAATAAATGCTAAGTAAAATATTTATATATATATATATACATATATGCCCATACATATATGTACAACCATAAAAGAGATTTAAAATTTAATAAATAATCATGCAACATAAAAATAATTACTAAAACGTCTGAATCATGCAATACTTAAAATAATTCAAAATAATTTAATCAACAGTGCATACACTAAAAAGTTGCATAAAAATAATACTTAAATCTCAACACTGGAATAAAATCTTCAAATAAAATAGTGTTTAAAATATTCATGCATAGAACACTAGCACGATGCAGACTACGGTCACGGGGCCACTGCAGCTCCGCTCATACGTCCTCACCACCGGTAGGGGTAACCTGCTCCTCTACATACTCACCTGCACCATATCAGTGTAGTGAGCCTAGAGGCCCAACATGCATACTAACAAGGGTTTAAAATAATTTAATACACTTTCATACATAATACTTAACCTATAAATGCATGAGCATGCCTCAAAAATAATAACATAAATGTTGCTTAAAGAAATCACTGAATTATACGTAACATACATAATATCATACATACTTGAGTTGTTGAGCACTTATTTTCTTAACATCGAATGGTCATATCCGTAAGTGTGACCCATACTTATAGTGCAACTGATCAGTCTAAAAAAAACCATCGTACGAGGCTGGTGGCGAACCACCCATACATAAATGGCAGAAACTGCCCATACATAAATGGCCACACTACTTCAATTTCCACCTAAAATATTTTATTTGCTCAACCATAGAACATCAATCATAGCATAAAAATTGATTTCATGAATGCATGTACTTAAATAAATTGTGTGTCCTTCATTTATATTTAATTTATTTTCTAATATCATATAAATATTCAAATAACTTTTCATGCATAAAATAATTAAATATAAACTCAGGACACATGCAATTTCTCATGGTTTGATTCAACTGCTGGCCCTAGACATGCAAGCCCATTAACTTAAGACTTTTCTAGGCCCAATAAATCAACCAAAGCCCATTAAGACTAAATTAGGCCCAATAACACTGTCCCTGACTCAATGGGCCCAAAAGCCCAATAACAGGCCCAATAACTTTCATGGGCTCCCAAGCCCATAAAAATTTCTGGCCAACTTAAAAATTTAAATAAAAATTAATAAAAGCCCAAAAAAAATAATTAAATTAACCCAAAATAATTTAATGGAGCCCAAATAAATTAAATGGTACTAATTAAATTTTTGGGAATTTAATTAGCCCATTTAACTCCTAATTAACTTAAAAACTTAAAAATAAAAATACCCGAGCCCAATTAAAATAACCCGGACCCGGACCCAACTAACTTAACCCATATTATTTTAGACCCGACCCGGACCACATGACCCGACCCGGATCCACCAACAACCCAAAAACCCAAAACCCTATTCTTCTCTCTTCCCCCTTGCCGCGACCGCACGAGCAGCAGGCCGAGCCTGCTGCAGCCCAGCTCCGACCACCGTGGCCGGAGCCCCGCCGGCAAGACCTCCCCAGGGTCCTGCTGGTTCGAACCATGCCCTGGCCCGAACCCCATGCTACCTCCTTTCCCAACACCGAACCCTCTTCCAAGACAACCCTAACCTGCGCGCCCATGGCTTCACTTCTGAAACTCGATCGGCCGTGACTCCTAACCCCAACCCAGCCAAAGCCGACCCATCTAGACACTCTAGGGACCCTGTAGGACCTAGCCAGCAGCCCCCTTCAAGCCATGGTTAGTAAAAACGTGAGCATGAACATCACAAAGCCAAAACCGAGTGCATAAGAAAAAGAATCTGAAAACTTGCTGTCAAAAAAAATGATAAATCTCGATGCTACACACCCACACACATACATACACTGATATAGGATTGAAAAGAGAATAAATCATGCCTTAACACCGATTTGATAGAGCTAAAACGTGCACGACGGGCTTCGGGACGACGGGGCGACGACGGGATGACTTCGAGCTAGAAAAACCCACGGCTAAGGCTCTTGGATGGTGATGGCCGATGGTGAAGAGGCTGAGAAGTGAGGGTGGCGGTTGTGTGTGATTTACGTGAGGAAGAGTGTAGAATAGGTTTAGGAATTGATATAATATGATATATATTTAATTAGGGAATAAAAAGGGAATTTAAAATAAGTAAAATATAACTTAAAACTCTTATAAACATGATAAAACTGATGGTAAAATTTAAATCTCGAAATTAGTAAAAATAGGAATTTTAAAGGTATTAAAAAGTCCATATTTTGGCTTAAATAGGGTAAAAACGGACTCCTAAAATTATATAAAATTAAATACTTAAAATTTTGAGATAATAAAACTCAAAATAATATTTTAAGGCTCTAAAAAGGCTCATAAAATAATTTGGGTGGAAAGTCGTCATCTCGTCCGTCCACGGTCCCGTCTACGCGATCAAATAATTAAAACACAAAAATCATAAAAATCACTAATTATGGGTTAAATGCTTAAAAATAAATTAAATCATGCACAAATAATTCACAAAATTATTTAACCCATAAATCTAAAAATTTAGATAATTAAATATCCTAATTATGCATGCGGATTTACGTATTTAAAATACCGGGTGTTACAACTTTTATGTTTATTTGAATTCAGAATTTGACGGTTGTGATATAAAATCACATCGATTGTAGAATAAGCTGAACCATAAAAACAGAGTCAAATGCGAGATGTAACAACTGTCTTACACAGTGGTTTCTTGCTTGCCTCCTTGTGTCCCGGTGCTCACAAAGAACCCGAGAACTCCGACAAGCTTCTGCTCCCTCCACAACACCCCGATCGAGTCTAAAAATGCTTCATCTGCCCCGCCATACGCCCCTACCTCTTTGGGAACCCGAACAAAATCATCTGCCTCCACCAATTCCTCCACCAAAATCACCGAAATCTCGTCGTTTTTTGGTGGCACTTTCATTTGATCCAAAGCTTGTGGCTCCAAGGTCTCGGGAACCCTGTACAGACTACAGTCCACACCCTCCACCGCATCCACCCCTTTCTCGAGCATTCTGGCCAAGCACTCTACATGCCTGTACAATAGAACAGGATGAAAATTCTTAATTTTTGGGAATTTGAATCTTGAAAACGGAAAGTGGGTTCAATTTTCTTGAGTTTTTGGAGCTCCATGGGGATTGATCCATCGGTGGACGAAATGGGAAGGGGAAAGGGAAGTGGTTGAATCTAATCGGAAACCACAAACGATGCCTTGTGTTTACTGGGAATGCATCCTCCTACCCACTGAGAATCCAGCTAAATCCACAAGGACAGAGGAAGGAAGAGAATTGTCGGTAGGATTGAGGTAGGAAGCATATAAAATAAATAAATAAAATGAAATATTGGAATCAAAATGACAGGTAAATGAATATAATATTAGATTAGGGAGTGCAAAACAATTTTTTGTTTGTGTCAGGTAGTTCAAATAAAAAATCTCTGACTTAGGAATTGATCCATAAGTTTGGTTTGTAAATAGAGATTTATTCCCAAGTCTCCCCAGTGTAAATTGGTTAAAAGTATATTAAACCGAGAATAGTTTAATAATGGGTCATAAAATAGTTACAGGCATTGAAATCAGAAATGAGGGGGCCGATGGCATTTGTCTACTTATGGTTTGAAAAGTCGCATCACATGGGATTAGTTGGAAAGGAAAGGCAAGTTTCAATGAACATGTTCTCTTTTTACATGCCTCTTTATTTACACCTATACATATATATATATATATATTTATGTTTGAAACCAATTTTTGATAATATAAGGAAGAATCATTAATGTGTGTGAGTGTGTGCGAAATTTTATTAACGAAAGGAAGAATCATTAATACATTTTAGGAATCAAATATAGATATTAGATTATTACTTTAGGAGAGGGGAGTCATCACCACGAGCGATCGGAACTTTTTGTCCGACTAAAAATTCTAAAATTGATACAATGATATCTTTAAAAAAAATTTATTTGTATCTAAAAGTTTTTACGGAATTGAAAATTATCATATTTTATCCACAAGAAAATCTTGTCTAAGTTCTTGTCAACATGAGTATGACATCCTAGATATATTTAGGCTTTATCTATGCTACAATGAGAATAATAACTTGTTCATATAAATATCTGATTTTAAAAAAATAATGATAAACCCTATATTGTTTGTTTTTGTACAAGATGTTCATATAAACTTGTCTAAAATTACACCGAGACCACACTCTCGGTGTAACATATATAGATAAAGTCAACATATCCATAGTCATCACGTATATGCATTGTTTGGGGCAAAATCCCGGTTCAGTCCTAAATGTTTGGACACATTTCCGGTTCAGTCCTAAATATTTGGACGTTCCCGGTTTGGTCCTAAATATTTCCTAAAAGTTCTCGGTTCAGTCCTAAATGTTTATACATTCCCAGTTTGGTCCTAAATGTTTCCTAAAAGTTCCCTGTTCAGTCCTAAATATTTTTACATTACCGATTTTGTGCCAAATATTTCTCAAAATTTCTCGGTTTGATCCTTCCATCTACTCGTGTGTTAAAACTAACACCGCGTAGTGTTATATCATTTATGATTGAGTTTTATATTATTTATTATATATTTAACATTAAACAAGTTGTAAATAAAACACAAATTTATTAGAGTTTTTATCCAAATTTAAATCAATTTTACACAATGTTCAAAATGAAAATATTAAATTCATGATGCTACAAAATAAAAACTTAAATAAAATAAACAAAACTTGAGGAATTAAAATTTAATGATGTTATTTCACATTTCTATTAATTTTGTTATATTCTCATTCATGATGCTTGCACATTTAAGAAAAAATTGGAGGTTGAAAAAAGATATATATCTTTTTAAAACTCTTTTTATAATTTAAATAATTAGTATTTGAGAAAAATTTACTATTAAATAAAACTTAATTTCATATCACTACTTTAACGGTGGTCAAATAATTCATTATATTTTCTCAATTGTTAACCACAAGTATTTTTCTCTTGAATTTTTTTTTGAAAATTTCAAATATTTTGTGAAATAAGTAATACTAGTTATTTGCTAAAACATTTGTTTATTTGTTTGTGATTGATAATGTTTTTAACTATAAGATTGCATGGTTCAATTATTTTTTATTCTATAATTTTATTTTGCATAATTTATATTATATTTTCATTTGGAAGAAATTATTGTTCATTTATTATTATTATTATTATTATTATTATTATTATTATTATTATTATTATTATTATTATTATTATTATTATTATTATATTTAAATTTTTCTTTTGTTTGTAAGTTTTTTTTATCACGCTTTGTTTGTAGATGGAAGGACCAAACCAAAAAATTTTGAAAAATATTTAGGACGAAATCTGGAACGTAAAACATTTAGGACTGAATTGGAAACTTTTTTAAACATTTGGGACCAAACCGGAAACATAAAAACATTTAGGACTGAACCGAGAATTTTTGGAAAACATTTGGGACCAAACCGGGAACGTTCAAATATTTAGGACTGAATCGGGAATGTGTTCAAATATTTAGGACTGAACCGGGATTTTCCCCGCATTGTTTGGTTTGATGTATTATTAATCTATGTATAACTTATCCCAATTAATTGCGTCTTATTTTCGTCATATTATTTATCTATTTATTAATTAATAATTTGGCATCAATTAAATCAAATAAATTATAATCTATCCATCAAATCAAATAATGTATTAACTAATTTTTCTTATTTATTTTTAATTTACATTATATTACTTATCCATGGATTGCTTATCCTATCACTCAAACCAAACGGTGCATTTTTTTCTTTGTAAATTTGTGGGAAAAATACAGTTTTAGTCCTTATACTTTCACATCAAAACGTTTTTGGTCCTTAAACATTTCAAAGTAACACTTTTAGTCCTTAAACTTTACAAATTGCAACAAAATTAGTCCTTATAGTTTTTATTATGATTAAATATATTTTTGGAAATAATTTATTATATTTTTAAATTATAGAGACCTAAATAAAATAAACAAGAAAAATAAAGATCATAAATAATCACATATCTACAACATAAACATTTTTTAGTAACATATTTTTTTAAAATAATTTAATTATATGTAAATAAAATTTATTATGGTTTTTTTATTTTAACAAAAAATATCTACTTTAGAATATGGATTTTTTGCATAAAAATCATCAAATATAATTTTAAAATTAAAATATCCTATAAATATTTTAATAAGAACAATTTTTAATGTGTTTTCTAATAATTTTTTAAAATAAAACTTATTCAATATCTTTCATACTAAATAAATAATTTGATATTAAATATGATTAATTATTTACTTTTATTTAATAATAAGATACGAACTAGATAAATTTTCTTAAAATATCAAATATAAACATGTAATATATATAATTATATATGTTCATAAATATTAAACATTAATAATAAATTACAAAAAATAAAAAAATACATATGGTATAAAAACTAATCTTGAAACTCTAATTTTAATTTTAGTTTTTAATTTTTTTTTCAATTTGAATATAAATATTAAAAATACAATATTTCTTAAAAAATAGAATTTCATTTACTATTTTTATATTTTATCTTTTCACAATATTTTATTATTAATTTTATTCATTTTTAGTCCCTAAAATTTAATAATATCATAAATAAGTCCTCACAAATATATTTAACTATAAAATAAATGACAAGGACTAATTTTGTTACAATTTTTAAAGTTTAAGGACTAAAAGTGTTGTGTTGAAATGTTTAAGGACCAAAAATGTTTTGATATGAAAGTATGAGGACTAAAATGTATTTTTCCCTAAATTTGTCATTTACCACCGAGAATGACTTTAAGATTATGGAAGACACATAACCACGTTAAAAATTGGATCCTTAAGTATATAGTAGTGTGAAGGTATTACCATTATGCTAACAAGGGATGAATCCAAATAATGATTGGTTTAGCCATTGATTCTTTGTCTTCAAAGATATAATCACGTGTACATATGACTTCTTGGAAAAATTAGTACACATTAATCTGTCAATTCATTCTTCCTTCCCTTTGCCTGTTCATAGTAGGAACAAAATCCAAACCACAAAGAGTTTAAAAGGTTAAAATTCATTTTGGCCCTCCATTTATTTCACAACCCAAATCTACTTCATTTCTTCTTCTTCTCATTTCTTTTTATTATACATTAATAGGGAAATTTGTTATAATTAAATCTCGAATTCAAGACCTCATCCTAAAATTTGAGACATTATTAATTATCAAATAAGCTATACGTCATCCGCTCGCTTCTGTGATTTCATAACTACACAATAATCCGCTCGCTTCCGTGATTTCATAACTACACAATAAGCTCATACCAAGCACAAAATTCTATCGTTTTATTTCTGATACATAATGTAATAATGAATGAAGGGTATTAATTAGATCACTTTTTTTAAAAAAGGAAAAAAAAATTGTGTTTTAGTAATAGCTCGAGTCATACCTCGTCTTCTTTCATTTCTACTGTTATTGTAATTGACTTGGTTATAAATGCTAATTTACATGTTTTATTCAAAAAAAAAAAAAATACATATATGTCTCAATAGCTGTACTGGTCCATAATAATATCACGTGAATATTTCATGTACCAATCGCATCGTAATGTACACATGGCCATGCAAAATATCTCAGTACATGGCCAGAGGTACTAAGTTATAAACATCAATTGCTAACGACTGGGAGTTCTATTCTATGTTCATAAAAAAATAAAATCATAGTACATTGTGAACTTGTAATATTACCGCAGATTGGTGTGAATTAGAGTCAAGCAACTGCACAAGCATAGGAGAATCGAAGTGAGCATAGTTCCCAACACCGGTCCGACAGATGGGGCAATTCGCGTGCGAATACAGCCACATGTCGATGCATGGCGCGTGGAACGAATGCACGCACTCGGGCAGCGTGCGCAGCTCCTCGCCTTCTTCGAACTCACACAAGCAAATGGCGCATGTCCCATTGTCCACACCCTTGCGAAATCTGTGCGGGGGCACCAGCTCTGCCATCGAGTTGTCGAGGCTAGTGGGCCGTGGCATGTGGCTGCCCCGCAACGTGTAACCCGCCGTGAGGCAGTGGTAGATGGTGACCACGACGGCTGCGGAGGCCGCGGCGACCAGACATATGATCAACTTTAGTAGAAGAGCACTGGAATGCTCCTCCTCTGCCATTATTAATGTTCAAGAAAATGATCGAGTACGTGGACAGTAATTATTGTGTTTAAGCATCTGCATGCGGATTTAACGAGGTTTAGTATTGTTGTCCGTTCCCAAATGTCAGTGAATCAGACAAGAAAGATTCTGAAATTTAGTAGCTAATAATCATATAATAGAAAAGGATTTTGATTCTGCTTTTGTATTTAGTGAATCTAGTTAGGCAGATGCGGTACGGCCGATCGAGTGTCTGCTAACCTGGTCTAACTGAAGAGAAAACTAATCTTTAAGGCACCGTTTGGTTATCCTGGTCAACTCAAGTTAGACATATGCCAGATGTTCATTATTTGATAAACATTTTATAATTCATAAACAAACAAACAAAAAAATTGATGGAAACATTATTATATTGTAAATACTTCCAATTTTACATTCAAAATGTGCGTCCGGATATTATATAGCACTTCATCTCAAAAAAATCCATGTGTGTTGACAATAAGGGGGTGATACTATTACATAGTTTCTTGATTATAGATTATTTGATATTTTATCGATTAGAATAGAATACAAGAAATTCCCTAATTTAAATTTTTGTCAAAAAAGACTTGATCTGCTATCACAAATGGAACCAAAATCTTGCATAGTTCCAGAAAAAAAGACTACATGACTACATTGTATTACGCATCAAAAACCAAATTTACAAAGACAAAGGTTTCCATCATACACCATTATCACTTGAGGGATACTAAAACTTGTAATCATAATCCACAGACAATTCTCATACTCAATCAACTTGCAGGGTCATTATTCTCCTCCGCGTACATTCTGGCAATGATAGGGTTGCAGAGGTTCTCCAGTTCCTTCAGCTTGTCCACTTCCGCAAGCTGGTTTTCATCCAACCATTGGATTGCAGACTCCACTGCTTCCTCGATTTGCTTCTTGTCGGATGCTGCGAGCTTGGAGGCTATCTTTTCATCCTTTATCGTGTTTCTCATGTTGTAAGCATAATTCTCCAAACCATTTTTTTCCGCATTCACTTTCTTCTTCTGCTCCTCGTCTTCTGCCTTGTACTTCTCTGCTTCTTGCACCATCTTTTCAATTTCTTCTTTAGACAGCCTTCCCTTAACGTTTGTGATCGTGATCTTGTTTTTCTGTCCGGTTGTCTTATCCTCCGCGGAGACCTTTAAGATGCCTTTTGCGTCAATGTCGAAGCAGACAGTAATCTGGGGAACGCCCCTGGGTGCTGGTGGGATGCCAGTGAACTCAAATCTCCCCAGTAAATTGTTGTCCTTTGCTCTGGTTTTCTCACCTTCGTAAACCTGAATCAGTATCCCATAATCATTGTCCAAATACGTGGAAAATACTTGTTCTTTCTTGGTGGGAATGGTTGTGTTTCTTGGAATCAAAACAGTCATGACTCCTCCAGCAGTCTCCAATCCAAGGGACAGAGGAGTAACATCCAAAAGAAGCAAATCCTGAACCTTTTCATTGCCTTCACCACTCAAGATCGCTGCTTGTACGGCAGCACCATATGCAACAGCTTCGTCGGGATTGATGCTCTTGCAAAGCTCTTTGCCATTAAAGAAGTCCTGCAACAATTGCTGAACTTTAGGAATCCTAGTCGAGCCACCAACAAGCACGACATCATGAACACTGCTCTTATCCATGTTACCATCCCTCAAACACTTCTCATCCGGCTCCATACACTTCCTGAAAAGATCCATATTTAGCTCCTCAAATCGTGCTCGAGTAATAGTCATATAGAAATCAATACCCTCAAACAGAGAATCAATCTCGATAGTCGTCTGCGCAGTGGACGACAAAGTTCTCTTTGCCCTCTCACAGGCACTTCTTAAACTCCTCAAAGCTAGTGGGTTCCCACTAATATCCTTCTTATTCTTCCTCAACTCCTGAACAAAATGGTTCACCATCCTGTTATCGAAATCCTCTCCCCCAAGGTGAGTATCACCAGCAGTCGCCTTCACTTCAAATATACCCTCCTCAATAGTAATCAGAGACACGTCGAAAGTTCCCCCTCCCAGGTTGAAAATGAGCACATTCTTCTCACTGGAAGTGCCCGCTTTCTTATCCAGTCCATATGCAATGGCCGCAGCAGTCGGCTCATTAATGATACGCATCACATTGAGCCCGGAAATGGATCCAGCGTCCTTAGTGGCCTGACGCTGAGAGTCATTGAAGTAAGCAGGCACCGTAACAACGGCATTCTTGACCGTCGTTCCAAGAAAAGCAGCTGCTATTTCTTTCATCTTAACAAGAACCATGGATAAAATCTCCTCTGCACAGAATTGTTTCTCTTCGCCCTTGTATAAGACCACAATCATGGGCTTGTCCCGCAATAACCCTGAATGGCCAGAGTAGGATGTCACTTTTCAACAATGGATCGCTGTATCTTCTCCCGATCAACCGCTTAGCATCTACACAACATATAAACCAAGAATTAAGTAACCCAACTTGGTGAAAACTCTGATGGTTGAATCAATCAAGAATTTCAAACTTAATCCCCCAAAGAAACGAACACAGAACAAAATTGCCAATAATGATGCAACATAAATCGCAACAATTTCGTAACCCAAGCAAGAAAATGCTTTGAAAACGAAAACAGAACAGAGCAATAAGCTCTGCAACAAAAAAAATACGAACAAATATGCAAGGAAAACCAAATAGGATAAACGAAACTCACCAAAAACAGTGTTGACGGGGTTCATGGCCACCTGGTTCTTCGCCGCGTCGCCGATGAGACGCTCAGTGTCGGTGAACGCCGCATACGACGGCGTAGTACGATTGCCCTGATCGTTAGCAATAATCTTAACACGATCATTCTGCCACACGCCGACACATGAGTATGTACTTCCCAAATCAATCCCAATAGCAGGCCCTTCGCTCTTTCCAGCCATTATCAACGCCAACAATCAAGAAATCACAAACTCACTCAAAAACCCAGATAATTTTTGAGTGCTCGCTTCACAGAATGCTGTATCTGAATCTAAATTTTTTCATGCTGGGATCGGAGAAGAGAGTGGAATATATATGAAGTGTAGAGTTGAAGAGCCTAGAAAACACCTCTTTGTTCTGCAGTCTGATTTTCTTTCCGTTTAACCGTCGCCCAACTGTTTTTCAATTGAGAAAATTCTCAATTTTTTTTTATAATTTTTTTTAGATATTTGAATAAATTGAAAGTATTTCAAATTTCAAGTATAATTTTAGTGTTAAACATATAAAAATCTTTAATTAATAACTTAATTATTTACATATTAATTAGCTGAAATAAAATGGATTCTAAATCACTATTTTATTGGACGAATTTAAAATTCATTTTTTTTTATGATGAATTAGTCAAATACACATGCTTCGAACGTAAGATGACTTTTATTTTAAACCAATTAGTTATATAATTGAATTAAAGATGATACTAATAATGAAATATATAGTGACAAGTGTTTATATATATATATATATATATATATATATATATATATATATATTATAAATCATGCCACATATTTCAATATGCATTCACTTCATTATCTAATTTAAATAAAATATATTGACTTAAGAGTCTATATATAACTTGAAACATAATATATCATAAACCAAAAAATCAAATATCTTGTAAAAACATTTAACACCTTGGGTACAAAATGATATATAAACATAATTATAAAGAATTGAAAATGAATATTCTAAAATATTGACTCAATATTAAATGATAAAAAACAATGAAAAATCAAAACATATGATATAATTGTAATAATTAATATTTAGATATAATAATATATGAAATTAGTGTTTATAATTAACAAATAACGTAATAACTAAAATTTTTATGTTGCCATTTTTGTCATATATTTTATTACTTTATCTTTTATTTGAATTTTTCAAACTATTATTTTATATATAATAATAATAATTTTGTAATTATTTATTTTATTATAATATGATTAATTTAATTAACATAAAAATATAACAATTAAAATAAATTTGAAGTAAAAAATTATAATAATAACTTAAAGTACTTTAATTTAAAACTTATTATATATTGTTGAGGTGCAATAATTGTTCCTGTTTGATAGAGCAATCCATGACGTTTGAGCTGCTGTACAGTTAAAAGATTTGAGTTGAACCATTACCACCAGCTATAACTTTTGGTAAAGCGAAAAGCGTTCGGTCCTACATATATTATCATTGTGTTGTCTTCTATAAGAATTACTTAAAGTGTTAAAGTACTTGTTGGTGACTAAATTATAAGTTTTGGTGATAACAGATCAAACAAAACCAAGTGCTAAAATAAATAAGATTTTAAGGACAAACGAAAATTGAAGTTCAGATCAATCAAAACAAATGGATCCATACAGATCGAACTAAACAATTGTCCAAATCAAGTTTTCAGCGAAATTGGATTATTTCGGATAAATCAAACATTTGATCTATGTTCCTTCGCAACTATTTTACTTCAACAGATCAAATGACCATCCTCTAGAAGAACAAGCCAGATCAATCAAAACCTTATATCTTATGCCAGATCGAGTTCAAATCATATTCAATCAAGATCAAATATTTACACTTCACCCAGAACAAGTGTAAAAGTCTTCAATCCAGATCAGATCAAACAAACGGTTGGAAGCATCAGTTGCCGAAGTTGTTGAGCTAGAAGACAAACTCATTAAATGAAATTTTGAACATTGACTAGCTTTTCTTAAAGTCAAGATTTGTGAGTAAATTTATGAGATATGTTGGCGGCTCATTTTCAGAAGATGTTGGCGGCTCACTGGATAGTTTTGAAAGCTATAAATACGTGGTGATTCAAGATTCAAACTAAGGAGTGAACAATACGAGAAACCACGAATTCAAAATTTGCTTTCCAATTCATTCGAAAAGCCAAAAATCCTTCACTCTGTATTCTAACTCAGAAACTTACATCACTAGATTGAAGTTTCGATGCTCCGAGTTAGATAATATATCAAGATCGATCGAGCTCAAAGAGATATACTTCACATCAAGAACGATCCAGATCAAAGCCATCTATAGCTTTCCATATCAAAGTTCCTGAAGCACATTTTGTGACTTCATCTTGTAACTCAAGCAGAGTGTTTGATCTGCTTTGAGAGAAGTGTTGCTAGGAGTTCCTCTCAAAAGGTTGATAGGATCGGATTTGTACAAAAAGTTTTATAAATCAAATTCTTCTAGTGAAATCCTTCTGAAAACAAAAGAAGGGGTGACGTAGCAAATTAAGCTCCGAACATCCATAAAAAATCCTCTGTCTCTTTTACTTACTGCACTTACGTTATTTTGATCTGCCTTAGCTTTTCAAAGTTCAATTCTGTGAGGAAGATTCTTCCGCCTGATCTTATCAGATCTTTTGAGCAGAACAAAGTTTTTAAGCAAATAAATCTTATGTCTGGTTTTCACAAATTAGATCGAAGTAACTTTAATTTTTAAAATAGTGTATTCACCCCCCTCTACATATTTTTCGATCCCAACAAGTGGTATCAGAGAGGTTCTTGCTTATCACGTGAACCATTTCTAATCTATGACATCTTTTATTAAAATTCTTATGTTCTCAAAAGAAGATTATGACGATTGAAAAATTCGTATGCAGGCACACTTATCAGCATAGGATGATGATATGTGGTTCGTGGTTACAGATGGACCCATGAAGATTATGAAAACCAACACTGTCACTGCCATCTCTGCTGGTGCTCCACAAATGATAGAAAAGCCTCGAGTTGAATGGACTTTTAAAGATAAGAAAAAAGCCAAACTGGATAATGTTGCTAGAGATATCTTATATAAAACTCTGGACAAAACATGTTTCGCAAAATCAAGAGCTGCACTACGGCCAAAGAAATATGGGAAAATCTCACACATCTGTGTGAAAGAAATGATCAAACATAGGAAAACAATCTTATCGTGGCCATTAAAAAGTTCGATAACATAGAGATAAAACCAAGAGGAACAATGAATGAATTCGATGAAAGATTCAGCAGCATTATGATCGAGCTAAATGCACTTGGGAAAAATTAAAGCAACAGAGAAGTAGCTCTAAAAGTCATGAGAGCTCTACCACGTGAATGAGATGTGAAACTAGTAGCTATGAGAGAATCCAAAGATCTCAATAAGATCGAATTACATGATTTATTTGCAGATATCAAAGCATATGAATTGGAGCTGGGAGTTCAAACTAAAGAAGAGACATTAACATCACAAGTTTCCAAGGCTCTCACTGCAGCAGATGAAATCCCAGCAAACAAAACCACAAAACAAATAAGTAGTGATGCAATGTCACTATTTGTTAAAAATTTTGGATGATTCATGAGAAAGAATCACAAGAATTTCCAAAGAACAAATAGATCAAGTTTCAAAATAAAAGAACCAGTCGATGATAATCGAGCTTGCTAAAAATGTGGAAAGGAAGGACATTTCATAGATGACTGTACTAAACCAAAGAAGGATGATAAAAAAACATCACACAAGAAGATCTCCAGGGAAGAAAGAAAAAGATTCAGAATAAAGAAGGAACAAAAGACCCTGTTAGTAGATGAAAGCAACAACAAGAGGGCTGAGTCAGACTCTAATTTATCAGACTCAGAATCGTCATCAAGTGAAAGTGAAGATGATGTTGTCAAATGCCTAATGGCTGATGATTCAGACATTCTAGATGATGGAGATGTAGCGACCCAACTCGGATCCACTACCTAATCAGAGTTAGAGCATAATTAAGCATGCATTTATAATAAATTACTGCGAAAGACTTAAATAAATCTGACCGGCAGAATACAACCGGTTAAATAACCAATATACAACCCATCAAATTACAAATAATCATAAGGGTAAAAACCTACAGCTAATCTTGTGAAAGAGTGGGTGCCCGGTGAGCCAACTTGTGGCTAAGGGCTTTTATGACTCTGTATAAACAATCTTTTGTTTAATATAATTTACACTTTTATAATGACATTTACTTTATCTTTTATCATGTTATTATGTTGTGACATACTATAAGATGTTTAGATGAAGACCTTGAATATACTATAGTGTATGTAAGATGTGGTAGCACATGGGGATGGCTATCATGAAACACATCTTAAAATCACTGTATATTCTAAATAGTTCCTAGTCAATTGAGCCGTCCGTTAATAAGGATAAGGATCGTTCGAGATTGATACTAGCATTTGCGATGTCGAGTACCACGTTTCATTGGTATGGAACATAGAGATGTTCAAAGCATGCAAATGGATATTCATATGATGAATGATTGAACTACCCTATCCGGACTTTCCAAGTGGTTATCACTTATCGAGTGGATAAAGTCCGCGGTTTTGGTTGTACACCATTAGTCCTTACTACTTGAAACATCATTGAGACTCTATATGCTAGTGCTTTACTTTGACTCATTTACCGACTCTATTGGGGTCATCAGGTGTCGGGATTAGGTACAGTTACGACACATATAGGAGTCGATGCTTTGTTGTCAAGGATTCACCACATACTTGCGAGTGTGGATATCCTATGCAATCTGAGGAGATATTAGTGTGACGAATCTCTGGCCAGAGTACATGATGTGTTTTAGGTTACTTGGTTTCCTAGTAGCACATGCGATGTCATTATTTGATCTTCAAGATGTATTGCATAGTTATCGAATCTCGAACGACTCTCGATTTACCAATGGTTGTTGATTCGATCGGGATATATGAATGAAGGGACCGTACTGTACGCTAACCAAAATCTATTGGTTCTTGCAGGCACTATCAGTGATACCTAGGGAATCATGGGGCGATGTTGCTAGGTGCTCTTACCATGATTCGATGGGCAAGTCGGAAATTGTTGTTCCGAGTCACAAGGAATTGTGAGCCCACGGCTAGCTGTATCCCTGAACCATTGAGGGTCACACAAGTAATGGATTTCTAATCCCCGTTGAGATAATTAAATTTAAAGAGTTAAATTTAGTGAATAAAGAAGTGGGACTTCTTATTTAAAAGAAGAAGGAGTAAGATTTTCTAAAATGACATAGTGATGGACATTTTTGGAAACCACTGAATTCGGATTCAGAAAATTTATCTTGACTTTAAAAGATGCAGAAATGGTTTTTGTGCACATTGGTGAAATTGGTTTATCAATCTGAGTCACGATGAATTTTATATTAATTTCTGAACATGCGGGCTTTGCTTGTCAGGCTTGAACTTATGACTAATGGGCCCTAAGCTGTTAGCAGCCCACATTATAAATAAGTTATTGCAGTACAGAAATTACACAACATAGGTCACAAAATTTTCGAAAACCCTAGTTGTTCTCTCTAGATGTGGCCGCCCCCTCTCCTCTCTCTGTTCGAAAATTCCAGCCTATGAATTTCGAATTTGCAGTCTGATTTAACAGATCAAATCTGTTATTTCTCTTCGTAGAAACTTCTGATAGACTTTCTAGTGCAGTCTGTCAGAGGGATTAAATTTCTGTTCGTTGACCTGATTGAAGAAACGTTTGTTCATCAGTTCCTGGGATATACAACAAGAGCAGTTTAATATGTTAGTGTTCATAATCTCGCTTCGAGATTTTAAGGTAAAATTTACATTGTTTAAATTTTATATTATCAATTTTAATCGTAGGAATTTGATACCCATATGGAATCGTTCCATACAAATTTTAAAACTTCCGCTGCACCGGGTATCACTTTTTTTTCGATCCGGAGAATGACCGTGTTCCAACATCTTGCTGTCTCCAAAGGTCACTTACCTCTCCAAGCTCATGGGGCTCAACCCTGCACCTACACCTGCCCCGTCGAATAGGGTGTCCAGACACACAGAAAATACTGGACGTGAGCTCTAAGCCCAATACATAAACACGGGTAAACATACAAACATGATGCATGAAAATGACAAGGTATCCATATCTGGGATAACTGTATACAACTGCTCAGAATGGCACCTAGGACATGAGTGGTACAACCCGGGAGTCAAACCCTGCATACACTGCTCATTCCCACCGGACGTGGACCGAGTCCTACAAATGCCAGTGCCGGCCAACCCATCGGTCGCGAGGCGCTCGACATCGACCGTCCAAACAGGGCTGAGTAGCCCTGCATAGCTCATCTTAAAAGATGTACAGACTCAATATGATGTGAACATGACACATAATAATCTATGCAAAACATAGCACATAAATGCAACACATAAGCATGCATACCCGCTGGCAATCTCAGTCAGTACTTACGTACCTTATTATAGGCAGTCATAACAGTCCCACTCTAGGTTCTCAAGCCTATCATCCGCTCTACAATGCAAATACACATGCATAATTATTTAAGCTCTAAAAGTCTTAACTAAGCTAATTGATACTCCTAAATAATTTAAGGAGATCATAGCTATACCTGTATCCACCGTCAGCCCGCTGATGGAGACTGCCTCAAAACTTAGGCACAGCTCCGCTATGACGCTAGGATCGCTTTGCTACTTCCGGATTCCCAATAGGATGCCTAGAACTCCCTAGATCAAACTAGAAAGGCTAGAAACGAGAGAGAAGAGAGGAGATGAGCGAGTTGAAATGAGGCCTCGGCACCTCTATTTATAGACGGAGATCGTTGCGTCCGTTCTCCAGTTCGTTGCGTCCATTCGAGATCATTGCGTCCGATGTCCCATCATGTTCGTAAGCAATGATGTCATCTTGTTGACGTCATGGATGACATCAGCTGACCAAAACATTGCGTCCGATCTACGAACTTTGCTTCCGTTCTTGGTCACCCTTCGGGTCATTTCCGATCATTCTGGGTCCATTTCTGAAGTCCGTTAATCCATTTGAAATTTTCTTAATCATGTTTTACTTAATCTAAATATGATCACTTGATTAATTATTCATTTAATCATTAATTTCGGATGCGGGTTACTACATTCTCCCCTCTTAAAAGATTTTGTCCTCGAAATCTAGGATAGAACCTCGAGAACGTACTAAAGACCCTTGCTCGAGTGGCTGTTCAAAATATCTTCCGACACACTCAGACTCTTATCGAATTCCCTGCAAGCTTCAACCTCTTGAACAACTTTCTGCATTTTCAAACCCCATGGCTAGGTTCTGAAAGTCTCTGCGCTATTAGTCAAATCTCCTTGGCACTAATATATCACATCACTGATACATTTTCTGTCCTAACCACGATCTCACTGATCGCAAAAGATACAAACACTCGCTTGATCGAGATCATCGTCCCAAGGAAAAATCTTAGACTGACAAAGACCAAGTCATAAACGGACTGGCTTACGACATTCGTCAAATCACCAAACTAAGTATAACCATCTGATGGTTCCAAAAGTTCTCGGTGTAGAATACCCATCCCGACACCGTCCTGATATATAACAACGCATGAATCTCTCCCAAGAGAATTCAGTTGACACAAAGCTATACTTTAACATAACTTCTTATCATGATTCCCAGACTGGTTCATCCTCCCCATGCTCCCCTGGAGCAAAGAAAAGCTTCTAAGCAATACTAGGAACTCAGACCACCAAGTCTGGTGAAAATCTTACTTCATGTTTATCAGTATACTCAATACTGTGCAATGATGTACTTCTCATCACCTAAAAATCATGTCACAAATCCTTCCTTGAACCATTGGTCTGCGAATCCATACGCATACGCCGCAATGGCAATCATCGCATCTCCGATGATCTACATCATCTCGACCACATGTTACTTACCCATGAATTTCAATCCTCGGCCATCCCCTGATAGTTACACACACTTGCAATCACTGTACATACATCAAGACTAAGTCAAGCTTCCACCAAAATGGTCGATTGGGACATTCCATAGAGTACTGGCATATGGAACTCTTCCTATCCCATCTCGAAACTCGACAATTATGAAAGAGTGGGTGCCCAGTGAGCCAACTTGTGGCTATTGGCTTTGATGACTCTTTGTATAAACAATCTTTTGTTTAATATTATTTACACTTTTATTAATGGCAATGACTTTATCTTTCTTCATATTGTTATATTGTGATATACTATTGTTGTTTTGATAAAGACCTTGAATATATTATAGTGTATGTAAGATGTGGTAGAACATGGGGATGTCTATCATGAAACACATCTTATAGTCACTGTATATTCTAAACCATTCCTAGTCGATTGAGCCGTCCGATAATAAGGATAAGGATCGCTCGAGTTTGAGACTAGCATTTGCGATGCAGAGTACCACGTTTCATTGGTAGGGAACATGGAGATGTTCGAAGCATGCAAATGGATATTCATATGATGAATAATCGAACTACCCTATCCGGACTTTCCAAGTGGTTATCACTTATCGAGTGGATAAAGTCCGCGGTTTTGGTTGTACACCATTAGTCCTTACTAATTGAAACATCATGGAGACTCTATATGCTAGTACTGTGCTTTGACTCGTTTACCGACTCTATTGGGGTCATCAGGTGTCGGGATTGGGTACAGTTACAACACATATAGGAGTCGATGCATTGTTGTCAAGGATTCACCACATACTTGCGAGTGTGGATATCCTATGCGATCTGATGAGATATTAGTGTGACGAATCTCTGGCCAGAGTACTTGATGTGATTTAAGAAATGGTTTCTTAGTAGCACATGCGATGTCACTAATTTGATCTTCAAGATGTATTGCATAGTTATCGAATCTTGAGCGACTCTCGATATACCAATGGTTGTTGATTCGATCGGGATATATGGATGAAGGGACCGTACTGTACGCTAACCAAAATCTACTGGTTCTTGTAGGCACTATCAGTGATACCTAGGGAATCATGGGGCGATGTTGCTAGGCGCTTTACCATGATTCGTTGGGCAAGTCGGAAAGTGTTGTTCCGAGTCACAAGGAGTTGTGAGCCCACGGCTAGCTGTATCCCTGAACCATTGAGGATCACACAGTGTAATGGATTTTTAATCCCCGTTGAGATAGTTAAATTTAAAGAGTTAAATTTAATGAACAAAGAAGTTGGACTTCTTAAATAAGAGTAAGGGAATAGGATTTCCTAAAATGACATAGGGATGGACATTTTTGGAAACCACTGAATTCGGATTCAGGAAAATTTATCTTGACTTTAAAATGTGCAGAAATGGTTTCTGTGCACATTGGTAAAATCGGTTTATCAATCGGAGTCACGATGAATTTTATATTAATTTCTGAACATGCGGGCTTTGCTTGTCGGGCCTCAACTTATGACTAATGGGCCTAAGGTGTTAGTGGCCTGCATTATAAATAAGTTATTGCAGTACAGAAATTACACACAACAGGTCATAATTTGAGAGACTAAAATTTCGAACACCCTAGCTCTCTCTCCCTTGTGGCCGCCGCCCCTCCCTCACTCTGCCTGAGTTTTTCCGGTCTGTGATTTTGAATTACAGTCTGGAATAGCGAATCATATTCGTTTATTCTCTTCGCAGAAAACTTCTGATAGATTTTCTAGTGCAATCTATCAGAGGGATTAAACCTCTATTCGTGGACCTGATTGAAGAAGCGTTCGATCATCAGTTCCAGGGAGATACAAGAAGCGCAGAGAAATCTGTGTGGTGTCCATAAATCTCGATTCGAGATTGAAGGTAAAATTTAATAATAGTTATTTAATTTTACACACACAAATAATTTAATCGTAAAAGGTTTGATACCCACACTATGGAATTGTTCCATAAAAAAAAATATTTTAAACTTCCGCTGCACCGGGTATCAATACCGATTGATCTGAGAGCCGCGTTCTCCAACAAATTACTGCACTCGGTATAACCCATCTTGGAGTCCCTGATGACAACCATAATCGTCAATTCTATCCGTACGAGATCTGATCAATTAATCCCAACAAATTCAACATTTCCACTAACTCATGTTCCTGCTGAAACGCATCAACTCTGACATGAATTGGAAAAGACTACGATCTTCGACGAACACGTAATCCCTTGGAATCGTCACAAGTCACTAGTTACTCTTGGAATACTCCATGCTTGAAGTAACTTGTTATGCACATCTCACATCCGACTATTGTCTATTGTTAAAACACAATAATCTTGACAAACAGTCTGCACTGATGTGACACATCTTTAGACAAGATGCATTGTCCTTCGTACTGGATTATGGCAATCTCCCTCAATCCATTCTAGCATTCCATTGGCATAACACATCTGAATCTTATCGGAAGATTAGTGATAACAATCCTGCTAGACTCCGAAAACAAGTCTCAGCTATTGTCTCATCCCACGATCAGCCAACTGATGTCCACTCGCTAATGCCCATTATAATTCACAATACTCGTCGGATATAATTCCAATGGTATATATAGATGACATCACTGGAACACCTCAAAAATATTTGGTTGACAGTCCTCGAGAATTGTTGTCTACCACCGATATGAAGCAAACAGTTGATCTCTTCCACTCATCCCGAGTCCTTTGTTGCTAATACTTAATCAATTGCTTGGATCAAATCGGTCTCTTCTTAACAAGAAGGTACTATCCTGGGAAATTACCAATTCCTTTGCTATCTCTTACTACTGCTGATAACCAAGTCATCACCGAAACATGACTACACGAGTCAATTTTTGCAATCGTCCTCGATTAGCAGTAATCCCAAAAGATCCGTCTCCGGCAATCATAGAGATTTCTAAATTACCCCAAATCGCTGACTGCTCTGAGATTGTACCAAGTACAAATCCCCTTAAGCACTACGCGACAAAATACTACCCCAAGTATTTCTCGACTCGCTATGTCCTAGTTATCACTTATAGGACTCAGCCTATCGAACTCGTCGATCTAATACGGCTCACACTTAGCGGAGTAGTGAAATCAAATCAGACTACATACGTGGCTCGATCAATAGTCTTGACTCGGCTGCCACAATTCTATTATTCCCAACACTTAGAATACCCAAATTGCTGTGGTTTCAACGCACATATACTCGATAACCAGACAATAGCTATTAGTAGTCTATTGGCATCACCTCATGCTTTACTACTGACAGTTTCGTCGTACACAAAAATCAAAATATTAAGGCAGCTACATGCAAGGAATACTCGCGATCTATCAACCTAGACATTACTATCCCAAGGAAAAATCCTACGCTTAATTCTGAATGCATCAGTCAATACTTAGCGCAATAACTGGACTCACTATCCTTTCTCGTACACTCGGAATGAACGCCACGGCTCGTCGAGTCCAAGAATCGTAAATAATGAATCCCAAAATATTTTCACAATCTTAGGACACTCTCCAGATTATATCCCTCGCCAAGACTACGTAACGATTTAAGACCGAGATATCCTACCATGATGCCCACTTGGACTCACCATCATGTGAACACTGGCATAAGTCACGCTTCCCTCACGTCTCAAATAGTCCTCTACAATCTTTAGCATCTGATATATTTCATTACTGATGAAGTCAATCATCATGGAGAAATTCTCCTATTCGAGTCGAATTCTCGAAACAACGTCCCATTCAGTACCCTAGTTAACTCTTATTACAAGGAAACTCTAATCATAATTCTGATGAAAATTCCTAGTCATCACTGATAGAAATCCTTCTACCTACTAGATCGATCTATCTAGCAGTATTCCCTAGGTCAAAACCTATCTGCTCAGAGTACACACTTTTCAAGGAAATCCTTCCAAGACTGGTTCTTACAGTAGAACACTCAGACCAACATCTCTGACAAAAGTCAGAAGATATATAAACCACTAATATCAAACTTGATATCCAATCCAAGGCCATACCCCGTCGTGATTGTCGCCAAATCCCTAGATTGAGTAGCCTCCCCACCGCCAATCCTGAAGCATGAAGGCTCCTAGGCAACCTCTGAAGTACAATTACTCTTAGAGTAGCACTGGCATAGGGTCGCGCCCCACCACGTCTAGTCATGGCCATAGTCCACAACTCTCGGCATAAACTCGACCTGGTATCCCGATGAAAACCCATCATCATGAAGTCTCAACCTACGAAGATCAGACAGTCTACTGTCTAAGGAAACAACCTAGAACAAAACTCATGCCCACTGATGAATCAATTCATCGTTGGCTCCAACTTTGTCCACTGACTAACTAGGCCAATCCTAAGAAACCACCTAGACTAACCACATGTCAAGTAGTTACAATCGGCTTACTCAAAACCTCTAAGTAACACAGTTGAACACTAATAAACTAAAACCATGCCAATCTTAGCAAAATCACTTGCAATCATTCACAAATTGTTGGATAAATAATACACGTATCATTACTTAAAGTTATGTACAATTTCTTTATTACAATTCCAAGTTATACAAATTCAGTATCCAAAATACAATGAAAATGTACATCCAATAACTTGAAATGATACAATCGGAGTATGATTATTTATTACAACTGAAATAATGTTTACAACAAAATACAGTATTTAAAACATGTCTGTATTGTAATTCACATCTTGGTCTTGAGGTATCTACTCTATTTTCCGAGCATCCATATGAGCATGCTAGTAGAGTATATTTCCTCAATCTCTCCATATCTCTTAAAGATCTGCACGAATACATCCGAAATGATCCGTTAGATGCAAGATATTAACGAAAATCTCTCCAACTATGAGTGGAGAATCTTCAGTAGTGTCATCATGGTATGTACAGTAAAGATGCAAAAATCAAGTGTGTCCCAACCAATCCTCAGCCGTTGCCTCTGGCATCAAGTACTCGATCCAAAGGTAGGATCCACATGAGTAGAAGCCTTGAAAACTCGGACACGATCCTTCATTCCTGTCCGCACTTGCTAGAATCCCATAAGACAAATCTTTAGAAATTATGTCGATGATGATAGTCATCGGGCAACCTAATTTTCTCGTCATCATCTCTTTAAAGGTCTCATCAATCCTACAAGGATAACCCAAAGTCTTATCACTATATCCCAAGTCTCTTTGTATGCCGCTCTGATACCAATAAATGTAGCGACCCAACCCGGATCCACTACCTAATCAGAGTTAGAGCATAATTAAGAATGAATTTATAATAAATTATTGTGGAAGACTTAAATAAAAGCTGACCAGAAGAATACAACCGATTAAATAACCAATATACAACCCATCGAATTACAAATAATCCTAAGGGTAAAAACCTACCGCTAATCTTGCTGTCTCCAAAGGTCACTGGCTTCTCCAAGCTCTTGGTGCTCAACCCTGCACCTACACCTGCCCCGTCAAATGGGGTGTCCAAACACATAGAAAATACTGGACGTTAGCTCTAATCCCAATACGTAAATACGGGTAAACATACATGATGCATGCAAATGACAGGGTATTCATAACTGGGATAACTGTATACAACAGCTCAGAATGGCGCCTAGGACATGAGTGGTACAACCCGGGAGTCAAACCCTGCGTACACTGCTCATTCCCACCGGACATGGACCGAGTCCTACAGATGCCAGTGCCGGCCAAACCTTCGGTCACGTGGCGCTCGACATCAACCGTCCGAGCAGGGCTGAGCGGCCCTACATAGCTCATCTCAAAAGATGTACATGATCAATATGATGAGAACATGAAACATAATAATCTACACAAAACATAGCACATAAATTCAACACATAAGCATGCATACCCGCTGACAATCTCAGTCAGTACTTACGTAGCTTATTATAGGCAGTCCTAGTAGTCCCATGCTAGGTTCTTAGTCCTATCATCTGCTCTACAATGAAATACCCATGCATAATTATTTAAGCTCTAAAAGTCTTAACTAAGCTAATAGATACTCCTAAATAATTTAAGGAGATCATAGCTATACCTGCATCCGTCGTCAGCCCGCTGATGGCGACTACCTCAAAACTTAGGCACAACTCTGCTACGACGCCGGGATCGCTCTGCTACTTCCAGATTCCCAATAGGATGCCTAAAACTCCCTAGATCTGAAAAGGCTAAGAAACGAGAGAGAAGAAAGGAGATGGGCGAGTTGAAATGAGGCCTCGGCACCCCTATTTATAGACGGAGATCGTTGCATCCGTTCTCCAGTCGTTGCGTCTGTTCGAGATCGTTGCGTCCGATGTCCCATCATGTTCGTAAGCAATGTCATCATTTTGCTAACGTCACAGATGACATCAGCTGACCAGAACATTGCGTCCGATCTACGAATGTTTCTTCCGTTCTTGGTCACCCTTCGGGTCATTTTCGATCATTATGGGTCTATTTATGAAGTCCGTTAATCCATCTGAAATTTCCTTTCATGTTTTACTTAATCTAAATATGATCACTTGATTAAGTATTCATTTAATATTTAATTTTGGATACGGGTTACTACAAGAGTGCTACTTGATTTTATTTCAGATGAATTTATCAGAGAAGATCTTTTTAATGCATTAATTGATATTGTTAATGAATATCAAATACTATCTCATAAGTTTGAGGAAGTCATAACAGTTGGAAAGAGTCAGATGGATAAGTCATATCAAAGTAACTAAAATAAGTTCACTGGATCAGAAAGTCTAGAGGCTCAAATAAATTTGTTAATGACTGAAAACAATTATATGAGAAGCAAACTTCAAGAAACTTTATCTGAAAATCAGAGATTAACATATCTTGTAAATTATTGGAATAAATCATCGATATCCTTAGATAAACTTACTGGAATGCAAAAGCTAGCTGGAGATAAATCAGGATTAGGGTACAACATAAATAAAGGTAATTCATCTAAATCAACCACTCAATCTTGTCTGGAAAAGAACAAATTTAAATATATGAAGTTTGTAAGATCCAACACGATATATGAACCAGAGATCCCAATGAAAAATTCAATGCCGCAACAGAGTAAACTCTTACATAAAGGGTTGGGATATGTTGAGCCAGATAGATCTAAGTCAAGATGGACTAAACCTAGATCAAATTGGTCTGGACATAGTCTTAAAAGACAAAGAACTTCATCAACTCAACAAAGACCACATTTTAATAACTCCAATAGAAAGTATTGGAAGTCAAGCAGTAACAATCGATATGATCACTACACTTGGCACACATATCACAATGCACAAAGAGAATCAGATAGAACTGTCATTCCCAAAGGACAATACCATTGAAAGTTTGTAAAGATAATCCAAGTATGGATTCCAAAAGGATTAATCCAGCATGGACCCAAGTAATAATGGAGACCAGAGTTATTTTATCTTGTTTTTGCCGGTAAAAAGAAGTGAACTAATTAAACAATCAGTCTGGTACTTGGAAAGTGGGTGTTCAAGGCATATGACTGGAGACAGAAGAATGCTATCTGAATATATACAAAGACCAGGACCTAAAATCACTTTCGGAGACAACTCTAGGTACAACCATGGGTAAGGGTAATCTTATCCATGGAAATATTATCATTAAAGATGTTTTACTTGTAGAAATTTTGAAATATAATTTGATAAGTATTAGTCAATTGTGTGATTACAATTATTGTGTAGAATTCCAAAAGCACACTTGAACCATAAAAGATCAGTCTGGACTAATCATTATGATAGGAGAACAAAGTGGAAACACTTACAGAGTTAACTGGTCAGATCAACCATCTACTTCAATCTGTCTGATTGCTACAAAGAAGAACCAGAACTGGTTATGACACAAGAAACTCAATCACTTGAACTTCAAAGCTTTAGCCAATATGAGTAAACACGAATTGGTTACATGCCTGCCTAAAATCGAGTTTTCAAAAGACAAGGTTTTTACTGCTTGCCAGATAGGTAAGCAAGTCAGATCAAATTTTAAAAACAAAGGATGTAAATCTTCTTCCAAAATCTTAAAACTGCTGCACATGGATCTTTTTGGTCCTATACTAGTAATGAGCTTAGGGGGAATGAAGTACACCCTGGTTATTGTTGATGATTTCTCAAAATTTACTTGATTGATCTTTTTAAAATCCAACGATCAAACTGCTACTCAATTGATTAAACTAATTTTAAGACTTCAAAATGAGAAATCTCAAACGATTGTTAAAATTAGAAGTGGCAGAGGAACCGAATTTACAAATCAAACTCTATCTAATTATCTGGAAAGTTTTGGAATCAAGCATGAATTTTCTACAGTTAGAACGCCACAACAAAATGGTGTTGCAAAAAGTAGTAATAGAACTTTAAAAGAAGCTGCTAGAACAATGATTGCGGATTCAGGTATTTCACAAAAAATTTGGGCAGAAGCTGTAAACAAAGCTTAATATACTCAGAACATATCAATGATTAATAAGAAAATTGGAAAAACACCTTATGAGATCTGGTATTGTAAAGTTCCAATGATATACTCATCTGTTAGTAAAGCTTACAGATTCTTTAATACTAAAATTCTAACAGTTGATGAATCAGTACATGTTGTTTTTTATGAAACATCTGTTGCTAATGAATCTTCAAGCTTGAATGATCTTAGCAACAGAATAGAAGATTCAAAGTTAGACACAGATGATGAAGAAGAGATCCAGATCAGACGGAATAGAGAAAATCCATGTGAACCAGAACAAATTGAAGAACAGAGACCAGAAGAACCACCAATTGATAATGAAGTTCCAACAAATACAGATCACATTGAAAATCAAGATGATCAAAATCAACAAGGCAATAGAGTTCAACTTGGTCCAAATTACAGATGGACCAAAACTCATCCACCAAATTTGGTAATAGGTAATTAATATGAACCTTTGAGAACCAGAGGTCAGATGATGAGTGAAATATTACATTCTTCTTTTATTTCTCAGATAGAACCTAAGAAAGTAGAAGAAGCTTTACTTGATAGTAATTTGATAGAAGCTATGCAAAATGAATTGAATCAATTTGAAAGAAATTCAGTCTAGCAATTAGTACCTAGACCATCTGATAAATCTGTAATAGGAACCAGATGGGTTTTTAAGAACAAACCTGTTGCGACATGTTCTGGAACATGTCTCCTTTTGAATTCATATCATGTATATATATTTGATATTTGTGTGTACGATTGACCCCCACTTGCGGAGTGTTTTCCAAAACACTCACCCCCTTACTTTTCTCCCCAGATACGGGCGAAAGATTAGTTGGAAGATGATGAACAACACGTATTTTGGGGTTGGTGATCAAGTTCAAGATGTGAAAATTCAAGAATTTATTTCAGTATTATTTCTTACTACGTTATTGCTTTCGCACTTACGTTTTTATCTGTAAAAACAGTTATGGTTTATGAAATAGACTGGTTTTTTTTTGCAAGATTTATACTACGAGGTTTGTTTTTCAATGTGAAATTGTTAAACAACGCCGATGTCAACTGGGCCCGATTTTGGGGCGTGACATTTAAGTTGTATCAGAGCCGCTAGGTTCCATAATCCGGATGGTAGGAACTTCTTGTTGAAAAAAACAATAATTCTGTTGTCTAGAAGTAGCCCTAGTTCAGATAGACCGGCTGGGAAAATATACTAGTTGGGACAGAAAGAATCTGAGAAGATAAAATAGCTTATTTGTTAGGACTTAATCAGATACTAGAATGAACTTCACTTTTGTCCTTAAATGAGTTATGGAACGTGCAAGTACTCAAAGCAAGTGAGATATAAAGCAACATCAGTTAGCGCAAAGAACGTACCAGAAGAAGAGCCAATAGAAGTAGACATGACTGAAAATGCGACATACTAACTTATCACCAAAAGTAAGAATTTTAATTCATAGATCCGCCACACAATATCTTGTGCGGGTAAACCAATTAAGGATGATTCTAGTTAAGAGAAACCCTGTTAAGTGAATTTAGGTTTGAACTATTGAAAAATATGGATCAGGATATATTTATAAAAGAATTCAATTATTAGTGATTCATCTAATAGAAATTTTGATAGGTAATCCTCAGAGACAGAGTTAAGAAAATTTCGTCTAAAAAAAACATGCCGAGAGGATGATTATTTTTTTTAGGGAACTTGATAGAACCAAGTAAGATAATTAACTAAAATTGGGTTCAACTAGTTGAGATATGCCAATAAGAAAATTTTTTATGGAGATCAATTTTATCAAAAATTCATTTTGGATTTAAATAATATCAAATCTTTTTCTCTCTCAATTAACCTATTAAATTGATTTATCTTTTCACCTTGCCCAAAGGTTTAGACATTGTATATATCCATACATATTTTGTATACACTTTTCTTTTTGTTTCTTGTCGCCTCCAATTATACATTTTGAGAGTAACACTTCTATTTTGCCAAGCCATCATTATTTATCTTGATCCAATAAGTGAGTTTGACAATATCGTTCTTTTTAGTTTTCTTGTTTCAGTTATCTATTCACAGACATAACACAGTCCACATAAACTATTTCAGTTTTACCTCTGATGTTCTTATCATAATTTTTCTACTTTATTAGTTGCATTTGTCTTCGAATATATCCCTTTTTATTGTTGCTATTTTACCTAACCATGTTATCCAGTCATATGATGAATTTTATATGATTTTCAGCCTCACCTATTTGATAATATATATTTTCACTCATAGTATAGATAACACAATATTTTTTTCTAAATATATTCTCCATCCTAGTTTTTTTGTTCGACTGGGTTATTCTGGCAATTTGTTTGAATTACAAAGTTTTGTAAATCGTTATTTGACCACTTAAATTGGTGTGATAAAAATCTACTAGCAAGCGTACCATGTAAAGTAATAGTAAAGTGGACAAAGGTTCAGATTTCGAACCCACAGGGACTGTATATGTATGAGTACCAAAATATGATCATTCCTATTTAATCTAGACTGACCAATAAAAGTGATGAAATTTCAGATTTATAACTAAAAGAAATTAAATTGCAACTAAAGTTCAATTAAAAACGCAGCAGAAATTTTTGGATTAAATTCAAATATGAGAAAAATTCGATCAAAGACACACGTAGGTACCAGAAAAATTATGTAACAAGTAGCCGATTCAGGACTCAAATTTAATCTTAGATTACGGGAATTTTCCTAACTTGTTTAAAGGTATATTTCTAGAACAATCAAAACTATTCAAATATTGACTGATTAATTTTTCGTAATTCTAATCAAATTTGAATGCATTAAATATTTATAAAAATTCAGTTTTTACCTAAACCGCACACTGAAACTGAATTCTATTTCTAGTCGGTTTTACCATGTGTTAACTATCAGAATGATCAAAATCAATTCCTCCTCTGTCGACTTGGAACCGATTAACATGCAAGCAAACAGTTGATCAGGCTATTCACAAGACAAATATAAATCCGACAATTAATAAAATGAAATCAAGTCTGAAAAATGCCAAACAAACATCCAGTTTTCTACATAAATTTGTCCGGCCCAATCACGTGGCCTTGATCGAAAATAAAGAACTACTCAAAGTCTAACATGATTCACAATCAAAGTTTTCAATCCAAAACATCAACTAAAAATCAAAAATAAAGAAAAGAAGAAGAGTAGAATGATAGATGGTGATGATAGCCGCCTCTTGCCTCTTCAATCCTTGTGTAACCCTTATTCTGATGGAGAGAGATCTATTTATACACCCAAGGATCCCCAAAATATATTGTCCCACCCGAACAATAGTTTCCATATTAAAAATGTCTATGAAAGAGAGTAGAATGATAGATGGTGATGATAGCCGCCTCTTGCCACTTCAATCCTTGTGTAATCCTTATTCTGATGGAGAGATATCTATTTATAAACCCAAGGATCCCCAAAAAATGTTGTCCAACCCGAACAATAGTTTCCATATTAAAAAAGTCTATGCGCCCTTCTCGCTAGAGCGGGCAAACATGCGCCCTAGCGAGAGATCCTCTGTTCCGAAATTTTCAGGTTCTGCATTTCTCGCTAGAGCGCGCAAACATGAGCTCTAGCGAGACATTTTTTGAATAAATTCTTTGTGCTGCATCATTCGCTAGGGAGCGCAAACATGCGCCCTAGCGAGTCTTCTTATGTCTCAATTTCCAACTTTTCTTCAATTTATTCCAGTTTTTCTGCAAATTAATCAAGAGAGATGAAATGAAGACACAATGCATGAAATATGATTAAAACACACAAAACATAATGAACACGACCCAAATTCATGCAAATAAACATCATACTAACACCAAAAATATGCAAACAAAACACGCTTATCAATTCCCCCACACTTGAATCTTGCTCGCCCTCGAGTAAGACATGCAAAAACAATATGCAAACAATCACATAAATAAAAATGAATCATGTATCAAATATCCTCAGATAAGTCCCATCATCAACAACGAAAAATTACCACTACTTTTGATTTTTCACAATACACTGTTAATTTAACGTAAATGTGTGTGTGTGCCCTGTCATTCTACTTTCATGCAACTTCAAAAGAATCAGTCCTAAGAATTCTTAGCGACCTATGAAAAATCAGTGCAATTGTCACACTCCAGCACTTTTTCATCCCCACAATCCCAAACAAAAACATGACTTTTTTGAGATAAATTACTCACCTCCAGATTTTGCATTTGGTTTTCATAAGCCTCAATAATTATCCGCAAACTTAGCTATGTAAGAATGATTAGAATTTCAATCATTTTCCATGCTAATGGAATTGTTATTTTAAAAATTTTAAATTCTTAACCCCATGGAATCCGCATACTTAGCTACCAACAAAGGATTAGGATTTTAATCCATTGCTTGTAACCCGGATGGAGTTAACTTATTATTTTTTAAAAAAAATTGTCAAAAATATCATGATCAACAAATACCTATTGTCGTGCAATGGTCAAGCAAACACAAACTTCATCAATTACTTTGCTACATTACACCAGTCTAACATGCGTGCTTAAAATGATTCACGATTCAACCAACAACTTCTCATGTTCAATAAGAAAACAACATTTTTGCAAAAAACATTTTTAAAACTCTATCATCATAGGCCAACATTCATCATTTTACTTACGATCACAACACAACCACAATTCTATGCATGAATACGAACAAAATGCAACGAATACGAGTAAAGGAAGATGACAGAAACATAACAACCAATGCAAAACAAAAAACAAGAAACCCCCCCACTCAATCCACTAAAACATTGAACTATTACAATATATCCAACATGTTTTCCAACTATCAAATCTTAAGTGATTTCTAACATGCTTGACATAACTAAGTACATCCTTTCAGCTACAAACCCGAGACACCACGCGATAAAACTCTCTCCCGAGCTATCAATATCATCTTCGACTAGCTCCTGCCCCACCTTTTGTCATGCACACATACAAAACAAGACACCAGCCGGATAAACTCCGGTGAGAATATAATTCCCAGTATAAACGACATATACATGCATTAAAATATAAACATGTCAACTCTAACCATTTCAATTTAAGGATAGAGTAATATATCGCTTATATTCATTTGAAACATATCAATCAAGACTTCAAATCAATACTTCAACTCAAAAGATTTATATAGCGCGCTATCAAGAATTGATTCATCTCAAATCATTGCCATCAAGATTCGTATCCGATCTTGACATGGATATCCATCTATCGTCGTCTCATCAAACTCGAAAATAAGGTTCATCAAACCTTGGCATTAGAATCAATTCAATATCATATCATAAGCAATAAAGATTCACTACCTGAAATGGATCGACAACATCAAATTCTAAATCAAGAATAAAATATAATCAAGTATGTGATTTGTTCGGATAACTTAAGAATCATCATTCTCGAGTATCAAATCCCTGACTCTCGATGTCATCTTATACCTTTCAATCTTGGTTTTCAATCTCTTCAGTCTTCATCAACTGCAGCACCACAAAGCTATCACAAATTCTGCTCATCTCTTATCAACTCTCAATCCATTCTTCGTGGCAAAAAGTCACAAACTTTGTTCAAACTTCTATCGATTCGAAACGAAACTTCTTGAGCTCAATAGCCTTCATTCCTAATCTGAAATGAAGTGTTTACAAGCCATTTATATCAGCAAGAACTCAATTCAAACTCATCTCAATCACAGCTAATTCAATACTAGCCAATTCTTGACTAGACGACATAACGGTTAAAATTCGGCAACCGTAATTCATGGCTATCAACTCTATCATTCAAATATATGTCATCTACACCTTGTATCAGCCATAATACATCACATATCAGCTACATCAGTAGGTATAGAATCGAAGAGAACCTCTGAAAATCATAGCAACGGCACCCGACGACATAACGATATAAAATCGGTAATCGAAACAATATCGAACTCGCATAACAATCTCATATCAGCATATATCACATAAACCAGAAAGTATACATCCGAAATTTTAGTCTATCAAATGTACAAGGGTTCGAATGAATGCTGGACATCATAACAATTGTAAACAGCATCCAATCTTCGAACCGATGTCGATATAACACAATATAGAAACTCAAAAACACTTATTTCTAATCAATTCTGATTTATTCAACTTATAACATCTCTAAAAAAGCTGAATCATAAGAAATCTTACATCAAATCGAAGCTCTCGTTGCAAGGATTCCAAAACTATGCTTGGTTTTGAAATCGGACATTTGAATCAAAAGATATCGCAACGTAAACTAATGAAAATGGCTTGGAAGCCTATTTTTATTCTTCTCTACGTTTATGTTTGATAAATCTGACGAATTCTAACTTTGACCTATTTGCAAATTAGTCCCCGGACAAGCGATTTAATTCAATTTCAATCCTAAATAATTTAAGAATATTAGAATTTAAATCTAAACTCCATATATTCTCAAATTAAATAATCTCGGATCAAAATTAAATAATTTCGGACATTATCGCATTTTAGTCCTTGACTTCTCAATATTTGCAAATTGGTCATTGCTCGGATTTCACCGTCGAATTAAATCTGCTTTCATTCTCGAAACTCAAATTTAATTCTTAAATTCCATAAATATATTCAATTCAACTATTTCCATATTTTAATTTAAGAATCCCGGAAGTTAAATCTCAAACTCCGTAAATTTTCAAATTAAATATTTTCAACTCGGAAATTAAATCTCTCATTTTCATAAATCATCCAATTGATATTTTCCCAAATTTGGAATTTAAATCTCAATTTCAGAATTAATAACTTAATCTTTTAGGGCCTTACATTTATGTAATGGACCGGGTGCGTCCCTCTGCCTCTGGCCCATCTGGACTCAGCTCTGGGGGCCCGCGACCATACTCATGATCTTCTCTCCACCTGGAAAGGAGAGTTTTTGCCCTCCTCAGGATTTGAACTTGGACCACCAGGCATATATCCAAATTCAACTCAATCTTGGTACCATTAAGCTGATCAGGCGGAGGATAGCATTCGGCGTAACAGGTCTTTCTCTCAGTCTAGGACTGCGAGTTCTTTGGGTCCCCGTGCTCAGTCTTTCAAGAAGTCTAGATCTACTTCTTCTTCCTCTGGTTGTGTTTGTTTTAGAAAGAAAGAGAAGTGCGATCACTGCGGGAAGAATCATCCGACAGATAGATGTCGTAAAGCTTCTGGAGCATGATTTCGTTGTAAAGAGGTTGGTCATCTCCGGAGGGATTGTCCACTAGCTGGGGGAGGTGGTTCTGGTTCTGGTTCAGGATCGGGTTGCAGAGGTCGCAGGGACAATCTGTTGGGAGTTCTCATCTGAAGCCGCGGACTTTTGGTCAGGTGTTTGCCTTGAGGCATGATCAAGCAGTGGAGGAGAATGAGAAGGTCATCGCAGGTACATTTCTGTTATATAGAATACCTGATCTTGTACTCACTGACACTGGTGCATCTCATTCCTTCATTTCTGCACGTTTTTTTAAGAGGCATAAGTTACCATGCATTGCATTAGACGTAGTGATTTTTGTTTCTACTCCGACGGGTCAATCTGCGTTGACTAAGCGTCTAGTGATGGGTTGTCCTTTGGAGTTTGAAGGAAACAGTCTGGTAGCGAATCTCATGGTTCTTGCAATGGAGGATTTTGATTGTATTCTGGGGATAGATATATTTACTACCTACCGAGCTTCAGTGGACTGCTATCATAGGTTATCACGATTTCATCCGGGTAGGGGTGATAGCTGATTTTTCTATGGTGAGGGAGTGCGACCTCTGATGCCATTGGTATAAGCTTTGAGAGCCTGTCGTGCTTTAGAGTTTGGAGGGGAAGGCTACCTCATCTATGCTGTTGATTTGTCCGCTGAGAGCGTTGGTATAGAGATTCTTCCAGTTGTGAATGAATTCTTAGATTATTTCCAGATGAGATTCCGAGTTTTCCGCCTGTTAGGGAAGTCGAGTTTTGCATAGAGTTGATGCCGGGTACTTCGCCTATTTCTTGAGCACCATATTATCTGGCTCCGTCAGAGATGCGAGAGTTGAAGAATGAGTTGCAAGATCTTTTGGAAAAGGGGTACATTCGTCCTAGTGTATCTCCTTGGGGAGCTCCTGTTCTTTTTGTGAAAAATAAGGATGGGTCTATGCGGTTGTGCATTGACTATCTGCAGTTGAATCGAGTTACTGTGAAGAATAAGTATCCTTTGCCTCGTATTGATGACTTGTTTGATAAGTTGCAGGGTACTTTGGTTTACTCCAAGATTGACTTGAGATCTGGGTATCATCAGATGAGATTCCGAGATCAGGATATATCCAAGACCGCATTCCGTACTCGCTATGGGTATTACGAGTTTCTAGTGATGCCGTTTGGGTTGGCTAATGCGCCGGGTATATTCATGGATCTGATGAACCGTGTTTTCAGGGAATTTTTGGATAATTTTGTTGTGGTTTTCATTGACGACATTCTGGTGTATTCGCGTGATGCGGATGAGCATGCTTCTCTGCGGTTGGTGTTGCAGACTCTTTGGTATGAGAAGTTGTACGCCAAATTGAGTAAGTGCGAGTTTTGGATGGATCGAGTGGTCTTTCTTGGCCATATCATATCCAGGGATGGGATTTCTGTTGATTCGAGCAAGATTGAGGATGTACTTAAATTGGTCACGTCCGACAATGGTTGCTGAGATCCGCAGTTTTCTGGGTCTAGCAGGATATTATCGTCGCTTTTGCAAATTTCTCTCAGCTAGCTCGACCTTTGACTCAGCTCAATCGGAAGAGTGTTGAGTTCGAGTGGTCCTCAAAGTATGATGAGAGCATTTGTGAGCTTTGACAACGGTTGACTTTTGCGCCTGTGTTGACATTACGGTCAGGATCTGGAGGGTATGTGGTCTACACAGATGCTTCTCTTCAGGGGCTAGGTTGTGTTCTGACTCAGAATGGACATGTGATCTCATATGCTTCTAGACAGTTGAAAATCCACGAGGACAATTATCCAGTTCATGATTTGGAGTTGGCAGCTATTGTGTTTGTTTTGAAGATCTGACGTCATTATCTCTATGGCAAGAGATTTGAGATCTTCACAGACCACAAGAGTCTCAAGTATTTGTTCACTCAGGCAGAATTGAACATGAGATAGAGAAATTGGATGGACTTGCTGAAGGATTATGATTGCGAGATTAAGTACCATCTGGGAGCTACTAATCTCACTGCTGACGCCTTGAGTCATAAGGTGCAACTATCCGCACTTCAGATTTGTTCGATATCTCGTGCGATTGAGGATTATTGTTTTTCTGGGTATACCTTCAAGCACAAGAAAGGTATGCAGAGTATCCAGATGTTTGCGATACTATCTGAGCCAGCTTTGTATTCGCGGATTCGGGATGCTCAGATGTCTGATTCTAAGACCCAGCATTTGGATTGTCTAGCCAACAAGGGTAGTATTTATGGATTTCACTATCAGTCAGATAGTTTTTTATGTTTGTCGGGTTGACTTGTGATTCCGGAGGATGAGGATCTATGGGAGGAGATTTTGTCTCAGGCACATCACACTAAGTTGAGTATTCATCCAGGGAGCAACAAGATGTACAAGGATCTGCGTACTTGGTTTTGGTGGAAAGGAATGAAACGCAGCGTGTATCAGTATGTTTCGAAATGCTTGGTCTGTCAGCAGGTCAAGGAAGAACACCGACGACCTGGAGGTTTGCTTCACAGTCTGCCTATTCCTGAGTGGAAATGAGAGCTTATCACAATGGATTTTGTGACCTATTTGCCGGTATCCTCGAGAAATTGTAACGTTATCTGGTTTGTAGTGGACCGACTCACCAAGTCAGTTTCATTCCCTATAGCCGAGAGTACACTGTTGATCGTATGGCGCAGTTGTATATCCAGGAGATCGTTTGACTACATGGAGTGCCGGTGAGCATTGGCAGCGATCGAGACCCCATGTTTACTTCTAGATTCTGGGGAAGTGTTCAGCGTGCCATGGGCACTACTCTCAGTTTGAGTACTTTCTATCATCCGAAGACAGAAGGCCAGACGGAGCGCACTATTCGTACCTTGGAGGATATGCTTAGGGCGTGTGCGATGGATTTTGGTTCAGCCTGGCAGGATCATTTGTCATTGATTGAGTTTGTGAACAACAACAGCTATTATTGTAGCATTGGGATGACACCTTTTGAGGCGTTGTACGGGCGACGTTGTTGTACTCCACTCTTTTGGGAAGAAGTGGGGGAGAGACAGGCCGAGGGACCAGAATTAGTCCAGCAGGTAGCAGATATTGTTGATCATATCAAGAAACGGATTAAGACCACATAGGATCATCAGGCCAGCTATGCTAATAATATGCGTAGACCTCTGCAGTTCGATATTGTGGAGAAAGTATTTCTGAGAGTTTCACCTTTCCGCAGGATTCTCAGATTTGGTCTCAAGGGTATGCTGTCTCCCAGATACATTGGTCCGTTTGAGATCTTGGAGAGAATTGGTGATTTGGCTTATCGGTTTGCCTTGCCTGTTGGAACACGCATTCTCTGATCACACGAATGTGATACCCGGAGCAGCGAAAGTTTTAAAAATTTTATTTTTCGATATGGAACGATTCCATATCGTGGGTATTAAATCCTAACGATTAAAATCTTGCAAGTAAAAATATAAATTCACAATTAAATATTTTTACCTCTTCAAGCTAAGGCTTGATTATGGACTTCAACAGAATTTAATCTGTTTTTCTTGTAAATCCCGGGAACCGATGACTTGCTTGATCAATCTCCGGAATTATGTCCACGAATAGAAAACAGAAACCCTCTGATTGATTGCACTAGAAATCAATCAGATGTTTATCGTAGATAATAAACAGATTTGATCTGTTAATTCAGAAAGTGATTTTTAAGAAAAATCACAAACCGAATTTTTTCAAAAAGGAGTAGAGGATTTTCGAAAAATCCCCTTGAAAATATTTGTGTGTAATTCAAAAATTGCAAGAGGAAAAAAGTCATTATTTTCGAACCCTACACATGTATTTATATATAATTTATAGACTGGATTAAGTTATAATTGTATTAGGACACTAACTCCTTAGGGCCCACAATCCATAACTTAAGCCCAACAAGCCAAGCCCGTTATTATAGAAATTAATATAAAATTCATCATGACTCCGATTGATAAAACGATTTCACCAATGTGCACAGAAACCATTTCTGCACCTTTTAAAGTCAAGATAATTTTTCTGAAATCCGAATTCAGTGATTTCCTAAAATGACATAGAGAAATGTCCATTCCTATGTCATTTTAGGAAATTGCACTCCCTTTAGTTAAGAAGTCCAACTTCTCTTTTGTTAAATTTAACTATTAAAATTTAACTATCTCAACGGGGTTTAGTAATCCATTACTTGTGTGACCCTCAATGGTTCAGGGATACAGCTAGCCATGGGCTCACAACTCCTTGTGACTCGGAACAACGATTTCCGACTTGCCCAACGAATCATGGTAAGAGCGTCTAGCAACATCACCCCATGATTCCCTAGGTATCACTGATAGTGCCTGCAAGAACCAGTAGATTTTGGTTAGCGTACAGTACGGTCCATTCATCCATATATCCCGATCGAATCAACAACCATTGGTGCATCGAGAGTCATTCGAGATTCGATAACTATGCAATGCATCTTGAAGATCAAATAGTGACATCGCATGTGCTACTAGGAAACCGAGTAACCTAAAACACATCATGTACCCTGGCCAGAGATTCGTCACACTAATATCTTCTCAGATCGCATAGGATATCCACACTCGCAAGTATGTGGTGAATCCTTGACAACAAAGCATCGACTCCTATATGTGTCGTAACTGTACCCAATCCCGACACCTAATTACCCCAATAGAGTCGGTAAATGAGTCAAAGTACAGTACTAGCATATAGAGTCTCAATGATGTTTCAAGTATTAAGGACTAATGGTGTACAACCAAAACCGCGGACTTATCCACTCAAATAATAATAACCACTTCAAAAGTCCGAATAGGGTAGTTCGATCATTCATCATATGAATATCCATTTGCATGCTTTGAACATCTCCATGTCCATTACCAATGAAACGTGGTACTTGGCATCACAAATGCTAGTCTCAATCTCGAGCGATCCTTATCCTTATTAGCGGACGGCTCAATTGACTAGAAACTGTTTAGAATATACAGTGACTATAAGATGTGTTTTATAATAGTGATCTCTCTTTATTCACTATCTCATCTTACTTACACTATAGTATATTCAAGGTCTTTATCAAAACAACAATAGTATATCACAATATAAAATATGAAGAAAGACAAAGAAAATGCCATTAATGAATGTAAATTATATTAAACAAAGATTGTTTATACATAGAGTCATAAAAGCCCTTAGCCACAAGTTAACTAACCGGACACCCACTCTTTCAATCTTCCACTTTTCCTAAAGCCAACTAGTCATACTACGTAATCTCATTGCTTCGCGATGTTTGTCAAACATTGGTCCTGGCAAGGGCTTAGTAAGTGGATCAGCGATATTGTCTGTAGAGGCCACTCTCTCGACAGTGATGTCTTCTCTTTCCACAATCTCCCGGATGATGTGGTATTTCCTCAGTACGTGTTTGGATTTTTGATGAGACCTTGGTTCCTTTGCCTGAACAATTACACCAGTGTTGTCGCAGTACACCGAAACTGGACCAACAACTTCAGGAATTACGCCCAACTCTTGGACGAAATTCCTCATCCAAACAGCCTTTTTAGCAGCATCTGATGCTGCAATTTAATCTGCCTCAGTGGTGGAATCCGCTGTGGTGTCCTACTTGGAACTCTTCCAAGAGACAGCACCGCCATTGAGCATGAATACAAATACAGAGGTTGACTTCGAGTCATCCACATCGCTTTGGAAGCTAGAGTCGGTATAGCCTTCCAATTTCAATTCTCTTCCTCCATAAACCATGAATATATTCTTTGTCCTTCTCAAGTACTTAAGAATATCATTCACGGCTTTCCAATGCATTTGACCGGGGTTGGCCTGATATCTGCTCGTGACACTCAGAGCAAAGACTACATCCGGTCTGGTAGATATCATCCCATACATAATACTACCTATGTCTGACGCATATGGTATGTGTGTCATTTTCTCTATCTCTTCGTCAGTCTTGGGACACATAGACTTGGATAGAGAAACTCCATGACACATAGGTAGATGTCCACTCTTGGACT
Organism: Henckelia pumila; assembly: GCF_033568475.1. Lineage (NCBI taxonomy): Eukaryota > Viridiplantae > Streptophyta > Magnoliopsida > Lamiales > Gesneriaceae > Henckelia > Henckelia pumila. Next base: position 231,380,424 of record NC_133123.1, read on the forward strand.
CATCCATAGAAAACTTTTTCAATATGGTGTCGATGTAGGTTGCTTGAGTGAGTCCTATCATTCTCTTAGATCTATCTCTATAGATCTGTATCCCTAGAATATAGGAGGCCTCACCCAAATCCTTCATCGAGAATCTACCTGATAACCATATCTTTGTTGACTGCAACATCCCTACGTCATTCCCAATGAGTAGGATGTCATCAACATAAAGCACTAAGAACGTCACCGCATCCTTAACTACTTTCTTGTACACGCACGGTTCCTCCGGGTTTTTGATGAAACCAAAGTCCTTTATTGTTTCATCAAATTTTTGGTTCCAACTTTTTGATGCTTGTTTGAGACCATAAATTGATCTCTGAAGCTTGCATATCTTATGCTCGCTTCCCATGGATGTGAATCCCTCGGGCTGCATCATATAGATTTCTTCCTTAATGTTTCCATTAAGAAATGCAGTCTTCACATCCATTTGCCATATCTCATAGTCATACCATGCTGCTATGGCAATAAGGATTCTTATGGACTTGAACATTGCGACTGGTGAAAAGGTTTCATCATATTCAACTCCTTGTCTTTGAGTATAACCTTTTGCTACCAATCGTGCCTTGTAGGTTAGTACCTTGCCATCATGCCCAAGTTTTCTCTTGTAGATCCATTTACACCCTATTGGAAGAATTCCATCGGGAGGATCTACTAAAGACCAAACTTGGTTTGTATGCATTGAGTCTATTTCCGACTGCATAGCATCAAGCCATAAATTCGAATCTGCATCAGAAATTTCTTCCTTGAAGTTTCTTGGATCACATCCAATGTCGGGTTCACTTTGATCCCCTTCAAGAAGAAGACCATATCAAATAGGAGGTCTAGAAGTCCTCTCGGATCTCCTAGATGTAGGCGTGTCCGTTGAAGGTTCTTGAGGTGTGTGATCGTTATTTTATATCTCGGGTTCTTCTCGAATTTCTTCGAGTTCCATCATCTTGCCTTTCTTATCTAATAAGAACTCCTTCTCCATGAAGGTGGCATTCCTCGAAACAAACACTTTTGTTTCATTAGGATGATAGAAATAATATCCGATTGAATTCTTCGGATATCCTACAAAATAACATAAGGTGGATCGACTATCCAACTTATATCCTACTGTCTGCTTCACGTAAGCAGGACATCCCCAAATCTTTAAGTACGAATACTTAGGAGCTTTGCCATTCCATAACTCGTATGGAGTTTTATCTACTGCTTTAGTGTGGACATTGTTCAACAAACAATACCGCCGTTTCAAGCGCATAGCCCCAAAACGAAGGTGGGAGCTCAGTGAAGCTCATCATAGATCGAACCATGTCCAACAAAGTTCGATTTCGACGCTCTGAAACACCATTGAGATGAGGTGTCATAGGAGGAGTCCACTGAGAAAGAATCTCATTATCTTTTAGATAGCTCAAAAACTCGGCACTTAAGTATTCTCCACCTCGATCCGACCGAAGTGCTTTAATACTTCTACCTAGTTTGTTTTCTACTTCAGCCTTGAATTCTTTGAACTTTTCAAATGATTTAGACTTATATTTCATTAAATATAAATATCCATACCTAGATTAATCATCAGTAAAGGTAATGAAGTAGGTGTGACTAAATTTAGTACCAATACTAAATGGGCTGCAAACATCCGTATGGATCACATCCAACAGATTTTGACTACGCTCAGGTTTCCCTTTGAAAGGAGATTTAGTCATTTTCCCTTTTAGGCAGGACTCAGAAGTAGGTAGAGAGTTAATATTGGACATATCAAACATGCCATCTCCCACTAGCTTGTTCATCCTCCTTGAGGAAATATGACCTAGCCTAGCATGCCAAAGGTTTGCCGGGTTTTGACTATCGATTTTCCTTTTGTTTGTTGTTACCGGTTTATCAACATAATCAACTGGAACGTGTTTTAAGTTTAAGTTAGATCGTTTTTAAATTGTCCATTTCAAATCAAACATTCATTCTTGTAAATATTGCAAATCTCATTCGCAAATTTTCAAGAAATATCTTCTCTATCAAAAATAGAAAAAGAAATAATGTTTTAATGAAATCTTGGTACAAATAAAAACATCTCTCTCAAAATATAGCTTAAAATTGTTTTTGCAAAATTAAACAAATGTTTCCCATAACTTTTGGATTCAACTCTGGAACCATTCCCGAGCCTTAACTGGGTCTCACCCATTCTAAGATTACGACTTCTTGTCATCATCTGCAACTGATTGAAAATGTGAGATCTACATCTGGTATCCAATGCCCAAGAAATAATATTAAGTGAAACATTTATAAAATATATCCTTTGTAGTTCGTAACTACTCGATATACATTCTTTGCAGTTGTGCTTCCAGTAATCGGGTTTCTTGCAGTGATGGCAAACTTATTTAGACTTGTTCATCTTTGCATGTAACATTTGGCCTTAAGATCATGGTCCTACCATTTCTCTAGTTCAGCCAACCTTTCCGAAGTTACATCAGCCAGGGCTGTTTTTCGGAGGAGCCTTTTCTAACACTTAGAAAATCTTTTCCGAACTCAGGACAATCTTAATTTATGGAACCATTCCATATAGTTTGCGCCAGAAAATTTGTTTTGTTCGAGAATTGAAACATGTGGACTACGAAGATTCATCTTAATTATATACTGAGATGAAACAGACAATAATCGATGATTGTTTAATTAATTTACTAAGACATAAAATATGGCAAAATTTATTTTATGAATTTCACTCCTACTATTTTAACGATTTCACTAACCGCTAGTGAAAACGGGAAACTGGTTTCCTTAGTGGGAACATGAAGTCCAATTGACAAACTATAGTCCCGAATAATATCAGCCAACCATAATTTTCAAAAGGTAGAGCCCAATTGCTTCCAAAGCAACCCCCATGTTTTTTACCTCATGTCCAATAAGGGTCCAATAATATGACGCCGTTTAATGTGACATGTCAAGATAACCCATCAATATTAAGTTGTGATGGACGGTCGCCATGTGGATCCCCAATAATATGAGCCAATCCCATGGGAGTTCCACCCAACTTACAACATGTGTCGATCCAATGTACAGCTTTCCGACGAACGGGCCCCCCCCAATAATATGAGCCGGACCATGCCCGCGGGTAGCATCTCATACATTGATCGTTGATGGAAGGTAGGAACATTTAAAAAATATTTAAATTCCCTTTTATAAATCTTGATATCAATTTTAAATCATATTTAAAATGAGAGATTTTTAATTTTGAAAATTCGTCTCATCTTTTAAAGTTTGTATTCTTGCAGGATTCATACAATTTAGTCTAAACATGCATACAACAATAATATCATATATTATTTAATGGTTGATCGATCCCAATCACTAATCGACCCGTGGTTGCCAATCACGAGTCTAAGTCCAATCCTAGGTGATATGCAAGTATGCAATGCAATCCTATTACATTGAGCTTCCAATTTACATTTTTTCGGTCTTTATTTTCTGCTGGCCCACCTTTGTCTTAAAATCTTTATCTCCAACTAAATCAACTAAATTTACAATAAATTTCGATGACAAGTAGGAGATACATATTTAAGGGTGGGAACGGGCCATAAACCAGGCCCAGTTTTTATTAAAAATGACAATTCAAATTGGGCCATAAACCAAGCCCATTAATAAAACCAAATAACAATAAAACCAAATGTAAACAACCTAACATACACCTATAATATTGGTCATGGCAATCGATCATCCTTTTATCCAATAATTAATTCAATAATTAAATAATTGGATAACATGCAATGGCATCATAATTAAAAAAATAAAATCAAATTTTATCTTATCATCAATTATACCAAAATAATTAATTTTATAAAATCTAATTTAACGGATAAAATTTATAAATTTTCCAAAAATTAAAATTTATCCAAAAATCAATTTTAAAAATTTCGGACTCAAACAATTTGATCCGACGCCTCGCGGACCAATCAAAAACAATTTTCGATCGGACCAAAAACTAAAATTTCAAAAATTTAAAATAAAAAATTTAATTTTCCGGGATGCCCAGGACGTTTCCGGGCAGCCCCGCCCCCACGTGGGGCAGGGCAGCCCCCACATCGGGTGTAGGGCAGTCCTTTGGCTGCCCTGGGCAGCGATCTTGCTGCCCAGCAACCCTTGCTGCCCTTTCGCTGCCTTGGGCAGCGACGATCGCTGCTCCGTTGCCCTGTTCAAATTTAATTTTCGTTTAAAATTTTGTTTTGTTTTCCAAAAATCGAGGCATAAAAATTTTGTACAATCGATTAATTTTAATTGTTTGATCAAAGATTACAACCTATCTCTGACGCAACTGTTGGAACACGCGTTCTCTGATCACACAGATGTGATACCCGGAGCAGCGGAAGTTTTAAAAATTTTATTTTTCGATATGGAACGATTCCATATCGTGGGTATCAAATCCTAACGATTAAAATCTTGCAAGTAAAAATATAAATTCACAATTAAATATTTTTACCTCTTCAAGCTAAGGCTTGATTATGGACTCCAACAGAATTTAATCTGCTCTTCTTGTAAATCCCGGGAACCGATGACTTGCTCGATCAATCTCTGGAATTAGGTCCACGAATAGAAAACAGAAACCCTCTGATTGACTGCACTAGAAATCAATCAGATGTTTATTGATCGAGCAAATACTACCACTGAAAATCAACCTAAATATATATATCAATTAAGCTCGAATATATCGCAAGTGCACGAGTCAAGTAATAATATAGTGTACAAAGTACGAGTATCGTCCCACAGAGATTGATGTCTGACAAAATTACTCAAGTATTATTTTTTAGTTAATTAAGATAAGATGATAATAAGTTAATAAACTAAAATAAAATATGAAAAAAACAAAATAATAAAATTAAATTCAGAAAATAAATAAACGATTGTTAGGATCTCGGTTCACCTACTCTTTTTTCTTCTCTAATGATTGAAATTCAGTTCTCAAGTCATGCTTTTGACGGAATTTCCTAATCTATCAATATACTCTGTCGAGTTATATTAATCTAATTAACAAATTGCAATAACCAAGTGTCCTTGTGTTATTTAACAATTGCAATTGCATTACGATTTGTGGAATCCTCTAGCTTTTGACCTATTGGACTATGACTATCAACATGTATCCAACCTCATATGTCTATGTAAGTTGTAGATCCATGGACTATATTACCCTATCATGTTATAAAATCTCCTTTCAGTATCAATTATAACATATAAAATCAATTCGAAGTTGATCAATCTTCAAATAATCAATAAAAACAGTAATATAATCAAGAATGCATAAAAACCGAATTCAATCTTCAAGAAGAAATCAAAACAAAGTTTTGGGGGTAGGATCCCCTAAATCCCAACAAATATAAAAGAAAAAAGAGAAAACTAGTGTTGCGATTCTTGAGTTCTTCAAGTTTCCTCCCTCTTCACGTTCTTCTCCTTGGATGGCCGCCTCCTCCCTTGCATTTCTGATGTGTGGAACTTCGGAACCCTTTCTCACGTCTGATATGTCCCCTTTTATATGTGGTTGAAAGCCCATCCAATAAAGCCCCAAAAAATCGCAACTTTTAATGTTAGAAAATTAATATTTTTTTAGTCCGCGTCGCGCCATGGCGCAGAAAAGTCACGCCATAGCGTGAAAAGTTTTGTCTCGATTCTCAACTTTTTACCAATTCACGCCATGGCGTAGACAATATCACGCCATAGCGTGAAAAGTTCTATTTTCACTTCTTCAAAATCCTCGGTTCACGCCACGGCGTAGGAAAAATCACGCCATGGCTTGAAAAGTTTTGCCTCCAGTTTTCAGCGCGCAGTTATCTTGCAAAAATCATAACATGAGTTCTAACCGTCGGATTGAGCTAAAATTTTGACAAAATCTTCAAAATATCTTGAAATTTAATTTGGAAGGTGGAGATTTGATTTTGAGCTACCAAAAATTAAATTTGAATTTTTTATCAAGGCTTCTCCGTAATTCATTATTCAAAAACCCATTTTCCTACAAAATTAACCCGGAGAGTGAAATGCTCATGCATGAGATTAATTACAAATAAAACAAATAAAAATACACATGAAACCATATGAATGCATGCCAAATAGACATAAAATAATGTACACAAAATGCACTTATCATTTATCGTAGAGAATAAACAGATTTGATCTAATAATTCAGAAAGTGATTTTTCAGAACAATCACAGACCGAATTTTCTCAAAAGGGAGTAGAGGATTTTCGAAAAATCCCCTTGAAATTATTTGTATGTAATTCGAAAATTGCAAGAGGAAAAAAGTCATTATTTTCGAACCCTACACATGTATTTATATATAATTTCTAGACTGGATTAAGTTATAATTGTATTAGGACACTAACTCCTTAGGGCCCACAATCCATAACTTAAGCCCAACAAGCCAAGCCCGTTATTATAGAAATTAATATAAAATTCATCATGACTCCGATTGATAAACAGATTTCATCAATGTGCACAGAAACCATTTCTGCACCTTTTAAAGTCAAGATAATTTTTCTTCATCCGAATTCAGTGATTTCCAAAAATGTCCATCCCTATGTCATTTTAGGAAATTTCACTCCCTTTAGTTAAGAAGTCCAACTTCTCTTTCGTTAAATTTAACTCTTTAAATTTAACTATCTCAACGGGGTTTAGTAATCCATTACTTGTGTGACCCTCAATGGTTCAGGGATATAGCTAGCCGTGGGCTCACAACTCCTTGTGACTCGGAACAACGATTTCCGAATTGCCCAACGAATCATGGTAAGAGCGTCTAGAAACATCGCCCCATGATTCCCTAGGTATCACTGATAGTGCTTACAAGAACCAGTAGATTTTGGTTAGCGTACAGTACGGTCCCTTCATCCATATATCCCGATCGAATCAACAACCATTGGTGCATCGAGAGTCGTTCGAGATTCAATAACTATGCAATGCATCTTGAAGATCAAATAGTGACATCGCATGTACTACTAGGAAACCGAGTAACCTAAAACACATCATGTACTCTGGCCAGAGATTCGTCACACTAATATCTCCTCAGATCGCATAGGATATCCACACTCGCAAGTATGTGGTGAATCCTTGACAACAAAGCATCGACTCCTATATGTGTCGTAACTTTACCCAATTCCGACACCTGATGACCCCAATAGAGTCGGTAAACGAGTCAAAGTACAGTACTAGCATATAGAGTCTTAATGATGTTTCAAGTAGTAAGGACTAATGGTGTACAACCAAAACCACGGACTTATCCACTCAAATAATAATAACCACTTGGAAAGTCCGAATAGGGTAGTTCGATCATTCATCATATGAATATCCATTTGCATGCTTTGAACATCTCCATGTCCATTACCAATGAAACATGGTACTTGGCATCACAAATTTTAGTCTCAATCTCGAGCGATCCTTATCCTTATTAGCGGACGGCTCAATTGACTAGGAACTGTTTAGAATATACAGTGACTATAAGATGTGTTTCATAATAGTGATCTCTCTTTATTCACTATCTCATCTTACTTACACTATAGTATATTCAAGGTCTTTATCAAAACAACAATAGTATATCCCAATATAACAATATGAAGAAAGACAAAGAAAATTCCATTAATGAATGTAAATTATATTAAACAAAGATTGTTTATACATAGAGTCATAAAAGCCCTTAGCCACAAGTTGGCTAACCGGGCACCCACTCTTTCATTGCCACCGTATTTGTCTAGTATCCATGACGTGTTTCACGTATCCCTGTTGCGACGGTATGTGGCAGACCAGTCTCATATTTACAGCCGTCTGAAGTTCAGGTGGATACTGATTTGACATATGTAGATAGACCAGTTCTTATTCTGGATCATAAGGATAAGGTGTTGCAAAATAAAGTTATTCCTTTGGTTTTTGTTCAGTGGAAGTGTCGAGGCACCAAAGAAGCTACTTGGGAGCTTATGATCAGGATGCGTTCAGAAAATCCTGAGTTATTTTGATTTAATTTCAGTATTGTACTTTGTAAAACGTTTCATCTGAATAAAAGAATGTTTCTGCATGTTATCGTACATTCAGTACTTAAGATCTGATTTCCAGGATGAATTATCTTAAGTGGGGAAAATGTAGTAGTCCGTACCCAAAATAGGTGATTAAGAGATTAATCAACACAAAATGAACAATTGAGGGCTGTCTGAGATCGAAAGCTCCAAAGGTGGGAACGGAAGCTCCGACAGGATCGGAAGCTTCGAACGGTGATCGGAGGCTCCGAACATGACGTCAAGGATGAGCTCAGCAAAATGACATCATTGCTTACGTGTTGATGGGACATCGGAAGCTCGGATGTCGGGATCGGACGTTCCGATCGCTGCCTATAAATAGGGGTGCCGAACTTCATTTTCAAGCGCACCAAGCACCTTTATTCTCTCGATTCCTTAGGCTTCTATCTTAGATTTAGGGAATTCTAGGCTTCCTTTGGGAAATCCGGAAGCGGCAGCACGGTCCAGGTGTTGTAGCGGAGCTATGGCTTAGTTTTGAGGCAAACGATAGCAAAGGGCTGACGACGGATGCAGTTATAGCTTTTGCTTCCTAAAAATATTTAGGAGTATGCAATAGCTTAGTTAAGGCTTTTGGAGTAATATGATGATATTAGTATCGTTTCGCAGTGTAGTACGGACTATAAGCGTGGACCTAGAGCCGGTAGAGCTTGCCTAGTAGTTGAGGTACGAAAGTACTGGTCGAGATATCCTGACTGAGTATGCATGTATTATGTGACTGCATGATTTATATGACATGATTTTATGTTCATACATTTTTATATTAAGCTATCTCTTTTGAGATGTCTTGTAGTAGGGTTTTTCCCTATCTTATTACTGGATGGATTTCCATCGATTTGGGTCCGGAGTATCCACTGGTATTTGGTATGGGAGCCACCTCCTGAATCGACGGCACATAGTGCTACATACCAGGGCCTGGTCTGTTTTTGTTATCTGATCCTTGGTCTCTAATTCAGTAGGTGGTACACTTGCATTCATGTATCTATATAATACGGTATACTCATACTCTCGTGCTGAGCATTTTATGCTCATGTCTCGTACTTTGTGTATCTGGATACTCTATTCCTTGGGGCAGGTTTGTGATTGGATAAGGCGGGTGGATACAGGAGAGACTAGGCAGTGGATGGCCAGCTGGGACTTCGCCCAGGGATTTATTTTAATGTATTTGGGATAATACATTGTTCAATTTGGTTGTATAATTATTTGGGTATTTACAGATTTCTTTCCTTGGGATTGTGTAATGTTTATTGCTTCCGCAGTTTAATTCTGGTTTATTGTTTTATTAAAGCTAATTGCATGCTTAAGTTTCTGATTAGTAGGTGATCTCGATAAGTGTCACTACAGTATACAACACTTGTCCAATCCTTCGACACCTGTTGAGCCACGACTTCAGATGCTCTGATCTTGGACTTCGGACGCTTTGATCTTGGACTTCGGACGGTCCGATATTGGCAACATGTCAATCACAAGTTGACAACACATTGGACACCTTGCTCCTGGAGTTCGGATCGTCCTATCTCTTCCCTTCTGATCTCAATCATAGCTTCCGAATTGCTGAAGTTCGGACCATCAGAATTTGGGTTCGGATAATCCGATCCATCCGAATATTTGGACCCTTACGGACCATTTTTGAACGTCTTGAATCCGATTTTCAACTCCAATAACCCAATTGGAATTTTCTTAATCATGTTTTAACCATACTCAATCTAGATATCTTGAATAGTACTTCCATACCTTACTAAGGCAGTTCCTAGACGCTCCTCTCTAGGTTCAAGCCTACCATGCAGAACTACAATACATAAATACCATGTATTATCTATCATGCCAAACATCACCTATCATGCTATAAAAGTCTTAATTAAACTATAGCATACTCCCTATTTTCTATAAGGAGCCAGAACCATACCTTCGTCCATCGTCAGTCCGATGTCGCATGCCCCAGAGCCTGGGAATAGCCTAGATATGACCCCTGGACACCTCGCCAGAGCTCCGCCTCCTGGCCACCACTATGGACACCTTGCCAAAGCTCCGCCACCTGGCCACTAATACGGACATTGTCCTTTATATAAAAACTACTAACTACTCCAACTCTTTAAAAAGAGAGTACCTAACAGCTCTTAGAGTCGAGCTACATGGGCCAATGAGAGGTGAGGAATTAGCAAATGAAAATGAGGCATCGGACCCCTATTTATTGACCTAGATCAGATGGTTCGATCCCCGGTTTGGATGGTCCGATCTTTGCATGGTTTCCAGGTCGCATGCAGGCCAAGTTCGGACGGTACGGTCCTTCTTCAGATCGTCCGATATCTTACATCCGATACACTTGTAGAATTTCTTTTGACATCTGTCCTGGGAGAGTTCGTACCATCCGATCCCTAGATCAGATTGTCCGATCTCACCCTCCTCCGAACTCCGATCATGCCTCCGAATCGTCCTGGTTCGGACCCTCCAAACCCAGTTCGGATTCTACCCGAGCCCATTAACCATTTTTCGGGCATTCTGGACCCAAATCCTTGATGCGTTTGATCATATTAAAATCCCTTAATCTTGTTTTATTAAATCTAAACATGATTAATAAATAAATATTGTAAAATGGAATCGGCTATTACACAACCACACTTGAATTTGGAAGGACTAGGAATCTGCTTGTATGATCTCCACATCATCTCCTATCCAAAACATAAGGAACTGGTGAATTGATGATGGTATGTAATGATTGGAATGTATCCAATCCCGACCTAACAAGGCCTGGAAATTAGCAGAATAATTGACCACAAAAAATGCTGATATAGAAGTTTTACTTCCTACCAATACTTCTGCAGGGAACACGCCAATAGTTCTGGTAGCTTCCCCTGTGAATGCTGTTACAGACACCTCTGTTGGGATAAGATCTGACTCCTCTTTTCCGAGGTTCCTGAATACCCTCAATGGTAGAATATTCACTACAGAACCATTGTCAATTAATACTCTTGATATTGGTTGTCCATTTACATGTGCTTTGATGTATAATGGTCGAATATGTTTGGTCATTTCAATGGCGGGCTATTCAAGAACTCTCTTTGGTTTATGTGGTTTCTCTTGTATGCTTACACCACTGCATGGTTCTGTGAAAATATTTTCCTTACTATCTTCCTGCATTGTTCCGTTGTACTAGTGGATTCCTCTTTAGATTTGAATATATCAGGTAGGATCACAAATCCAGTGGTACAATCTATCGATATGGTAAACTTGCCTACTTGAAAACTGTAAGGCCCAAAAATATTAAGTTATTAATGATGGGATTTAAGATTGAAATTCTGAATAAGAGAGAAAAGATTAATTTAAAAATTTATGGAAATTAGAGATTTCAATTTCTGGTCAAAAATATTTAATTTGATGATTTTTTGAATTTTAAAATTTTAATATCTGGAATTCTTAAATTAAAAGATTAAAAATATTTGAATTGATATTTATGGAATTTATGATGTAAATTCCAAGATTATAATTATCAAGGATTGACTTTGAGGATGAAATCCGAGCAAGGGCCAATTTGCAAATATTGAGAAATTCAAGGACTAAAATGCGATAAGTTCCGAAATGATTTAATTTTAATCCGAAAATATTTAATTTTAGAATTCTTAGAGTTTAGAATTAAATTCTAATATCCTTAAATTATTTAGGATTAAAATTGAATTAAATCGCTTGTTCGGGACTAGTTTGCAATTATGCCAAAGTTCAGGGGCTAAACTGTAAATAGGTCAATATATATCCAATTCTCACTCTTTTCCTTGCATGTCATGTGGGAAATCATAAAGGGATCAGACAAGAACCGAGAAGGGAGGAAAAAGGCTTCCAAGACATTTATGATGTTTCAAGCTCCCGTAAAAATTGATCCGCCCTCTAGAATTTTCGATTGATCGTATATTTGCGATCAGAGATCCGAGTGCTACGTTTTGACATACGTTTTATGAAGTTCTACCATGTTTTAATTTTAAGTTGTTGTTAGAATTAAGATTTGATTGTCTAAACGTGTTCTAGTATATACGACGATAGCATATCTAAGACGGATTGAGAAAAGATCATCGTTTGGACATGTTTTCGAATTTTATAAAAAGTGTTAGAAATATGAATTTTTGGGCTGTTGAAAACGTGAATGGTTTGCTGAAATGGTGATGATTATTGGTTTATATGATTGAATTATTGATGTTTGCGCTTTCGGAATTACCGACTTCGAACTGTTACGCCACCGGTTTGCAATTTCATCCGATAGGAGCTATAGATTGAATTTAGCACTAAATATCAGATTTGAGAATGATATTAAGCATAGTATCCACTTCATTTCAGTTGGGAATTGAATTTATCGAAGTCAAATCGACGAGTTCAAGCCGTTTGAACAATTAAAGTTGAATCAAGACTTTGATCAACTATCAACGTCGATGAGCAAGCGTGGAATGAATAGATGTTTAGAGATGCCATCTGATTTGAAGCTAGCACGCTTGAATATGTCAACACTACTATTGAAAGGTATGATTCGACATTATCCTCGCCAGGTAGAACAACTCGAGAACGTGGTGGTTTTCGAGTTTTCCTAAAATCACATACTTAATTATTTATATGCTTTCATATGAATTGCTGTCTGTTATTGCTTGGCTTGATTAAGTGATTTGAGTGTTCAAGATGTTTTACAGTATTACTGCATACAAATTATGTTGCATTCATCTTGAACCCTACCTTGATAAGTACAGAGGGCTGAATGGCCTAGAGTGCAGATGACGTTTGGAGGGATAGTTGAGTGGCACGGAATTTAGATTTACTTCCAGAGCTAGATGACTGGTGGCGCTTAGTCGTGTCGCGCCCAAATTAACCCAACTCAAATTAACTAAACATGTAGTAGCGAGAGTAGGGATCTTTTCCACGAGAAAAGTGAAATTTATTTGTGCTCTTAAAAATACTGAAAATAATTAAAAGTGTTTTTGGAATTTAAATCAATTAACATGCAAGATTAAATTAAACTAGAGAAATCAATTAAAAATAAGCCTTGGTATCGGTCGACTACAACCTTGAAATTATTCATTCGATCATTGATTTCCTAAATAATTAATTCACATTGAATATTCATCATTGGAAATTTAATTCATGTTTCACCTTAATTTTAGTTAACTAGACACCAGCGTTCTAAGTTAACCCTTACCAATAAATCAACCCAAATACCAGCGATTAGATTTAAATCTAAGATAGCATTCATATGAGTGAAACTGATGAATCTAGACAACACATGCACCAGCGGATGCATTTAGCCTAGTCAATTGTTGTTCCTACGATTTGACAAATTTAACAGCAGAAAATATTAAACGCAGTTGCTTCACAAATTAGATGAATCAACCAATTACGGATTTGAATTCTAATTTAGCGATAGATTGTACGAAATAATTATCAGGTGATCAATCTAATAATCAAACACACAAGCATGAAATAAATTAGAACAACTCTTGATACTCGATAAAAATCAAACATTGAAAATCAAAATCTCACAAAGTAAATAAAATCAAGGGTTCGTCTTCCTCAATCAAGAATAAAAACTAGAAGAATTAAAATCTAAGAACAAGAAAGATAAAACTTAGCCGCCAGATGAATTCTCTGTATGTAGCCGTCTAATCCCTGCGTTCCAATACCTCTTTCTCGTCCAAAAACCTCTTTTTATATGGCTTTGAAAGCCCACGAAATAAAGCTCGCAAAATAATAGTTTTAAAATCTCAAAATTCTATTTTTTTTCTCTGCACGACTCGTGCGCTCGATCGTGCGAAATGGACGGATCGAGCGCGAGAAAATATGCCAACTTACTGTCTCAATTTTTCAATAGACGTGCTCGATCTTGTGAGTTGACAGGATCGAGCGCGACTTTTTTCCAGCGAGCAGTGATTTTGAAAAATTCATATCCAGAGATCTAGTCGTCGGATTGAGCTGAAATTTGGACAGCTACTTTAAAACATCTTGACTTCATTCTGAACGGTGGAGATCAGATTTGGACTTCTCTAAAATTAAATATGATTTTCTGATCATTGTTGCTTCGTAATTCTTCTCTTATCTGGCCTTTACTTCCATATTTAGCTTCATTTCTTCTCTTTTCCTATATCAAATCACATACAATGATTAGGAACTATAACATGAATTTAGCCAATAAAAATACACCTAATCATCAAAAATTAACTCAATCAAACATAGAAAAATACCATCACATCAAACTCCCCCTACTTAATCCTTGCTCTCCCTCGAGCAACACAAAACCAAAAATAAGCTCGAACTCATAATCCATAACAAAAATAACCATGATCTTCATATTTGTGCCTTAGGAATAAACTCAATGCATGATCAAGAAAGACGTTAAAATGCTAACAACGGAACAAGTTCAATATCCAGACATTTCAACTACAAATATAGCCCCAAACGTGTGTGTGTGTATAGTCATTAGCCAGTGTCATGCACACTTCACAGATCAATTCAATTTAAAACCCCCACAATATCTCAAGTTGCACACCAACAAATCAAATTAACCATTGAGAAGTTTTATAGTATTTTCACTTGTCCGAGTAATTGCACCCGGTTATCCTCAACTCCGTACATTCTCCTCCATATTTAACTCTTGGAATTTATAGGACTAGAATTTCAATCCTCATTCCAATGTCTCCCCTCACTTTACTAACTTCATTCTTTACTCTTTTTCTTTTTCTTTTTTTGATTAAGCTCAAAAGGAAGGTTGATAGGCTAGAGACTTCCTAAGACTATCACAAGGCTCACACGACCTTCACTATGTCATATACAATTCACAAGCCATGACTCCTGCGTGCTAAATAATATTCAAGAACCATATCAAAGTCTAATTTGCATTGGATATCAAAGTGTTCCAAGGTTATCAAATCATCTATTTTCAAAAGCATGCATTTCATCAATTAGATATCATAATGGGCTAGTGAATTTTAACAGTCAAATTCATCACAAACTATGAGCTCTAAATTGTTTTTTCATAAAACACGGCTAAATTCTCTCAATGACTGGCTAAGGATTCTCCCCCATACTTAAAATCTTACATTGTCCCCAATGTAAGTAAAAATTCAAAACAAAAATAAATAAAAACTAAGAATGAACGAAAATACTCCCCTTGGGTTGCCTCTTAAGCAGCGCTTGATTTCGAGCCTTCAACTTGACCCTCAGAAGCACTCCTCAAAGAGCGGCTGACGCCCAATATAACTGTCATATGACACCACAAATGGGTCTTTGTTCCATGTGCCCTCAATCTTGGCCAGATATATACAGATTAAGCTCGTCACCTCAGCAACACTCCAAAGTAGCTGGCAAACATGGGAAGAGAACAACTCGGTGGGCTCTCGGAAGCCAAAATCTTTTGAAATTGGTACTGATGGAAAGGAAGGATCTTGGGGATGTGTGTATGATAATACTATCGATGAGCTCATATCGATAGACTCTTGAACTCCGTCATCCTCAAACTTGAGTGGTAACATATTTCCATCATACACTATTTCTTCCAGAACATCTTCCGACCGATGTTCAATAAGAAGAAAAGACTCAAAAACCTCTAAATCTTCAGTAGGAATTGATTCGCACTCCCAATCCTGGTTCTCTGAGTCATCATCATTAAACCAAATTGGGTTGGTCATTGCTTGAGTATCTTGCTTCACTTCCTGTTCTGTGTTCATGGCAGATTGATCTCTTGATATTCTCCATTTTCTCCACAAGGTAACATCTAAAATTTTTTAGATCTTCTACAGTTTCCACAGTCGATGCCACAAGCTTGCTCATGATATCCTCCAGCGAATGTAAGATCAACTGCGAACAACTTCCCTCCTCCTTTTGAAGCTCGAATGGTTGGTCTGTAAAATTTGGGTATTGAGAGTGCGAATACCGGTAAGAGTCAAACTCGGCCATATCATCCAACAGGTGTCTCATGGTATCATCAGCTCGGAAAAATATTGAAATACCGGTTGTTAAAGCTCCATCAATTATCCATCTTCTTGTCACTGCATCCAAACCATCAAGAAAAATTGTAAGGAGAGAATAGTTAGAAAACTCATGATACAGGAAGATGGTTTTCAAATTTTTGAATCTCTTCCATGCTGCGTAGAAAGGCTCTCCATGTTGCTGGATAAAACTTGTGAATACTTGTCGATTTGACATCTCGAAGTATTACACCACAAAAATTCTTGAAAAAACAGAAAAACAAAACGGTGAAAAAATAAATAAAAACAAAAACACAAATAAATTAAACGCCTTCCCCGGCAAAGGCGCCAAAATTTGGTAGCGCTTAGTCGTGTCGCGCCCAAATTAACCCAAATCATATTAACTAAATAAAGCGAGAGTAGGGATCATTCCCACGAGGAAAGTGAAATTTATTTGTGTTCTTAAAAATACTGAAAATAATTAAAAGGGTTTTTGGAATTTAAATCAATTAACATGCAAGATTAAATTAAACTAGAGAAATCAATTAAAAACAAGCCTTGGTATCGGTCGACTACACCCTTGAAATTATTCATTCGATCACTGATTCCCTAAAAATTAATTCACATTGAATATTTATCATTGGAAATTTAATTCCTGTTTCACCTTAATTTTAGTTAACTGGACACCGGCGTTCTAAGTTAACCTTTACCAATAAATCAACCCAAATACCAGCGATCTAGATTTAAATCTAAGGTAGCATTCATATGAGTGAAACTGATGAATCTAGACAACACATGCACCAGCGGATGTATTTAGCCTAGTCAATTGTTGTTCCTACGATTTAACAAATTCAACAACAAAAAATATTAAACGCAGTTGCTTCACAAATTAGATGAATCAAACAATTACGGATTTGAATTCTAATTTAGCGATAGATTGTACGAAAAAATTATCAGGTGATCAATCTAATAATCAAACACACAAGCATGAAATAACTCTGAACAACTCTTGATACTCGATAAAAATCAAACATTTAAAATTAAAATCTCACAAAGTAAATAAAATCAAGGGTTCGTCTTCCTCAACCAAGAATAAAAACTAGAAGAATTAAAATCTAAGAACAAGAAAAATAAAACTTAGCCGCCAGATGAATTCTCTGTATGTAGCCGTCTAATCCATGCGTTCCAATACCTCTTTCTCGTCCAAAAACATCTTTTTATATGGCTTTGAAAACCCACGAAATAAAGCCCGCAAAATAATAGTTTTAAAATCTCAAAATTCTATTTTTTTCTCTGCACGACTCGCGTGCTCGATCGTGCGAACTGGACGGATCAAGCGTGAGAAAATATGCCAACTTACTGTCCCGATTTTTCAATAGGCGCGCTCGATCTTGTGAGTTGACAGGATCGAGCGCGACTTTTTTCCAACGAGCAGCGATTTTGAAAAATTCATATCCGAAGATCTAGCCGTCGGATTGAGATGAAATTTGGACAGCTGCTTTAAAAATATTTAACTTCATTCTGAACGGTAGAGATCGGATTTGGTCTTATGTAAAATTAAATATGATTTTCTAATCATTGCTGCTTCGTAATTCTTCTCTTATCTGGCCTTTCCTTCCATCTTTAGCTCCATTTCTTCTCTTTTCCTATATCAAATCACATACAATGATTAGGAACTATAACATGAATTTAGCCAATAAAAATACACCTAATCATCACAAATTAACTCAATCAAACATAGGAAAATACCATCACATCAATGACTCACTTTAGTTGCACCAAAGTCAGGGGAATTGAGATATTTAACGCCACCTCGATTTGGTAAGTTGGTGGTTGGTTAAAGATTTTATTTTTTCAGGATCCCAAGAACTATGATTTATTGATATCAGATTTGATAACTTATTCCTTGAAACATGCATTGCATTTATGCATTAACTGAGAGATTTCTACGGTTTAGAATATGCGTTTATACATTCAAGATATGAATGTGTTTATATGTTGGTATGAGATTACTATAGATGAACATATATGCTTTAAGAATTAAGAATCGATTATGCATGTATGATGGACATATGATTACATGTTTTGTGATTTAAGATTATTATGGCATATAGATTCAGTATGCTTAAATGATATATATGCATGTCTTTCATACTGAGAATTATATTTTCACCGGAGTTATCCGGCTGTTGCTTTGTTTGTATATGTGCATTGCATCAGGTTTGGGCATGAACGAGTCAGATGTGGCTTGGATAGCTCGAGAAAGAGTAGTAGCAAGCGGTGACTTTGGGTTTTATCAGATGGTGTAAAAAATTGTGAACTTAGACAAGATGTTCTTTATTTGATATATTATGACCTTATCATAAGATGTTGAAGTAACTTGAGAATTGATATGTTTGTATTCCCTTTGGAAGAACCTATGTAGATTAAGGATGATGGTTTCATGTTGCAAATGAAGTTATCATGTTCCTATTCATCTGTACATCATATATAGCATGTATAGAAGCATTTATATCAGCAAAACATGAAAGAACAACAATAGGTGGTATCAGCAGATTTTCGAAACAGGGCACGCACGCTTGATCGCATGAACTCGTAGGATCGAGCGCAGCATGTGATTTTTGTAAACAGAGAATTTGATTTTGAGGCCCGCTCGATTGGATGAGTTTGTGGGATCGAGCGCGACCAAATATTTTCCAGACCCGAGAGCTGATGATTTAAGCTCGCTCGATCGGGTGAGTTTACCCGATCGAGCGAGGTGCTGACATTTAAAAAAAAAATTTAAGCTCTTGGTTTACAAATTCTTTATTGTGTGCTTATTTTTAATTTAGCACTAAATGATTTGATCCTTTATTAATTAATCATGTTTATTTATTAATTACCCCAAGATGAGATTAGCAACCCGAGATCCTCACAAAAACTAACCTGTTTTTTGGTGCTTGGTTCTTCCTCGGATAATAAATCATCATCATCAAATTCTTTATCCTCAGTTACCTTTCTGCCAAATTTTCTCTTGTTTGGCATTGAAGATTCTTCAGCAGCCCTATGTGCCATTGCTTTTTCTCTCAAAAGCCTCCTCTTTTGGGTTTTGGTAAGTGCTAGAGGAAACTTTTTGTGGCGTACCACGTGCCACTGTCCATCTGTTTATACATTAGGAGGAACCACAAACCTAGGCCTCTCCCTCCTTTCAATTTGGACTTTTTGATGATGGTTCCCTAGCGTAGCCAATGACCTGTGGGTTTGGGAAACCCTCTGTGTTTCTTGGAGAGCTATATGATTACCCCTTGAGTATGTTTCATTGGGACCTTGGAAAGAATTCCTTGGCCTACAGGCCATGGTTCTTTTGGCGTGTTCATAGAGCATGTTCCTGCCATCTTCTTCTTTGATTTAAAAAAACATGTTCTTAGGAACCCAACATTTCCTCACTCCTTTCCTTAAGTTCATTTCTATGTCTCGACAATGTTCTCTCCTCTGGTTAATAATACTCCTCAAGTCTGGAGTACTAACATTCACTTGTGCAACAGGATGAAAAGGATCTTCGTCTATCAGCATGGTTTCCTTTTTCTCAGGGAGCTTCAGTACCCCTTTAGCAATCCTATCTTGAATGATATTCCTAAACTCCCAACAAGAATTAGTATTATGATTGAAAGAGTTACGATACTTATAATATTCTTTCCCTTTCAACTCTTCTTTCTTTGGTATTCGATGATCCGCAGGAAATGTGATGAATTTCTCCTTAACCAGGAAATCAAATATCTCCTCTGTTTTGGAAACATCAAATATGTACTAAACAGTGCTCTGACCTTGCATCACTGATGAACTTATCTTTGCAGGTTCACCAATTTTACGCTTCAATGATGGACATACAAAAGAACTGGATTTTCCAACTTCCGCCAATGATGCATCCTTCACATCCTGATAATAAGAACCGACGGTAGTTTTCTTCTGCGTGATTCCTCTTGTAAGAGTTTCTCATACTCGACCACTTTCGCGGCCATTTCATAGAAATCACAAAATTTGGTTTCCTGAAATTTTTCTCAATTCAAAGTCCAACCCTCTCTGTGCCAACTTGAAAATCTCAGGTTCTTGCAAGAACACTTACATCGGCTTTTCAATTTCTTGAATCGTTCAATGAATAACCACGTTGTCTCTCTGGATTTCTGAGTTAACCTGGATGAATCAGCGATGTTGGTCTCTGGCTCAGTTCTATAGAACTGAGTATGGAACAATTTATTTAGTTCATACCAAGTGAAAATAGAGTTCCTTGGCAGTTGAGTGTACCATTTGAACGATGTTCCTGTCAAGGTGTTTGGAAATAACCTCATTTTGAAGAATGGAAAATTCTCATAGTTGGCCAATGTTCCACACTGGGTAGTAAACCTTGCTAGATGCTCGGTGGATTATTGGACATCATCTCCCAAAAATAGTGTAAAATCTGGTACCTTAAAACTCTTGGGATAAGGATTGTTGATGTCGATGATCTCTGGATAGGGCTTGTGGAACTCAGGCCTAGTCATTGGCCTAATCCCTGGTCCATACAAATCTTGCACCATTTCTCTTATGGTTTCCTGATCCACTGCTGGTGTTCCAGCTAATGGATGATGATAGGTGGTTGCCCCCCGAGTATTCAACATGGGATATGGGCGAACATACGGTTCATCATAAAGGCTTGGCTGTGCTCCTGGGTTGGTAATTGCATAACTTTGGATCACATGTGCCTTTCCACTTGCCTTCTGGTTTGGAGGAACTCTCATCCAAGGTTCATCTTCTCTTTTGTGAGGATGGGCATATTTGTCATTTGGATGTCCAAACACGGAGTTCCCAAGGCGGCGAGGATCGCCTGCCGGAGAACCTCCACTCGATCCTCCACCTTCGTTGGATTTATGTCTCTCACCAGCAAATTTCTTCAGATTAACTGTCTGTTCCTGAGATACTTCGGTGATCTTTGGAGCCCCTTTACTACTGGATTTAAGTTTGCTCATTTCCCCTCGCATGTAACTCATTGTCGAAATCATCAACCTGTGCGTTTCCTCCATACGTTCCATTGTACCAGAAATCATCAGATTCATATCCTTAAATTTCTTTGGGACCATAGAGTCAAAGTGATCATAAGGAACCATCAGCATTTCTGGAATTCTTCCCGATCCTCCACCGTTTTGTTTGTGTTTATCAATATTTTCCACCTCCGGTTGAACCACAATTTCAGCATCATCAAGATGTGGAACAGAATCTCCTACGGGCCCCTCTTGTAACGACTTGTCGTCACCTTTGTCTTGATCTCTTCGGTTCCTTGGCGGCATAATCGTGTCCCACTGGGCGTGCCAAAATTATGTTTGCACACAAAAATGGCTCGAGTGGGTTGGTTGCAAGCGTGCCAAGCACTCACGTGCCAAAATGAAATAAAAAATGAAAATCTAACTTCTAAAATCAAAACGAAATGAGTCCCGATTTTACCGTCGGTCTCAGTTCCAGCGGTTATATGCCAAATAACGAAAGAAAAATGCAAGGAGAATTATTAATAACAATCAAATATCCAATCTTTCCACCTGAAAATTCAAACTGACAAATATTTGTCATAATAACACACACAATATTGTTGTAATAGTTCAAGGAACCCAGCGAAAAATGTTAAATATGTGCATTGAAATTTATGGAAAAATGCTAAAAGATGAAGATTGAAAATTGCAGAAATATTGCTGAGTAAACAGAGCTTTTGGAGTTGTGTTTTGTTATGATTTGCGAGAGACTTCAATTGTTGGAGAGGCTTGTTTCTAATTTTCGGACTTACTCCCCACTTTTTCCACTCCTTACTGGGCCACGTTTTTTTCCTGCATATCTCCACTACTCAATTTTGACCAAGTCTTTGATTTTTAAACTTTTTTTATTGCTCACTTTGCCGCTAGTCCTTATTGGGTTTGGATCTCTTCGCTTCCTGACGGACCAAGACAATTGGGTTGCAAATTTTAGAAACTGGGCTCCTGCTTCTTCGTTTTGGGCCACGAAAAATAATTTTATTTTTCCCTGGTCACACACTTTTTCAATGATAAGAAAGATTGCACCAAAACAAGCTGTCTCGCAAACTGGAACATCCTGAAAATAATATGAAATAGAATGCAAATTTCGAGCTTTTTAGGTGTGTAATCCGGATTTTAAATGACCTCACGATAGACAAGAAAAAATCGACAGATTTCTCCTGGATTTTGGAAGGTGTAAAACAAGTAGTCAAAGGATATCGAATATATAGATAAAGTAAGGGATAATTGCATTCACCACCCCTATGAAATCATGAGATTGCTGAAAACCCACTATTAAATTCTTATTTTTCAAATTTTGAAACTATGAGGACATATATGCTCAAGATTCAAAAATATGTTTTCTAATAGATCATTTTTTTTTCACAGTGATTTAATTAGCAATTTTAAAATTTCACAAAGATATTGTATGCAATTATACCATAAAGTAAATATAATTTTTCCATTTTCAGAATAAAAATATAAACCCAAATGAAAAAAGATAAGCTTAAATATTTTCTAAAAATTTGTTAATAAATTAATAATTTATCCTTTTTGAACCTAAAGCAAATAAACACTAAGAACATACCAAAGATGGCAGCTGAACCATTCAACAGAAAGAAGTACATCTCCCAATGAAATAGTTGAAAGAACAAAAAGAAAACAAGTGGCAATTCATTGGCAAAAAAAGAACCCTGAGTTGAGTAGTGTTCCTTCTACAGGAATGGAGGTAGAATCACCCATCTTCTTGGATACTTGGGTCTTCCTTCTTTTCCATCGAAAAGCTGCAACAAACAGGTCAAATTCGTAAACATGGAACACATTGACAATGTCTAATGCATGTAAAAGCCGCGGTTGATAATTTTCAATCAAAATCAACTAAGATGGACTGAAGTCTGATGAATTTTTTTTTTTTTACACATCGCTACACAGTGGCAGATGGTATGAGTCACAGATATACTTGAAGGTGGCTACTGTATGGTAGAATGTCCGAGATCAACTTATCACCGCAGGGAATATAAGTATTTGTTTTCTAATCTAATTCTCAAAAGATGGTGAGGAACATTGAAAGAACAAACAAGAACCACGAGAAAAAGAAATATACATCACAGGAAAATAAAAATATATAAATTCTATACACAGAATATCCCTGATATTATACACCATAGATGAGCCAAGATGAGATGATTATCATATCAATCTTCTGTTACTAAATTCTAATGGTTGGTCTACGCTAAACAAAACCTCTGGAATATATATTGTTGAGATACATAAGAATATGTGCACGTGTATGCTGCGTAGAAATGTTTCTCCTAGTGGCACAAAGACTAAACCATTTCCAACTAGAAGGGAGAAATTCACCTTTTTGAGACGGCGGTGTTTAGCGAGGGCCCAGTTCGTCATTATGGCAGCAGCAACCACCATGAAGACATAACCTGCAATGGTTTGTGTTGCGACGTTGAAGCCTAGCCACTGATAAATCTCGGTCGTGTAGTTTGCACAGGTAACTAAGTTGAACAAAAAGCCACGTGGTATTTGGTAGCCGCCACTTGCATCAGAACCCCGAAGATTTCTCAACATGAGGTGACAATAGAAGTTTGAAATTTGACAAAGCAAACCGAACCCAAAACCAATCTTCATCTGGAGATCATTGACAGGTGTGTACAGTGGGTGATTGACATAATATGCAATCCAAGCACCAAAAGTCCAGTAATAAGCACAGTTTCGGAAGACATTTGCAATTGGTGAAGTTGCATGGCTAAAGCGATGAATGAAAAAGGTTTCCATAATACGTTTAAAGTAATGGAAACACCAGTAATACATGGCATATGTCTGAACTTGGTGAATGACACGCTCCTCCTTGTAGCCAAAGAAACGGTACACGGGATAGTAGTAGAAGATAGGATAGAGAATCAGCGGACCCAAATACTCCCAGAAGAAAAGGGTACTGTACTTAACTTGTGGACCCAAATCCTTAAAAACTACAATGAATTGGTCTTTGTTCCCATCAGTGTACTCTTTAAGACTCTTTTTATAGTTAAGAACAATGGGCTTCTCCTTCGATTCGGGTGGGAGAGGGAGGGTCAATCGCTGTCGTGCGGGATAGAATTTTTTTGCTGTGGGCAGAATACAAAGTATTAGAGCACCAGGCAAATGTGGAAAAGAACAAGGAAAACAAGAAATAAACAAAATAAAATAAAATAAACCGAGCCTGTAAGAGGAAAGATTTGTCAAGAACCATGAAGAGCTCTCTAATTGAACTATTGATTAATGGGTGTTCTATCATTCAATGGCACAACCACATAAAACAAATAACGTAAATTCTGTTGTGCAAAATCAAATAAAATAACCACAGGCTATTAAAATAGAATCAGAACAGTTCTAGCTAAGGACCTAACATAGACTTTAACAACCATAATGCATAGAAGTAACACAATTTTCTACATCGAAAGGAATTTTAGATCGAGTAAGGCTTACTAGGGATATAAATTATTTCTTAAATACGAAATAATGAAACTGAAAAAAGCAACTCAAGAAGCAACTTTTAAACAGAAAAGTAACTGTTATTGTCATAAGAAAGTGCTAGCAACAAAGTATAGCTGATCAAAATGATACTCTGTATCATGTTCTCACAATACCATAAAATATGGACAATTTTTTATATGCCAAATATAGTCATATCCTCTAACCAATACAATTCAGAGATAGAACCTAAACTAGTATTTCATTTCACGCCTATAAAAGATTCCAACCATTTTACATGTTTATTGCAACATAAATGCGAGTAATTTATCCCATTACTCCATACTTCATGGATATAAATTCTCTGAGTTTGCATAGTTCCTCTGTTATATCATCCTATAAGACCATATGTATCAATCCCACAAGATCTTTTAAGCCCTTCTCTTTTCCCATTTACCAATTTAGCTAGCTTAAAATGCAGCATTATTGGATTCTAATCCAAACTTGTGGCTGATGAATGCGCCTTTATGTTCATGAAAGTCAAGATGCAAAATAAATAAACACAATAAACTCAGCAAATCATCCCAAATCAAAGTGATAAGATAAACAAGCTACAACTTACTTCGCTTGTAAATCGCCTCCTGCAAATCAGCCACAGTGGCCTGCAATCAACACCAAATCACAAGCTTAATATTTTGAACACAACCCTTGTTCTATATCAAAGACTAAGCCACGAGACTAAAGATTCGAACCCAAATTCTCAAAAAAAAAAACAGAACAATCAACAGAGCAGACAAAAACCCAAGTCTTCAAATCACAAAAACATCCGCACACAGTCGAAACCAAGGCCCAGAAATCAAGAAAGAGGACGAAGAACACACCGAATCACTGAGCTCCAAGCCTCCCTTCACGAGTTCTCGCCCGCTACGAGTGGTGACGGCCACCTTCATCTTGCTGTTCTTAGCTTCTTTCTCCCCTCGCAAGATCTGAATTCTGAAACACTACGAGTTGGGCATATTTATGAAGGAGCTCATGGGTGAATGGAAAATGTGTTGTACTAATAAATGCCTCTATTATGAACTACATTCAATTTATTTTAAATATAAATATAATTTTATAATATTAGTAAATAAATTTAAAAATTAATTTTAAATTTTTATTATTATGACAATGGAACTCGTCATCGCTATCATTCGATGCGCACGAAAAGCCCTAACCTAATGCATCAAACTACAAACCGCATTAAGCAAATTCTGTGCAACTTGTTCGTCTGATACAATGTTGATAAAAAATCGAACTCATGATTGTTGATCTAACGGTCACTTATTTCACCAACTCAAAAATCCACAAAAGATCTATGAGTAGGTCTCTAGTGAAATTATCCATGAGATGAGTCGATTCTAATCATATTTACAATAAAAAATAATACTTTTGACATAAAAGAAATATTTTTTAATGGGTAATCCAAACAAGAGATCCGTCTTACAAAATTGACTCGTGAGACCGTCTCACATAAATTTTGTGAACATATAGAGAGCTTTCGTAACATTGTGATATCAATAACATTATTTTTAGTTTAAGATAATTTTCTAATGTGAAAGACTTATTCCTTTATGGACGGAATCGATCTAATTAATATTTTGAATATGACTAGTAAGAAACACGTGCGAAAAACATATTAGTCTATTATATATAATATAAAAAAAAATTTATTCACATTTATAATAATAATAAAATTAGCAATAATTAAAATTTCAAATAATCTATTTGTTGGATTGTGAGACACAAGTAATCTTGATTTTGATGATAACAAAACTTGTTATTATGTTTCTAACATATTTAATCAAGTGTTGTAGATAGTAGATCAAAGTTGAAAAGTTTGAGCTGGAAATCAAGTTACTCAAGCTGGAATAGTTCAGTAAATCGATCATATCTCATAGCTCGGTGATCCAAATGACTTGTGGAAAAAAGGGTTGGAAAGCTTACTCAAATATCTACAAGTCATATCTCAGGCCAGATGAGTTAATTCGGACGTTATCAAGGCGAAATGGTGGTCGCAACATCGAGCTGGATGCAAATCAGATCAAAGCTACCGTAACCAGATCAAACAGACTAGTCCTAGTGTTTTGGCCATAACTTACAGCTCGCTTATCCAAACGGGATGATTCAGTATGCGTTACGAAACTAAGACAATGATCTACAAATAATCTTGAAGTAGAGCAATCTGAATCGAAGTGTAAGAAGCTGATAAATCGATATGAAGTTTCGGGATCTGCACTGAAATTCTGCAGAACAAAATTTCAGACATAGCTTAGTATTTTGAGTATATCTTTCACATACAAACTCGAAATCGAGCGATTTTTGATTTTGTGAAAATCCAAGACAAAGGGCTACAACTTTTATGTTAATCATCTTGCCCAGAAATCAGTGAATCAAGAGCTATAAGCAAGTGAAAAGATCATATCGAATCATGAACAAAGCAGATCAATTGGAATGATGCAGATCAAATAAGAGACTAGATCAACTATGAACCAGAACAGATCAAAGCTCGACCAGATCAAAGTTGGACCAGACCAGATCAAAGCTTGACCATACCAGATGAGTTTGACCAGATCGAATCGGTCAAACCAGTCCGATGAACAGTAAATCAGCTCGAACTCAGAAAATTGACAGCTACTCAAATATGACCGTTGCAACTTTAGAAAGTGTTCAGAAACATCCCAAACGGTCATATTATTGAATCTAACGTTCAAATCATTCTTGGAGCTTATAAATACAACACTTTGAAGATCAAACACAAGCTGGGGCATGAGATTCAAAGTGTGGGCAGCCTACATGAAGTAAACAAGCTAGAATGAGAGCAAGCCCAATGTGTGAGGAACAAGAAAAGAAGATATGAGCTTTCAACGTTAAATCCTCTACACCAAACCCACTTTATAGAACACTCTTCCATATCCAAATATTGTTGAATATCATTTGAAGAGAGCTCACTCACATACATACGAGAGACATGCTTTGCAAGATTAGTTGAGTGAAAGTCTTAGCACAAAGACATTAAACATTGTGTTTGTAGTCTTGGCATAAAGACGTAAAACATTATGCGGATTGTGAGGTTGAGGCCTAAAATCGAGAGTGGATAGGAGTTCTCGTTTAGGCATTGGATACGTCCTAAATTGGATTGGGTTTGTACAAATGGGTTTGTATAAATCAAAGTCTTCTAGTGAATTCTTCCGAGGTGGAAGAAGAGGTGACGTAGGAGATTGAGCTCCGAACATCCATAAACAAATCCATATCTATTTATTGCATTTACTTTCTTATTGCCACTGTTTTTAAGATGCATTGTTGAAGCATTTTATGTGTTCTTCATAGACCAAAATATTACACACAAAGTGTTTGATAAAATTCTTCAACCAAACTATTTTTATTATTTCAACTTGCATGATTTCAAATGATTTATAAAATGTTTATTCGGTTTCTACGAAAGATTATTTCGAGTGTATTCTGTTTGGTTTGAAAACCAAACTCGATATAATTTATCTGTGCTCAGTTTATTTTTGAACATTTTAAGAACGAGCTATTGTAGCTCTTAAATATTTTTAAGTGTGTATTCACCCCCCCCCCCTCTACACACCTATTTCGATCCTAACACTATTTGTTTTATTTTTTTAGATGTATTAAGAGGGTGTTTGGAAAATCTTATAAGCTCTTTAAATTTGTTTGCCAAATTTTTTGTCAAAAAAATTATGAGCTGTCAAAATAAGTTGTTTATAGCTTATAAGCTGTTTTTTAAAAAAATAAGGCCATCCCTAATTTTTAGAAAATATCTTTATATGTTATATTTAAATTTCCACCATACTTTCTGCCCATTTTTTGTTCAAAATTTATCAAATAAATTTCTAAATTAAAATTAAAGATAACTTTATTTTTATAATATATGTTTAACATTTATGATAAATTTAAAATTATTTTTGTACAAATATTACTATTTACATTACTTTCATAATATTATATTAGTTTTGATAATTTTGACAAAAAAAGATCTTATCATATCAAACACATCAACATTTTTAAGTTGTTTAAAATAAGTTCATCCAAACACTTTAATAACCTATTTTTAAAATAAGACTTGACAACTTATAAGCTCCTAAAATAACTTATGAACTTATAAGTTGTTTTTAATAAGTTTAGCCAAACACCCTCTAAGTTTTTAATAATTGTTAAAAGTCTTATGCTTGAGTTTTAAATATTATTTCTCTAATGAAATGTTTTTACTTCTATTCACATTTTTAAAGATAAAATATATCATATACAAATTTTATTTTTATAATTTCAATGAAAAATATTTTTTTGCTTGAAAAATATATATTCACTTTTATATATCATTTTTTTAAATATTTTCTAAGAATTATGAAGATGCCCATGGAATTAATCAAAATAATATACAATTTAAGGGTAACGTATAAATTCATAACGAAAGTTTTTTTTTTATTTTATCCACATTTTATCATTTTATTCACATTTTTATAGGTATAATATAATAGTTAATTTAAATATATATATATATATATTTTTTCTTTTCAAGCTTTTAATTAGTAATAATATATACCATCAAACATCTAATCATCTTTTGCTCATTTTTTAGATTAATGAGAATTATATTTTGGCAAAATGTTATTTTTCTTATATATTTTTATTATTAAATATTTATTCAATTATGTATTATTATTTTCAAATTTTTTTATAATTATGTTGTAACCAAATGTTATTTTTCTATAAATACTTTGCTCCTCACATGTTTTGATTTTGTTGTCTTAAATTTAGTAGAAAATACATTAAATCAATCAAGTCATTGAAAGCGAATCTGTGTAATAAAATAAAAGGTGAGGATGATGATGGTGACACCGACGATGAAACTACTAATTAATATAAAATAATATATTTTAAAATAAATAAACTGAAAAAATATAAAATAAAATTTATTGAAGATAACATTTTTTTTATATATATACTCCTATTCTATATACATTTAGGTGATATGAAAAAAAAACAGATTTAATTTTAAAAAACCAAAATAAAAGCAGATCAATGAATTTGAATGTAATGAAATTATGATAATTACATTGATACCAAAATTAAAAATAATAAAAAATTTATGATCATTAAATTTTTTTGCTTAAAATTCTAAAATAAATTCTCACGAAAAGATGAAGAAAAATTGATAGTCGCGTAAATTAACATGTCATTAAGTGTCAAAAATATTAAAAAAAATTTTATATAATAAAGACATATATTATATTAAATTCATTAATATAAATAAATTAAATATAGTTATTGAGAATAAAAATTAAAATTTAATTCACATTTAGCAAAACAAACTTAACATATATATATCCAAACATAAAGTCTTTAGTTACTATTACTCTATTACAAATTTAATACATCTAAAAAAATTAAAACTGTTGAAAATATATATAAATATATATTATTATTTATTGTTGAATGTTGAAGGTTGAAAGTTGAAAATTGAGTTGTAAAATATTGAAAATTAGTGTGTGATGATGTAATTAATGATGTATTAATTTTTGACTAATCTCCAATTGAGATCTATAAATAGGTCTCTCCATTTGTGTAGAAAAACACAATTGAGTTGAGAGAAAAATATTATAAAGTGTAGAGTTTGATATATTTTGAGTTTTGGAGTTTTTACTTTTTACCATAAATTTTTACTTTTTCACAACACGTTATCAGCACGATCGCTCGAAGGTTCTCTATATTTTCCGACGCTCCAAAATACAAGAAGAAGTCAAAAATATTCAACAAGTAAGAATTTTTATTTTACTGTTTATATATTTTTATTGTGTATATATTAATATATAATATCATGTTATAAAAAAAATAGTTTTTTTCAAAACTTGTTATAAATCCTGGGAGGATGTTAAGACGACATCCCACACTCCCGGTAAGGGATACGACAAGTATAAAAGTCTCTAAGGTTTTTAAACAATAACGTGATATATATTTATTATGTATATATATTAACTGTATCAATATATAATTTCATGTTATTATATAAAAGGTTGTCTATGACACTGACCTTATAATAACGTGATATGATATATATTATTGTGTATTTATATACTAACCATATTTGTATAATCTCATGTTATTATATAAAAGGTTGTCTACGACACCGATCTTATAATAATGTGATATGATATACTATACCTGACTTTATACTAACTATATTGGTATAATTTCACAACATTATATAAAAGGCTGTCTACGACACTGACCTTATAATAATGTGATATGATATACATAATTATTTAATTATGATTATCATTATATGCATTACATGATTATCACGAATTTTTATTCAACACATACTCAATTTTTTCTTTACCCCCAACGGTCACAAACGGTAACAAAACGGCTAGTTTTTGCCCTATAAATATGTTCACTCAAACTCATTTTCAATCACACCAAATTCATTCTTTCTCTCAAAATATTTTATCCTCGGTTTTTTCGAAGATGGAGATGATGACATTTATAAGGATATTTTCATAACGACTATGATCATCATGCTCACGAGTCTTTTACTCACCAGCGATTTTCCAACACATATTTTTTCTCTATTTGTATATGCACTTGTAATTTACGTTCTTCCATTATTTTGTATTGTCATATTTATGGAAATTAACTAATAAAATGCATTGTTATTTTCTAGTACCACCATGTCGAACTTGGCGAAACTCGAATTCATTGCACTTGATATAACCGGAAAGAATTATATGCCATGGACCCTCGATGTAGAAATGCATCTCGAGTCATTGGGTCTTAACGAAACTATCAAAGAAAATAACATATCATCATCACAAGATAAAGCAAAAGCGATGATATTTTTACGCAGACATCTTGATGAGGGGTTGAAATGTGAATATTTGACCGAAAAAGACCCAATGATTTTGTGAAAAGGGTTAAAAGAACGTTTTGAGCATATACGGGAAGTTATACTTCCGACCGCATGAGATGAATGGAATACTTTAAGATTCCAAGATTTTAAAAAGGTGAGTGATTATAATTCTGCGATGTATCGAATTGTCTCACAGCTGAAATTTTGTGGGCATAATATTACTGAGATGGAAATGCTTGAAAAGACATTTTCCACATTCCACGCATCAAATATAACTCTACAACAGCAATATAGAGTGCGTGGATTTTCAAGATACTCAGAACTCATCGCATGTTTACTCGTGGCGGAAAAGAATAATGAATTGCTCATGAGAAATCATCAGTCCAGACCTACTGGTTCAACGGCATTTCCTGAAGCAAATGTCGTAAGTAAAAATGAAAACCAAAATCAAAGATATAGACAAGATTTTGGTCGAGGTCGTGGACGAGGACGTGGGCGTGGACGTGGGCGTAGAAATGATCGCGGTCATGGTCGAGGCCGTGGATTTGAAAATAAAAGAGATAGTTATTTCAATAACTCATCTCAAAGGAACGTCACGAACCACCCACAAAAGAGGCAGCATGATAATACGGGTGAAAATGAAAATCATCCAAAAAGAACTGAGAGTGTTTGTTATAGATGTGGCACTCCAGGACATTGGTCAAGAACTTGTCGAGCCCCTGAGCATCTGTGTAAGCTCTATAAAGATTCAATAAAGGGGAAAGAAAAAGAGACCAATTTTACTGAAAACATTGACCATGCAAGTGGTTCAATGAATTTAGATGCTGCCTACTTTTTGAATGATTTCGAAGATATTGATTAAATGTACTGGTGGGAAAAGAATGTAACAATGTAATTTTTATTTTATAAAACATATTATATTTTGCATGTATTGTTTGCATGTATCTTTCTTAATTCATTTTATTGCATATTGTTTTTGAAGATCATTATGGAAAATGCTATGATCAAAGATGGAAATAATGCACTGGAAGTTTGCATACCAGATAGTGGTACAACGCACACTATCCTCAGAAATGAAAAATATTTCTTGGAATTAAAACCAACAAAAACAATGGTGAATACAATATCAGGTCCTGTAGACTTGATTGAAGGATGTGGCAAAGCACAATTTTTGTTACCTAATGGTACAAAATTTTTGATAAATAGTGCTTTATATTCACCACGATCACAAAGAAATTTGTTGAGTTTTAATGATATATATTCTCATGGTTATGATACGGAAACAATAACCGAAGGAAATGAGAAATATATGTGTCTTACTACATATAAATCAGGAAAGAAATATGTAGTTGAGAAATTATCAATGCTCCCTACTGGATTGCATTATACACGTATAAGTCCAATCGAATCAAATATGGTTATTGGAAATTCTTCAATACTAACAAATTGGCACGATCGATTGGGACATCCTGGTTCAATAATGATGCGAAGGATTATAAAAAATACAAGTGGTCATCCACTGAAAGACCAGAAGATCTTTCAGAATAATAAGTTTCAGTGTAAGGCATGTTCTCTGGGGAAACTTATTATAAGACCATCACCAGCTAAAATCTAAAAGGAATCACCAATATTTCTTGAACGTGATATTTGTGGGCCAATTCATCCACCATGTGGACCATTAAGATACTTTATGGTATTGATCGATTCCTCTAGCAGATGGTCACATGTATGTTTATTGTCCACTCGGAATGTGGCATTTGCAAAATTGATGGCTCAAATAATAAAATTGCGGAATCAATTTCCCGAATATACGATCAAGAAAATAAGACTTGATAATGCTGGAGAATTTACTTTCCAGACTTTTAACGACTATTGTATGCCGATGGGAATTACTGTTGAACATCCTGTAGCTCATGTTCATACACAAAATGGATTAGCTGAATCATTGATTAAACGTCTGCAGTTGATTGCTAGACCAATGATTATGAGAACGAAACTCCCTATTTCTATATGGGGACATGCAATTTTACATGCTGCTGCATTGATTCGCATCAGGCCAAGTGCATATCATAAACACTCCCCATTGCAGCTTGTATTTGGCAAAGAACCAGATATTTCTCATTTGAGAATTTTTGGATGTATGGTGTATGTGCCTATTGCACCACCTCAAAGAACAAAAATGGGACCTCAAAGAAAGAATGGTATTTATATCGGCTATGATAGTCCATCAATCATTAGATATCTTGAGGCTCAGACAGGCGATGTGTTTACAGCACGGTTTGCTGATTATCATTTTGATGAAAATAACTTCCCAATTTTAGGGGGAGAAAAGAAACACATCGAAAAAGAAATCACATGATATGTACCATCATTATTATATTTGGATCCTAGAACTAAACAATGTGATAAAGATGTACAACAAATTGTGCATTTGCAAAGAATAGCAAATCAAATGCCAGATGCATTTGCAGACACAAAAGGGGTAACAAAATCATATATACCTGCTGTAAATGCCCCTGCTCGAGTTGAAATTCCAAAGAAACAAAATGAAGACATTCATGATGTCATAAAACGCCTGAAGCGTGGAAGGCCAATCGGTTCAAAGGATAAAAATCCTCGGAAAAGAAAATACATAGAGAAAAATGATGATCAGAAAATAGAAAATGGTGTTCCAGAAGAAACACACGATGATGAAAATATTCTGTCAGAACCACAAACTGACGAGAATCATGAAATCTCTATCAATTATATTAATACTGGAAAAATATGGAACCGAAAGAATGTACAAGATATTGATGAGATATTTTCGTACAATGTGGCATGTGACATCGTAAATGAAGATAATGAACCAAAATCTTTTGGTGAATGCAAAACTCGAAAGGATTGGTAAAAATGGAAAGATGCCATCCAGGTTGAATTAAATTCGCTAAATAAACGTAGTGTTTTTGGACCTATAGTCCTTACACCTAAAGGTGTTAAACCTGTTGGGTACAAATGGGTTTTTATTCGAAAGAGAAATGAGAAAAATGAAATAGTGAGATATAAAGCTCGACTTGTTGCACAAGGTTTTTCTCAAAGACCTGGAATTGATTATGAAGAAACATATTCTCCTGTTATGGATGCAATTACGTTTCGGTATTTGATCAGTTTAGCAGTGTCTGAAAACTTGGACATGCGTCTAATGGATGTTGTTACAGCTTATTTATACGGATCACTTGATAGTGATATATACATGAAAATCCCTGAAGGATTTAAGATGCTAGAAGCACAAAGTTCAGAACCCAGAGAATTTTATTCTGTGAAATTACAAAGATCATTGTATGGGTTAAAGAAATCCGGCCGAATGTGGTATAATCGGCTAAGTGAACACTTGATGAAAAAGGGATATGTAAATGATCCAATATGCCCTTGTGTTTTCATCAAGAAAACAACATCGGGATGCGTGATTATTGCTGTATATGTTGATGATTTAAACATCATTGGAACGAATAAAAAAATTCAAGAAGTGATGTTATACTTGAAGGAAGAATTTGAAATGAAAGACCTTGGAAAAACCAAGTATTGTCTTGGTTTACAAATTGAACAAAAAAAATGTGAAATTTTTGTTCACCAGTCTAATTATACAGAGAAGGTCCTTAAACGTTTCAATATGGATCAATCAAATCCTTTAAGTACTCCAATGGTTGTCAGATCATTGAATATAGAAAAGGATCCATTTCGTCCATGTGAAGATGATGAAGTTGTTCTTGGTCCTGAAGTACCATATCTAAGTACCATTGGTGCCCTTATGTATCTTGCAAATTGCACTAGACCAGACATATCTTTTGCAGTAAATTTATTGGCAAGATTCAGTTCATGTCCAACGAAGAGGCACTGGAACGAAATTAAACATATATTCCGTTATTTACGAGGAACGACGGATTTGGGACTTTTGTATCCAAAAGATACAAATCAGAGAATAATTGGTTATGCTGATGCTGGATACTTATCTGATCCACATAAGGCACGTTCCCAAACCGGATATGTATTTACTCGTGGAGGCACTGCAATCTCTTGGCGATCACAGAAACAAACACTTGTTACAACTTCATCAAATCATGCCGAGATTATTGCACTACATGAAGCAAGCCGTGAATGTGTCTGGCTTAAATCAATGACTCGGCATATCCAAACTTCTTGCGGATTATCAGTGGACAAGAATCCAATCACACTGTATGAAGATAATGCCGCATGTGTTGCCCAAATGAAAGAAGGATACATCAAAAGTGACAGAACTAAACATATTCCTCCTAAATTCTTTGCATACACTCAAGAGCTGGAGAAGAATAAAGATATTGATATCTGTTACATTCAATCAAGTGAGAACTCATCCGATCTCTTCACAAAGGCACTTCCCACGGCGATATTCAGAAAACACATTTATAATATTGGGATGCGCAATCTACGAAATATGTGAAGAATCATTCATGTTGACATCAGGGGAAGTTTACGTGGCTGCACTCTTTTTTCCTTACTATGGTTTTTGTCCCAATGGGTTTTTTCTAGTAAGGTTTTTAACGAGGCAGTATACAACACGTAATGGAGATAGTCATTCTATCATGATCATCATCACAAGGGGGAGTGTTGAAAATATATATAAATATATATTATTATTTATTGTTGAATGTTGAAGGTTGAAAGTTGAAAATTGAGTTGTAAAATATTGAAAATTAGTGTGTGATGATGTAATTAATGATGTATTAATTTTTGACTAATCTCCAATTGAGATCTATAAATAGGTCTCTCCATTTGTGTAGAAAAACACAATTGAGTTGAGAGAAAAATATTATAAAGTGTAGAGTTTGATATATTTTGAGTTTTGGAGTTTTTACTTTTTACCATAAATTTTTACTTTTTCACAACAAAAACAAATATATTATTTGAAATTTCAATTATACTTATTTTATTTTTATTATAATTGTGAGTGAATTTAAAATTAATTTTTATTTGAGATGATAATTAAATATAAATGAAAAATTAAATACACCTTGATTACTCATTATGCAATAAATTACTCCCTTAAGGTTTGACTAAAATCTTAATTCTTTTTTGCCCTTGTTTTTTTTTTTTTACCTCATATTTTCATAATTGCCTATACATATTTTTTGATCCATACACAATTTGAGGGCGAAATTATAAAATTACAATGAAAATTTTTTGCCCATCATTCGTATAAGTTCCCGTAGCTATTATAAGAAATATAATACATTTCAAAATTATTGTGTAACTACACTAATTAGGACAAATTTCCGTTATTTTACTTTAAATGTTTGTGTCATTAGTAGTCAATGACCCTTTATTTTTTTTCACCTATCAAAATGTAAAATATTTTACAATATAAAAATATTTGACTAAATATTGTCAGTAAAATTTTATATTATATAGTATACATAGTCTATCAATAATTAATTTTGACATTATTATTGAATATAAATGAAAAACTTAAATACACCTTCATTAGTCATGAAAGAATGATTCATTTAGAAAATTCAACAATAGTTTATAAGAAAAAATAGATAGTAGAAAAAATTTATATTTATAATTTTTTTCTCATTATTGTTTTTTTTTAAAGAATGAATTTAGGAATATGATGACAAATATTGAAATGTTGTATTCAATATATAAAAAATTAAAGAAAATCACCAATTAAATGAATACGTACACATTGATTTTCACAAATTCAATATCACAAATTTGACCATAAATTTTACATCATTTTTTCACTAATATCCATGCAATTAATACAAATCGTTCATGTTTTTTGGGCAATGTAGTAAATACACAATGCAAAAACTTTGTCCACCATTCATACTTTTATAGTAAAAATAGATTTATGAACACCGAAGTAGCTTAATCGAGTTTGAGAGAAGGTATGTTAAACCGAAATAACTAAAAAAAAAAAGTTATCGAATTAATTTGAGCAACTTTTGTGATCAAATAATTTTCTCCATTATAAAAGGTGACAGAAATAATAATTCTCCTTTATATATTATCAAAGTTAATAATAATTTGTTGAAATAAATTAATAGAATTACCAAAATAATTTTATTTCACAATCATCAAAAATAAAAACTCGGAGTTGTTGGTTTGTTGGTTGGACTTGGGCCGATGAACTAACTATGTGCATTAAATTGGTGCATTAAATTGAAACAACTCACCTATATATATATATATATAATAATAATAATAATAATAATAATAATAATAATAATAAGTTTATATGCAATATATTGGTTGAGACTTGAGACTATATTATAAGTTTATATGCAATAAATTGGTTGGGACTATATATTTTCAAATCATGTTCAAATTAACTTTGGTTTTCAGCTATTAATATTTTTCGTAAGTTGCATTGTTAACAACATAAAATACATTACACATTTATGCTAAAAAAAATACATTACGCATAGAAAATAATTTTAGCTATAAAGATTTCACATTGTGATGGAATTTCAAGTTGTTGCACCAAAAAATTGCATTTATTTGAAGTTGTTCATCTGCCATATGGAGGTTGAATCTCTCACCATTTCTTTTTTTTTTTTTTTAAGTCAACCTAGATTTGATGATTGAGATCTTTAATATATAAGTTCGATTTTGTTAGGTAAATGAAAAATCGTGCAGGAAACTATATAATATGTTATATTTAGATAATTGAGTTTTCTAAATTTTGGATTTAGTTCAAGAGCTAGCTATGGAACGAGCCAAAATGTTCACACAAGTTAATCTATAGTTTGGTACACTTGATAAGGGAGTGATTAATAAATTATTCTCTTTCATCTCATGCTTGGTACATTTTTAAAAAGCTCATGATAAGTCAATGAGTTTGTGATAAATGCTTCTACAAGTGGATATATGTATCCCTTTAATTTTATTAAATAAATTTAATATAACTACAAAAATACTACAAAAATACATAATTACCATCCATATATAAAAACATCTAAACCCTAAACACGCTCATTCTCCTCTACATTATGGTAAGAGTTAATTTTGTCATTACAATCGAATATATAAATTTAATCACTCTTATTAAAATCATACCAAACATTCAATATAGTATCCTACCATTTTACTTATCTTTAATTTATCCTTATATTATACATCATATACTTAGCATATCTTATGTACCAAACTATGCCTAAATATTTAAATTTGAGTTTTGACTATATAAGTTGGTTCTTTATTAGCTTTTGTTTTGTTTACACGTCATGACATTAATATTCTTGGTGTTACATTATTATTTTCAACGTTACATCGATATATTCAGGGTTATATCGATATTTCTGACAGGATGTCAGTATTTGATTAAAATATGATAATAATCATAATCATCTTATTACATCTTGATGTGCTTGCAAACAATGAGTCTCTCGCTCCTAATTTCCAATCAGCTTGTGTCGTAAATGTCGAACATTGTTCTACATATGTTTGGTATTATTCCAAATATGAGATAATTTGAACCGAAAGTATTTTCACTAGGCAATGGTTATCTTTAGAGCCCAATTTTTTTTTTTAATTTTTATCTTGGTAAGTAAACTAACACATGCTCAATTAGGCCTCATCTGTTTGTGCTTGTGTTGTGCCAAACCCAAGTAACACACATGCTATTTTAATAGTGTAGTTCAGATATATAAATCATCTTTCAAATTAGTATAATCGACGACTAAATATCATGTTCAAATATTGTTGTCGTTGTGAGTTAACATTATTTTAGACATTGAGCAATTAATGATGTCAATACATGTGATCTTATTGGATAATGGGTAATGTGTTCTCTTCTACATTAATCGAAGTAGTGCATATGATATTATATGACAAACACTAATGTAATTGGTCGACAATTCTTATGACAATGAAAACTGACCATAATCATCATAAGTGTTAAATACCTAAAAATAACATCTCGGTACATGCACATAGAATGAGTCTCTCGGTCCCAATTGTTGTCAGATTATGCTGTAGATGTCAATATTTTTCTAAATAAGTTATGGATTATTCCAAATCAGAGACAATTCGAACCGAAATTTTTACTAGAAAAATTTGATCTTCAAGACTAAAATTTTTATCCCGAAAAGTAGAACAATGCATGCTAAATTAGACCACATGTATACTATTATTGTACATGTGTTGTGCCAGATAACCAGTATCACATATGCTTTTTTAATAGTGGAGTTCAAATACATTTATCGTTGTGGGAACCTCGAATACTAATCTCATCTTATGGAACAATTAACAATAACATAATGATTAATAAATAATCAAATCAAGCAAAAGAATTTTTTTTCTAGGTGGCTAGCTCGAGCGAGCACATGGTGCGCTCGAGCGAGAATGGCTCGGGTCCAGCCCCCTCCTGGCTCGCTCGAGTGCACCCACCGGCGCTCGAGCCAACATTCTGAAATTATGCCTTTGCTGTCCAAAATAAGGATTGTTGATATACTTGCAGCTATAACAACTCAAATATGAATAAGAACATGATTAAAACATGGTATACATCTAAGAACTAGCTTGGACAAGATGTTCAACATATTTATTCATCTACATCTTCACAAGGTTGCTACAAATGCACAAGTTTTGATTCAACTATCAACTACTAAGTTCATTCAATTCCTTAACAATACATACATATGCTAAAATTATTCAAAACACATCACTTGACAGCAACACAACATCTAAACCCGAGTCTCCACGTGATAAATCTCTCTCCCGAGCTACCCATGATGTCTTTGAATAGCTCCTGTCCCATCTGTTGCCATGCACATATACAAAACAAGACAACAACCGGATAACTCCGGTGAAAATATAATTCTCAGTATAATCGACATAAACATGTATTAACGATAGCATCTCAATTCAAGCTATAACGTAAATAAAACGCATATTTAGTAAAGTAAATCGATCCTCGAGATTTTGTATCCGATCTCGGTCTCAAGATTCGTTTATTCGTTTTCGATCTTGAAATCAAGATTCGTAACCGATCTTGATCTGGATATATCCAAACTTCGTAGATCGTAACCGACTCAACATCAAAGGTAAGCAATATAATTCAAATATTCATTTACCTAAGATGGATTTCAATTCAAATTCAATCAAGAACATATATTTAAACAAGTATGTGATTTTTGGGCAACTCAAGACTCCTCGGTCTCGAGTTTCAAATCCCTTCTATCAATGTCATCTTATACCTTCCGTTTCTTCTGAATCGTAGACGCTTCAAGTCTTAAAAATCTATAATAACAACATCAATCAAAATCTGCTCAACTTCATCATTCAATCTTCAACTAAAACGACTTCAAAACTTGTTTGATTCTATCCTGGTTTGGAAGGCTGAAATCTTGAGTTTGATCAACCTCTTATCAACTCTGAAAACAAATCAAATATATCTAGGAACATTAGTTATAACTCATATATATCACAATCAACCAATCTCAATTTAAACGCCATCAAATTCTTGAACCAACGGCGTAACGGTACAAAAACGGCAACCGTAACTCGTTTTCAACAACTCTAACTTGTCAATACAACACACATATCGGCATATATCATTACTAAACCAACATCATCAATAAAAATCATATTCAAACCAAGACTACAAACTCATAACGATTGCAAACGTGGTCCGTTCTTCGATTCGGTTTCGATATAACAATGCTTATAATCTCAAGAACACATATATAGCATGAAAATATGATTCCTCCAACATTCTCATGTCGAAACATGCTGGAAACAAGATGATACTTACATTATTTTGAAGCTCTTGTCGCAAGGATTCCGAAACTAAGCTCGGATTTAAAATCGGATGGCCGGATCAAAAGATATCAAAGCTTGAAGATTAAATTCCAAGTGAAGAAGATGGCTCACGGTTCTTGCTGCTAAGAGTTGATTGTAGCGACCCGACCCGGATCCACTACCTAATCAGAGTTAAGAGCATAATTAAGCATGCATTAAATAAAATCGCTGCAAAAGACTTAAATACAAGCAGACCGGCAGAATACAACTAGCTAATCATCATCGATTTATACAACCCAATCGAATTACATAGATAAAAACCTACAGCTAAATACCGCTGTCTTCAAGGTCGCTAGCTTTTCCAGGCTCCTGGTGCCCAATCCTGCACCTACATCTGCTCCGTCGAATAGGGTATCCAGATACATAGAAAATACTGAACGTGAGATCTAAGCTCAATACAAAAGCACGGATAAACATACAAATATGATGCATGCAAATGACAGGGTATTCATATCTGGGATAACTGTATACGAACTACTCAGACTGGCGCCTGGGATATAAGCTCATCACATCGGGGTAGCTAACCACTGTGTGCGACCACTCATTCCCGAATCACGGATGCGGACCACGGAGTACTTCAGGTATCAGTACCTAGGGGTACTTGATATCAAACATCCTAACAGGGCTGAGCAACCCTAACTGGCTCATCTCGAAAGATATACAGATGTATAGACACAAGATGATATGCACATGCCGCATAACAATAACAACATGCAAACACATAAATGCAACATATAAGCATGCATATCCGCTGGCAATCTCAGTCAGTACTTACGCACCTTTCTAAGGTAGTCCTAGTAGTCCCACTTTAGGTTCCAAGCCTATCACCAAGTCTACAATGCAAATACCCATGCGTCATTCAATAAGCGCTAAAAGTCTTAACTAAGCTATTGCATACTCCTAAATAATTTAAGGAGACCATAGCTATACCTGCGTCCGTTGTCAGCCCACTGATGGCTACTATTCCGCAACTAGGGCACTCCCCTGCTGCAAATCCACAGCCTCAAACACGGCTCTACAACACGAGAACTGCTCCGATACTATGTCAGACACTGTCTGACTATACTAAAACAAATATCCTACTCCAACTCTAGAATAAGAGTACCCAAAGCCTTAAAATAGGACCACGAGGGCGAAGGAGAGAATTCGGAATTGACAAGAAATGAATGCCTCAGACCTTATATTTATAGGCATCGATCGGAACCTCCGATTCTTGATCGGAACCTCCGATCCTCGATCGAAACTTTCGATCCTTGATCGGAACGTCCGATCCTGCCATCGGAGCTTCCGAACATCCTTATCTGCCACATGTCAAAATATCACTGGTTGACTTCGGATAGGGGTGATCGGAGCTTCCGATCCTGTTCGGAGCTTCCGATCAACCACACGTCATAGATGACGTAATTCGATCGGAGCTTCCGATCGTTCATCGGAGCTTCCGATCACCTTCGGAGCATCCGATCCTAACTTCGGAGCTTCCGATCTGTCTGACCCTTCGGACCATTTTTGATCATTTTGGGTCTATTTCCGGCTCCGTTAATCCATTTAGAAGTCTCCTTAATCACGTTTTACTAAATATAACATGATCACACAATAATTACTCATTATCGTTAATTCTGGATATGGTCCACTACATTCCCACCACCTTAAAAGGATTTCGTCCTCGAAATCTAAGGTAAACCTCGGGACTATAGTATAAACCATTCGTCCAATTCATTAGTAGTTCCGGTTCAAAACATCTGGTCAAATAACCTTTGACAATACCAAACCTCGATAAACCTGCAAGGTCTGTTCATTCACTGAACCACATCAGAACATAAACTCGATTTATAATTCGCACTGATTTCAAACTCGTACGCTTTTAACAATCACTCTGGAAATCACTGCCTTCTTATCAGCAATCCTGCGAGAATCGAGTAACACTGCTGACTATCGTCAGTTATCCATCGATAACTGCAACAACACGGCACCTTCGGTCCAAATTGCCGACTGTATCAGCCACACTGCCTACAAATCTTAGCGATGACACTCCTGCTAAGATCGTAACTAGCCATCAGCTATTCTCTAGACATGCACGAACTCCATCGCTGCCCACGATAAAACCAGATACAAAACATTGTATTTCACTGGTCTAACGGTAACATCGCATCCCTTGACGTTATCGCAAAGTTCTAAAACAAATTGATCTAGATTTGACTTTTGGTCAAACCTTAGATATCGTTCTTCCAAGAACTCATGTGAGTTACTCTTTATCACGAAGGATAAAATATTTCTTCCCAAAACAGTACCTTATGCAAATAGAAATGGCAACTATCGGCCACCAGTTCGCAAAGCAATCGCATCACTGCCACCACTCTAACCATCTGAAATCCTTAGACTGATTGCGATAAACTTTGATCTGAATCCCGCTATCGTAGATAGCATCTACTCAATCGTATTAGTCATCCTTCCATGGATAACAAAAAAATCCTGAAAATTCCTGGCGTCATAGTACGTACTTTCAGTACTCACTCTGCCC
Organism: Henckelia pumila; assembly: GCF_033568475.1. Taxonomy (NCBI): domain Eukaryota; kingdom Viridiplantae; phylum Streptophyta; class Magnoliopsida; order Lamiales; family Gesneriaceae; genus Henckelia; species Henckelia pumila. Next base: position 231,424,133 of record NC_133123.1, read on the forward strand.
GATGAATGTTTCCCAAAGAACACCAACTAAGTAACCAGATGACAAAATCTTTATACACAATTTCTTGTCTAAATGTATCCTTCGAGGTCGTCGCCTCAAAATTCACTATCATCCTACTGAAACTCCCAGATGGACTAACACCATCCTCAGCAGTATTCTATATCAGATGCTTACTTCTATCTCGGAACTAGAGATAGTATCGACGAAAACAATCTTCGTTTTATCATGTTCCAGATAACCAAATCCTTGGCTCCCTAGCGGGGATAACCAAACTGATTCACCTTGATCCCGCACAGAATCTATCAATACTAGTGGCAATTACGTTATCTAACCCTCTCAATGACACAACATATCAAAATGCACTGGGATCTTAGTGACAACAATCCTGCCAGACTCAGAAACACAAGTCTCAGCTATTGTTTCATCCCATGAAACAACTAATGCTAACCTGCTAATGTTCATTGAAATCCATGAGCAGTTGTCGAATCGCCTCTCAACAACAAATCTTGAGAAATCTGCTGGAAGCACCCCAAGCAAAACACTCTGACTAACAGTCTTCAAAATTCGTCCACTGACAAACCTGGGATGATCACTGAATCATATTTCCGTAAATTGAATAATTCATTGCTAACACCAAGCAATGCTCAGATAAAAATCCGTCACTGGTAGCCAAAACAACGTTACCAACATCTACGATCACAAGAGCCAACTAATGATCACTTTCGTGATTCGCAGAATCCAAAAGTCTCGATTCCCGCATTCCTGGAGATCCCTTAGCGAATAAAGTATTTCCTAAATGCACGTGAATTGTTATATCAAAGCATACCATACTTAAAGTACCATTCCCAGTACTTCTTGATTCACTATATCCTATCTGTACCGATTGGAATAATCTGATCAATCAAATCGATATACTGTAGCTCTCGCCATGCCTGACGATATCAACCCTAATCAGACAATCACTGATCAATGAAACTCTCATGGCTCGATCAATATCGATGATCTCACTGCCACACGTCCGCATATCCCAAATACTTGGAATCAAAAGAATCACAACTGATTCAATCACTCATCTTTGACGTCAGACAACAGTTACAAGTAGTCACTAGCGCTAAACATGCACCAGTCTAGACATACTATCACTGTCTATCTTCATCCATGATGATCATAAGGACTTGTTCAATCCAAGCCGCAATACAAGTCCGAAAAGATTTCAACTATCGTTGAACATGCTCCTGATAACTATATCTCTTGCTAAGACTGCAACAAATCGAGACTGAGGTTACTTGCCGCGGTGTCCCACTTGAAATCACCACCAAGTGTACACTGGCATAAATCACGCTATCCTCATGCCTCAAATAGTCATGTGCAATCCTTAGCATCGGATATAATCTATCACTGAAGGAAACCATTAATGCTGAAAACTACTCATCCCCGAGTCAAATGTTTCAGGAATTTCACAAACCCATCTCCTGGATAGCCCCTATCACAAGAGCATCCAAACCCCGACTAGATCCACTAGTCTAGCAGTTCCCAATAGCTTAAAACTATCTGCTCAGAGTACGCACTCGTCAAGGAAAATCCCTTCCAAGACTGGTCCTTATGACAAAACTACAAACCAATATCTCTGACGACAGCCAGTCGATATCTAAACTGCTGATACCTAACCAGACATCTAATCCAATGTCATATCCCATCGTGACTGTTACCAAAACTCTAGACTAGGTAGCCTTCCTACCGCCAATCCTGAAGCACGAAGGCTTCCAGGTATTCTCCGAAGTACAAAAGACTCCCAGAGTAACACTGGCATAGGGTTGCGCTCCATTATGTCTAGTCATGATCATAGTCCACAACTTTCGATATGTACTCAACTGGTTCCTGATGAAATCCTATCATCACGAATTTCCAACCTATGAAGGTCAATCAGGCTACTGTTCTACGGAAACAACCTAGAACGAAACTCAAAATTTCAAACAAGATCAAAATTCTCATGCCCCCAGATGAATTACCTCGTCAATGGCATTAACCCAGTCAAACGACTTATTAGGTCAGCCCTAGGAAGACACCTAGACTAACCCTATTGTTAATTCGTTACCGCTGGTTTACCCAAAATCCATGAGTTAACATAGTTGATCACCAATCAACTAATTCTAAGCCAAACTTAGTAAAATTACTTGTAATCAAACACGAATCTTTGAATAAGTAAAACATGTATCATTACTTCAAGTTATGTACAATTTCCTTTATTACAATCCCATGTAATACATACAGTATTCAAAATACAACAAAATGTACATCCAATAAATTGAACTGATACAACCAAATTATGATGATTCATACAACTGAAATACTGTTTACAAATACATCAATACAGTATTTAAAATCGTCGAACTTGTCTTCACTCCTTGAGCATGAAGCTTCCAATCGACACACGCATCGATACAAGCATACTTCCGTCCAAGTCTCTCTACATGTCCTCCAGGGAAGAACTCCAGAGAAATGGCACGTGATAGCTAACCAGCTATGCTCTGCGTCAGTGCATGTCAGCCGACTTCTTCTGCTCAAGATCTACCATCAGCGTTCTTTTTGTATCCAAATCATGCTTTTGAACATGAAGTTTTCCGTATGCCTACCAAAAGCATCGATACAAGCATACCGGCAAAACTATGTTCTGCACGAGTTTACAGACCTTACGCTCGAAACTTTTCATGCCTTAGGCACTCAAGGTATCTCCTGTGAAGGTCTATCTGACAATCTCTCCAGCTACGAGTGGAGAATTTTCAAGGACTGGAACCACATGGATTACTAAACACCATTCGTTCCAAAAAGCCCTCAAAGGTATCTGACGCGATATACTCGATCTTCCCTTCCAATCTTCCCTGGTTGAAATCCATATATTCTTCGATCAACATCCCAATGCATCGAATGATGAACCGTCCACAGCAGTCAGTCTATCTATCGATATGCTACTACTGGTGTTCTCATCACTGCTGCATTCCTTATAATAAAGACTTATGCCGCAAACCTCGGCAATGAAAAACCAAATCTTCTTTCGCTAGGCCTCAATCAATCCTACAAGGATAATCAAGAAGTCTTATTATCAATTTCCTAAGTCCCTTGCATGCAGCTCTGATACCAATAAATGTAGCGACCCGACCCGGATCCACTATCTAATCAGAGTTAAGAGCATAATTAAGCATGTATTAAATAAAATCGCTGCGAAAGACTTAAATACAAGCAGACCGGCAGAATACAACCGGCTAATCATCATCGATTTATAAAACCCAATCGAATTACATAGATAAAAACCTATAGCAAAATACTGCTGTCTTCAAGGTCGCTGGCTCTTCCAGGCTCCTGGTGCTCAATCCTGCACCTACATCTGCCCCGTCGAATAGGGTATCCAGATACACAAAAAATACTGAACGTGAGCTCTAAGCTCAATACGAAAGCATGGATAAACATACAAATATGATGCAAGCAAATGACAGGGTATCCATATCTGGGATAACTGTATACGAACTACTCAGACTGGCGCCTGGGATATAAGCTCGTCACATCGGGGTAGTTAACCACTGTGTGCGACCACTCATTCCTGAATCACGAACGCGGACCACGGAGTCCTTCAGGTATCAGTACCTAGGGGTACTCGATATCAAATGTCCTAACAGGGGTGAGCAACCCTAACTGGCTCATCTCAAAATATATACAGATGTACAGGCACAAGATGATATGCACATGCCGCATAACAATAATAACATGCAAACACATAAATGCAACATATAAGCATGCATATCTGCTGGCAATCTCAGTCAGTACTTACGTACCTTTCTAAGACAGTCCTAGTAGTCCCACTCTAGGTTCCAAGCCTATCATCAAGTCTACAATGCAAATACCCATGCATCATTCAATAAGCGCTAAAAGCCTTAACTAAGCTATTGCATACTCCTAAATAATTTAAGGAGACCATAGCTATACTAGCATCCGTCGTCAGCCCACTGATGGCGACTATTCCGCAACTAGGGCACTCCCCTGCTGCAAATCCACAGCCTTGAACACGGCTCTACAACACGAGCACTGCTCCGCTACTATGTCAGACAGTGTCTGACTATACTAAAATAAATATCCTACTCCAACTCTAGAATAAGAGTACCCAAAGCCTTAAAATAGGACCACGAGGGCGAAGGAGATAATTTGAAATTGGCAAGAAATGAATGCCTCGGACCTTATATTTATAGGGATCGATCGGAACGTCCGATCCTGCCATCGGAGCTTTCGAACATCCTTATCTGCCACATGTCAAAATCTCACTGGTTGACTTTGGATAGGGGTGATCGGAGCTTCCGATCAACCACACGTCATAGATGACGTAATTTGATCGGAGCTTCCGATCGTTCATTGGAGCTTCCGATCACCTTCGGAGCATCCGATCCTAACTTCGGAGCTTCCGATCTGTCTGACCCTCCGGACCATTTCTGATCATTTTGGATCTATTTCCGGCTCCGTTAATCCATTTAGAAGTCTCCTTAATCACGTTTTACTAAATATAACATTATCGCATGATAATTACTCATTATCGTTAATTCTGGATATGGGCCACTACATTGATAATTCTAAAGATAAAATACACATATAATCTTTGGAAGCATATACGGATAGCAAGTGTCCTCCACTACAAACAACAATTGCAATTTGGCCCTTGAAATCTTCAATATGTGCAATTCAGTCATCGGCCCTCAGTTTAATTCAATTTCAATCCTAAATAATTTAAGAATATTAGAATTTAATTCTAAACTCCAAAAATTCTCAAATTAAATATCCTTGAATTAAAATTAAATAATCTCGGATTAAATCAAATAATCTTGGGCCTTAAATTTCTCCCCCTCTAAGATATGATTTCGTCCTCGAAATCGCATGCAATCTGTATAGACATAAAATAAGGAAATAATGGAATACTAAATAAGAATAAGACTCACATCAATGAAATAGTTCTGGAAATCTCTGTCTCATATCATCTTCAGTCTCTCATATAGCTTCTTCAATTCCATATTGACTCCACTGAACTTTGACTAACTGGATTGTCTTGTTTTTGAGTTGTTTTTATTTGCGATCTAATATCTGAATAGGTTGTTCAAAATAACTCAGAGTTTCATCAAGTTCTGCTTCATCAGGTTGAAGAATATGATATATATCAGGCTGATACTTCCGAAGCATAGAAACATGGAATATATCGTGAATATCAGATAAAGATGGAGGTACTGCAAGTCGATAAGCAAGATCGCCTATCTTCTCCAAAATTTCATACGTGCCAATAAATCTAGGAGACAATTTTCCTCTCTTACAAAATCGGATAGTACCCCAAAACGGAGAAATATTCAAGAACACTCCGTCTCCCTGCTCAAAAGATAGTGGTCTGCATCTAACATTTGCATATCTGGCTTGTCTATGCTGAGCTGTTTTCATTCTCTGCTAAATAATCTTCACTTTTTCAGTCATCTCTCGAATCAAATCTGACCCAAGTTCAAGTGCCTCTGAAACATCATCCCAATACATAGGAGATTTGCACTTCTTCCCATACAATGCTTCAAAATGGAGCCATCTCAATACTCATCTGATAGCTGCTATTATATGAGAATTCCACAAGTGGTAATAAATCTTGCCAAGTAGTGTTAAAATTTAACACCACAGCTCTAAGCATATCCTCAAGTGTCTGAATAGTTCGTTCTGACTGTCCGTCAGTTTGAGGATGATATGCAGTACTCAAGTGCAAACGAGTACCTAGAGCTTGCTGCAGGCTGTGCCAAAAGTGAGATGTGAATCAAGGATCTCGATAAGATACGATAGACTTTGGCACTCCATGCAATCTGACCACTTCTCTAACATAGATCTCCGCCATCTGGTCATGTCTGTATGTCATCTTATATGGAATAAAGCACGCTGACTTCATCAATCTATCAATAATCACCCAAATGACATCACAACCTCGGGATGAACGTGGTAGATTCATAATGAAATCCATAGAAATATGATCCCACTTCCATTCAGGAACATATAAGCTATGCAATAAACCACTTGGTTTCTTTATTTCGGCCTTCACTTGTTGACAATTCATACAATGAGATACATATTCAGTGACATCAGACTTCATCTGTTTCCATCAGTACTGATTTTTCAAATCATTGTACATCTTTCTGCCATGAGGATGAACACTGAATTTACTGCTATGTGCTTCTTTCAATATCTCTTGTCTCAAATCAGAAACATTTGGAACAACAATTCTGTTATTCACATATAAAACATTATCATCCCTAACCTAATATTCAGATTGATGCCCTGATCTGACCATCTCGACAGACCTTTGAATACTCTGATAATCTTTATGTGCTTCTTTGATTCGAATTAATAGCTCTGGTTCAGCTCGAATAGCATTAACTCTCATCGGCCTTATATCTGTCTCAAATATCCATCCAAAATTGCAGCAATCTTATATCAAGTTAGACACACCTATAGTAGATAATGATAAAGCACATATCTTCCTACTTAGGGCATCTGCAGCGGCATTCTATTATCCTGGATAATATTTGATTTCGCAATCAAAATCTTTCAATAAGTCTAGCCATCTTCGTTGCCTCATGTTCAGTTCAGACTGCTAAAACAAATATTTCAAGCTTTTATGACCAGAAGGGCTAGAGAAGAGGGTGTGGTCATTACAGTTGAGGCAGTGATTAGTTGGCCAAGACCTACTTTAGTTTTGAAAATACGTAGTTTTATGGGCTTAGCAGGTTATTATTGCAGATTATTAGAGATTTTTCTAGCATTGCGAATCCTATTACACAACTGATACAGAAAAATCCTCAATGGTACCAGACTTGATAAAACTTTGTACCTAACTTGGAAGTGCAAGGTTCGAGTCTGGGGAGGGCATGAAACTCCCTACCAGGTGGGAAAAGACCATGAGTGGGACCCACCCAGAAAAGAGGCCAGAAGGGCTAGAGCAGAGGGCGTGGTCATTACATCAACCTTGTTCGAATCAACAGAAATCCCATCTTTCGAAATAATATGCCCAAGGAAACCAACTTTAGTCAACCAAAATTCACATTTTGATAACTTGGCATTTAACTTCTCCTTTCTCAAAGTCTGTAACACAGTTCTAAGATGTTCTGCATGATCACACAGATTCTTTGAATATATTAAAATATCATCAATGAAAATAATCACAAAATCATCAAGATATCTCTGGAATACTCGATTCATCAAAACCATAAACACTGCTGGTGCATTGGTCAGGGACATGAGTCATTTTTACGTGTTTTATTGCATCGTTTTTCATTTGTTTTGCATTTGTTTTGCACGATTTCATGTTGTTAAGGTCATTCATGTTTAGTTAATGAATATTTGTTTTATTTGGATCACACCACATGATTTTTGGTTGGTTGTAGGCAAAATATAAAGAGAAGGAAGAGTTTGAGCACGGAGAAGTGTCGCAAGTAGGAATCACAAAGTATTAATGTTCCAAAATTTATTTTTGATTGTAGATTGATCCAAATCAAATCTTCACCATTCAGATTGTAGTTTAGGATGTTTTAAAGCTGCTGTCAAAATTAGCTCAATCCGACGGTTAGAACTCAAGTTATGAATTTTACAAATTGTTGCGCATTAGGACAACACAGGGCCTTGCCCGAGAGGCCATTTATTACCGCTCGGGCACACCTGTAAAGAAATTTCACCCTGGGACAGAATTTTATGGTGCTCGGGCGGCCATTTTTTACCGCCTGAGCGCTCTCATGATTTTGGAAAATTGTATTTCTTGGCGGTTTTGAAAGGAAAGAAGTCTTGGGCCACATAAATAGGAGAAAACTGACGTTTTGAGGGTTCCACACATCAGAAACGCAAGAGAGGAGACGGTCATCCAAGGAGAAGAACGAAAAGAGGGAGAACACTTGAAGAACTCAAGAACCGCAAATACTAATTTTCTCTTTTCCTTTTATTTTATTTGTTGGGATTTAGGGGATCCTACCCCCAAAAATTTGTTTTGATTTGTTCTTGACGATAGAATTTGATTTTTAAGCATTCTTGATTATATTATTGTGTTTATTGAAATTTTGGAGATTGATCAACTTTGAATTGATTTTATGTGCTATAATTGATACCGAGAGGAGATTTTATGACATGATAGGGTAATATAATCCATGGATCTACAACTTGCGTAGATATATGAGGTTGGATACATGTTGATAGTCATAGTCCACCAGATCGAAAGCTAGAGGATTCCACAAATCGTTGATGCAATTGCAATTGTTAAATAACACAAGGAGACTTGGTTATTACAATTCGTTAATTAGATTAATATAGCTCAAGAGAGAATATTGATAGATTAGGAAATTCCGTCAAAAGCATGATTTGAGAATTAAAATTCAATCATTAGAGAAGAAAAGGGGTAGGTGAACCGAGATCCTAACAATCGTTTATTTATTTTTTGAACTTATTTTCTTTATTCTCTTTTGTTTTATTATTTTATTTCAGTTTATTAATTTATTCTTAATCTCTCGTTATAATTAACTAAAGAATATACCTGTAATTTTGTCACAAATCAATCTCTGTGCGACGATACTCGTACTCTGTACACTATATTATTACTTGACTCGTGCACTTACAAATTTATTCGAGCCTAATTGATATATATATATATATATATATATATATAAGTTTATTTTTTGTGGTAATATTTACTCGATTAGTCAGTCCGAACGACATAACAATGAACTCAAAATGACCATACCTTTTTCTGAATGCACTCTTGGGTATATCTTCATCTCTGACTCTCAGCTGATGATATCCAGATCTCAGATCGGTCTTGGAATAAACTGAGGAACCATGCAACTGATCAAACAAATCATCTATTCTAGGCAAAGGATAACGATTCTTTACCGTTGCTTTGTTCAATTGCCGGTAGTCAATGCAAAGTCGCATAGATCCATCTTTCTTACGTACAAACAGAACCGGAGTGCCCCAAGGTAAAATGCTCGGTCTAATGTACCCCTTAGCCAGAAGATATTCTAGCTGTTCTTTCAATTCTTTCAACTCAACTGGTGCCATTTTGTAAGGAGCTTTAGAAATAGGTTGTGTTCCTGGCATCAGTTCGATACTAAAGTCTATCTCCCGCAATGGAGGTGATAGGTGTGTTTTAGTTGCATATTTTAATGAAGTTTTATTGTCGTTTTTGTGCATGCATTCATTTGTTTAATTAAGTTTTTGTTTATATTTCATACATCGTGTCTACATAACGTGCTCCCGGTTTTATTGTGTAGGATGTAATGAAATTGCCAGTAAATATGCATATGAAGAATTGACAGATGCGCTTACATGGAGAAGTGAAGAAGAGAAGCAAATGAAGAAGAAGGATGATGCGCTGTTAAAGAGGTGAGCTGCGCGATAGCGCTGAAGAGCAAAGGAACTGCGCTACTTTAGCGCCGAAGAGCAGCGCAATCACGCAAGGAAGAGATGAAGGGCGCTGCTGTGGTGTGCATACAGATTTGTGAGAGACATTAACGCGCTCGATCCGCGGAACTTACCCGATCGAGCGGGACACTTGAAATATCGGGGCAGAGAGTTTGGGAAAATGTCTCGCTCAATCCGCTGACTTTGTCTGATCGAGCGGGATATCGCGCAGAGGAAAAAAATAGAATTTCGGAAATTTAAAATATTATTTTGCGGGCTTTATTTCGTGGGCTTTTCAAACTCATATAAAAAGGAATCTTTAGACACAAAAGAGGGGGATCGAAACCAGAGTCGAACGTAGAGATTGGAGAAGGCTACAGACAAAGAAGAAACATCTGGCGGCTAAGATTATTCTTTCTTGTTCTTAGATTTTAATTCGTCTAGTTTTTATTCTTGGTTGAGGAAGACGAACCCTTGAATTTATTTATCTTGTGAGATTCAGATTTTCATTGTTTGATTTTAATTGAGTATCAAAAGTTGTTCTAGATTATTTTATGCTTGTATGTGAGATTATAGGCCTGTGATTTCGCTATACAATCTACTGCTAAATTAAAATTCAAATCCGTAATTGTTTGAATCATCTGATTTGTGAAGCAACTATGATTAATATTTTCTGCTGTTGAATTTGTTAAATCGTAGAAGCAACAATTGACTAGGCTAAATACAACCGCTGGTGTTTGTGTTTTCTAGCTTCATTAGTTTTACTCATTTGAATGCTACCGTGAGTTTAAATCTAGATTTCTGTTATCGGGTTAATTTATGGGGTAAGGTTTAATCTAGAACGCTGGTTTCTAATTAACTAAAATTAAGGTAAAACAGGAATTAAATTTCCAATAATGAATATTCGATGTGAATTAATTATTTTTAGGGAATCGATGATCGAGTGAATGATTTCAAGGGTGTAGTCGACCGATACCAAGTCTCGTTAATTTATTGATCTTTCTAATTTTAATTCTTGCGTAGTAGTTTTTAAAATTCCAAACCCCTTTTAATTATTTTAAGTATTTTTAAGAACACAAATAAATTTCACTTTCCTCGTGGGAACGATCCCTACTCTCGCTACTACATGTTTATTTAGTTAATCTGAGTTAGGTTAATTTGGGCGCGACACGACTAAGCGCTGCCAAATTTTGGCGCCGTTGCCGTGGAAAGGCGTTTAATTTATTTGTGTTTGTTTTTTCATTTTATTCTTTGTTTTCTGATCTATTTTTTTTCTCTGTTTTTGCATGAATTCTCTTGGTGTGATACTTTGAGATGTTAAATCGAGTGTGAAGCCGAGTTTATCGAGTTTTTGTGGCTATCCTTGGAGCCCTTAAGGCCAAGTGTTTTGTGTTGTTGTAAGGCTATCCATGGAGCCCTCAAGGTCAAGAGACGCGGTGATCGTGTTATCCTTGTATCGGCTATACTTGGAGAAATCAAAGCCAAGACGAAGTGCTAGTGATACCTTGGTTAATCGACCTTAACCAAGAAGGTGAGACGTAGACGATTTATCGTCGAAATTCAATAAACATATCCTCTCTTATTTACTGCTTCATTTACTTTACGTCATTTACTTAACGCATTTATCTTTGATTGCCAAAGTCTTTCACTTGCGTTTTTTAAAAATAATTTTAAATTGCTAAAGTTGTCAATAGAACATAATCCCCCCCATGCCATTAGGTTCCAACAAGTGGTATTAGAGCCACACTTGGAAAATAATTTTCAAAAGGCTCTATGGCAAATCTAGCGAGTGATTATACTCAAGGACAATCAACCAATAGTCCTCCTCTTTTCAACGGCATAAATTACAGGTATTGAAAAAATAGAATGTCTCTATATATCCAATATGTAGACTATGACCTTTGAAAAGTGATGGTGAAAGGTCCCTACGTCCTTCTAAAAGTAGTGGATAGTATTGAAGTTACGAAAGGAATAAACGACTTTTCAAAAGAGGATATGCGATTAATTTCTCAAAATGTTAAAGCTATGAATATTTTGCATTGTTCTCTAGATATGAACGAGTACAACCGGATCTCTATGTTCTCCTCCACAAAAGAGATTTGGGATAAACTGGAGATTTGCCATGAGGGAAAATTAACAAAACTTAGAGAATAAAAATATGATTAAATAACCATATCGGAGAGAAAAAATCTTTGATTAAAAACTAACACCAGCAAATTAAAAACACAAAAGAAATAAATAATCTAGAAATGGTTGCTTGATGAATCTCCTTCATCATCAGCATCAACATCAGCATCAGCATCTACTCCCCCTTTTTGTTCAAAAGAGGATCCAGCTCCGAGCAGAGTTTCATAATGGGCTTTCAACGCTTCATAATAGGAAATGTCTGATTTTTCTTGAGTAATCTTCTGCTCAGCATGGAGTAATTGAGCTTGAATGAAAGTGGTGTCCACTATCTGAGATGAAGAGGGAGGAACAAACATGGCAGTGGCAGTGGCGGTGTTGGCAACATCTGCCACAACATCTTCAGCAACACCCGATTCAGACGAAGGAAGATCCAACTTCCTAGTTCCTCTAAGCAGTTTAGGGGCCAGCTTCAAGACTTCTCCAGATTCAGTAAAAGATTCATCATCATCCTTATTGATCTCTAGAGAGAACAACATAGAATAGATCAAAGATGGATAAGGAAGTTTGAAAGTAGCTTGAGCACAATCAAAAAATGACATGACAGTGTCAAACACAAGTCGGCCATAGTTAAACTTAGCTCCGGTGCCAATCACATACAACACTGGAGCTTGATGCTTGGTCACACTAGTATAATTGGTCGATGGAGTCTAAGTCTTCACAACAGTCTTGTGAAGAACAAAGTAAAGAGATGTGAGCTAGGCTGCAGACAACTTCTTGGGATGAGCTGGAAACTTTGTTGTAAGGTCCAAAAAGTCCACTAGCTTAATCACGATTAATTGATTTACTTATATGATTTAATGCATGTTATTTATAATATTAATTGTTACATGAATTATGTGTTATATTATTTTTTAAAAAGCTTTAGGTTGGGTTTAATTTTGGGTCGTAGGGACGAGCCTAGCCTTGAAACGAGTTAAAAAAAATATTTTAATTAAAGTTAGTAGATGCAGAAGTATTTTATTGAGAGAGTAAAAATTTTAAAGAATTTTAAGTGTAACTAATGGGCCGTGTTGGAGCCCATTAGTCATAGAAGAAAAGCGTTCAGAAGTTTTCTGAACTCTCATTTGAACGCTTACTCTTCTTTCTCAAAATCTCTCTCAAACACTGCGATCTCCAAGCTAGGGTTCTTCGGCTTCTCAAGGCTAGATTGTTCCGCAGTCCAGGTTAATCCCAATCAGACGATCCAGGCAAGTTTTTACTGTTTTTAAACTTATTCAAGAATATAGTTATTTTCAAGATAAAACCCTAGGTGTTTGATTGATGATCTATGAATGTTTTCTTGAAAATTTCTATGAGTATGTTGCTTGATTGTGATACGTGAAGCATTCCTGAGGTGTTCGGTTCATGTTTATTGAGTTTTGAAAGTTTTGAATGCAATATATCAGATTTTTGGGTAAAAGTAGTTTTGAAGGTTTTTAATTCAACATCTTTGAAATGATTGATGTATTGGTACAAGTTATTTTGAGATTATGATGTTATTGAATGGTATTTTTGATGGAGAAACGTCCCAAAGTATTGTGGGTTTTGAAGAAAGTGCAGAAAAGATCGGTTTTCGGAATCAGACGCTGCGACGGCATGCCCGCGCTGCCGATCAGCGTGCCCGCGCCTGAGCTGCGAAATCTCTGCGCACAGGTGGCACGCCTGCGCTACTAAGTAGCGCACCCGCGCCGCTTTGTCGCATGAAGTGCGAGCGGGCGGCGCACCCGCGCTGTTGAGACAGAGCGGCCGCGCCTCATGCTCGATTATCCCACCCCATTTTATGAGTTTTTGAGTCCTAAAAATCATGATTTTGATACTTTTAAGTATTTTAATTATTTTTAAGAATGTTCATGAAGAATTTTAAAGTTTAAAGGTCCGAAACGGATGGAATGCCTCACGTGGATCAGTCAAGTTATGTATTGCATGATTATGTGATTTTCTCATGAAAGTTAATTTCTCATGAAATGTTTTGACGGATTTTAAGCATGTAGCATCACGAGAAACTTTATGAGCATGTACGAGATTTATGAAATGACATGATAAGATGAATGATATGATGCATGGAAAATATTTTGATGATTTATGTGTCTTGTGGTGATTATATGGGGTATACACTTCGGGATGAGCTCCGGAGCGGCTATCCAAACATTGCTCACGGGATGTTTATACGGGGTATGTATTTCGAGTTGAGCTCCGAAGCGGCTATCCAAAGAATGAAAGTTTACGGGCGTAATGCCATATGCTTGTTGATCAACAGGAAACTATGAATGGCTCGTTATGACGGTTACCACACTACTCATACTTCATCTCCTCAAATATTTTTATGATATGGCTATATTAAAGTTATGTTTATTGCATGGGAGTTTAAGTTAATGTTTTCCTTTTAAAGTTAGAAAATCCTTTTCTGCATGCTCTTGCTGAGTCTTTCGACTCACTATACTTGAATGGTGCAGGTAATGATGATGTGGATGCTTTTATTGATGATTATGTGGGCGGACATGAAGAAGAGGCAGGGGTCGGTCCAACGGGCAATGCATGAGTGTGAATGCTTTAGAATGGAAGATGTTTTAAACCTTTTTATTTGATGAGAGGCAAACAAGTTTTAATTTTTTTTTAGTTGATGACCATGTTTTGGCAAATATTTTTAGATGCTATTTTATTTTGTGCACATTTTATACGCTATTTTAATAAATAAGATGATGATTTCGCAAATATTTTTACCAAATTTTTAAGTAAGTATGTTTGAGTAAAGTTTCGATTGAGAAATTGGGACGTTACAGCTTGGTATCAGAGCAGTTCGCTCTGGGTTTGTTTGCACGCATGCATTCTTGCCACGACCCTGTGCTTCGTCTTCATGTCTGTAAGTTCTATGTTATGGATTGTTTAAGATGCATGATAGCTTTTGCGATTAATATTTATGCATGTTAATTAGGATGTTATGTTTAAATAACGTAATTAAGCATGTGGACTGTATGGACATCAGGAACATGGCTAACCGTAGGAATTCGAACAATGAGGACAATCAGAATAACCAATTTTTGGCTGGGTTGGTGACTCTGTTGCAAGAGCAGAGTAGAGCCCAAGGGGAGCAGATTCAACAGTTAATCCAAGAACAAGCTGGAGGACGGAACAACAATCAGCCACTACTAACTAATCCGATCTTTAAAAAGTTTAAGGATCTAGGGCCGCAGGAGTTCAGAGGAGGAGCTGATTCCCTTGTAGCCGAGGAATGGGTGCAGTCAGTGGAGACCATTTTTGACTACATGCAGCTCACTGATGCAGATCGTGTGAGGTGTGCCATCTTTATGTTTCGTGATGATGCAAGGGTTTGGTGGCAGGGAGCCCGTTCTGCTGTGGATATGACTACGTTGACTTGGAATGGATTCAAAGATATGTTCTATGGGAAATATTTCACTATCAGCACCAGGATTAGACTTGCTAGAGAATTCCTGAAGCTCCGCCAAGGGAGCATGTCCATTGCTGAGTATGTGAAGAAGTTTGAAAGGGGAGGTATTTTGTGCCTATGATTTCGGGTAATGCTGTAGAGGAGTTGAAGCATTTAACGAAGGGACTGAATGCCACTATTCGTTGTGATGTCAGATTGAGTGGGGCACACACGTACCGAGCAACAATCTATGAGGCTATGTTGTCAGAAAAAGATGGGAATGATATTATCAAAGAATCGCAAGAGAAAAGAGCCAGTTACCAAGGGAGAGAACAACAAGGGTCTAGTCAGAAGAGGCCATACGAAGCCCCAGCTCAGAGGAGACCGCATCAGGAGCAGCGCCAAAACCCAAATCAGGCGCGACCTCAGGGACAGAATCAGCCGAACGCCAATGTTCCAAGGTCGGCAAATGCACCTATCTGTCAAAAGTGTGGGAAGTCACACTCAGGTCAATGCATGCTTGGAACCAATACTTGCTTTCTTTACAAGAAGCCAGGGCATTTCGCCAAATATTTGCCCGCAGTCTAAGGATCCTATCAGGGGAAGAGTGTTTCCTATGACTCACGATCAGGTTGACCCAGATTCTGCAATTGTCATAGGTATGATCCATATCGCTGGTTTACCTGCTTTCGTGTAGATTGATTCAGGAGCTACGCACTCTTTTATATCTGTTAATTTTATGATGAAATTGGGGGTTTTGCCGGATGAATCTATCTCGAAATTTTGTGTGTCGTTACCCTCAGGAGAAGAATTGGAAAGTAGTAGTGTGGTAAGAAATTGCAAGGTTTAGATGCAGAGTCTAGTTTTGTGTGCAGATTTTATTGTTTTGAAAATGGTGGATTTTGATGCGATTTTTGGGATGGACTGGTTGTCTCGGAATGAGGCTATTATTGACTGCAAATGGAAAACTGTCTCATTGAAAGATCAGAACGGGAAACCATTTGCGTTCTGCACTACCTCTAAGAAAAGCGCACCAGGTATGATTTCTACAGGAACAGCCTGGCAATTATTGAGTAATGGGTGTACAGGCTTTCTTGCGAGTCAATTGGTGATCTGGAGATACAGCGACCGAAACTTGTGGAAGTGGAGGTAGTGAAGGACTTTCCAGAAGTTTTTCCCGATGATGTTGCGGGATTGCCTCCTGTCAGGGAAGTCGAATTTGGGATAGAATTGTTTCCTGGAACTAAGCCAGCTTCTAAGGCACCATACAGATTGGCACCGAACAAGATGAAAGAATTGAAGGATCAGTTGCAGGAATTACTGGATAAGGGGTTCATCAGACCGAGTGTATCACCTTGGGGTGCACCGGTGTTGTTCGTCAAAAAGAAAGATGGGTCAATGAGATTGTGCATTGACTACAGAGAACTGAACTGAGTTACAGTGAAGAACAGGTATCCTTTGCCCAGAATAGACGACTTGTTCGACCAATTGCAAGGGGCAGAGGTGTTCTCAAAAATTGATCTGCGATCAGGTTTCCATCAGCTGAAGGTAAAGGATGCAGATGTGCAGAAGACAGAATTCAGGACTCGCTATGGCCACTATGAGTTCTTGGTAATGCCGTTTGGGTTGACCAATGCACCAGCTGTGTTCATGAATTTGATGAACAGGGTGTTTCAACCTTTCTTGGATCAGTTTGTCATAGTCTTCATAGATGACATATTGATATATTCTCGCAGTAGGGAGGAGCATCATCAGCACTTGGCTACGGTGTTGCAAATTTTGAAAGAAAAGCAACTGTATGCTAAGTTCAGTAAGTGTGAATTCTGGCTGGAGCAGATTTCATTTTTGGGTAATATAGTTTCAGCTAAGGGGATTGAGGTGGATCCGTCGAAGGTGGAAGCGGTTCGTAATTGGGCTGCCCCGAAGAATGCTACAGAAATACGAAGTTTCTTGGGTTTAGCAGGCTACTACAGGAGATTTATTCAAGACTTCTCCAAGATAGCCCTACCACTGACTTCCTTAACTCAAAAAGGTGTGAAGTTTGTGTGGTCAGAACAATGTGAGAAGAGCTTTACAGAATTGAAGGAAAGACTGATTTCAGCGCCAGTGCTAGCAATTCCCGAAGGCACGGGTCGCTTTGTGGTTTATACCGATGCTTCTAAGAGTGGATTAGGAGCTGTGCTGATGCAGGATGATAAAGTAATAGCATATGCATCTCAACAGCTGAAGGTCCATGAGAGTAATTACCCGACTCATGATCTTGAGTTGGCGGCAGTTGTTTTTGCTTTGAAGCTATGGAGAGACTACTTGTACGGCGAAAGGTGTCAGATTTTCACTGATCACAAAAGCCTAAAATATTTTTTCATTCAGAAGGAGTTGAATATGAGGCAGAGGCGATGGCTGGAATTAGTGAAGGACTACGACTGTGACATTAGCTACCATCCTGGTAAGGTTAATGTTGTAGCAGATGCCTTGATTCACAAGTCTGAAACATTGAACCAATTGACAGTGCAGCAAGAGTTGATTGCTGAATAAGAACGTATGAGTTTGGAGGTATTTGAACCAATGGAGGTATGCACTATAGCAAATTTAACAGTAGTACCTAGTTTGCTTGAGAGAATCAGAGTAGGCCAAGCTTCTGATGAACAGTTGACGTTGTGAAGGAACAGAGATGAAGCCAAGGGTGGTACATTGTACACTGTCAAAGATGGAATTGTTCATCACCGAGTTAGAATGTGGGTGCCAGCAGTAGACTCATTGAGAGTGGAAGTGATGACTGAAGCCCATACTGTTCCATATTCCATTCATCCAGGAAGTACGAAAATGTATAAGGATCTGCAATCCTTATATTGGTGGCCAGGTATGAAGAAGGATATCGTAGAATTTGTGAGTGAATGTTTGACTTGTCAACAGGTAAAAATTGAGCATCAAAGGCCAGCGGGACTCCTAAAACCCTTGCCAATACCCACATGGAAGTGGGAAGATGTCACTATGGATTTCATAGTAGGATTGCCAGTCTCACCGCGAAGGATGAACTCGATTTGGGTGATAGTTGACAGGTTAACTAAGTTAGCTCATTTTATTCCAGTCAGGAATAACTTCTCGATGAATCAGTATGCAGAGCTGTACATTCGAGAAATTGTCAGATTGCATGGAATTCCAGCGAGGATAGTATCTGACAGGGATCCTAAGTTAACTTCAAACTTTTGGGGAAGTTTACATAGAGGATTGGGAACAAAGCTAGCTTTCAGTACAGATTTCCACCCTCAGACAGATGTTCAGTCAGAACGAGTGATCCAAATACTCGAAGACATGTTGAGAGCTTGTATGATCGACTTTGGATGGAATTGGGAATCGAAATTACCTTTAGTGGAGTTTACTTATCAACAATAGTTATCAAGCAACTATTGGCATGGCTCCTTATGAGGCATTGTATGGGAGAAGGTGTAGAACTCCCTTGCACTGGGATGAAGTTGGAGAGAGAGCTGTTTTGGGACCAGATATAGTGACTCAAACGGTGGATGTAATAGCTAAGATCAGAGACAGAATGTTGACAGCTCAAAGTCGACAGAAAAGTTACTCCGACCAGCGACGTAGAGATTTGGAGTTTGAAGTAGGTGACCATGTATTTTTAAAGGTGTCACCATGGAAAGGTGTTATGAGATTTGGAAAAAAGGGTAAATTGAGTCCAAGATATATAGGAACTTTTGAGATCCTAGAAAAAGTTGGGGCTCGAGCTTACCGAGTAGCACTACCACCCAACTTGGGAGGTGTCCACAATGTCTTCCATATCTCTATGCTAAGGAAGTATGTGGCAAATCCTTCACATGTTATCCACCATGAGCCAGTGAAATGGACGCCAGACTTGTCCTACGAGGAGATGCCTGTTCAAATCTTGGACAGACAAGTTCGTAGGTTGAGAAACAGAGAGATTCCAATGGTGAAAGTTTTATGGAGCAACCAGTTGGTTGAAGAAGCTACTTGGGAAACAGAACAAGATATGCAAGCACGCTATCCTGAACTATTTGGTAAGTCGAATTTCGAGGACGAAATTCTTTTAAGGAGGGTAGAGTTGTAAGGTCTAAAAAGTCCACTAGCTTAATCACGATTAATTGATTTACTTATATGATTTAATGCATGTTATTTATAATATTAATTGTTATGTGAATTATGTGTTATATTATTTTTTTAAAAGTTTTAGGTTGGGTTTAATTTTGGGTCATAGGGACGAGCTTAGCCTTGAAACGAGTTAAGAAAAATATTTTAAGTAAAGTTAGTAGATGCAGAAGTATTTTATTGAGAGAGTAAAAATTTTAAAAAATTTCAAGTGTAACTAATGGGCCGTGTTGGAGCCCATTGAAAGAGTGGGTGCCTAGTGAGCCAACTTGTGGCTATGGGCTTTGATGACTCTTTGTACAAACGATCTTTTGTTTAATGTAATTTACACTTTTATTAATGGCAATGACTTTATCTTTCTTCATATTGTTATATTGTGATATACTATTGTTGTTTTGATAAAGACCTTGAATATACTATAGTGTATGTAAGATGTGGTAGAACATGGGGATGTCTATCATGAAATACATCTTATAGTCACTGTATATTCTAAACTGTTCCTAGTCGATTGAGCCGTCCGATAATAAGGATAAGGATCGCTCGAGTTTGAGACTAGCATTTGCGATGCGGAGTACCACGTTTCATTGGTAGGGAACATGGAGATGTTCGAAGCATGCAAATGGATATTCATAGGATGAATAATCGAACTACCCTATCCGGACTTTCCAAGTGGTTATCACTTATCGAGTGGATAAAGTCCGCGGTTTTGGTTGTACACCATTAGTCCTTACGACTTGAAACATCATGGAGACTCTATATGCTAGTACTGTGCTTTGACTCGTTTACCGAATCTGTTGGGGTCATCAGGTGTCGAGATTGGGTACAGTTACAACACATATAGGAGTCGATGCATTGTTGTCAAGGATTCACCACATACTTGCGAGTGTGGATATCCTATGCGATCTGAGGAGATATTAGTGTGACAAATCTCTGGCCAGAGTACTTGATGTGATTTAAGAAATGGTTTCTTAGTAGCACATGCGATGTCACTAATTTGATCTTCAAGATGTATTGCATAGTTATCGAATCTTGAGCGACTCTCGATATACCAATGGTTGTTGATTCGATCGGGATATATGGATGAAGGGACCGTACTGTACGCTAACCAAAATCTACTGGTTCTTGTAGGCACTATCAGTGATACCTAGGGAATCATGGGGCGATGTTGCTAGGCGCTTTACCATGATTCGTTGGGCAAGTCGGAAAGTGTTGTTCCGAGTCACAAGGAGTTGTGAGCCCACGGCTAGCTGTATCCCTGAACCATTGAGGGTCACACAGTGTAATGGAGTTTTAATCCCTGTTGAGATAGTTAAATTTAAAGAGTTAAATTTAATGAATAAAGAAGTTGGACTTCTTAAATAAGAGTAAGGGAGTGGGATTTCCTAAAATGACATAGGGATGGACATTTTTGGAAACCACTGAATTCGGATTCAGGAAAATTTATCTTGACTTTAAAATGTGCAGAAATGGTTTCTGTGCACATTGGTGAAATCGGTTCATCAATCGGAGTCACGATGAATTTTATATTAATTTCTGAACATGCGGGCTTTGCTTGTCGGGCCTGAACTTATGACTAATGGGCCCTAAGCTGTTAGTGGCCTGCATTATAAATAAGTTATTGCAGTACAGAAATTACACACAACTGGTCATTATTTGAGAGACAGAATTCGAAAACCCTAGCCTCTCTCTCTCTCAATTTCGGTCGAACCCCTCCCTCTCTGTCTGAGAAATTCCGGTCTGTGATTTTGAATTGCAGTCTGGAATAGCGAATCAAATTCGTTTATTCTCTTCGCAGAAAACTTCTGATAGATTTTCTAGTGCAATCTATCAGAGGGATTAAACCTCCATTCGTGGACCTGATTGAAGGAGTTCATCAGTTCCAGGGAGAGACAACAAGAGCAGAGAAATCTGTTGGAGTCCAATAATCTCGCTTCGAGATTGAAGGTAAAATTTAATAATTGTTATTTAATTTTACACACACAAATAATTTAATCGTTAAGGTTGATACCCACACTATGGAATTGTTCCATATTAAAATTTTTAAACTTCCGCTGCACCGGGTATCAATCGTGATTGATCTGAGAGCTGAGTTTTCCAACACCCATTAGTCACAGAAGAAAAGCGTTCCGAAGTTTTCTGAACTCTCATTTGAACGCTTACTCTTCTTTCTCAAAATCTCTCTCAAACACTACGATCTCCAAGCTAGGGTTCTTTGGATTCTCAAGGCTAGATCGTTCTGCAGTCCAGGTTAATCCCAATCAGACGATCCTGGCAAGTTTTTACTGTTTTTAAACCCATTCAAGAATATAGTTATTTTCAAGATAAAACCCTAGGTGTTTGATTGATGATCTATGAATGTTTTCTTGAAAATTTCTATGAGTATGTTGCTTGGTTGTGATACGTGAAGCATTCCTGAGGTGTTCGGTTCATGTTTATTGAGTTTTGAAAGTTTTGAATGAAATATATCAGATTTTTGGGTAAAAGTAGTTTTGAAGATTTTTAATTCAACATCTTTGAAATGATTGATGTATTGGTACAAGTTATTTTGAGATTATGATGTTATTGAATGGTATTTTTTATGAAGAAACGTCCCAAAGCATTGTGGGTTTTGAAGAAAGTGCAGAAAAGATCAGTTTTCGGAATCAGACGCCGCGACGGCGCGCCCGCGCTTGAGCTGCGAAATCTCTGCACACAGACGGCACGCCCGCGCTACTAAGTAGCGTGCCCGGGCCGCTTTGTCGCATGAAGTGCGAGCGGGCGGCGCGCCTGCGCTGCTTTGCCGGATCGAGCGAGGCTCTGGAAAGTTTTTAAAAAAAAAATTTTTTTTTTAGCTCTTGGTTTGTATTATTTTCTATTGTTGATTAATTGTTTTATTAATCATTAAATTTCCTAAGACAAGATTAGTAACCCGAGGTCCTCACAACAGGTAGGGCTGGCGCGCCCGCGCTGTTGAGACAGAGCGGCCGCGCCTCATGCTCGATTTTCCCACCCCATTTTATGAGTTTTTGAGTCCTAAAAATCATGATTTTGATACTTTAATGTATTTAAATTATTTTTAAGAATGTTCATGAAGAATTTTAAAGTTTTCAAGGTCCGAAACGGATGGAATGTCTCACGTGGATCAGTCAAGTTATGTATTGCATGATTATGTGATTTTCTCATGAAATGTTTTGACGGATTTTAAGCATGTAGCATCACGAGAAAATTTATGAGCATGTACGAGATTTATGAAATGACATGATAAGATGAATGATATGATGCATGGAAAATATTTTGATGATTTATGAGTCTTGTGGTGATTATATGGGGCATGCACTTTGGGTTGAGCTCCGGAGCGGCTATCCTAACATGGCTCACAGGATGGTTATACGGGGTATGTACTTCGGGTTGAGCTCCGAAGCGGCTATCCAAAGAATGAAAGTTTATGGACGTAATGCCATATGCTTGTTGATCAACAGAAAACTATGAATGACTCGTTATGACGGTTAGCACACTACTCATACTTCATCTCCCCAAATATTTTTATGATATGGCTATATTAAAGTTATGTTTATTGCATGGGAGTTTAAGTTAATGTTTTCCTTTTAAAGTTAGAAAATTCTTTTCTGCATGCTCTTGCTGAGTCTTTCGACTCACTATACTTGAATGGTGCAGGTAATGATGATGTGGATGCTTTT
The DNA here is from genome assembly GCF_033568475.1 of Henckelia pumila. Taxonomy (NCBI): domain Eukaryota; kingdom Viridiplantae; phylum Streptophyta; class Magnoliopsida; order Lamiales; family Gesneriaceae; genus Henckelia; species Henckelia pumila. Next base: position 231,446,915 of record NC_133123.1, read on the forward strand.
ATTGATGATTATGTGGGCGGACATGAAGAAGAGGTAGGAGTCGGTCCAACGGGCAATGCATGAGTGTGAATGCTTTAGAATGGAAGATGTTTTAAACCTTTTTATTTGATGAGAGACAAACAAGTTTTAATTTTTTATTAGTTGATGGCCATGTTTTGGCAAATATTTTTAGATGCTATTTTATTTTGTGCACATTTTATACACTATTTTAATAAATAAGATGATGCTTCCGCAAAGTTTTTATTTTTACCAAATTTTTAAGTAAGTATGCTTGAGTAACGTTTAGAATGAGAAATTGGGGCCTTACATTTGTAACTTGACCACCAGTGATGACAATGGTCATCACATCCAAGTACGGTAGAGCAACATCATCAGCAGTAGGTGTTTGAAGAAAACCATTAATCACTGCAGGACTAAATGAAAAAATCTGTCCCCTCACATATACTCTCCCATATTTGACAAATTTTGGATCCTTCATTGCTTCAGTTAAATTACAGTAAAATTCGAGCACAAGCTTCCTACATTAAGGAGCAGCTATGGTGACAGTAGCAAGAATATTTTTCACCTCAAAAAATCTGACCATATTATGAGCTTCATAGGTTATCAGATCAATATTATGCTCTTCAAGGAATTCCCGATTGGCATAGTTTTGCCAATCGTCAGCAATTTTCTCTGAGTAAAAATAGGAGGAGTAAGACTAATTTACCCGATAATCTTCAGCTAAGGTGTTGTCCAGAATGTCAGCAACACCTTCGTCAACATCTTCCTCAGAGGCATCATAATCTGAATCTTCTCCTAACTCAGCCTCAACATCAGAGTCTTTACTTGACTCATTAGAAGAATCAGCATTGTTTGGATGGTTGTCAGCTTACTCTTATAACATATCTACATCAAGTTCATCCTCGGAATCGTGAGGAGACACAACAGCTTTCTGACCTTTTGCTTGCTACAAACTAGCCATTAACTTGGCTATGGAAGCTTCTTCATCATAAAAAAAACAAGAGGAATAGTGTTGGATGGTTCTTCATAAACAGAAACAGATGCACATGCATCTTTAGAAACAACAGGTGCAATGGGAGTCTCAAACTCAGTAGAATTAGTACCAGAAGAGGAATCATCCTCTGATTTACTTTCAGCAGCTAACGGAATCAGGTTAGCATCATCAGTCGGTCCCTGTGTACTTGTTTTTTCCCCTTTTACGAGGCACGAGCTTGAAATCCTCATCTGAGCTAGCATCACCAGAGGAATATTCGGTGTCCACCAGAGAGGGTCGAGATGATTGTGAAAGAGTGGGTGCCCAGTGAGCCAACTTGTGGCTAAGGGCTTTGATGACTCTTTGTATAAATAATCTTTTGTTTAATATAATTTACACTTTTATTAATGGCAATGACTTTATCTTTCTTCATATTGTTATATTGTGATATACTATTGTTGTTTTGATAAAGACCTTGAATATACTATAGTGTATGTAAGATGTGGTAGAACATGGGGATGTCTATCATAAAACACATTTTATAGTCACTGTATATTCTAAACTGTTCCTAGTCGATTGAGCCGTCCGATAATAAGGATAAGGATCGCTCGAGTTTGAGACTAGCATTTGCGATGCAGAGTACCACGTTTCATTGGTAGGGAACATGGAGATGTTCGAAGCATGCAAATGGATATTCATATGATGAATGATCGAACTACCCTATACGGACTTTCCAAGTGGTTATCACTTATCGAGTGGATAAAGTCCGCGGTTTTGGTTGTACACCATTAGTCCTTACTACTTGAAACATCATTGAGACTCTATATGCTAGTACTGTGCTTTGACTCGTTTACCGACTCTATTGGGGTCATCAGGTGTCGGGATTGGGTACAGTTACAACACATATAGGAGTCGATGCTTTGTTGTCAAGGATTCACCACATACTTGCGAGTGTGGATATCCTATGCGATCTGAGAAGATATTAGTGTGACGAATCTCTGGCCAGAGTACATGATGTGATTTAAGAAATGGTTTCTTAGTAGCACATGCGATGTCACTATTTGATCTTCAAGATGTATTGCATAGTTATCGAATCTCGAGCGACTCTCGATATACCAATGGTTGTTGATTCGATCGGGATATATGGATGAAGGGACCGTACTGTACGCTAACCAAAATCTATTGGTTCTTGTAGGCACTATCAGTGATACCTAGGGAATCATGGGGCGATGTTGCTAGGCGCTTTACCATGATTCGATGGGCAAGTCGAAAATCGTTGTTCCGAGTCACAAGGAGTTGTGAGCCCACGGCTAGCTGTATCCCTGAACCATTGAGGGTCACACAGAGTAATGGATTTTTAATCCCCGTTGAGATAGTTAAATTTAAAGAGTTAAATTTAATGAACAAAGAAGTTGGACTTCTTAATTATGAGTAGAGGAGTGAGATTTCCTAAAATGACATAGGGATGGACATTTTTGGAAACCACTGAATTCGGATTCAGAAAAATTTATCTTGACTTTAAAAGGTGCAGAAATGGTTTCTGTGCACATTGGTGAAATCGGTTTATCAATCGGAGTCACGATGAATTTTATATTAATTTCTGAACATGCGGGCTTTGCTTGTCGGGCTTGAACTTATGACTAATGGGCCCTAAGCTGTTAGTGGCCTACATTATAAATAAGTTATTGCAGTACAGAAATTAGACACAACAGGTCATAATTTTCGAAAAAAACAGTTTTTTCTCTGAAGTGGTCGAACCCCCTCTCCCTTTTCTCTGCTCGAAAATCCAGCCTGTGATTTTGAATTGCAGTCTGGTTTAACGGATCAAATTCGTTAATTCTCTTCGTAGAAACTTCTGATAGATTTTCTAGTGAAATCTATCAGAGGGATTAAATCTCTGTTCGTGGACCTGATTGAAGAAAGGTTCGTCCATCAGTTCCAGGGAGATACAACAAGAGCAGAGCAATCTGTTGGTGTCCAAAATCTCGATTCGAGATTGAAGGTAAAAATTTTATAATAGTTATTTAATTTTTACACACACAATTTAATCGTAAGGTTGATACCCATTATGGAATCGTTCCATATAAAAAATTTTAAACTTCCGCTGCACCGGGTATCAATCATAATTGATCTGATCGCCGCATTTTCCAACAGTGGTATCAGAGCCAGGTTGCTCAGATCAAACGATTAAATTAATCGATTGTAAAAAAATTTTTAAGCCTCGGTTTTTGAAACAAAATAAATATTTTAAAAATAAAAAAAAAAAAAAATTTCGGGCAAAAACCCGGGCAGCGATTGGATCGCTGCCCGGGCGGGGGCAGCGATAGTCGCTGCCCAGGTCGGCGCTGGGCGCTGCCCAGGGCAGCGCTGGGCAGCGATCATCGCTGCCCTAAGGGCAGCCGGGCTGCCCGGCTCGACCCCACGGGGCGCGGGCGGCCCGGGAATGTCCCGGGCGGCCCGCGGGAAAAAATTATTTTTAATTTTTTAAAATTAAATTTTAATATGTTAAAATTCTATTTTTGGTCCGATCAAAAATTGTTTTTGATTGGTTCCCGAGGCATCGGATCGAATTGTTCGAGTCCGAAAATTTTAAAATTGATTTTTGGATAAATTTGAATTTTTGGAAAATTTTAATATTTTATCCTTAAATTGAATTTTGAAATTAATTATTTTTGGTACAATTGATGATAAGATATGATCTTATGGATATATTAAATAAAAAATGATTTTATGTATAAAATTGGATTTTATAGATAAAATATGATTTTATTTGATAAAAGATAAAATATGATTTTGTATGTAAAATAAAATTTTATATATAAAATATGATTTTATCCTTTTAAATTTAAAATGCCATTGCATTTTATCCAATAAATTAATTTTGAATTAAATGTTATTGGATAAGGATGATCGATTGCCATGACCAATTTTGTAGGTGTATGTTAGGAATTTACATTTGTTTTATTGTTGTTGGTTTTATTAATGGACCTGGTTTATGGCCCAATATGAATGTCATATGTAATAAAAGTGGGCTTGGTTTATGGCCCGTTCCCACCCCTTAAAAATGTATCCCCTACTTGTCATTGTTATTTATTGTAAATACATTAGATTTAGTGGGAGATCAAGATTTGAAGATGGAGGTGGGCCCAGCAGACAATAAAGACAGAAGAAATGTAAATTGGAAGCTAATGTAATAGGATTGCATTGCATACTGCATATTACCTAGGATTGGACTAAGACTCGTGATTGGCAACCACGGGTCAATTAGAAATGAAATCGATCATCCTATATTATATATGATATTATGATTGTATGCATGTTTTAGACATAATTGTGTGAATCCGGCAAAGCATACAATATTTGAAAATGATGAGACAAATTTTTATAATTAAAAATCCCTCATTTTAAATATGATTTAAAATTGATATCAAGATAAATAAAGGAAATTTAAATTTGTTTAAATGTTCCTACCTTCCATCAACGATCAATGTATGAGATGCTACCCGCGGATACGGTCCGGCTCATATTATTGGGGGGGCCCGTTCGTCGGAAAGCTGTACATTGGATCGACACATGTTGTAAGTTGGGTGGAACTCCCATGGGATCGGCTCATATTATTGGGGGATCCACATGGCGACCGTCCATCACAACTTAATATTGATGGGTCATCTTGACATGTCACAATAAACGGCGTCATATTATTGGGCCCTTATTGGACATGAGGTAAAAACGTGGAGGTTTCTTTGGAAGCACTTGGGCTCTACCTTTTGAAAATTATGGTTGGCTGATATTATTCGGGACCATAAGTTTGTCAATTGGACTCCATGTTCTCACTAAGGAAAACAGTTTCCTGTTTTCACTAGAGGGTAGTGAAATCGTTAAAATAGTGGGAGTGAGATTCATAAAATAAATTTCGCCTATTTTATGACTTAGTAAATTGCTTAAACAATCACTGATATTTGTCTGTTTTTTTTCAGTATTTCATAAGATGAATTCGCGTAATCCACTTTTCTCGATCCTCGAACAAAATAAGTTGACTGGCGCAAACTATACGGAATGGTTCCGCAAGTTGAAGATTGTCATAACTTCGGAGAAGATGCTCTATGTGTTAGAAAAATCTCCTCCGAAGGAAGCACCAGCTGACGTAAGTCCGGAGGAGTTAGCCAAACTTGATACATGGTGGGACCATGATATCAAGACCAAATGCTATATGCAAGCCTCGATGTCTGATGAACTCCAGAGGCGATTTGAGGACACCTTGAATGCTGCTGACATTCACGTTCAACTCAAGGAACTTTTTGGGGCTCAATCGAGGGCTGAAAGGTTCGCTACTGTTAAGGAGCTAATGACGTGTCGCATGCGTGAAGGGACTTCGGTCCGTGATCATGGGGTACGAGTGATTTGGCTCATACAGAAGTTGGTAACCCTTGATTTGGTGTTGGAGCATGAACTCAACGTGGACTTACTACTTCTGTCTCTTCCTTCTTCGTTTGACGGATTTGTGGTGAATTTCAATATGAACAAGATAGAGGCCTCCCTTGAAGAGATGGTCAATATGCTTGTGACATATGAATCCACATTAAAGAAGAATAAACCGGCTTTCTTGGTGGGCTCCTCTTATTCTGCTAAGAAGGGGCCAAGTACGAAGGGTAAGAAATGTTCTGCCCCACCCAAGAAAATCAAACTCGAGAAGAAGCACAAGACAAAGGCTTCAAACATGAAAAAATCCAAGGATGTTTGCCATTACTGCAAGAAGCCCGGTCATTGGAAGCGTAACTGCAAGAAATATCTAGAGCAGTTGCGAACTGCGAAGGGTATGTTCTATATTGAAATAAATGTTTCACTTAATACTACTTCTTGGGTATTGGATACCGGATGTGGATCTCACATTTGCAATGATTTACAGGTGATGACAAGAAGTCGCAGGCTTAGAATGGGTGAGACCCAGCTGAGGCTCGGGAATGGTTCCAGAGTTGAAGCTAAAGCCGTGGGAGATGTTTGTTTAATTTTGCAGAACGGTTTTAAGTTACTTTTAAGAGATGTTTTATTTGTTCCGGATTTGATTAAAAACATTATTTCTGTTTCTATGCTTGATAGAGATGGTTATTCTTGCAATTTTGTGAATGAGATTTGCAATATTTACAAGAATGAATGTTTGATTGGAAATGGACAACTTGAAAACGATCTATACAACTTAAAACTAAAAAACGTTCCAATAAATTATGTTGATAAACCGGCAACAACAAACAAAAGGAAAATCGATAGTCAAAACCCGGCAAACCTTTGGCACGCTAGGCTAGGTCATATTTCCTCAAGGAGGATGAACAAGCTAGTGGGAGAGGGCATGTTTGATATGTCTGATATTAACTCTCTACCTACTTTTGAATCCTGCCTGAAAGGAAAAATGACTAAATCTCCTTTTAAAGGGAAACCTGAGCGTAGTCAAAATCTGTTGGATTTGATCCATACAGATGTTTGTGGTCCATTTAGAGTTGGTACTCAATATGGCCACACCTACTTCATTACCTTTACTGATGATTATTCGAGGTATGGATAATTATATTTAATGAAATATAAGTCTGAAGCATTTGAAAAGTTCAAAGAATTCAAGGCTGAAGTAAAAAACAAACTAGGTAAAAGTATTAAGACACTTCGATCGGATCGAGGTGGAGAATACTTAAGTACCGAGTTTTTGGACTATCTAAAAGAGAATGGGATTCTCTCTCAGTGGACTCCTCCTATGACACCACAGCTGAATGGTGTATCGGAGCGTCGTAATCGAACTTTGTTGGACATGGTTCGATCCATGATGAGCTTCACTGAGCTTCCACCTTCGTTTTGGGGCTATGCGCTTGAAACGGCGGTATTGTTGTTAAACAACGTCCACACTAAAGCAGTGGACAAAACACCATACGAGTTATGGAATGGCAAAGCTCCTAAGTATTCGTACTTGAGGATTTGGGGATGTCCTGTTGTTGGAGAACTCGTCGTTCAGATCAATCAGTATTGATACCCGGTGCAGCGGAAGTTTAAAATTTAAATATGGAACGATTCCATAGTGTGGGTATCAAAACTTTTACGATTAAATTATGCGTGTGTGTAAAAATTAAATAACTGTTATAAAATTTTTACCTTTGATCTCGAATCGAGATTCTGGACACCAACAGATTACTCTGCTCTTGTTGTATCTCTCTGGAACTGATGGATGAACTTTTCTTCAATCAGGTCCACGAATAGAGGTTTAATCCCTCTGATAGATTGCACTAGAAAATCTATCAGAAGTTTTCTACGATGAGAATAAACGAATTTGATTCGCTAAAACCAGACTGCAATTCAAAATCACAGACCGGAATTTCTCAGGCAGAGAGGGGAGGGGCGGCGGCCACAATATTAGAAAAGCTAGGTTTCGAAAATTATGACCTGTTGTGTGTAATTTCTGTACTGCAATAACTTATTTATAATGTAGGCCACTAACAGCTTAGGGCCCATTAGTCATAAGTTCAGGCCCGACAAGCAAAGCCCGCATGTTCAGAAATTAATATAAAATTCATCGTGACTCCGATTGATGAACCGATTTCACCAATGTGCACAGAAACCATTTCTGCACCTTTTATAGTCAAGATAAATTTTTCTGAATCATAAATAAAGTGGTTTCCAAAAATGTCCATCCCTATGTCATTTTAGGAAATCTTACTCCCTTACTCTTAATTAAGAAGTCCAACTTCTTTGTTCATTAAATTTAACTCTTTAAATTTAACTATCTCAACGGGAATTAAAAATCCATTACTCTGTGTGACCCTCAATGGTTCAGGGATATAGCTAGCCGTGGGCTCACAACTCCTTGTGACTCGGAACAACGATTTCCGACTTGCCCATCGAATCATGGTAGAGCGCCTAGCAACATCGCCCCATGATTCCCTAGGTATCACTGATAGTGCCTACAAGAACCAGTAGATTTTGGTTAGCGTACAGTACGGTCCCTTCATCCATATATCCCGATCGAATCAACAACCATTGGTATATCGAGAGTCGCTCGAGATTCGATAACTATGCAATACATCTTAAAGATCAAATAGTGACATCGCATGTGCTACTAAGAAACCATTTCTTAAATCGCATCATGTACTCTGGCCAGAGATTCGTCACACTAATATCTCCTCAGATCGCATAGGATATCCACACTCGCAAGTATGTGGTGAATCCTTGACAACAAAGCATCGACTCCTATATGTGTTGTAACTATACCCAATCCCGACACCTGATGACCCCAATAGAGTCGGTAAATGAGTCAAAGCACAGTACTAGCATATAGAGTCTCAATGATGTTTCAAGTAGTAAGGACTAATGGTGTACAACCAAAACCGCGGACTTTATCCACTCGATAAGTGATAACCACTTGGAAAGTCCGAATAGGGTAGTTCGATCATTCATCATATGAATATCCATTTGCATGCTTCGAACATCTCCATGTTCCTTACCAATGAAACGTGGTACTCTACATCGCAAATGCTAGTCTCAAACTCGAGCGATCCTTATCCTTATTGTCGGACGGCTCAATCGACTAGGAACAGTTTAGAATATACAGTGACTATAAGATGTGTTTCATGATAGACATCCCCATGTTCTACCACATCTTACATACACTATAGTACATTCAAGGTCTTTATCAAAACAACAATAGTATATCACAATATAACAATATGAAGAAAGATAAAGTCATTGCCATTAATAAAAGTGTAAATTATATTAAACAAAATATTGTTTATACAAAGAGTCATCAAAGCCCATAGCCACAAGTTGGCTCACTGGGCACCCACTCTTTCAATCTCTCACTTGCCCTATAGCCAACTAGTCATACTACGTAGACCCATTGCTTCGCGATGTCTGTCAAATAATGGTCCTGGCAAGGGCTTAGTAAGTGGATCAGCGATATTGTCTGCAGAGGCCACTCTTTCGACAGTGATGTCTCCTCTTTCCACAATCTCCCGGATGATGTGGTATTTCCTCAGTACGTGTTTGGATCTTTGATGAGACCTTGGTTCTTTTGCCTGAGCAACGGCACCCGTGTTGTCACAGTACACCGGGACTGGACCAACAACTTCAGGAATGACGCCCAACTCTTGGACGAAATTCCTCATCCAAACAACCTCTTTAGCAGCAGCTGATGCTGCAATGTATTCAGCCTCAGTGGTGGAATCCGCTGTGGTGTCCTGCTTGGAACTCTTCCAAGAGACAGCACCGCCATTGAGCATGAACACAAATCCAGAGGTTGACTTCGAGTCATCCACGTCACTTTGGAAGCTAGAGTCGGTATAGCCTTCCAATTTTAGTTCTCTTTCTCCATATACCATGAACATATTCTTAGTCCTTCGTAAGTACTTAAGAATGTCCTTCACGGCTTTCCAATGCATTTTACCGGGATTAGCTTGATATCTGCTCGTGACACTCAGAGCAAATGCTACATCCGGTCTGGTAGATATCATCCCATACATGATACTACCTATAGCTGACGCATATGGTACATGTGTCATTTTCTCTATCTCTTCATCAGTCTTGGGACACATAGACTTGGATAGAGAAACTCCATGACACATGGGTAGATGTCCTCTCTTGGACCCATCCATTGAAAACCGTTTCAATATGGTGTCGATGTAGGTTGATTGAGTGAGTCCTATCATTCTCTTAGATCTATCTCTATAGATCTGTATCCCAAGAATATAGGATGCCTCACCCAAATCCTTCATCGAGAATCTACCTGATAACCATATCTTTGTTGACTGCAACATCCCTACATCATTCCCAATGAGTAGGATGTCATCAACATAAAGTACTAAGAATGTCACAGCATCCTTAACTACTTTCTTGTACACGCATGGTTCCTCCGGGTTCTTGATGAAACCAAAATCCTTTATTGTTTCATCAAATTTCTGGTTCCAACTTCTTGATGCTTGTTTTAGACCATAAATTGATCTCTGAAGCTTGCATACCTTATGCTCGCTTCCCATGGATGTGAACCCCTCAGGCTACTTCATATAGATTTCTTCCTTAATGTCTCCATTAAGAAAAGCAGTCTTCACATCCATTTGCCATATCTCATTGTCATACCATGCAGCTATGGCAATAAGGATTCTTATGGACTTGAACATTGCAACTGGTGAAAAGGTTTCATCATAGTCAACTCCTTGTCTTTGAGTATAACTTTTCGCCACCAATCGCGCCTTGTAGGTCAATACCTTACCATCAGGCCCAAGCTTTCTCTTGTAGATCCATTTACACCCTATTGGAACAATTCCATCGGGAGGATCTACTAAAGACCAAACTTGGTTTGTATGCATCGAATCTATCTCCGACTGCATAGCTTCAAGCCATAAATTTGAATCCGCATCAGAAATTGCTTCCTTGAAGTTCCTTGGATCACATCCAACATCGGGTTCATCTTGATCCCCTTCAAGAAGAAGACCATATCGAATAGGAGGTCTAGAATTCCTCTCGGATCTTCTAGGTATAGGCGTGTCCAGCAATGGTTCCTGAGGTGTAGGATCGTTATTTTGTATTTCGGGTTCTTCTCGAACTTCTTCGAGTTCCATCATCTCACCTTTCTTATCCAATAAGAACTCCTTCTCCAAGAAGGTGGCATTCCGTGAAACAAACACCTTTGTTTCAGCAGGATAATAGAAATAATATCCGATTGAATTCTTCGGATACCCTACAAAATAACACAAGCTGGATCGACTATCCAACTTATCTCCCACTGTCCGCTTCACGTAAGCAGGACATCCCCAAATCCTCAAGTACGAATACTTAGGAGCTTTGCCATTCCATAACTCGTATGGTGTTTTGTCCACTGCTTTAGTGTGGACGTTGTTCAACAACAATACCGCTGTTTCAAGCGCATAGCCCCAAAACGAAGGTGGAAGCTCAGTGAAGCTCATCATAGATCGAACCATGTCCAACAAAGTTCGATTACGACGCTCCGATACACCATTAAGCTGTGGTGTCATAGGAGGAGTCCACTGAGAGAGAATCCCATTCTCTTTCAGATAGTCCAAAAACTCGGTACTTAAGTATTCTCCACCTCGATCCGATCGAAGTGCTTTAATACTTTTACCTAGCTTGTTTTCTACTTCAGCCTTGAATTCTTTGAACTTTTCAAATGCTTCAGACTTATATTTCATTAAATATAAATACCCATACCTCGAATAATCATCAGTAAAGGTAATGAAGTAAGTGTGGCCATATTGAGTCCCAACTCTAAATGGACCACAAACATCTGTATGGATCAAATCCAACAGATTTTGACTACGCTCAGGCTTCCCCTTAAAAGGAGATTTAGTCATTTTCCCTTTTAGGCAGGATTCACAAGTAGGTAGAGAGTTAATATCAGACATATCAAACATGCCCTCTCCCACTAGCTTGTTCATCCTCCTTGAGGAAATATGACCTAGCCTAGCATGCCAAAGGTTTGCTGGATTTTGACTATCGATTTTCCTCTTGTTTGTTGTTGCCGGTTTATCAACATAATTTATTGGAACGTCTTTTAGTTTTAAGTTGTATAGATCGTTTTCAAGTTGTCCATTTCCAATCAAACATTCATTCTTGTAAATATTGCAAATCCCATTCACAAAATTGCAAGAATAACCATCTCTATCAAGCATAGAAACAGAAATAATGTTTTTAATTAAATCTGGAACAAATAAAACATCTCTTAAAAGTAACTTAAAACCGTTCTGCAAAATTAAACAAACGTCTCCTATGGCCGTAGCTTCAACTCTGGAACCATTCCCGAGCCTCAGCTGGGTCTCACCCATTCTAAGCCTGCGACTTCTTGTCATCACCTGCAAATCATTGCAAATGTGAGATCCACATCCGGTATCCAATACCCAAGAAGTAGTATTAAGTGAAACGTTTATTTCAATATAGAACATACCCTTCGCAGTTCGCAACTGCTCTAGATATTCCTTGCAGTTACGCTTCCAATGACCGGGCTTCTTGCAGTAATGGCAAACATCCTTGGATTTTCCAATGTTTGAAGCCTTTGTCTTGTGCTTCTTCTCGGGTTCGATTTTCTTGGGTGGGGCAGAACGTTTCTTACCCTTCGTACTTGGCCCCTTCTTAGCAGAAGATGAGGAGCCCACCAAGAAAGCCGGTTTATCCTTCTTTAATGTGGATTCATATGTCACAAGCATATTGACCATCTCTTCAAGGGAGGCCTCTATCTTGTTCATATTGAAATTTACCACAAATCCGTCAAACGAAGAAGGAAGAGACAGAAGCAGTAAGTCCACATTGAGTTCATGCTCCAACACCAAATCTAGGGTTACCAACTTCTGTATGAGCCAAATCACTCATACCCCATGATCACGGACCGAAGTCCCTTCACGCATGCGACACGTCATTAGCTCCTTAACAGTAGCGAACCTTTCAGCCCTCGATTGAGCCCCAAAAAGTTCCTTGAGTTGTACGTGAATGTCAGCAGCATTCACAGTGTCCTCAAATCGCCTCTGGAGTTCATCAGACATCGAGGCTTGCATATAGCATTTGGTCTTGATATCATGGTCCCACCATGTATCAAGTTTGGCTAACTCCTCCGGACTTACGTCAGCTGGTGCTTCCTTCGGAGGAGATTTTTCTAACACGTAGAGCATCTTCTCCGAAGTCAAGACAATTTTCAACTTACGGAACCATTCCGTATAGTTTGCGCCAGTCAACTTGTTTTGTTCGAGGATCGAGAATAATGGATTACGCGAATTCATCTTATGAAATACTGAAAAGAAAACAGACAAATATCAATGATTGTTTAAGCAATTTACTAAGACATAAAATAGGCGAAATTTTATTTTATGAATCTCACTCCCACTATTTTAACGATTTCACTACCCTCTAGTGAAAACGGGAAACTATTTTACTTAGTGAGAACATGGAGTCCAATTGACAAACTTATGGTCCCGAATAATATCAGCCAACCATAATTTTCAAAAGGTAGAGCCCAATTGCTTCCAAAGCAACCTCCATGTATTTACCTCATGTCCAATAATGGCCCAATAATATGACGCCGTTTATTGTGACATGTCAAGATGACCCATCAATATTAAGTTGTGATGGACGGTCGCCATGTGGATCCCCCAATAATATGAGCCGATCCCATGGGAGTTCCACCCAACTTAAAACATGTGTCGATCCAATGTACAGCTTTCCGACGAACGGGCCCCCCCAATAATATGAGCCGGACCGTATCCACGGGTAGCATCTCATACATTGATCGTTGATGGAAGGTAGGAACATTTAAACAAATTTAAATTTCCTTTATTTATCTTGATATCAATTTTAAATCATATTTAAAATGAGGGATTTTTAATTATAAAAATTTGTCTCATCATTTTTCAAATATTGCATGCTTGCCGGATTCACGCAATTATGTCTAAAACATGCATACAATCATAATATCATATATTATATAGGATGATCGATTCCATTTCTAATTGACCCGTGGTTGCCAATCACGAGTCTTAGTCCAATCCTAGGTAATATGCAGTATGCAATGCAATCCTATTACATTAGCTTCCAATTTACATTTCTTCTGTCTTTATTGTCTGCTGGGCCCACCTCCATCTTAAAATCTTGATCTCCCACTAAATCTAATGTATTTACAATAAATAACAATGACAAGTAGGGGATACATTTTTAGGGGGTGGGAACGGGCCATAAACCAAGCCCACTATTATTACATATGACATTCATATTTGGCCATAAACCAGGCCCATTAATAAAACCAACAACAATAAAAACAAATGTAAATTCCTAACATACACCTACAAAATTGGTCATGGCAATCGATCATCCTTATCCAATAACATTTAATTCAAAATTAATTTATTGGATAACATGCAATGGCAATTCAAATTTAAAATGATAAAATCATATTTTATATATAAAATCTTATTTTACATACAAAATCATATTTTATCTTTTTATCAAATAAAATCATATTTTATCTATAGAATCCAATTTTACAGATAAAATCATATTTTATTCAATATATCCATAAGATCATATCTTATCATCAATTGTACCAAAAATAATTAATTTCAAAATTCAATTTAAGGAAAAAATATTAAAATTTTCCAAAAATTCAAATTTATCCAAAAATCAATTTTAAAATTCTCGGACTCGAACAATTCGATCCGATGACTCGTGAACCAATCAAAAACAATTTTCGATCGGACAAAAATAGAATTTAAACATATTAAAATTTAATTTAAAAAATAAAAAATAATTTTTCCCGCGGGCCGCCGGGGACTTTCCGGGGCTGCCCGCGCCCCAGCAGGCCGGGCTGGGCAGCCCGGCTGCCCGTAGGGTAGCGCCGAGCGCCGCCCTGGGCAGCGCCGAGCGCCGCCCTGCGCTGCGCTGGGCGGCGCCGTGCGCCGCCCCTGTGCAGCGCCCGGCGCTGCACAAGTGCGCTGCCCCACCGGGCAGCGATCCAATCGCTGCCCGGGTTTTGCCCGAAAAAAATATTTTTATTTTAAAATATTTATTTTTTTTCAAAAAACTGAGGCTTAAAATTTTTTTGTACAATCGATTAATTTAATCGTTTGATCTGAGCAACCTGGCTCTGATACCACTGTTGGAGAACTCGTCGTTCAGATCAATCAGGATTGATACCCGGTGCAGCGGAAGTTTAAAATTTAAATATGGAACGATTCCATAGTGTGGGTATCAAAATTTTTACGATTAAATTATGCGTGTGTGTAAAAATTAAATAACTGTTATAAAATTTTTACCTTTAATCTCGAATCGAGATTCTGGACACCAACAGATTACTCTGCTCTTGTTGTATCTCCCTGGAACTGATGGATGAACTTTTCTTCAATCAGGTCCACGAATAGAGGTTTAATCCCTCTGATAGATTGCACTAGAAAATCTATCAGAAGTTTTCTACGATGAGAATAAACGAATTTGATTCGCTAAAACCAGACTGCAATTCAAAATCACAGACCGGAATTTCTCAGGCAGAGAGGGGAGGGGCGGCGGCCACAATATTAGAAAAGCTAGGTTTCGAAAATTATGACCTGTTGTGTGTAATTTCTGTACTGCAATAAGTTATTTATAATATAGGCCACTAACAGCTTAGGGCCCATTAGTCATAAGTTCAGGCCCGACAAGCAAAGCCCGCATGTTCAGAAATTAATATACCTCGTGACTCCGATTGATGAACCGATTTCACCAATGTGCACAGAAACCATTTCTGCACCTTTTATAGTCAAGATAAATTTTTTTGAATCCGAATTCAGTGGTTTCCAAAAATGTCCATCCCTATGTCATTTTAGGAAATCTTACTCCCTTACTCTTAATTAAGAAGTCCAACTTCTTTGTTCATTAAATTTAACTCTTTAAATTTAACTATCTCAACGGGGATTAAAAATCCATTACTCTGTGTGACCCTCAATGGTTCAGGGATACAGCTAGCCGTGGGCTCACAACTCCTTGTGACTCGGAACAACGATTTCCGACTTGCCCATCGAATCATGGTAGAGCGCCTAGCAACATCGCCCCATGATTCCCTAGGTATCACTGATAGTGCCTACAAGAACCAGTAGATTTTGGTTAGCGTACAGTACGGTCCCTTCATCCATATATCCCGATCGAATCAACAACCATTGGTATATCGAGAGTCGCTCGAGATTCGATAACTATGCAATACATCTTGAAGATCAAATAGTGACATCGCATGTGCTACTAAGAAACCATTTCTTAAATCACATCATGTACTCTGGCCAGAGATTCGTCACACTAATATCTCCTCAGATCGCATAGGATATCCACACTCGCAAGTATGTGGTGAATCCTTGACAAAAAAGCATCGACTCCTATATGTGTTGTAACTGTACCCAATCCCGACACCTGATGACCCCAATAGAGTCGGTAAATGAGTCAAAGCACAGTACTAGCATATAGAGTCTCAATGATATTTCAAGTAGTAAGGACTAATGGTGTACAACCAAAACCGCGGACTTTATCCACTCGATAAGTGATAACCACTTGGAAAGTCCAAATAGGGTAGTTCGATCATTCATCATATGAATATCCATTTGCATGCTTCGAACATCTCCATGTTCCTTACCAATGAAACGTGGTACTCTGCATCGCAAATGCTAGTCTCAAACTCGAGCGATCCTTATCCTTATTGTCGGACGGCTCAATCGACTAGGAATAGTTTAGAATATACAGTGACTATAAGATGTGTTTCATGATAGACATCCCCATGTTCTACCACATCTTACATACACTATAGTACATTCAAGGTCTTTATCAAAACAATAATAGTATATCACAATATAACAATATGAAGAAAGATAAAGTCATTGCCATTAATAAAAGTGTAAATTATATTAAACAAAAGATTGTTTATACAAAGAGTCATCAAAGCCCATAGCCACAAGTTGGCTCACTGGGCACCCACTCTTTCACCTGCTTACGTGAAGCGGACAGTGGGAGATAAGTTGGATAGTCGATCCAGCTTATGTTATTTTGTAGGGTATCCGAAGAATTCAATCGGATATTATTTCTATTATCCTGCTAAAACAAAGGTGTTTGTTTCAAGGAATGCCACCTTCTTGGAGAAGGAGTTCTTATTGGATAAGAAAGGCGAGATGATGAAACTCGAAGAAATTCAAGAAGAACCCGAAATACAAAATAACGATCCTACACCTCAGGAACCATTGTTAGACACGCCTGCACCTAGAAGATCCGAGAGGACTTCTAGACCTCCTATTCGATATGGTCTTCTTCTTGAAGGGGATCAAGATGAACCCGATGTTGGATGTGATCCAAGAAACTTCAAGGAAGCAATTTCTGATGCGGATTCAAATTTATGGCTTGAAGCTATGCAGTCGGAAATAGATTCGATGCATACAAACCAAGTTTGGTCTTTAGTAGATCCTCCAGATGGAATTGTTCCAATAGGGTGTAAATGGATCTACAAGAGAAAGCTTGGGCCTGATGGTAAGGTATTGACCTACAAGGCGCGATTGGTGGCGAAAGGTTATACTCAAAGACAAGGAGTTGACTATGATGAAACCTTTTCACCAGTTGCAATGTTCAAGTCCATAAGAATCCTTATTGCCATAGCTGCATGGTATGACTATGAGATATGACAAATGGATGTGAAGACTGCTTTTCTTAATGGAGACATTAAGGAAGAAATCTATATGAAGCAGCCTGAGGGGTATACATCCATGGGAAGCGAGCATAAGGTATGCAAGCTTCATAGATCAATTTATGGTCTAAAACAAGCATCAAGAAGTTGGAACCAGAAATTTGATGAAACAATAATAGATTTTGGTTTCATCAAGAACCCGGAGGAACCATGCGTGTACAAGAAAGTAGTTAAGGATGCTGTGAAATTCTTAGTACTTTATGTTGATGACATCCTACTCATTGGGAATGACGTAGGGATGTTGCAGTCAACAAAGATATGATTATCAGGTAGATTCTCGATGAAGGATTTGGGTGAGGCATCCTATATTCTTGGGATACAGATCTATAGAGATAGATCTAAGAGAATGATAGGACTCACTCAATCAACCTACATCGACACCATATTGAAACGGTTTTCAATGGATGGGTCCAAGTGTGGACATCTACCCATGTGTCATGGAGTTTCTCTATCCAAGTCTATGTGTCCCAAGACTGATGAAGAGATAGAGAAAATGACACATGTACCATATGCGTCAGCCATAGGTAGTATCATGTATGAGATGATATCTACCAGACCGGATGTAGCATTTGCTCTGAGTGTCACGAGCAGATATCAAGCTAATCCCGGTCAAATGCATTGGAAAGCCGTGAAGGACATTCTTAAGTACTTACGAAGGACTAAGAATATGTTCATGGTATATGGAGGAAGAGAACTGAAATTGGAAGGCTATACCGACTCTAGCTTCCAAAGTGACGTGGATGACTCGAAGTCAACCTTTGGATTTGTGTTCATGCTCAATGGCGGTGCTGTCTCTTGGAAGAGTTCCAAGCAGGACACCACAGCTGATTACACCACTGAGGCTGAATACATTGCAGCATCAGCTGCTGCTAAAGAGGCCGTTTGGATGAGGAATTTCGTCCAAGAGTTGGGTGTCATTCCTGAAGTTGTTGGTCCAGTCTCGATGTATTGTGACAACACGGGTGTCATTGCTCAGGCAAAGGAACCAAGGTCTCATCAAAGATCCAAACACGTACTGAGGAAATACCACATCATCCGGGAGATTGTGGAAAGAGGAGAGATCACTGTCGAACGAGTGGCCTCTGCAGAAAATATCGCTGATCCACTTACTAAGCCCTTGCCAGGACCATTATTTGACAAACATCGCGAAGCAATGGGTCTACGTAGTATGACTAGTTGGCTATAGGGCAAGTGGGAGATTGAAAGAGTGGGTGCCCAATGAGCCAACTTGTGGCTAAGGGCTTTGATGACTCTTTGTATAAACAATCTTTTGTTTAATATAATTTACACTTTTATTATTGTCAATGACTTTATCTTTCTTCATATTGTTATATTGTGATATACTATTGTTGTTTTGATAAAGACCTTGAATATACTATAGTGTATGTAAGATGTGGTAGAACATGGGGATGTCTATCATGAAACACATTTTATAGTCACTGTATATTCTAAACTGTTCCTAGTCGATTGAGCCGTCCGATAATAAGGATAAGGATTGCTCGAGTTTGAGACTAGCATTTGCGATGCAGAGTACCACGTTTCATTGGTAGGGAACATGGAGATGTTCGAAGCATGCAAATGGATATTCATATGATGAATGATCGAACTACCCTATACGGACTTTCCAAGTGGTTATCACTTATCGAGTGGATAAAGTCCGCGGTTTTGGTTGTACACCATTAGTCCTTACTACTTGAAATATCATTGAGACTCTATATGCTAGTACTGTGCTTTGACTCGTTTACCGACTCTATTGGGGTCATCAGGTGTCGGGATTGGGTACAGTTACAACACATATAGGAGTCGATGCTTTGTTGTCAAGGATTCACCACATACTTGCGAGTGTGGATATCCTATGCGATCTGAGGAGATATTAGTGTGACGAATCTCTGGCCAGAGTACATGATGTGATTTAAGAAATGGTTTCTTAGTAGCACATGCGATGTCACTATTTGATCTTCAAGATGTATTGCATAGTTATCGAATCTCGAGCGACTCTCAATATACCAATGGTTGTTGATTCGATCGGGATATATGGATGAAGGGACCGTACTGTACGCTAACCAAAATCTATTGGTTCTTGTAGGCACTATCAGTGATACCTAGGGAATCATGGGGCGATGTTGCTAGGCGCTTTACCATGATTCGATGGGCAAGTCGGAAATCGTTGTTCCGAGTCACAAGGAGTTGTGAGCCCACGCTAGCTGTATCCCTGAACCATTGAGGGTCACACAGAGTAATGGATTTTTAATCCCCGTTGAGATAGTTAAATTTAAAGAGTTAAATTTAATGAACAAAGAAGTTGGACTTCTTAATTATGAGTAGAGGAGTGAGATTTCCTAAAATGACATAGGGATGGACATTTTTGGAAACCACTGAATTCGGATTCAGAAAAATTTATCTTGACTTTAAAAGGTGCAGAAATGGTTTCTGTGCACATTGATGAAATCGGTTTATCAATCGGAGTCACGATGAATTTTATATTAATTTCTGAACATGCGGGCTTTGCTTGTCGGGCTTGAACTTATGACTAATGGGCCCTAAGCTGTTAGTGGCCTACATTATAAATAAGTTATTGCAGTACAGAAATTAGACACAACGGGTCATAATTTTCGAAAAAAACCAGTTTTTTCTCTGAAGTGGCCGAACCCCCTCTCCCTTTTCTCTGCTCGAAAATCCAGCCTGTGATTTTGAATTGCAGTCTGGTTTAACGGATCAAATTCGTTAATTCTCTTCGTAGAAACTTCTGATAGATTTTCTAGTGCAATCTATCAGAGGGATTAAATCTCTGTTCGTGGACCTGATTGAAGAAAGGTTCGTCCATCAGTTCCAGGGAGATACAACAAGAGCAGAGCAATCTGTTGGTGTCCAAAATCTCGATTCGAGATTGAAGGTAAAAATTTTATAATAGTTATTTAATTTTTACACACACAATTTAATCGTAAGGTTGATACCCATTATGGAATCGTTCCATATAAAAAATTTTAAACTTCCGCTGCACCGGGTATCAATCATAATTGATCTGATCGCCGCGTTTTCCAACAGATTGGCCTTTACCACGAAATCTCTTCGAAGCAGTGTTTTCGGGATTGTATCCATCCTGTCGCTTGGAACGACGAGTCAATGGTTTTGGGGAAAACACCTAATTTAGTACGGACATATCTGGCAGATCTTCAATGTCCAGAGCGTTTCCAGGTTCTCCTGGAGCATAGAATCCAAAGGAGAATGTTCCTCAGTAATAAGAACAATAGCCTGCTCAATCAGGGGGTGTGGTGACTGAGGTGTTGTCACACTTTGAGCAGCATCTTCCTTAAATCTCATCTCAGAGCGGATATCGTGAGAATCAAATTGATTTCTCGCCATTGAATTTGCGAGAGTAAAATCAAAGGGAAAGTTAGGGAAGAAAAACAGGGGCAAAGATATATGAGAGAGATAGAGGAGGAAAATAATAAGAATACGATATTCCAAGAATAGAGAATCACTCAATATAAACCAATTCACTCCTTCTCTTCAAATCACAATCGAATTGACAGCTTCCCCAACAGTAGAATTTTCTCCAATGGTAAAAATTTCAAACTTAATTAAGCCAACAATTTTTTTTGTTTTTGGTAATAATCTGGGTCCAAATATTTTTACCAAAAGTTACCAAATTTAAACTCTTCATCGAAATATAACACCACTGAAAACAAAATCAATCACAATCAAACTCAAAATTTCAGTGGATAGGGCAAAATACTAAAGTTTTGTTCGATCAGAATGCCTAAACTTTCTGTCATAAATATTCACACAAAATAATATGCATGTCCTAAATATGACTAAAATAGAGTGTAAACAAAATGTAAAATGTAGTCACATGCAAAAAATATGTTGACAAGTGAGGTGTTATCCACGATGTTGGCAACATCTTACAGCAACACTCAAGGATCCTTAAAAATTTTATTTTCGACAGCAATTAAATTTATTATTACAGAAGTGGTAGCCTGCACGCTAAAGAAACGATCTTCTTTGGACCCTTTTATGTAGCCTTTTCCATTTGCTTCTGATTTTCAATCAAATTTGATGATAGAGGTGATTACTTTTAACCTTATTGTTATTTTGAGTTTCTAAAAATTTGCGAAATCACTTTTCACTTGGGATAGGATAATTGAATACACGAACATCCCTCCATAACTCAGTGATTTAGTCAGAACTCGATATCAATTAATTCTTATTAAACTGTAAAACATTTTTGCAGAGAATCCTAAGTAAAAACTTGTCAATGGTTACAAAGTATCAAACACTTCACAAAACAGAATGAATGCATAAATTCAAAATGCCTAATGATCCTAAAGATGAACATGCATGAAAAAGTGTTGTCTCAGGTGTTGAAACACTCAAGACAACATCTCAGTTCTGTCTATAATGCACACATACTGAGAGAATTCCTTAAATTGAAAAACCTCTCAAAATCCAATGCTTTTGTGAATATATCAGCCAATTGGTTATTAGTTCCAACAAACTCAATAAAGATCATACCTTTCTCGACCAAATCTTGAATGAAGTGATGTCTAATTTCAATGTGTTTGGTTTGAGAGTGTTGTACTGGATTTTTGGAAATATCAATGACAACGAGAATTATCACAGTACAATATGGGAGTGTTGCTTTTAATTTCATAATCATTCAACTTTTGATTCATCCATAGGAATTGAGAGCAACACCTTCCAACATATACATATTCAGATTCGACTGTTGAAAGAGAAACATAGTTTTGTTTCTTACTATACCATGACACTAAATTATTTTTCAAGTAGAAACATTCTCCCGAAGTGCTCTTTCTCTCATCTATATCCCCAGCCCAGTCAGCATCATTAAACCCAAACAGTTTTGAATTGGTGTCTTTAGTGTACCACAAACCCAAATTCAAAGTACCTTCCACATATTTCAATATTCTTTTTACGACCTTAATGTGTGTAACTTTTGGGTTAGACTGGTATCTCGCACACAAACAAATACTAAACATGATATCAGGTCTAGTAGCACTCAAATATAGAAGACTTCGAATCATGCTTCTGTAGAGGGTGTTGTCAACACATTCGGCAACATCGTCCCTCGAAAGTTTTTCACTAGACCGCATAAGTGTACGCATGTGTTTAGAGTTGTCATTCAAGAACTTTTTCACTAAATTTTTAGCATACTTACTCTGACACAAAAATATCCTATCATGCATTTGTTACACTTGCAATTCCAAGAAGTAAGTCAATTCGCCAACCATACTCATCTCAATGTAGAAGACATTCACTTCACAAATTCATCAACAAGTTTTTCACAAGAAGAACAGAAAATTATGTCATCTACATAAATTTGGCAAATACGAATATTACCTTGAGACTTTTGCACAAACAAAGTCTTATCAACTTCACCTCTTTTGAATCCAAGATTGAGCAAGTATTCAGTGAGTCTTTCATCTCATGCACGTGGTGCTTGCTTCAATCCATACAATACCTTTTCAACTTATATACATAATCAAGATGATTTGGATCTTCAAACCCTTTAGGTTGTTTTACATGTACCTCTTCATTTAAGATCGCATCAAAAAGGCACTTTTTACATCAATTTGAAAAAGTTCCATACCCATGTAGCATGAACTTGCAAGCAAAAGTCGAAAAAACTCAATGCGGGCTACAAGGGCAAAGGTTTCATCAAAATCCACCCCCTCAACCTGTGTATACCCTTGAGTTACCAACCTTGCTTTGTTTCTTCTGATATTTCCTGACTCATCAGTCTTATTTTTGAAAATCCATTTTGTTCCTATAACATTACCATGACCAGGACATAGTATCAATTACCAAACATCATTTCTAGCAAACTGTTCTAACTTCTCATGCATAGCATTGAACCAAAATTCATCTTTCAAAGCTTCTTCAATCTTTTTAGGTTCACTGTTTGACACAAAGCACGTGCACAAAAATCTTACCTGAGAATACGTGGAGCTCATGCAAATCAGTTCAGCCATATTTCGATAATCCACATTTTCTTTCCTTCGGGTTTGCATATTTCCATGCACATCTCCAATGACCTGTGAGGATGGGTGATTCTTATGAATTTTCCTAGGAATATTCTTACCAGCTTCATTTACCTCACCGTCCTCATCCTCATTCTCATCAGTAAGCTGTTAAACTTTTTGTTTCTGAAGATTCTGTAGGAGGTGTTCTAACACCTTGGAAAACATCTGAATTTCCAGAATTTTCAAGGAGATCATCAACTTCGTCCTCAACAATTTTTTTCTTTACATATGAAAAATCATCAAACACAACGTTAATATACTCAAAAATAGTCCTGGTTCTTAAGTTAAACATCCTATAGGTTTGGTTATTCGATGAATATCCCAAGAATACACATTTATCACTTTTTGCATCAAACTTAGCAACATGATCTCTATCATTCAAAACATAATACACACATTTTAAAACAAGGAAATACTTAAGGTTTGGCTTCTTTCCCATGAGAATTTCATAAAAAGTCATAGTAGAACCATTTCTCAAACATACTTTATTTGAAATATGACATGAAGTATTTAAGGCTTCTACCCAAAAACCTTTTGAATGTTCTTTGAACTTAACATCACTCTTGACATTTCTTGTAGAGTCATATTCTTCCTTTCAGCAATTCCATTTTGCTGTGGGGTTTTAGGAGCAGAAAATTCATGAGAAATACCTTTCTTATCACACATACTTGCAAATGAAGAGTTTTCGAACTCCTTCGTAATATTTTAAAGAATGAATGAATAAATTTTCAAGTTATCAAACACATTAATATCATAATCACAATTTGTGTGGAGCAAAATGTTTTTTGATCGCAGTTGGATCAAACATCATCCGTTAATCGCAAAAAGAAAGAAGGGTTTAATTAGAAAAAATTATATTTAAATGCATTTATAAAATTTTTTGTTTAAAAATTTTATATTATTAAATATTTATATTTAAAATAATTTTTTTAAAAAAACTAAAAAATAAACTTGAAATTTTGTTTCGCAAAATTGTGTGTTTCATGTTTTTTCACACTTTTTCACGTTTAATATAGTCAACTTGGCCTTTTTTCACGCTTTTGTCAAAAACGTTATTATTATTAGTATTCCACGTACTTTTTCATGTGTGAAATATTATATAATCGAATAAAATAAATTAAAAAGCAATTAAAAAAATATTTTAAAACAGCAAGATAATCTCACGAGTCAACTTTTTGGCATTGATTTCATAATTAGGTCACTCATAAAATATTCTTAATTTTTATGACAAAAATATTATTTTATTTCTTTATAAATATGAGCAAGCTTTGACGGGTATCACGGATAAAGATCAGTAAGACACTCTCACAAGAGACCTAAAATTAATTAACTCAATAAAAGGTAATAACAATAGTATTAAATTTCAACAATTCAAGTTAATTACTCATATTAACCAATTTAGAAAAAATATGTTTTTTTAAATTTTTTTAAAGATTTGGAGTTAAATTCACAATGAAAGCTCCATATATATATATATATATGACCAAACAAATAATGAATATATATATATATATATATATATATAATATATATAGATAAATTTTCAGCTGCCCAACCAATGATGCTCAACTCGTCCCCTACCACTAAAACCTGATATCGTGTTTTAGTTATGCAAAAAATAAAAAAACAATTAAGGGACGAGGTGAGAAAATATTGTTGGGCAGCTGAAAATCTTATATATATATATATATATATATATATATATATATATATATATATATATATATATAAGAAAACCAAACAAATAATGCACAACAATTAATGAAGAAATGAAAAAAAAACAATTAATAAGAAAAGTAATTAATAAGAGTATCAAAGTAAATTCACAATGAATATATATATATGCACACAAAACATTTTAAAACTATATAGATTATAAATAATTATGTAATAATGAAAAAGATAACCATGTAAATTCATAATTGAATTCACATATTTATATATGTGTGTGTTGTGTAATGTAATAAAAGCATTACTAATAGTCTAATACAACTTTCCTTGCACGGGCAAATAAATTTATATATGTACATATACACACAAAACATTTTAAAACTATATAGATTATAAATAAAATGGGAGTTGAATAAAAACAGAAGTAATTGATCTACTTCAAATCCTTGATTTTGGATGGGGGGAAAACAAGTAGTCAGAAGACTATCGAATATATAAAGTAAATATAAATAAAAATAGTAACACACATGAAAAAAGCTAAGAGGCTTAAATTTGTTCTAAAAACTTGTTCATAAAGTAATAATTTTATCAGTTTAAAAAAAAATTTAATAATTTTATCCTTTTTGAACCTAAAGCAAATGAACACTAAGAACATACCAAAGATGGCAGCTGAAACCATTCAACAGAAAGTACATCGCCAAATGAAATAGTTGAAAGAACAAAAAGAAAACAAATTAATATTGGCAAAAAAAGAACCCTGAGTTGAGTAGTGTTCGTTCTACAGGAATGGAGGTAGAATCACCCATCTTCTTGGATACTTGGGTCTTCCTTCTTTTCCATCGAAAAGCTGCAACAAACGTACAGGTCAAATTCGTAAACATTTAACACACTGACAATGTCTAATGCATATTGTTAGGAATTAATCTTTACAAACTCACGAGATGATCTTTAACCCAAAACACACCAATCTTTAGGAATCCCAACTCAAAACCAGCACTTAACAGAAAATCAAGACAATAAGCAATAAAAGAATCAACAACAGAGTTACGTGGTTCGGCTATGAACCAGCCTACATCCACGGGAGGGTATTCTTTTATTCAAACAACAATTCCAGATACAAGTCTTTCTTTGCGTGCCTCGAAATACAATTACAAAGAGATTTACTCAGATGAGGAATACAGAACAATCTTCCAGAGATTTACTTCCCTCTTTGTGTTCTTTCTTGTTCTTCAGCTGATCCTCTCGTAATCTTCCTTTTCGATTCTTGAAGGAAACTCTCCAATCTGATAAGTTGTGTTCTTAGCTCTGTACCCTCTCAACTGTCGACTGTTTCCTCTTTATAGAGTTTGTTGGACAGTTTTGAGACTTTATTTTAACCGGTCTCTGAACTTGGATTTCCCTTTAACTTTGCTATTGATATAGACTCTCCAAGCCCAAGTCCAATACCCGGCCCACTGAATTTTTAACTCATCAACATTTGCAGACATTCTTCTACAAATCTCCACCTTGTCTGTCATGTTGTATACCCTCCACATTTCCTGCTAATCATGCAGCATCTATGTTTATTACCCCAATTAAGTTCAGACATAGCTTAAACTTAGATTGAGGTAATGATTTTGTAAGCGCATCAGATGGATTCTCCTCAGTACTGATCTTTACCACCTTGACATCTCCACTTGCAATGACATCCCTTACAAAATGAAGCTTAACATCAATATGTTTCGACCTTTCATGAAACATTTGGTGTTTAGATAGGTGAATGGCACTTTGATTATCACAATGGACTTCAATCATTTCTTGTTTAAAACCAAGTTCAGTTATCAGCCCTTTCAACCACAGTGCTTCTTTGATTCCCTCTGTTACTGCTATATATTCTGCTTCTGTAGTGGATAAAGCAACAACAGGTTGTTGTACTGACTTCCAGCTTATAGCAGTTCCATAGGCCGTGAATACAAGTCCAGTAAGTGACTTCCTTGTATCAAGATTTCCAGCATAATCTGCATCAACAAAACCCTCCAGAAATTTAGAGTGAATTTCCCTTTTCTGAAATAGCAGTCCCATGTTAACTGATCCCTTTAAATATCTCAGTGTCCATTTCAGAGCATCCCAATGAGGTCTTCCAGGATTTGCCATGAATCTTGATACTACACTCATGGCATGACCTAAATCTGGTCTACTGCAAATCATAGCATACATAATGCTTCCAACTCCACTTGCATAAGGAATTGAGGCCATAGATTCCTTTTCATCAAAACCTTCTGGAGATTGGTTTGATGACAGCTTGAATTGTTGACCAAGTGGAGTTGTTACTGGCTTAGATTCATGCATATTAAACTTCTGCAGTACTTTTCTTAGATATGAACTTTGATTCAAAAACAGATTCTTCTTCTGTCTGTTTCTATGTATCTCCATGCCTAAAATCTTCCTTGCTTCTCCAAGATTTTTCATATCAAATTCTGAGCTGAGTTCATTCTTTAGTTTTTCAATATCAGCTTTACTCTTACTTGCTATGAGCATGTCATCCACATAAAGGAGCAAATAGGTAAAACTGAGATCTTCTTGCTGTTTAAGGTACACACAACTGTCATAGCAGCTCCTCTTGAAGTTTATCTTCTTCATGAATTCATCAAACTTCAAATACCATTGTCTAGGGCTTTGCTTCAATCCATAGAGAGATTTCTGAAGTTTACAGACTTGATTCTTCTCTTTTCTATCCAAATAACCTTCAGGTGGTTCCATTAAAATTTGTTCCTCTAGGTCACCATGGAGAAAAGCTGTCTTCACATCAAGTTGTTCTAACTCCCAATCCAGTTGTGTGACTATAGCCAATATAAGTCTTATTGAGCTATGCTTCACAACCGGTGAGAAGATCTCACTGTAGTCAATCCCTTCAAGTTGTGAGTAGCCTTTTGCTACCACTCTTGCCTTAAACTTAAGTTTGCTTTCAGAGGTAGCATCTTCCTTAACCTTATAAATCCACTTACAGCCCAGAACTCTTTTATCTTTTGGCCTTTCTACTAGTTTCCAAGTGTTGTTCTTGTGTAGTGAATCAAGTTCCTCATTCATAGCCAACTGCCAGTTTCTTTTGTGCTTGCTGATCATAGCTTCCTTGAATGAGGAGGGTTCATCAAACTCAATCTTTTCGGCAGTACTTAGTGCATAGGAGACTATATCAGCATCTGCAAATCTTATAGGAGGTTTTATCTCCCTTCTTTGCCTATCTCTGGCCAACCTATAAGATTTTGGTTGATCTGTACCCTGAGTTTTATCACTGCCTTGAGTTATTTCCTGAGTTTCTGTAATCTGTTGATCAGTTGTTATAGGTTTTTCTACCTCAGGAAGCTCCACCTCAACTTGTGATACCCCTTGGTTTTCTTCTGCAACCTTAAGTTCTGCCCTTTTAAGATTGTATCCATCCTTGACTCATCAAAAGTCACATCCCTTGAATTAAAACATCTCGGACCAGTAGCCTCTAGATTCCAGACTTTAAATCCCTTCACGCCTTCTGGATATCCTATGAAAATACACTTTAGAGCTCTTGGTTCCAGCTTATCTTGCTTTGTATGTGCATAGGCTAAGCAACCAAACACTCTAAGGTGAGAGTAATCAGCTGGAACTCCATTCCAAGCTTCCATAGGAGTCATTTGACTTAAACCACTTGCAGGGCACCTGTTGATAAGATAGGTTGCTGTTGCAAGAGCTTCACCCCAGAAAGTTTTTGGTAATCCAGCATTCAATAGTAAACACCTTATTCTTTCCAACAGGGTACGGTTCATTCTCTCAGCCACTCCATTTTGTTGTGGGGTATGTGGCACAGAAAAATGTCTTGTGATGCCCTTCTTGCTGCACAGATCTTTGAACTCTTTTGAGAGAAATTCCAAACCATTGTCTGTCCTCAAATACTTCACTTTATATTCTGTTTTATTTTCCATGTTCACCAACCATTCTTTGAACTTTAGAGCAGCTTCATCCTTTGACTTGAGCAGATAAGTCCAGACCCTTCTTGTATGGTCATCAATGATGGATATAAAGTATCTACTGCCTCCATGTGTGAGAGTTTTCGAAGGGCCCCATAGATCAGAGTGTATGTATTCCAGTGGTTTGGAAGATGTATGTTTTCCTTTTTCAAACTTTACCCTCTTTGCTTTTCCTAGAACACAGTAATCACAAAAATCAAGACCTTTCACCTCATCACCACAGAGTAGACCTTGTTTTGATAGTTCCATCAATGCCTTCTCACTTGCATGACCAAGCCTCATATGCCATAGGTTAGATCTTGCTTGCATTTGATGAATAAGAGCTGACCCTCCAATGACTGTCTTTGCTTGTAGGATGTATAATGAGTTTTTTCTCTGCCCTTCATCACTACAAGAGCACCCCTGGAAACCTTGATTATTCCATTTTCAGATTTGAAACTATATCCTCCTGATTCCAGGGTTCCTAAAGAGATTAGATTTCTCTTTAATTCAGGAACATATCTTACATCTTTTAGTATCCTTTCCTCACCATTATCCATCTGTAATCTGACAGTACCAACTCCTTTGACCAGGCAGGATTTATCATTTCCCAGCAACACCATTCCTTGATCTGATTCACTTAGTTCCTCAAACCAGCCCTTGGTTGGACACATATGATAAGTGCAACCCGAGTCTAGGATCCAGACATTTTTCATATCATTGTCAGTCATGACAAGAGCCTCTGCACTGTCATAACCATCAGTTACAACAGCAGCCCCTGCACCATCTTTAGGTTTGTCAAAGAACCTCTTCTTCTTTTCAGGACAGTCTCTTTTAAAATGTCCTTCTTTGTGGCATATGAAACACTTGTACTTCGTTTTGCTCTTAGAACGAGCTCTGGATTTATATGAACTTTGAACCCTCTTTTCTGGCCTACCCCTTATATTCAAGCTTTCACTTAGAGACTCACCATTTGCTTGGATCTTTCTTTGCAATTCCTTCGACTGAATTGCTGACTGGACTTCATCCAGGGATATGGATTGGTCTCTGCCATACAACATGGCATCCTTGAAGTTTTCATAAGACTTAGGTAGAGCATTGAGTAATATAAGAGCTTTGTCCTCATCTTCGAGTTTGACTTCAACATTTTCAAGATCATCAAGGATCTTGATAAACTCCTCAATCTGATCCTCAATCCCTTTTCCATCTTGAAATCTAAAAGAGTACAATCGCTGCTTCATATAGAGTCTGTTTGCTAATGACTTTGTCATGTAAATGCTTTCCAGTTTAAGCCACATTGCACAGGCCGATTGTTCTCTGGAAACTTCCCTCAATGGCTTATCCCCTAGACACAAGATGATAGCACATTGAGCCTTTTCTAGAACATCAGCCCTTTCCTTCTCATTCAAAAAAGATGACATCTCCTCCTTTGATTTCAAAGCTTCTCCAAGACCTTGCTGAACCAGAATAGCTTTCATCTTAATTCTCCACAGGGCAAAATCATTCTTTCCCGTGAACTTCTCTATATCGAATTTCATTAATC
This sequence comes from Henckelia pumila, assembly GCF_033568475.1. Lineage (NCBI taxonomy): Eukaryota > Viridiplantae > Streptophyta > Magnoliopsida > Lamiales > Gesneriaceae > Henckelia > Henckelia pumila. The sequence continues at coordinate 231,477,315 of NC_133123.1, forward strand.
CCATTGCATCCAAGATTCCCACGGACGGCGCCACTGTTAGGAATTAATCTTTACAAACTCACGAGATGATCTTTAACCCAAAACACACCAATCTTTAGGAATCCCAACTCAAAACCAGCACTTAACAGAAAATCAAGACAATAAGCAATAAAAGAATCAACAACAGAGTTACGTGGTTCGGCTATGAACCAGCCTACATCCACGGGAGGGTATTCTTTTATTCAAACAACAATTCCAGATACAAGTCTTTCTTTGCGTGCCTCGAAATACAATTACAAAGAGATTTACTCAGATGAGGAATACAGAACAATCTTCCAGAGATTTACTTCCCTCTTTGTGTTCTTTCTTGTTCTTCAGCTGATCCTCTCGTAATCTTCCTTTTCGATTCTTGAAGGAAACTCTCCAATCTGATAAGTTGTGTTCTTAGCTCTGTACCCTCTCAACTGTCGACTGTTTCCTCTTTATAGAGTTTGTTGGACAGTTTTGAGACTTTATTTTAACCGGTCTCTGAACTTGGATTTCCCTTTAACTTTGCTATTGATATAGACTCTCCAAGCCCAAGTCCAATACCCGGCCCACTGAATTTTTAACTCATCAACATTTGCAGACATTCTTCTACACATATAAAAGCCGACGTTGATAATTTTCAATCAAGATCACCTGAGATGGTTTTTATTTATTTATAAGTATTTGTTTTCTAATCTAGCTAATTCTCAAAATATACATCACATACAGGAAATTAAAATGAAAATATATAGATTCTATACACAAAGAATATCCATGCATGATATTATACGCCATAGGTGAGCCTGAGCCAAGATGAGATGATTATCATATCAAACCTTAATTTTGTTACTAAATATAATTCTAATGGATAATACCTAGAGATACATAAGAATATGCTGCGTCGAAATGTTACCTTTTCGAGACGGCGGTGTTTAACAAGGGCCCAGTCCGTCATTTTGGCAGCACCAACCACCATGAAGACATAACCTGCAATGGTTTGTGTTGCGACGTTGAAGCCTAGCCACTGATAAATCTCGGTCGTGTAGTTTGCACAGGTAACTAAGTTGAACAAAAAGCCACGTGGTATTTGGTAGCCGCCACTTGCATCAGAACCCCGAAGATTTCTCAACATGAGGTGACAATAGAAGTTTGAAATTTGACAAAGCAAACCGAACCCAAAACCAATCTTCATCTGGAGATCATTGACAGGTGTGTACAGTGGGTGATTGACATAATATGCAATCCAAGCACCAAAAGTCCAGTAATAAGCACAGTTTCGGAAGACATTTGCAATTGGTGAAGTTGCATGACTAAAGCGATGAACCAAAAAGGTTTCCATAATACGTTTGAAGTAATGGAAACACCAGTAATACATGGCATATGTCTGAACTTGGTGAATGACACGCTCCTCCTTGTAGCCAAAGAAACGGTACACGGGATAGTAGTAGAAAATAGGATAGAGAATCAGCGGACCCAAATACTCCCAGAAGAAAAGGGTACTGTACTTAACTTGTGGACCCAAATCCTTAAAAACTACAATGAATTGGTCATTGTTCCCATCAGTGTACTCTTTCAGACTCTTTTTATAGTTAAGGACAATGGGTTTCTCCTTCGATCCGGGTGGGAGAGGGAGGGTCAATCGCTGTCTTGCGGGATAGAATTTTTTTGCTGTTGGCAGAATACAAAGTATATATTAGAGCACCAGGCAAATGAGGAAAAACAACAAAATAAAAAAGAATATTAAAATAAACCATGAAGAGCTCTCTAATTGAACTATCGATTAATGGGTGTTCTATCATTCAATGGCACAACCACATAAAACAAATAACGTATATAAGTTCTGTTGTGCAAAATCAAATAAAATAGAATCACAACAGTTTCTAGCTAAGGACCCAATACAATTAAGAGATAGAATATTTCATTTCACGTCTATAAAAGATTCCAACCAGTTTACATGTTTATTGCAACATAACTCCCAATTCTCTGAGTTTGCATAGTTCCTCTGTTATATCATCTTATAAGACCATATGTATCAATCCCAAGAGATCTTTTAAGCCCTTCTCTTTTCCCATTTACCAATTTAGCTAGCTTATAATGCAGCATTATTGGATTGTAATCCAAACTTGTGGCTGATGAATGCGCCTTTATATATGTTCATGAAAGACAAGATGCAAAATAAATAAACACAATAAACTCATCAAATCATCCCAAATCAAAGTAATAAGATAAAACAAAATACATGCAACTTACTTCGCTTGTAAATCGCCTCCTGCAAATCAGCAACAGTGGGCTGCAATCAACACCAAATCACAAGCTTAATATTTTGAACACAACCCCTGTTCTATATCAATGACTAAGCCACGAGACTAAAGATTCGAACCCAAATTCTCAAAAACAGAACAATCAATAGAGCATGCAGACAAAAACATCCACACAAAGTCGAAATCAAGAAAGAGGACGAAGCTAGAACACACCGAATCACTGAGCTCCAAGCCTCCCTTCACGAATTCTCGCCCGCTACGAGTGGTGACGGTCACCTTCATCTTGCTGTTCTTCGCTTCTTTCTCCCCTAGCAAGATCTGAATTCGGAAACACTCCGAGATGGGCATATTTATGAAGGAGCTGATGACTGCATGGGAAATGTGTTGGTGCTAATAAATGCCTCTATTACGTCACCAAATTCAATTTATCCGGAAAATTGTCATAAAATCTGCAAAAGTAAACGTAAATTTTTTGTCAAACATGCATTTGAGCTTCCTAACACACATTATTTTTTTATTTGAACTTTCCATATGTGTATATTTATATATTTACCGTGTTTGTCTTCTTCTCAAAGTGGTTTAAACTTTCTCTCTCCTATATTGCATTGTGCATTTCATCCTAAGATTTTTTTAAGGATCATGCTACATGTACAAATTGGATTACAAGTTGGTTTACAAATTGCATTTGTAATTACAAAACTATCCTCCATATCTTTTTGAAAGATTTTTTTCAAATAAAGTATAGAAATAATTTTGTCAATTCAATTGTATTTTGTAACCCAACTTGTGATGTCATTTGTACATATAGCATTTTCCTTTTTTTAAACTATTTTAAGGGTAATGTTACATGTACACGAAGGATTACACGTTGGGTTACATAATGCACTTAAAATTATATGATTATCCTACATGCATTTTTGAAAGCTGGTTGTGTTATTTGTAATTTTGTCTCAAATGATGTTTTATCCTCCCATCATAATTCATAGTTCACTATATTTTCAACTAATTTTCCTTTTTCTATGTGTATAATAATAAAGTATAAACACATGATTGTGTACTCCCAGAGTTCATCAATGATCAATGTCTCCAACACTTTAACCAGCTAAGAAAGGCCTTATCCTTTTCCACATTCAACAACTGAGCCTAAAGTAAAAAGATGGGAATGATATTATCAAAGAATCGCAAGAGAAAAGAGCCAGTTACCAAGGGAGAGAACAACAAGGGTCTAGTCAGAAGAGGCCATACGAAGCCCCAACTCAGAGGAGACCGCAGCAGCAGCAGCGCCAAAACCCCAATCAGGCGCGACCTCAGGGACAGAATCAGCCGAACGCCAATGTTCCAAGGTCGGCGAATGCACCTATTTGTCAAAAGTGTGGGAAGTCACCCTCAGGTCAATGCATGCTTGGGACCAATACTTGCTTTCTTTGCAAGAAGCCAGGGCATTTCGCCAAGGATTTGCCTGCAGTCTAAGGATCCTATCAGGGGAAGAGTGTTTCCTATGACTCACGATCAGGTTGACCCAGATTCTACAATTGTCAAAGGTATGATCCATATCGCTGGTTTACCTGCTTTCGTGTAGATTGATTCAGGAGCTACGCACTCTTTTATATCTGTTAATTTTATGATGAAAATGGGGGTTTTGCCGGATGAATCTATTTCGAAATTTTGTGTGTCGTTACCCTCAGGAGAAGAATTGGAAAGTAGTAGTGTGGTAAGAAATTGCAAGGTTTAGATGCAGAGTCTAGTTTTGTGTGCAGATTTTATTGTTTTGAAAATGGTGGATTTCGATGCGATTTTTGGGATGGACTGGTTGTCTCGGAATGAGGCTATTATTGACTGAAAATGGAAAACTGTCTCATTGAAAGATCAGAACGGGAAACCATTTGCGTTCTGCACTACCTCTAAGAAGAGCGCACCAGGTATGATTTCTACAGGAACAGCCTGGAAATTATTGAGTAATGGGTGTACAGGCTTTCTTGCGAGTCTAATTGGTGATTTGGAGATACAGCGACCGAAACTTGTGGAAGTGGAGGTAGTGAAGGACTTTCCAGAAGTTTTTCCCGATGTCAGGGAAGTCGAATTTGGGATAGAATTGTTTCCTGGAACTAAGCCAGCTTCTAAGGCACCGTACAGATTGGCACCGAACGAGATGAAAGAATTGAAGGATCAGTTGCAGGAATTACTGGATAAGGGGTTCATCAGACCGAGTGTATCGCCTTGGGGTGCACCGGTGTTGTTCGTCAAAAAGAAAGATGGGTCAATGAGATTGTGCATTGACTACAGAGAACTGAACTGAGTTACAGTGAAGAACAGGTATCCTTTGCCCAGAATAGACGACTTGTTCGACCAATTGCAAGGGGCAGAGGTGTTCTCAAAAATTGATCTGCGATCAGGTTACCATCAGCTGAAGGTAAAGGATGCAGATGTGTAGAAGACAGAATTCAGGACTCGCTATGGCCACTATGAGTTCTTGGTAATGCCGTTTGGGTTGACCAGCTGTGTTCATAGATTTGATGAACAGGGTGTTTCAACCTTTCTTGGATCAGTTTGTCATAGTCTTCATAGATGACATATTGATATATTCTCGCAGTAGGGAGGAGCATCATCAGCACTTGGCTACGGTGTTGCAAATTTTGAAAGAAAAGCAACTGTATGCTAAGTACAGTAAGTGTGAATTCTGGCTGGAGCAGATTTCATTTTTGGGTAATATAGTTTCAGCTAAGGGGATTGAGGTGGATCCGTCGAAGGTGGAAGCGGTTCGTAATTGGGCTGCCCCGGAGAATGCTACAGAAATACGAAGTTTCTTGGGTTTAGCAGGCTACTACAGGAGATTTATTCAAGACTTCTCCAAGATAGCCCTACCACTGACTTCCTTAACTCAAAAAGGTGTGAAGTTTGTGTGGTCAGAACAATGTGAGAAGAGCTTTACAGAATTGAAGGAAAGACTGATTTCAGCACCAGTGCTAGCAATTCCCGAAGGCATGGGTCGCTTTGTGGTTTATACCGATGCTTCTAAGAGTGGATTAGGAGCTGTGCTAATGCAGGATGATAAAGTAATAGCATATGCATCTCAACAGCTGAAGGTCCATGAGAGTAATTACCCGACTCATGATCTTGAGTTGGTGGCAGTTGTTTTTGCTTTGAAGCTATGGAGAGACTACTTGTACGGCGAAAGGTATCAGATTTTCACTGATCACAAAAGCCTAAAATATTTTTTCATTCAGAAGGAGTTGAATATGAGGCAGAGGCGATGGCTGGAATTAGTGAAGGACTACGACTGTGACATTAGCTACCATCCTGGTAAGGTTAATGTTGTAGCAGATGCCTTGATTCACAAGTCTGCAACATTGAACCAATTGACAGTGCAGCAGGAGTTGATTGCTGAATTTGAACGTATGAGTTTGGAGGTATTTGAACCAATGGAGGTATGCACTCTAGCAAATTTAACAGTAGTACCTAGTTTGCTTGAGAGAATCAGAGTAGGCCAAGCTTCTGATGAACAGTTGACGTTGTGGAGGAACAGAGATGAAGCCAAGGGTGGTACATTGTACACTGTCAAAGATGGAATTGTTCATCACCGAGGTAGAATGTGGGTGCCAGCAGTAGACTCATTGAGAGTGGAAGTGATGACTGAAGCCCATACTGTTCCATATTCCATTCATCCAGGAAGTACGAAAATGTATAAGGATCTGCAATCCTTATATTGGTGGCCAGGTATGAAGAAGGATATCGTAGAATTTGTGAGTGAATGTTTGACTTGTCAACAGGTAAAAATTGAGCATCAAAGGCCAGCGGGACTCCTAAAACCCTTGCCAATACCCACATGGAAGTGGGAAGATGTCACTATGGATTTCATAGTAGGATTGCCAGTCTCACCGCGAAGGATGAACTCGATTTGGGTGATAGTTGACAGGTTAACTAAGTTAGCTCATTTTATTCCAGTCAGGAATAACTTCTCGATGAATCAGTATGCAGAGCTGTACATTCGAGAAATTGTCAGATTGCATGGAATTCCAGCGAGGATAGTATCTGACAGGGATCCTAAGTTCACTTCAAACTTTTGGGGAAGTTTACATAGAGGATTGGGAACAAAGCTAGCTTTCAGTACAGATTTCCACCCTCAGACAGATGTTCAGTCAGAACGAGTGATCCAAATACTCGAAGACATGTTGAGAGCTTGTATGATCAACTTTGGATGGAATTGAGAATCGAAATTACCTTTAGTGGAGTTTATTACAACAATAGTTATCAAGCAACTATTGGCATGGCTCCTTATGAGGCATTGTATGGGAGAAGGTGTAGAACTCCCTTGCACTGGGATGAAGTTGGAGAGAGAGCTGTTTTGGGACCAGATATAGTGACTCAAACGGTGGATGTAATAGCTAAGATCAGAGACAGAATGTTGACAGCTCAAAGTCGACAGAAAAGTTACGCCGACCAGCGACGTAGAGATTTGGAGTTTGAAGTAGGTGACCATGTATTTTTAAAGGTGTCACCATGGAAAGGTGTTATGAGATTTGGAAAAAAGGGTAAATTGAGTCCAAGATATATAGGAACTTTTGAGATCCTAGAAAAAGTTGGGGCTCGAGCTTACCGAGTAGCACTACCACCCAACTTGGGAGGTGTCCACAATGTCTTCCATATCTCTATGCTAAGGAAGTATATGGCAAATCCTTCTCATGTTATCCGCCATGAGCCAGTGAAATGGACGCCAGACTTGTCCTACGAGGAGATGCCTGTTCAAATCTTGGACAGACAAGTTCGTAGGTTGAGAAACAGAGAGATTCCAATGGTGAAAGTTTTATGGAGCAACCAGTTGGTTGAAGAAGCTACTTGGGAAACAGAACAAGATATGCAAACACGCTATCCTGAACTGTTTGGTAAGTCAAATTTCGAGGACGAAATTCTTTTAAGGAGGGTAGAGTTGTAAGGTCTAAAAAGTCCACTAGCTTAATCACGATTAATTGATTTACTTATATGATTTAATGCATGTTATTTATAATATTAATTGTTATGTGAATTATGTGTTATATTATTTTTTTAAAAGTTTTAGGTTGGGTTTAATTTTGGGTCATAGGGACGAGCTTAGCCTTGAAACGAGTTAAGAAAAATATTTTAAGTAAAGTTAGTAGATGCAGAAGTATTTTATTGAGAGAGTACAAATTTTAAAAAATTTTAAGTGTAACTAATGGGCCGTGTTGGAGCCCATTAGTCACAGAAGAAAATCGTTCCGAAGTTTTCTGAACTTTCATTTGAACGCTTACTCTTCTTTCTCAAAATCTCTCTCAAACACTGCAATCTCCAAGCTAGGGTTCTTTGGCTTCTCAAGGCTAGATCGTTCCGCAGTCCAGGTTAATCCCAATCAGACGATCCAGGCAAGTTTTTACTGTTTTAAACCCATTCAAGAATATAGTTATTTTCAAGATAAAACCCTAGGTGTTTGATTGATGATCTATGAATGTTTTCTTGAAAATTTCTATGAGTATGTTGCTTGATTGTGATACGTGAAGCATTCATGAGGTGTTCGGTTCATGTTTATTGAGTTTTGAAAGTTTTGAATGAAATATATCAGATTTTTGGGTAAAAGTAGTTTTGAAGATTTTTAATTCAACATCTTTGAAATGATTGATGTATTGGTACAAGTTATTTTGAGATTATGATGTTATTGAATGGTATTTTTTATGAAGAAACGTCCCAAAGCATTGTGGGTTTTGAAGAAAGTGCAGAAAAGATCAGTTTTCGGAATCAGACGCCGCGACGGCGCGCCTGAGCTGCGAAATCTCTGCGCACAGACGGCGCGCCCGTGCTACTAAGTAGCGTGCCCGCGCCGCTTTGTCGCATGAAGTGCGAGCGGGCGGCGCGCCTGCGCTGCTTTGCCGGATCGAGCGAGGCTCTGGAAAGTTTTTAAAAATTTTTTTTTTTTTTAGCTCTTGGTTTGTATTATTTTCTTTTGTTGATTAATTGTTTTATTAATCATTAATTTCCCTAAGACAAGATTAGTAACCCAAGGTCTTCACAACAGGTAGGGCTGGCGCGCCCGCGCTGTTGAGACAGAGCGGCCGCGCCTCAGGCTCGATTTTCCCACCCCATTTTATGAGTTTTTGAGTCCTAAAAATCATGATTTTGATACTTTAATGTATTTAAATTATTTTAAAGAATGTTCATGAAGAATTTTAAAGTTTTCAAGGTCCGAAACGGATGGAATGCCTCACGTGGATCAGTCAAGTTATGTATTGCATGATTATGTGATTTTCTCATGAAATGTTTTGACGGATTTTAAGCATGTAGCATCACGAGAAACTTTATGAGCATGTACGAGATTTATGAAATGACATGATAAGATGAATGATATGATGCATGGAAAATATTTTGATGATTTATGAGTCTTGTGGTGATTATATGGGGCATGCACTTCGGGTTGAGCTCCGGAGCGACTATCCAAACATGGCTAACAGGATGATTATACGGGGTATGTACTTCGGGTTGAGCTCCGAAGCGGCTATCCAAAGAATGAAAGTTTATGGGCGTAATGCCATATGCTTGTTGATCAACTGGAAACTATGAATAACTCGTTATGACGGTTAGCACACTACTCATACTTCATCTCCCCAAATATTTTTATGATATGGCTATATTAAAGTTATGTTTATTGCATGGGAGTTTAAGTTAATGTTTTCCTTTTAAAGTTAGAAAATTCTTTTCTGCATGCTTTTGCTGAGTCTTTCGATTCACTATACTTGAATGGTGCAGGTAATGATGATGTGGATGCTTTTATTGATGATTATGTGGGCGGACATGAAGAAGAGGTAGGAGTCGGTCCAACGGGCAATGCATGAGTGTGAATGCTTTAGAATGGAAGATGTTTTAAACCTTTTTATTTGATGAGAGACAAACAAGTTTTAATTTTTTTTTAGTTGATGGCCATGTTTTGGCAAATATTTTTAGATGCTATTTTATTTTGTGCACATTTTATACACTATTTTAATAAATAAGATGATGCTTCCGCAAAGTTTTTATTTTTACCAAATTTTTAAGTAAGTATGCTTGAGTAACGTTTAGAATGAGAAATTGGGACCTTACATTTGTAACTTGACCACCAGTGATGACAATGGTCATCACATCCAAGTACGGTAGAGCAGCATCATCAGCAGTAAGTGTCTGAAGAAAACCATTAATCACTGCAGGACTAAATGAAAAAAACTGTCCCCTCACATATACTCTCCCATATTTGACAAATTTTGGATCCTTCATTGCTTCAGTTAAATTACAGTAAAATTCGAGCACAAGCTTCCTACATTAAGGAGCAGCTATGGTGACAGTAGCAAGAATATTTTTCACCTCAAAAAATCTGACCATATTATGAGCTTCATAGGTTATCAGATCAATATTATGCTCTTCAAGGAATTCCCGATTGGCATAGTTTTGCCAATCGTCAGCAATTTTCTCTGAGTAAAAATAGGAGGAGTAAGACTAATTTACCCGATAATCTTCAGCTAAGGTGTTGTCCAGAATGTCAGCAACACCTTCGTCAACATCTTCCTCAGAGGCATCATAATCTGAATCTTCTCCTAACTCAGCTTCAACATCAGAGTCTTTACTTGACTCAGTAGAAGAATCAGCATTGTTTGGATGGTTGTCAGCTTACTCTTATAACATATCTACATCAAGTTCATCCTCGGAATCGTGAGGAGACACAACAGCTTTCTGACCTTTTGCTTGCTACAAACTAGCCATTAACTTGGCTATGGAAGCTTCTTCATCATAAAAAAAACAAGAGGAATAGTGTTGGATGGTTCTTCATAAACAGAAACAGATGCACATGCATCTTTAGCAACAACAGGTGCAATGGGAGTCTCAAACTCAGTAGAATTAGTACCAGAAGAGGAATCATCCTCTGATTTACTTTCAGCAGCTAACGGAATCGGGATAGCATCATCAGTCGGTCCCTGTGTACTTGTTCTTTCCCCTTTTACGAGGCACGAGCTTGAAATCCTCATCTGAGCTAGCATCACCAGAGGAATATTCGGTGTCCACCAGAGAGGGTCGAGATGATTGGCCTTTACCACGAAATCTCTTCGAAGCAGTGTTGTCGGGATTGTATCCATCCTGTCGCTTGGAACGACGAGTCAATGGTTTTGGGGAAAACACCTCGTTTAGTACGGACATATCTGGCAGATCTTCAACGTCCAGAGCATTTCCAGGTTCTCCTGGAGCATAGAATCCAAAGGAGAATGTTCCTCAGTAATAAGAACAATAGCCTGCTCAATCACGGGGTGTGGTGACTGAGGTGTTGTCACACCTTGAGCAGCATCTTCCTTAAATCTCATCTCAGAGCGGATATCGTGAGAATCAAATTGATTTCTCGCCATTGAATTTGCGAGAGTAAAATCAAAGGGAAAGTTAGGGAAGAAAAACAGGGGCTAAGATATATGAGAGAGATAGAGGAGGAAAATAATAAGAATACGATATTCCAAGAATAGAGAATCACTCAATATAAACCAATTCACTCCTTCTCTCCAAATCACAATCGAATTGACAGCTTCCCCAACGGTAGAATTTTCTCCAACGGTAAAAATTTCAAACTTAATTAAGCCAACAAATTTTTTTGTTTTTGGTAATAATCTGGGTCCAAATATTTTTACCAAAAGTTACCAAATTTAAACTCTTCATCGAAATATAACACCACTGAAAACAAAATCAATCACAATCAAACTCAAAATTTCAGTGGATAAGGCAAAATACTAAAGTTTTGTTCGATCAGAATGCCTAAACTTTCTGTCATAAATATTCACACAAAATAATATGCATGTCCTAAATATGACTAAAATAGAGTGTAAACAAAATGTAAAATGCAATCACATGCAAAAAATATGTTGACAAGTGAGGTGTTATCCACGATGTTGGCAACATCTTACAGCAACACTCAAGGATCCTTAAAAATTTTATTTTCGACAGCAATTAAATTTATTATTACAGAAGTGGTAGCCTGCACGCTAAAGAAACGATCTTCTTTGGACCCTTTTATGTAGCCTTTTCCATTTGCTTCTGATTTTCAATCAAATTTGATGATAGAGGTGATTACTTTTAACCTTTTTGTTATTTTGAGTTTCTAAAAATTTGCGAAATCACTTTTCACTTGGGACAGGATAATTGAATATACGAACATCCCTCCATAACTCAGTGATTTAGTCAGAACTCGATATCAATTAATTCTTATTAAACTGTAAAACATTTTTACAGAGAATCCTAAGTAAAAACTTGTCAATGGTTACAAAGTATCAAACACTTCACAAAACAGAATGAATGCATAAATGCAGAATGCCTAATGATCCTAAAGATGAACATGCATGAAAAAGTGTTGTCTCAGGTGTTGAAACACTCAAGACAACATCTCAGTTCTGTCTATAATGCACACACACTGAGAGAATTCCTTAAATTGAAAAACCTCTCAAAATCCAATGCTTTTGTGAATATATCAGCCAATTGGTTATTAGTTCCAACAAACTCAATAAAGATCATGCCTTTCTCGACCAAATCTTGAATGAAGTGATGTCTAATGTCAATGTGTTTGGTTTGAGAGTGTTGTACTGGATTTTTGGAAATATCAATGACAACGAGAATTATCACAGTACACTATGGGAGTGTTGCTTTTAATTCCATAATCATTCAACTTTTGATTCATCCATAGGAATTGAGAGCAACACCTTCCAACAACTACATATTCAAATTCGACTGTTGAAAGAGAAACACAGTTTTTTTTTCTTACTATACCATGACACTAAATTATTTTTCAAGTAGAAACATTCTCCTGAAGTTCTCTTTCTCTCATCTATATCCCCAGCCCAGTCAGCATCATTAAACCCAAACAGTTTTGAATTGGTGTCTTTAGTGTACCACAAACCCAAATTCAAAGTACCTTCCACATATTTCAATATTCTTTTTACGACCTTAAGGTGTGTAACTTTTGGGTTAGACTGGTATCTCGCACACAAACAAACACTAAACATGATATCAGGTCTAGTAGCACTCAAATATAGAAGACTTCGAATCATGCTTCTGTAGAGGGTGTTGTCAACACATTCGGCAACATCGTCCCTCGAAAGTTTTTCACTAGACCGCATAAGTGTACGCATGTGTTTAGAGTTGTCATTCAATAACTTTTTCACTAAATTTTTAGCATACTTACTCTGACACAAAAATATCCTATCATGCATTTGTTTCACTTGCAATTCCAAGAAGTAAGTCAATTCGCCAACCATACTTATCTCAATGTAGAAGACATTCACTTCACAAATTCATCAACAAGTTTTTCACAAGAAGAACAGAAAATTATGTCATCTACATAAATTTGGCAAATAAGAATATTACCTTGAGACTTTTGCACAAACAAAGTCTTATCAACTTCACCTCTTTTGAATCCAAGATTGAGCAAGTATTCAGTTAGTCTTCCATATCATGCACGTGGTGCTTACTTCAATTCATACAATGCCTTTTCAACTTATATACATAATCAAGATGATTTGGATCTTCAAACCCTTTAGGTTGTTTTACATGTACCTCTTCATTTAAGATCGCATCAAAAAGGCACTTTTTACATCAATTTGAAAAAGTTCCATTCCCATGTAGCATGAACTTGCAAGCAAAAGTCGGAAAAACTCAATTCGGGCTACAAGGGCAAAGGTTTCATCAAAATCCACCCCCTCAACCTGTGTATACCCTTGAGTTACCAACCTTGCTTTGTTTCTTCTGATGTTTCCTGACTCATCAGTCTTATTTTTAAAAATCCATTTTGTTCCTATAACATTACCATGACCAGGACATAGTATCAATTACCAAACATCATTTCTAGCAAACTGTTCTAACTTCTCATGCATAGAATTGAACCAAAATTCATCTTTCAAAGCTTCTTCAACCTTTTTGGGTTCACTGTTTGACACAAAGCACGTGCACGAAAATCTTACCTGAGAATACGTGGAGCTCATGCAAATCAGTTCAGCCATCTTTCGATAATCCACATTTTCTTTCCTTCGGGTTTTGCATATCTCCATGCACATCTCCAATGACCTATGAGGATGGGTGATTCTTATGAATTTTCCTAGGAATATTCTTACCAGCTTCATTTACCTCACCGTCCTCATCCTCATTCTCATCAGTAAGCTGTTCAACTTTTTGTTTCTGAAGATTCTGTAGGAGGTGTTGTAACACCTTGGAAAACATCTGAATTTCTAGAATTTTCAAGGAGATCATCAACTTCGTCCTCAACAATTTTTTTCTTTACATATGAAAAATCATCAAACACAACGTTAATATACTCAAAAATAGTCCTGGTTCTTAAGTTAAACATCCTATAGGCTTGGTTATTCGATGAATATCCCAAGAATACACATTTATCACTTTTTGCATCAAACTTAGCAACATGATCTCTATCATTCAAAACGTAATACACACATTCAAAAACAAGGAAATACTTTAGGTTTGGCTTCTTTCCCATGAGAATTTCATAAAAAGTCATAGTAGAACCATTTCTCAAACATACTCTATTTGAAATATGACATGAAGTATTTAAGGCTTCTGCCCAAAAACCTTTTGAATGTTCTTTGAACTTAACATCACTCTTGACATTTCTTGTAGAGTCATATTCTTCCTTTCAGCAATTCCATTTTGCTGTGGGGTTTTAGGAGCAGAAAATTCATGAAAAATACCTTTCTTATCACACATACTTGCAAATGAAGAGTTTTCGAACTCCTTCGTAATATTTTAAAGAATGAATGAATAAATTTTCAAGTTATCAAACACATTAATATCATAATCACAATTTGTGTGGAGCAAAATGTTTTTTGATCGCAGTTGGATCAAACATCATCCGTTAATCGCAAAAAGAAAGAAGGGTTTAATTAGAAAAAATTATATTAAAATGCATTTCTAAAATTTTTTGTTTAAAAATTTTATATTATTAAATATTTATATTTAAAATAATTTTTTTAAAAAAACTAAAAAATAAACTTGAAATTTTGTTTCGCAAAATTGTGTGTTTCATATTTTTTCACACTTTTTCACGTTTAATATAGTCAACTTGGCCTTTTTTCACGCTTTTGTCAAAAACGTTATTATTATTAGTATTCCACATACTTTTTCATATGTGAAATATTATATAATCGAATAAAATAAATTAAAAAGCAATTAATTTTTTTTTTAAAACAGCAAGATAATCTCACGAGTCAACTTTTTGGCATTGATTTCATAATTAGGTCACTCATGAAAAATTCTTAATTTTTATGACAAAAATATTATTTTATTTCTTTATAAATATGAGCAAGCTTTGACAGGTATCACGGATAAAGATTAGTAAGACACTCTCACAAGAGACCTAAAATTAATTAACTCAATAAAAGGTAATAACAATAGTATTAAATTTCAACAATTCAAGTTAATTACTCATATTAACCAATTTAAAAAAAATATGTTTTTTTAAATTTTTTTTAAAGATTTGGAGTTAAATTCACAATGAAAGCTCCATATATATATATATATATGACCAAACAAATAATGAATATATATATAATATATATATAAATAAATTTTCAGCTGCCCAACCAATGATGCCCAACTCGTCCCCGACCACTAAAACCTGATATCGTGTTTTAGTTATGCAAAAAATAAAAAAACAATTAAGGGACGAGGTGAGAAAATATTGTTGGGCAGCTGAAAAGTCTTATATATATATATATATATATATATATATATATATATAAGAAAACCAAACAAATAATGCACAACAATTAATGAAGAAATGAAAAAAAAAACAATTAATAAGAAAAGTAATTAATAAGAGTATCAAAGTAAATTCACAATGAATATATACATATGCACACAAACATTTTAAAACTATATAGATTATAAATAATTATGTAATAATGAAAAAGATAACCATGTAAATTCATAATTGAATTCACATATTTATATATGTGTGTTGTGTAATGTAATATATATATATATTACTATATTAAAGCATTACTAATAGTCTAATACAACTTTCCTTGCACGGGCAAATAAATTTATATATGTACATATACACACAAAACATTTTAAAACTATATAGATTATAAATAAAATGGGAGTTGAATAAAAACAGAAGTAATTGATCTACTTCAAATCCTTGATTTTGGATGGGGGGAAAACAAGTAGTCAGAAGACATAACCTGCAATGGTTTGTGTTGCGACGTTGAAGCCTAACTTGTGGACCAAAATCTCGGTCGTGTAGTTTGCACAGGTAACTAACTTGGTGAATGACACGCTCCTCCTTGTAGCCAAAGAAACGGTACACGGGATAGTAGAAAATAGGATAGAGAATCAGCGGACCCAAATACTACCAGAAGAAAAGGGTACTGTACTTAACTTGTGGACCAAAATCCTTAAAAACTACAATAAATTGGTCATTGTTCCCATCAGTGTACTCTTTCAGACTCTTTTTATAGTTAAGGACAATGGGTTTCTCCTTCGATCCGGGTGGGAGAGGGAGGGTCAATCGCTGTCTTGCGGGATAGAATTTTTTTGCTGTTGGCAGAATACAAAGTATATATTAGAGCACCAGGCAAATGAGGAAAAACAACAAAATAAAAAAGAATATTAAATAAACCATGAAGAGCTCTCTAATTGAACTATCGATTAATGGGTGTTCTATCATTCAATGGCACAACCACATAAAACAAATAACGTATATAAGTTCTGTTGTGCAAAATCAAATAAAATAGAATCACAACAGTTTCTAGCTAGCTAAAGGACCCAATACAATTAAGAGATAGAATATTTCATTTCACGCCTATAAAAGATTCCAACCAGTTTACATGTTTATTGCAACATAACTCCCAATTCTCTGAGTTTGCATAGTTCCTCTGTTATATCATCTTATAAGACCATGTCTCAATCCCAAGAGATCTTTTAAGCCCTTCTCTTTTCCCATTTACCAATTTAGCTAGCTTATAATGCAGCATTATTGGATTCTAATCCAAACTTGTGTCTGATGAATGCGCCATTATATATGTTCATAAAAGACAAGATGCAAAATAAATAAACACAATAAACTCATCAAATCATCCCAAATCAAAGTAATAAGATAAAACAAACTACATGCAACTTACTTCGCTTGCAAATCACCTCCTGCAAATCAGCCACAGAGGCCTGCAATCAACACCAAATCACAAGCTTAATATTTTGAACACAACCCCTGTTCTATATCAATGACTAAGCCACGAGACTAAAGATTCGAACCCAAATTCTCAAAAACAGAACAATCAATAGAGCATGCAGACAAAAACATCCACACAGAGTCGAAATCAAGAAAGAGGACGAAGCTAGAACACACCGAATCACTGAGCTCCAAGCCTCCCTTCACGAGTTCTCGCCCGCTACGAGTGGTGACGGTCACCTTCATCTTGCTGTTCTTCGCTTCTTTCTCCCCTAGCAAGATCTGAATTCGGAAACACTCCGAGATGGGCATATTTATGAAGGAGCTGATGTCTGCATGGGAAATGTGTTGGTGCTAATAAATGCCTCTATTACGTCACCAAATTCAATTTATCCGGAAAATTGTCATAAAATCTGCAAAAGTAAACGTAAATTTTTTGTCAAACATGCATTTGAGCTCCCTGACACACATTATTTTTTTTGTTTGAACTTCCCATATGTGTATATTTATATATTTACCGTGTTTGTCTTCTTCTCATATGTGTATATTTATATATTTACCGTGTTTGTCTTCTTTTCAAAGTGGTTTAAACTTTCTCTCTCCTATATTGCATTGTGCATTTCATCCTAAGATTTTTTTAAACTATTTTAAGGGTAATGCTACATGTACACAAAATATTACACGTTGAGTTACATAATGCACTTGAAATTATATGATTATCCTACATGCATTTTTGAAAGATTTTTTCCAAATAAAGTGAAGGGATAATCATGTAATTTCAAGTGCATTGTATAACCCAACGTGTAACCCTTTGTGTACATGTAGCATTACACTTATTTTAAATTTATTTTTTATTAATCCCAAACAAATATATATATATATATATATATATATACCCCATGAATGGGCCCATCACATGTTTAGGCCCAACTTGAGTCCACAGCCAAGAAACAAGGCCCGGGTCCAGGTCTAAGTGTTAAGATTGGCTCATGGCGGTAGGTGGTTGAGACAAGGTATGTTGGGCTTGGAGTGAGAGTGGGAGTTGGAGTTGAGGATGAGCCTAAGAATAGAGGAGTAGAAGGAGGTAAGAAGGTGATGATGTGAGGTGTGGATGAGCCTAGGAGTCGAGGATCACGATGGCAGAGGAGAGTAGCTAGGGTAGAACATACCTGAGTTGGGTGAGCTCTTAGCCTAAGATTCATCTCAAGGGCAAGACCTCTTAGCTTCAGTCTTGCCTCAAGGGCGAGTCCCGGATGAACAAACGCGTGAGTCTCGCGAGACCTGGGTCATGAACAAGAGCAAGAGCAAGAGCAAGCAGGTAGGGGGAACCCTACCCCTCCGAGCATGGATGATCAAGAGAAGGAGGAAATGTGGAAGGAGATAAGGATGTTGAGACAACGACTTGGAGGCAAGGGTTCAACTCTTAAGAAAGAAAGTCCATTTTCCCTTGCGATTTTGGAGGAAGAACTTCCAGCTAGTTTTAAGAAGCCAAGTGTGGGAGAATATGATGGAATTACGGACCCGGAGGAACATATGGGAAGATTCGAGAATGCAGCCTTATTGCATCAATACTCCGATGGTATAAAATGTCGAGTATTCTTGAGCACGTTAGTGAAGTTCACCCAGCAATGGTTCAATATGTTGAAACCCGATTCCATAAGGTCTTTAGATGATTTCAGTGTGGTTTTTATGCATCAGTTTGCTAGTAGCAAGAAGCACCAAAAGACCTACTTGAGTTTGTTTGTGATGAAGCAACAAGACCAACAAATTTTGGGGGAGTTTATCCAACGCTTTAATGGTGCGGCTTTGGAAGTGCCGACTGCCATTCTTGATATACTGATAAGTGCTTTTACCCAAGGGTTGAAAGGAGGTGAATTCTTTAAGTCTCTGGTTAAGAAGCCTCCATCAAGCTACACCGATCTTTTGGCACGAGCAGATAAGTACGTGAATCTAGAAGATGCTCAAAGACACAGAAAGACCGAGCAAAGGCAAGGAGGTAGTAATGTGGAAGGGGCGGATAAGGGAGGTAGGAAGGGATGGGAGAAATAGAAGATGACCGAGCACGAGGTAAAGGGAAATTATCACCTTATGTTCCCTTGGCTCAAAATTGAGACAAGGTGATGGAGGTGGAGGAGAAAAAACAAGGACGTTTGTAAAGGATTGATGAAGGCCCAAAGTTTTCTCCACCTATGAGGAGAGCGAGAGCTCCGTCAAGAGGTAATCAAGAGTTTCATTCTCTCCCAAGGAAAGGGCGAGGGCGAGGGCGAGGGCGAGGTCCTCCTTGGATAAATCAAGGAATGGAGGAGCCGAGAGTGGAGATATACGGTCAAGGTCCTCCACAAGGATTTGACCAATGAAGGAGAATTATGGACGATGCTAACAATCCTACGAGAAGTATGATTCATATGATTTCAGGAGGTTCCATTGACGGTGATTCTGGGCGAGCACGTAAAGCACATGGGAGGAGGATGGAGAACTTTGAAATCTCTAAGGAATTGAATTTATCACAAGATCCCGTTATTACTTTTGGACCCAAAGACCTCCAAGGTGTTGTGGCTCCACATAACAACGCCTTGGTGGTGACAGTTACAGTTGTGAATTATGATGTAGCAAGGATATTTGTTGACAGTGGGAGTTCAGTGAACATATTGTTCAAAGGTACTGTTATGCCTTAAACGCATACAAATCTTGTGTATTGAGATTAATGTTTTTAATGCATTAACAAATCTCAAATTAATATGTTTTGATGATTACAAAACTCGGTTAATCGTTACTAACAGTTTAAAGTGAGAAATTTATAGATTATAATACTTTTGAGTATAGACAATATTGGAAGCAAGAACCGATAATCAAAAATTGAAAATAAAAATTTCAAGGGTTCGAATTTGCCCGGGTTCGGACGACCCGAAGATTTTTTATGAATTAAATAAATATCGGAGGACAGGCTCGGAGGGCACGGAAGACTAGTTCGGACGGTCCGAAGCCAGTTTGGGCGGCCCGAAGAATTTCTTGGAATTTAAATAATGAACAGAGTCACTCTCGGAGGCCACGAAATAACCCTTCGGATGACCCGAAGACAAGTTCGGAGGACCCGAACTACTTTATGGCCACTGAATATTTTTTCGGAAGAAAATTTTCCGGAATGAATTTAATGCTGCCGTTCGGACGACCTGAAGATGAGTTCGGACCACCCGAACAGTTCACCAGCCTAGAAATTTGAATTTCAATCAGACAACGATTGAACGACCTGAAGACATCTTCGGAGGCTCCAAACCCTTTTGGATTGGCAACTATAAATGCATGCCATTTGAAGCCATTTCAACACACCAATTCACTCTCATCTTTCTTTGCAAGCAAGATCCTCTCCTTCAAAAGTTCAAGAAATATTTTGTGTGTTATATTCAAAATCAAGGGTTGTTTGTATAAGTTCTTTTCTTGAGTTGATTGCTCGGTTATTGTAAACACTTGTGTGTGAACCCAAGTTTATTTTGCGAGTGTTGTGGCTATCCTTGGAGCCCTTAAGGCCAAGTGTTCGAGTTGTATCGGTGCGGTGATCGTGTTGAGTTGTACGGCTATCCTTGAAGTCATCAAGGCCAAGACGTTGAAGTGCTAGTGGATCCTTAGTTAATCGATCTTAACCAAGAAGGGGAGACGTAGACGATTTATCGTCGAACTTTCATAAACATCTCTTATCCCTTTTACTGCTTTATTTACATTACACATTTATTTACTGCACTTATATTTGATTGCTTTAAGTCTTTCGCTTGCGTACTAGCATAATCGCTTTAAATTACTAAAGTTGCCAATAGAACCAAAATCCCCCCCCCCCATTAGGTTCTAACAAGTGGTATCAAAGCCACCTTTTTACAAAATATTTTCAAAAAGGCTCTATGGCAAATCTAGCTTGCGATTATGCTCAAGGGCAATCAACCAATCGTCCTCCTCTTTTCAACGGCATAAACTATGGAAATTGGAAAAATCGAATGTCCCTATATATACAATACATAGATTATGACCTTTGGAAAGTAAATTATGACCTTTGGAAAGTAACTGTGAAAGGTCCCTACATACCTACGAAAGAGGTTGAGGGAGTCAAAATTCCTAAGGGAATGAACGACTTTTCAAAGGAGGATATGAAATTGATATCTCAAAATGCTAAAGCCATGAATATTCTTCATTGTTCCTTAGATATGAACGAGTACAACCGGATCTCAATGTTCTCATCCGCAAAAGAGATTTGGGACAAATTGGAGATATGCCACGAAGGAACCAGATGGAATCCAATGAGGATATTGACACAATGTTCTGAAGGCTTTCTCAAATCATCAATGAGCTAGCTCAACTTGGAGAACAATATCCAACCAAGCAAGTATGGAGGAGAGCTCTGCGCGCCTTATCCAAGGAGTGGGATGCCAAGAGAACGGCCATCATTGAATCCAACAAAGGTGACAACGCTTCCTATGATTGTAGTCACCCCCACCGTGATCACCTACTAATCAGAAGCTTAAGCATGCATTTAACTTAATCAAATAAAATATCAGAAATAACAGCGGAAACTTAAACAATAATAAAAATATTGTTTACAACCATATCAAATAAAACCATTGTATTAACCCAAATACAACTGAAACAAAAGCTTAGACAATAACCCTGCTGGTCCTCCATCGCCTAAGCTCTCCTAGAACCACCCGCATCGTCCAGCCGCAGACTTGCCCCATGGAATAGGGTGTCCAAATACAACAAAGTACGGGACGTGAGCATGATAAGCTCAGTACGAGAGTATCAGTATACGGTGTTATGTGTGCATGTATGCAAGTGAACTGGGTACCAAGACTCTCAGGTCAAGAAGCAAGCTCATAGACCGGGCCCAGGGTATATAGCACGCTGCACCGTCGCATCAGGAGGTGGCTCATATACCCAGTGGATAATGGTGACCTGATACAAGTACATGACCAACCATAAGGTGACCTGACATAAGACTTACGTATCCAACCATCCACAAAATCGTAGGGTGAGCGCCCTACTACAGGATACCTCTAAGGTAAAAGCTCAATATGCTCATGTATGCAACATACAGTCATGACATGCTGTATATATAAAGGCATATAAAACATGAAATCACATAATTCATGCAAACACATAATACATGCATACTCAATCTGGATATCTCGAATAATACTTCCGTACCTCATACACTAGGCAAGCTAGACCAGACTATGTCCAAGCCTACAGTCCGCACTACAATGCAAAGTACTCATGCATTACCACTTTATTCTAAAAGCCTAAACTACGCTATAGCATACTCCTTATTTACTATAAGGAGCCAGAGCTATACCTGCGTCCGTCCCCAGCCCACTGATGACGATTGCCCCAGAACTTGGGCACCACTCCACCGTAACCCTGGAGTGCCTTGCCAACCTCCGGACCAAGCCTAGGAAGGCCAGAAACACCCCAAAAATCTCCTAGAATGCTCTAAAATCGAGAGAGAAAGAATATGATTTGGTGTGAAAAATGAGGCTCTCGGATGGCCTATTTATAGGCCACGATCGAAAGCTCCGATAGGTGCATGTTTGCCACGTTTTGGACGACCGAGATTGGAAGCTCCGATCTCCTACATCTGGCCACGTGTTTAAATATCCTTGACACCTGTTTCTGGTTGAGATCGAAAGCTCCGATCTGCCCGAAAGCTCCGAACTGTTTCTCATGTTTCCGAACTGGTTTTGGGCCCCCAAGACCCCCGGGACCTACCCCACCATTTTCGAACGTTCCGGATCTGATTTTCCACTTATTTTTACCAAATAAGGACTCCTTAAACATGTTTTGACACTTTTAAAATTATATGTCATTTTCTAAAATGTTTAAAATCACTTAATCTTGTAAAATGGAACCGGGCTACTACATTCTCCCCCTACTTAAGATATTTCGTCATCGAAAAATCTTAAGTACTGAATGCACTAAAACACTGAATAAACAACTTTTATTCAAACTGATTCATTTTACAAGTTACAATCTGAAAATACAACAATTCAAAATAACTCTGGATAATCTGTACGCATATGACTCTCAAGTTCCCAAGTGGCCTCCTTAGTGCCTCGACGCTGCCACTGAACTAGAACAAGAGGAATGGTCTTGTTGCGTAACACCTTATCCTTATGACCTATGATACGCAAAGGTCTCTCCACGTATGTCAAATCCGAGTCCAACTGTACTTCAGACGGCTGTAAGATATGAGACTCATCCGCCACATACCGTCGTAACAGTGAAACATGGAACACGTCATGGATTTTTGACAAATACAGTGGTAACGCCAACCTGTAAGCCAGATCTCCAACACTTTCTAGAATTTCAAATGGACCAATGAACTTAGGAGATAGCTTACCTTTGTGACCGAATCTAAAAATCCTGCGAAATGGTGAGACTTTCAGAAATACTTTCTCACCCACCTCAAACTGTAAAGGTCTACGCTTGACATTCGCATAACTAGCTTGTCGATCCTGCGCAACCTTAATTCTCTTCTTGATCTGTCCAACAATATCAACAGCCTGCTGGACTAACTTTAGTCCCTCAACTTGTCGCTCCCCCACTTCCTCTCAGAACATTGGAGTACAACATCATCGCCCGTACAACGCCTCAAACGGAGCCATCCCAATACTGCGATGGTAACTGTTGTTGTACGCGAACTCAATCAATGACAACTGATCTTGCCATGCTGGACCAAAATCCATAGAACATTCTCGCAACATGTCTTCAAGAGTACGAATCGTGCGCTCTGACTGCCCGTCAATCTCTGGGTGATATGCTGTACTCAAACTAAGAGTAGTACCCATAGAGCGCTGAAGACTCCCCCAGAACCTGAAAGTAAACCTGGGATCTCGATCGCTGACGATGCTCACAGGCACTCCGTGCAATCGAACAATATCTTGGATGTACAATCGTGTCATCCTATCAAAACTAAAGTCTCGGTTATAAGGAATGAAATGTGCTGACTTGGTGAGTCGGTCCACCACAACCCAGATAGCATCACAATTCCTCGAGCTTACCGGTAAATGGGTCACAAAGTCCATCGTGATCAACTCTCATTTTCACTCAGGAATAGGTAAACTGTGAGGCAACCCTCCAGGTCGTCGGTGCTCTGCCTTGACCTGTTGACACACCAAACATCTAGAAACATATAGATACACACTCCTTTTCATTCCTTTCCACCAGAACCTGGTACACAAATCCTTGTACATCTTGTTGCTCCCCGGATGAATACTCAATTTAGAATGATGAGCTTGGGATAAAATCTCCTCCCTCAGAGTATCATCCTTCAGAACAACAATACGGCCAGATAAACAAAGAAAACCATTTGACTGATAATGGAATCAAGACGAACTATCATCCCTGGCTAAACGAGCCAAACGCTGGGTCTTCGGATCAGCCATCTGAGCATCTCGAATCCGAGAATACAAAGCAGGCTCAGATAAGATCGCAAACATCTGGATACTCTGCATACCTTTCTTATGCTTGAAGGTATACCCTGAAGAACAACAATCTTCAATTGCACTTGCCACAGAACAAGTCTGTAGTGCGGACAGTCGCACCTTGCGGCTCAGGGCATCAGCATTGAGATTAGCAGCTCCTGGATGATACTTGATTTCACAGTCATAATCCTTAAGCAAATCCATCCAACGTCTTTGTCTCATGTTCAATTCTACCTGAGTAAACAAATACTTGAGACTTTTGTGGTCTGTGAAGATCTCAAATCTTTCTCCATAAAGATAATGACGCCAGATCTTAAATGAAAATACAATAGCTGCTAACTCAAGATCATGCACTGGGTAGTTATTTTCGTGAACTTTTAACTGTCTAGAGGCGTATGCAATCACATGCCCATTCTGAGTCAGGACACATCCCAGTTCCTGAAGAGAAGCATCCGTGTACACTACATACCCTCCAGATTCAGATGGCAAAGCCGACACAGGCGCAGAAGTCAACCGTCTACAAAGTTCACAGAAATTCTCCTCACATTCTGAGGACCACTCAAAATTCACGCCCTTCCGAGTAAGTTGTGTCAAAGGTCGAGCGAGCTGCGAGAAATTCGCGATAAAGCGACGATAATATCCTAATAGACCCAGAAAACTACGGATCTCAGCTACCGTCGTCGGACGCGACCAGTTCATTACAGCCTCAATCTTGCTCGGATCCACAGAAACTCCATCTCTGGATATAATGTGGCCAAGAAACACCATCTGATCCAGCCAAAACTCACACTTACTCAATTTGGCGTACAACTGTCTATCCCTCAGAGTTTGCAATACCAGCCTCAAATGGTAAGCGTGTTCATTTACATCATGTGAATACACCAAGATATCATCAATAAATACAACGACAAACTTGTCCAGAAATTCTCTGAATACACGATTCATTAGATCCATAAATACAGCCGGTGCATTAGTCAACCCAAATGGCATTACTAGGAACTCATAATGCCCATACCTGGTCCTGAATGCTGTCTTAGCTATATCTTGATCTCAAACTCGCATCTGATGATATCTAGATCTCAAATCAATCTTCGAGTAGACCGAAGTACCCTGCAATTGATCAAACAGATAATCTATACGAGGCAAAGGATACTTATTCTTGACCGTTACCCTGTTCAACTGGCGATAATCAATGCACAAACGCATAGACCCATCCTTTTTATTCACGAATAGAACAGGTGCTCCCCAAGGAGATACACTTGGACAAATATAACCCTTGTCCAACAGATCCTGAAGCTGCTGCTTCAACTCACGCATCTCTGATGGAGCCAGATGATACGGTGCTCAAGAAATAGGCGAAGTCCCTGGCATCAGATCTATACCGAACTCAACTTCGCGTACTGGAGGAATTCCTAGAATTTTTTCTGGAAATACATCTGGGAATTTGTTCACAACAGGAATAGCTTCTATACCAATACTTCCAGCGAATGTATCAACTGCATAGATGAGGTAGACTTCCGCACCAAATTCCAAAGCTCGACAAGCTTTCAAAGCTGATACCAATGGCATTTGAGGTCGCGCTCCCTCACCGTAAAAGAACCAGCTATCATTGCCAACCGGATGAAATTTTACCAATCTCTGGTAACAATCCACTGAAGCTCGGTATGTAGTTAACACATCAATTCCCAAAATGCAATCGAAATCCTCCATTGCTAATATCATGAGATTCACCATCAAGACATTCCCTTTGAACTCTAAAGGGCAACCCATCACTAGACGCTTAGCCGACACAGACTGACCCATCGGGGTAGAAACAACAACCACTGTGTCTAGTGAAATGTATGGAAACTTATATTTCTTAACAAAACGTGCAGATATGAAAGAATGAGATGCACCAGTGTCAATGAGTGCAAAAGCAGGTATATCAAATAACAAGAACGTACCTGCTATAACTTTCTCATTCTCATCCACCGCCTGATCATGTCTCAAGGCGAATACTTGACTGGAAGCACGAGGTTTCAAATTAGAACCCCCTGTCGACTGTCTCTGTGGCCTCTGCTGCACTGAAGCCTGAGAACCAGAACCTGAGCCAGAACCAGCTCCCCCGGCCTGTGGACAATCCTTCTTCAGGTGGCCAATTTCTCCACATCGAAAGCACACCCCTGAAACCTTCCGGCACCTGTTGGCAGGATGATTCCCACCACAATGCTTGCAAGGACCTTGATTCTTTCTTCCGAAACGCATCACCTCCCTGGATCCTGAGGAAGAAGAAGTAGAACTAGACTTCTTGAATGACTGAGCACGGGGACCCAAGGAACTTGCGGGTCTAGATGAGTAGAAGGATCTGTTACGGTGGATGCTGTCCTCTGCTTGGTGACATCGGCTCACTAATCCCTTGTAAGTCATGTCATCTCCCACAGAAACTCGGTCATGAATCTCCGGATTAAGACCTTGCAGGAATAGATTATACTTCGCCTCCGTGCTATCAGAAATCTGGGGGCAATAGGGCAGTAACTCAAAGAACTTCAACTGGTATTCCTCGATCGACATCGATCCTTGCTGCAAACCCAGCAACTCACTTGTCTTTGTCTG
This sequence comes from Henckelia pumila, assembly GCF_033568475.1. Taxonomy (NCBI): domain Eukaryota; kingdom Viridiplantae; phylum Streptophyta; class Magnoliopsida; order Lamiales; family Gesneriaceae; genus Henckelia; species Henckelia pumila. The sequence continues at coordinate 231,503,822 of NC_133123.1, forward strand.
CCGGAGAGCAGGAGGAAAATACAGCTTATGAAAAGCCGTGCGGAACTCATCCCAGGTAGCAAATCCTCGGGCTGCAATAAAAGGCGCAGAAGTAGAATCCCACCACTTCCGAGCTCGTCCTTCGACCAGGAAATCAAGAGTCTCCATCCGCTGCTCCTCAATGCATCGGAACTCCCGGAAACAAACTTCCATACGTCGTAGCCAGTTTTTCGCATCCTCCGGTGAATCTCCTCTTACTAAAGGCTTCGGACCCATCTGCATAAACCTATGCATGCTGAAACGCCTGTGATCATCATGGCGATGGTGATGACGGCCTCGACGATGCTCTCGATCGTCCTGATCACCCCAGCGTCCACCTATGCTGCCGTGACTACTCTCGTCACCATGACCCGCCATCTACACTATGATTGAAAGTTAATCCCAATTTTAACAATATAGATCCCAAGATTACTATGCATGCTTTGATACCATAAATGTAGTTACCCGCACCGTGATCACCTACTAATCAGAAGCTTAAGCATGCATTTAACTTAATCAAATAAAATATCAGAAATAACAGCGGAAACTTAAACAATAATAAAAATATTGTTTACAACCATATCGAATAAAACCAGTGTATTAACCCAAATACAACTGAAACAAAAGCTTAGACAATAACCCTGCTGGTCCTCCATCGCCTAAGCTCTCCTGGAACCACCCGCATCGTCCAGCCGCAGACCTGCCCCATGGAATAGGGTGTCCAAATGCAACAAAGTATGGGACGTGAGCATGATAAGCTCAGTACGAGAGTATGAGTATACGGTGTTATGTGTGCATGTATGTAAGTGAACTGGGTACCAAGACTCTCAGGTCAAGAAGCAAGCTCATAGACCGGGCCCAGGGTATATAGCACGCTGCGCCGTCGCATCAGGAGGTGGCTCATATACCCAGTGGATAATGGTGACCTGATACTAGTACATGTGTCCAACCACAAGGTGACCTGACACAAGACTTACGTATCCAACCATCCACACACTCGTAGGGTGAGCGCCCTACTACAGGATACCTCTAAGGTAAAAGCTCAATATGCTCATGTATGCAACATACAGTCATGACATGCTGTATATATAAAGGCATATAAAACATGCAATCACATAATCCATGCAAACACATAATACATGCATACTCAATCTGGATATCTCGAATAATACTTTCGTACCTCATACACTAGGCAAGCTAGACCAGCACTATGTCCAAGCCTACAGTCCGCACTACAATGTAAAGTACTCATGCATTGCCACTTTATTCTAAAAGCCTTAACTACTCTATATCATACTCCTTATTTACTATAAGGAGCCAGAGCTATACCTGCGTCCATCGCCAGCCCACTGATGATGATTGCCCCAGAACTTGGGCACCACTCCACCGTAACCCTGGAGCGCCTCGCCAACCTCCGGACCAAGCCTAGGAAGGCCGGAAACACCCCAAAAAGCTCCTAGAATGCTCTAAAATCGAGAGAGAAAGAATATGATTTGGTGTGAAAAATGAGGCTCTCGGATGGCCTATTTATAGGCCACGATCGAAAGCTTCGATCGGTGCATGTTTGCCACGTTTTGGACGACCGAGATCAGAAGCTTCGATCGCAGGATCGGAAGCTCCGATCTCCTGCATCTGGCCACGTGTTTAAATCTCCTTGACACCTGTTTCTGGTTGAGATCGGAAGCTCCAATCTTAGGATCGGAAGCTCCGATCTGCCCGAAAGCTCCGAACTGTTTCTCATGTTTCCGAACTGGTTTTGGGCCCCCAAGACCCCCGGGACCTACCCCACCATTTTCGGACGTTCCGGATCTGATTTTCCACTTATTTTTACCAAATAAGGACTCCTTAAACATGTTTTGACACTTTTAAAATTATATGTCATTTTCTAACATGTTTAAAATCACTTAATCTTGTAAAATAAAACCGGGCTACTACAATGATCTTGATCAACTCCATGGGACACTAAAAACCCATGATTTGGAAGTATCCACAAGGAAAGAGTCAAAGAGGGAGGATGAAAAGACCAAGGCAAAGGGGATTGCCTTATCACTTCAAGTCGACGAAGAAGATGATGATGATATGGCACTCTTTGCAAGAAAATTCAAAAGATTTATGCGAGGAAACAACTTCAAGAAAAAGACGGACAAGGAAGTGACGTGCTACAACTGTCAACAACAAGGGCATTATGCAAATGAGTGCCCTCTCAAGAAGAAATTTGACAAAGGCAAGAAGAAAGCTCTCATAGCCACTTGGAGTGACAGCAATGATGACGAGGTACCTTCCTATGATTAATTACTACATGCATATAAACATATGTTTGATATGGCTAAGTCACTTAGAAAGGAAAATAGAAACCTAAAAAATGAATTAGAAACTAAGGAGCATGAAAACCTAAGATTAAAGGATGACATAGCTCACTTAGAAAAATCATTTGATAAATTCAATGTTAGTAGTTATAAATTGAATAATTTACTAAGCATGCAGAAATGTAGTTTTGATAAGGGTGGAATAGGGTATGGTAAAAAATCTATAGACTTTACTAGCCTCATTGAAAAAGATAAAATGAGATCACCCCCGACATGCTCTTACTGTTGTAAAATAGGTCATGCTAGACATAAATGTAGATCTTTGAAATATCAATATGATCAAAAGAGCTATATGAAATGGAGGCCTAAGAGTACTTAACAACTCATCAGTCGGCATTATGAGATCATAATCTAAGGGAGTTCATTATAGACCGGTTTAAACTGCCTTGACTTGCGACTGATCTTCCTGATGAACGCTGCTCTGTCCAAGAAAATAGGTTTTTAAAGAGGCCATAGCCCTACCTACTACTGGGAGCACTCTTGGAAAGTGGCGATGATGTTGCTATGAGAGACTAAACTCTTAGAAGTCCATTTTGTATCTCTCTTTTCTAACAATGTGGACCCAAAATATCTAAAGGGTACCAAAATCAATTTTCGCAGGGAAATAGGAAAACTGTTCTCCGTAGCATATGGTATCTAGACAGTGGTTGCTCTAGACATATGATGGGAAACAAAGAACTACTCCAATCGGTCAAACCAAAGGAGAAAGGAACTGTCACCTTTGGAGACAACAGCAAAGGAGTTATCGAAGGAATCGGCTCAATAGATATTTCTAAATCCTGTTTGATTGATGATGTACTCCTAGTGAAAGAACTTAAGCATAACTTACTAAGCATAAGTCAATTGTGTGATAGAGGTTATGAAGTCAAATTCACTCCCCAACACTGCACTATATCACTCACGACTGACAAATCCATAAATTTCAAAGGATATAGAAGTGAAAATGTATACAAGGTTTATTTAAATAATTTATCTTTATCAAAAATCAAAAACCTTGTATCCTTGAATGTTGATGACAACATTCTTTTGCATAGAAGATTAGGTCATGTTGGTCCTAGTACCATTGAAAAACTTTTTAAACTTTATCTAGTAGTTGGTATGCCAAAACTCAATTTAAAATTAGATTTTGTTTGTGATGCGTGTCAACTTGGCAAACACACAAAGGAATCTTTTAAAAGCAAAATTTTTTATCAACTTCTATGCCCCTTGAACTTCTTCACCTAGATCTATGTGTTCCCTCGAGGAACGCCAGCCAAGGAGAGAAGCTTTATGCATTTGTCATTGTGGATGATTTTTCACGTTATACGTGGACATTGTTTTTAGCCCACAAAAATGATGCCTTTGATTATTTTAAAACTTTTGTCAAACTTGTTGAGAATGAGAAAAATCTTTCAATAAAACAAATCCGTAGTGACAATGGAACTGAATTTCAAAATGAGAGTTTTACAAATTTTTGTGAAGAGAAAGACATCGGTCACAATTTTTCTTGTCCTAGGACTCCTCAACAAAACGGGGTCGTTGAGAGGAAAAATAGGATACTTATGGAGATTGCGAGGGCCATGATTTGTGAGCATTCTCTACCAAAATATTTTTGGGCTGAAGCAATGAACACTGTCTGTTACATTATCAATCGTGTATCAATAAGGCCAATTCTCAAGAAAACTCCATATGGATTATGGAGAGGGAGAAAGCCTAACATTTCATACTTTTGGGCTTTTGGATCAAAATGCTACATTCATAATAATGGTAAGGACAACCTTGGAAAATTTGATGCCAAATCCGACAAAGATATTTTTCTTGGATATTATACTACGAGTAAGGCTTTTAGAGTATTTAATAAACACACTTTACTTATTGAAGAATCAATGCATGTTGTATTTGAAGAATCTATGTCTATTGTTTCTCGCACTAACAATGATGATGTAGAATTACTCGAAGAAGAGATGACTTCATCAAGCATAAATGATATAGATGTTTCTGTTGAGAAAACACCACTTTTGAAGGATTGGACGCTTCACAAAGATCATCCTATGAATCTTATCATTGGTAGTCCTTCGAAGGGAGTAACCACTCGCTCTTTACTTAATAATATTTGCAATCATCTTGCTTTTGTTTTGCATGTTGAACCTAAGTGCATTGATGATGCTTTATTAGATGATGCATGGATTATTGCTATGCAAGATGAATTAAATGAATTCAAGCGCAATGATGTTTGGTGTCTTGTTCCTAGGCCGCATGATAGATCTATTATTGGTACTAAATGGGTCATTAGGAATAAACTTGATGGGCATGGTACTATCACTAGAAATAAAGTTAGGCTAGTAGCGAAAGGATATAGTCAAGAAGAAGACATTGATTATGATGAGACATATGCTCATGTTGTCCGACTTGAATCTATTCGCATGTTGCTTGCTTTTGTCTGCTCTAGAAATTTCAAGTTATTTCAAATGGATGTTAAGAGTTCATCCTTGAATGATGAATTAAAAGAGGAAGTTTACATTGAACAACCTGATGGCTTTGTTGATGCTTTATTGTCTGATCATGTGTATAGATTAAACAAAGCTTTGTTTGGTTTGAAACAAGCTCCTAGAGCTTGGTATGAAAAACTATCAACTTTATTTCTCTCAAATGGTTTTTTGAGAGGAAAGATTGACATTACTTTATTTATCAAAAATGTCAAAGATGATTTATTGATTGTGAAAATTTATGTTGATGACATAATTTTTGGTTCTACTAACGAAACTCTCTGTCAAGATTTTTCCAAGCTTATGCAGGAACACTTTGAGATGAGCATGATGGGGGAACTTAATTATTTCCTCGGATTGCAAATAAAGCAGTGCAAGGATGGGTTCTTTGTGAACCAAAGCAAATACATCAAGGAGATTCTGAAGAAGTTTAGGATGGAGAACACAAATTCATCATCTACACCGATGAGCACAACAATCAGACTCGACAAGGATGAAAATGGTAAATCTGTAGAACAATCTTCCTTTCGTAGTATGATTGGCTCCTTACTTTATGCTACTGCTAGTAGACCGGACATTATGTTTAGTGTTTTTTTGTGTGCACGATTTCAATCATGTCCAAATGAATCACATTTGTTCGCCTTAAAACGCATTTTCAAATATCTTTGAAATACTCCAAATCTCGTCTTGTGGTATTCAAAAAATTATTTTTTTGATTTTAAAGCGTATTGTGATGCCGACTTTGGTGGATATAAGGTGGACAGGAAAAACACTAGTGAAACTTGTTTTTTTTTAGGAAACTGTTTAGTTTTTTGGTTTTCAAAGAAACAAAAATGTGTTGCGTTCTCAAAAACCGAAGCCGAATATATGGTTGCCGGTAGTTGTTGTGCGCAAATTCTTTGGATGAAGCATCAATTGCTCGACTATGGTGTATCTTTTTCAAAAATCCCTATTTTCTGTGACAACACTAGCGCCATATGTCTTACAAAGAATCCGATTCAACATTCGCGCACCAAACATATTGACATTCGTCATAATTTTATTCGTGATCACATCGAACAAAATGAAGTTGAACTTCAATATGTTGACACTAAAAATCAAATTGACGATATTTTTACAAAACCACTAGGTGAAAATACTTTTATTCGTTTGCGTGGTGAACTTGGCATGATTGAGTTGTAATCACTTGTGGACATAAATAAATTTAATGTCATATTAAGGGGGAGCTTAATATCAAATTCGAGCAAATTAATTTTGAATAAAATAAATCAATTGTATTTATTCAAAATTAAAAAGCTCACATTTTTATCTGAATTATTTGATCTTATACTTAAAATGCAAAATTTAAAATTTAAGGTCATTTTTTGAGTTTTTGATTTCGGCCGGTTCGGACCACCCGAACCATAGTTCGGATCATCCGAACTGCCTCGCGTCCTATCAGTATAAAAATTTCAAAATTCCCTTCGAAATGATTAGTTCGGGCCCTCCGAACTTAGCTTCGGGTCGTCCGAACTCTTAGCGGTAAAACTTCTAATTTTGACCGCCTAATCTTCGAGCCCTCCAAACCTTTTCACAGATTGTCAAACTTATCACTTCGGTAATCAGGTTTGGACCGTCCGAACCCAGTTTGGACCATCCGAACCCTCGGCTATATATACCCCCTCGGGCCATCCGATTTATTCACCCCTAAATTCCTTCTTTTCTCCTCTATAGTCCAAAATCTAGCCTACAAAATGCCTGCCAAACGCCGTTGTGATCAAGCCAGTTTCAGTCGCCCTATCCCTATACATGATCCCAACCTACCTGTTATTTCACGTCCTATCCCGGACGATTACCCCACTCGACCTATTCTACCCGGTCGTATTTTCGATGTCGCCTATCTTGCGACATCTCATCTGCTATTTTTGCCTCTCATTGCTGCCCAAAATTGGGAATCCTTTTTCCAGCCTTTCATTCCTGATTCTATTTTCCCAGAGTTACTTTACGAGTTCTATGCCAACCTGGAACTCGAACTTGGCGAGGAGCTCCATATCGCCACGATTGTCTACGGACAGCATGTTCGCTTTTCTGTCTCCAACTTTGCTGAGTGGTTTGATCTTCCTACGGTGGGACCCAACAACTATTTTGGTCAGGGATGATGTTGGAAAACGTGGCGATCAGATCAATCAGAATTGATACCCGGTGCAGCGAAAGTTTAAAATTTTTTTATATGGAACGATTCCATATCATGGGTATCAAAACTTACGATTAAATTGTGTGTGTGTAAAAATTAAATAACAATTATAATTTTTACCTTTCAATCTCGAATCGAGATTTTGGACACCAACAGATTTCTCTGCTCTTGTTGTATCTCCCTGGAACTGATGGACGAACCTTTCTTCAATCAGGTCCACGAACAGATATTTAAACCCTCTGATAGATTGCACTAGAAAATCTATCAGAAGTTTCTACGAAGAGAATAACGAATTTTGATTCGTTAAACCAGACTGCAATTCAAAATCACAGACCGGATTTTCCCGAGTAGAGAGGGGAGGGGGCGGCCACTATTGGAGAGAAAAAGCTAGGTTTTCGAAAATTGTGACCTTGTTGTGTCTAATTTCTGTACTGCAATAACTTATTTATAATGTAGGCCACTAACAGCTTAGGGCCCATTAGTCATAAGTTCAGGCCCGACAAGCAAAGCCCGCATGTTCAGAAATTAATATAAAATTCATCGTGACTCCGATTGATAAACCGATTTCACCAATGTGCACAGAAACCATTTCTGCACCTTTTAAAGTCAAGATAAATTTTTTTGAATCCGAATTCAGTGGTTTCCAAAAATGTCCATCCCTATGTCATTTTAGGAAATCTTACTCCTCTACTCATAATTAAGAAGTCCAACTTCTTTGTTCATTAAATTTAACTCTTTAAATTTAACTATCTCAACGGGGATTAAAAATCCATTACTCTGTGTGACCCTCAATGGTTCAGGGATACAGCTAGCCGTGGGCTCACAACTCCTTGTGACTCGGAACAACGATTTCCGACTTGCCCATCGAATCATGGTAGAGCGCCTAGCAACATCGCCCCATGATTCCCTAGGTATCACTGATAGTGCCTGCAAGAACCAATAGATTTTGGTTAGCGTACAGTACGGTCCCTTCATCCATATATCCCGATCGAATCAACAACCATTGGTATATCGAGAGTCGCTCGAGATTCGATAACTATGCAATACATCTTGAAGATCAAATTAGTGACATCGCATGTGCTACTAAGAAACCATTTCTTAAATCACATCATGTACTCTGGCCAGAGATTTGTCACACTAACATCTCCTCAGATCGCATAGGATATCCATACTCGCAAGTATGTGATGAATCCTTGACAACAATGCATCGACTCCTATATGTGTTGTAACTGTACCCAATCCCGACACCTGATGACCCCAATAGAGTCGGTAAACGAGTCAAAGCACAGTACTAGCATATAGAGTCTCAATGATGTTTCAAGTATTAAGGACTAATGGTGTACAACCAAAACCGCGGACTTTATCCACTCGATAAGTGATAACCACTTGGAAAGTCCGAATAGGGTAGTTCGATCATTCATCATATGAACATCCATTTGCATGCTTCGAACATCTCTATGTTCCCTACCAATGAAACGTGGTACTCTGCATCGCAAATGCTAGTCTCAAACTCGAGCGATCCTTATCCTTATTATCGGACGGCTCAATCGACTAGGAACAGTTTAGAATATACAGTGACTATAAGATGTGTTTCATGATAGACATCCCCATGTTCTACCACATCTTACATACACTATAGTATATTCAAGGTCTTTATCAAAACAACAATAGTATATCACAATATAACAATATGAAGAAAGATAAAGTCATTGCCATTAATAAAAGTGTAAATTATATTAAACAAAAGATTGTTTATACAAAGAGTCATCAAAGCCCTTAGCCACAAGTTGGCTCACTGGCCACTTACTCTTTCAATCTCCCACTTGCCCTATAGCCAACTAGTCATACTACGTAGACCCATTGCTTCGCGATGTTTGTCAAATAATGGTCTTGGCAAGGGCTTAGTAAGTGGATCAGCGATATTGTCTGCAGAGGCCACTCTTTCGACAGTGATGTCTCCTCTTTCCACAATCTCTCGGATGATGTGGTATTTCCTCAGTACGTGTTTGGATCTTTGATGAGACCTTGGTTCCTTTGCCTGAGCAACGGCACCCGTGTTGTCACAGTACACCGGGACTGGACCAACAATTTCAGGAATGACGCCCAACTCTTGGACGAAATTCCTCATCCAAACGGCCTCTTTAGCAGCAGCTGATGCTGCAATGTATTCTGCCTCAGTGGTGGAATCCGCTGTGGTGTCCTGCTTGGAACTCTTCCAAGAGACAGCACCGCCATTGAGCATGAATACAAATCCAGTTGACTTCGAGTCATCCACGTCACTTTGGAAGCTAGAGTCGGTATAGCCTTCCAATTTTAGTTCTCTTCCTCCATATACCATGAACATATTCTTAGTCCTTCGTAAGTACTTAAGAATGTCCTTCACGGCTTTCCAATGCATTTGACCGGGATAAGCTTGATATCTGCTCGTGACACTCAGAGCAAATGCTACATCCGATCTATTAGATATCATCCCATACATGATACTACCTATAGCTGACGCATATGGTACATGTGTCATTTTCTCTATCTCTTCATCCGTCTAGGGACACATAGACTTGGATAGAGAAACTCCATGACACATGGGTAGATGTCCTCTCTTGGACCCATCCATTGAAAACCGTTTCAATATGGTGTCGATGTAGGTTGATTGAGTGAGTCCTATCATTCTTTTAGATCTATCTCTATAGATCTGTATCCCTAGAATATAGGATGCCTCACCCAAATCCTTTATCGAGAATCTACCTGACAACCATATCTTTGTTGACTGCAACATCCCTGCGTCATTCCCAATGAGTAGGATATCATCAACATAAAGTACTAAGAATGTCACAGCATCCTTAACTACTTTCTTGTACACGCATATTCTTGATGAAACCAAAATCCTTTATTGTTTCATCAAATTTCTGGTTCCAACTTCTTGATGCTTGTTTTAGACCATAAATTGATCTCTGAAGCTTGCATACCTTATGCTCGCTTCCCATGGATGTGTACCCCTCAGGCTGCTTCATATAGATTTCTTCCTTAATGTCTCCATTAAGAAAAGCAGTGTTCACATCCATTTGCCATATCTCATAGTCATACCAAGCAGCTATGGCAATAAGGATTCTTATGGACTTGAACATTGCAACTGGTGAAAAGGTTTCATCATAGTCAACTCCTTGCCTTTGAGTATAACCTTTCGCCACCAATCGCGCCTTGTAGGTCAATACCTTATCATCAGGCCCAAGCTTTCTCTTGTAGATCCATTTACACCCTATTGGAACAATTCCATCGGGAGGATCTACTAAAGACCAAACTTGGTTTGTATGCATCGAATCTATTTCCGACTGCATAGCTTCAAGCCATAAATTTGAATCCGCATCAGAAATTGCTTCCTTGAAGTTCCTTGGATCACATCCAACATCGGGTTCATCTTGATCCCCTTCAAGAAGAAGACCATATCGAATAGGAGGTCTAGAAGTCCTCTCGGATCTTCTAAGTGCAGGCGTGTCTAACAATGGTTCCTGAGGTGTAGGATCGTTATTTTGTATTTCGGGTTCTTCTCGAATTTCTTCGAGTTCCATCATTTCGCCTTTTTTATCCAATAAGAACTCCTTCTCCAAGAAGGTGGCATTCCTTGAAACAAACACCTTTGTTTCAGCAGGATAATAGAAATAATATCCGATTGAATTCTTCGGATACCCTACAAAATAACATAAGCTGGATCGACTATCCAACTTATCTCCCACTGTCCGCTTCACGTAAGCAGGACATCCCCAAATCCTCAAGTACGAATACTTAGGAGCTTTGCCATTCCATAACTCGTATGATGTTTTGTCACTGCTTTAGTGTGGACGTTGTTCAACAACAATACCGCCGTTTCAAGTGCATAGCCCCAAAACGAAGGTGGAAGCTCAGTGAAGCTCATCATGGATCGAACCATGTCCAACAAAGTTTGATTACGACGCTCCGATACACCATTAAACTGTGGTGTCATAGGAGGAGTCCACTGAGAGAGAATCCCATTCTCTTTCAGATAGTCCAAAATTTCGGTACTTAAGTATTCTTCACCTCGATCCGATCGAAGTGCTTTAATAATTTTACCTAGCTTGTTTTCTACTTCAGCCTTGAATTCTTTGAACTTTTCAAATGCTTCAGACTTATATTTCATTAAATATAAATACCCATACCTAGAATAATCATCAGTAAAGGTAATGAAGTAGGTGTGGCCATATTGAGTACCAACTCTAAATGGACCACAAACATCTGTATGGATCAAATCCAACAGATTTTGACTATGCTCAGGTTTCCCCTTAAAAGGAGAATTAGTCATTTTTCCTTTCAGGCAGGATTCACAAGTAGGTAGAGAGTTAATATCAGACATATCAAACATGCCCTCTCCCACTAGCTTGTTCATCCTCCTTGAGGAAGTATGATCTAGCCTAGCATGCCAAAGGTTTGCCGGGTTTTGACTATCGATTTTTCTTTTGTTTGTTGTTGCCGGTTTATCAACATAATTTATTGGAACGTCTTTTAGTTTTAAGTTATATAGATCGTTTTCAAGTTGTCCATTTCCAATCAAACATTCATTCTTGTAAATATTGCAAATTCCATTCACAAAATTGCAAGAATAACCATCTCTATCAAGCATAGAAACAGAAATAATGTTTTTAATCAAATCCGGAACAAATAAAACATCTCTCAAAAGTAACTTAAAACCGTTCTGCAAAATTAAATAAACATCTCCTACGGCTTTAGCTTCAACTCTGGAACCATTCCCGAGCCTCAGCTGGGTCTCACCCATTCTAAGCCTGCGACTTCTTGTCATCACCTGCAAATCATTGCAAATGTGAGATCCACATCCGGTATCCAATACCCAAGAAGTAGTATTAAGTGAAACGTTTATTTCAATATAGAACATACCCTTCGCAGTTCGCAACTGCTCTAGATATTCCTTGCAGTTACGCTTCCAATGACCGGGCTTCTTGCAGTAATGGCAAACATCCTTGGATTTTTCCATGTTTGAAGCCTTTGTCTTGTACTTCTTCTCGGGTTTGATTTTCTTGGGTGGGGCAGAACGTTTCTTACCCTTCGTACTTGGCCCCTTCTTAGCAGAAGAAGAGGAGCCCACCAAGAAAGCCGGTTTATCCTTCTTTAATGTGGATTCATATGTCACAAGCATATTGACCATCTCTTCAAGGGAGGCCTCTATCTTGTTCATATTGAAATTCACCACAAATCCGTCAAACGAAGAAGGAAGAGACAGAAGTAGTAAGTCCACGTTGAGTTCATGCTCCAACACCAAACCAAGGGTTACCAACTTTTGTATGAGCCAAATCACTCGTACCCCATGATCACGGACCAAAGTCCCTTCACGCATGCGACACGTCATTAGCTCCTTTACAGTAGCGAACCTTTCAGCCCTCGATTGAGCCCCAAAAAGTTCCTTGAGTTGTACGTGAATGTCAGCAGCATTCACGGTGTCCTCAAATCGCCTCTGGAGTTCATCAGACATCGAGGCTTGAATATAGCATTTGGCCTTGATCTCATGGTCCCACCATGTATCAAGCTTGGCTAACTCTTCCGGACTTATGTCAGCTGGTGCTTCCTTCGGAGGAGATTTTTCTAACACGTAGAACATCTTCTCCGAAGTCAAGACAATCTTCAACTTACGGAACCATTCCGTATAGTTTGCGCCAGTCAACTTATTTTGTTCGAGGATTGAGAAAAGTGGATTACGCGAATTCATCTTATGAAATACTGAAAAGAAACAGACAAATATCAGTGATTGTTTAAGCAATTCACTAAGACATAAAATAGGCGAAATTTATTTTATGAATCTCACTCCCACTATTTTAACGATTTCACTACCCTCTAGTGAAAACGGGAAACTTTTTCTTTAGTGAGAACATGGAGTCCAATTGACAATCTATGGTCCCGAATAATATTAACCAACCATAATTTTCAAAAGGTAGAGCCCAATTGCTTCCAAAGCAACCTCCATGTTTTTACTCATGTCCAATAAGGGCCCAATAATATGACGTCGTTTATTGTGACATGTCAAGATGACCCATCAATATTAAGTTGTGATGGACGGTCGCCATGTGGATCCCCCAATAATATGAGCCGATCCCATGGGAGTTCCACCCAACTTACAACATGTGTCGATCCAATGTACAGCTTTTCGACGAACGGGCCCCCCCAATAATATGAGCCGGACCGTATCTGCGGGTAGCATCTCATACATTGATCGTTGATGGAAGGTAGGATCATTTAAACAAATTTAAATTTCCTTTATTTATCTTGATATCAATTTTAAATCATATTTAAAATGAGGGATTTTTAATTATGAAAATTTGTCTCATCATTTTCAAATTTTGTATGCTTGCCGGATTCACACAATTATGTCTAAAACATGCATACAATCATAATATCATATATTATATAGGATGATCGATTCCATTTCTAATTGACCCGTGGTTGCCAATCACGAGTCTTAGTCCAATCCTAGGTAATATGCAGTATGCAATGCAATCCTATTACATTAGCTTCCAATTTACATTTCTTCTGTCTTTATTGTCTGCTGGGCCCACCTCCATCTTCAAATCTTGATCTCCCACTAGATCTAATGTATTTACAATAAATAACAATGACAAGTAGGGGATACATTTTTAGGGGTGGGAACGGGCCATAAACCAAGCCCACTTTTATTACATATGACATTCATATTTGGCCATAAACCAGGCCCATTAATAAAACCAACAACAATAAAACAAATGTAAATTCCTAACATACACCTACAAAATTGGTCATGGCAATCGATCATCCTTATCCAATAACATTTAATTCAAAATTAATTTATTGGATAACATGCAATGGCAATTTAAATTTAAAAGGATAAAATCATATTTTATATATAAAATCTTATTTTACATACAAAATCATATTTTATCTTTTTATCAAATAAAATCATATTTTATCTAATATATTCATAAGATTATATCTTATCATCAATTGTACCAAAAATAATTAATTTCAAAATTCAATTTAAGGATAAAATATCAAAATTTTCCAAAAATTCAAATTTATCCAAAAATCAATTTTAAAATTTTCGGACTCGAATAATTCGATCCGACGCCTCGTGAACCAATCAAAAACAATTTTCGATCGGACCAAAAATAGAATTTTAACATATTAAAATTAATTTAAAAATTAAAAAAATAATTTTTCCCGCGGGCCGCCCGGGACAATCCCGGGCTGCCCGCGCCCCAGCGGGTCGGGCTGGGCAGCGCCGTGCTCTGCCCGGGTTTTGCCCGGAAATTTTTTTTTTATTTTTAAAATATTTATTTTGTTTCAAAAACCGAGGCTCATAAAATTTTTGTACAATCGATTAATTTAATCGCTTGATCTGAGCAACCTGGCTCTGATACCACTGTTGGAAAACGCGGCGATCAGATCAATCAGAATTGATACCCGGTGCAGCGGAAGTTTAAAATTTTTTTATATGGAACGATTCCATATCATGGGTATCAAAACTTACGATTAAATTGTGTGTGTGTAAAAATTAAATAACAATTATAATTTTTACCTTTCAATCTCGAATCGAGATTTTGGACACCAACAGATTTCTCTGCTCTTGTTGTATCTCCCTGGAACTGATGGACGAACCTTTTTTCAATCAGGTCCACGAACAGATATTTAAACCCTCTGATAGATTGCACTAGAAAATCTATCAGAAGTTTCTACGAAGAGAATAACGAATTTTGATTCGTTAAACCAGACTGCAATTCAAAATCACAGACCGGATTTTCCCGAGTAGAGAGGGGAGGGGGCGGCCACTATTGGAGAGAAAAAGCTAGGTTTTCGAAAATTGTGACCTTGTTGTGTCTAATTTCTGTACTGCAATAACTTATTTATAATGTAGGCCACTAACAGCTTAGGGCCCATTAGTCATAAGTTCAGGCCCGACAAGCAAAGCCCGCATGTTCAGAAATTAATATAAAATTCATCGTGACTCCGATTGATAAACCGATTTCACCAATGTGCACAGAAACCATTTCTGCACCTTTTAAAGTCAAGATAAATTTTTCTGAATCCGAATTCAGTGGTTTCCAAAAATTTCCATCCCTATGTCATTTTAGGAAATCTTACTCCTCTACTCATAATTAAGAAGTCCAACTTCTTTGTTCATTAAATTTAACTCTTTAAATTTAACTATCTCAACGGGGATTAAAAATCCATTACTCTGTGTGACCCTCAATGGTTCAGGGATACAGCTAGCCGTGGGCTCACAACTCCTTGTGACTCGGAACAACGATTTCCGACTTGCCCATCGAATCATGGTAGAGCGCCTAGCAACATCGCCCCATGATTCCCTAGGTATCACTGATAGTGCCTGCAAGAACCAATAGATTTTGGTTAGCGTACAGTACGGTCCCTTCATCCATATATCCCGATCGAATCAACAACCATTGGTATATCGAGAGTCGCTCGAGATTCGATAACTATGCAATACATCTTGAAGATCAAATAGTGACATCGCATGTGCTACTAAGAAACCATTTCTTAAATCACATCATGTACTATGGCCAGAGATTTGTCACACTAACATCTCCTCAGATCGCAAAGGATATCCATACTCGCAAGTATGTGGTGAATCCTTGACAACAAAGCATCGACTCCTATATGTGTTGTAACTGTACCCAATCCCGACACCTGATGACCCCAATAGAGTCGGTAAACGAGTCAAAGCACAGTACTAGCATATAGAGTCTCAATGATGTTTCAAGTATTAAGGACTAATGGTGTACAACCAAAACCGCGGACTTTATCCACTCGATAAGTGATAACCACTTGGAAAGTCCGAATAGGGTAGTTCGATCATTCATCATATGAACATCCATTTGCATGCTTCGAACATCTCTATGTTCCCTACCAATGAAACGTGGTACTCTGCATCGCAAATGCTAGTCTCAAACTCGAGCGATCCTTATCCTTATTATCGGACGGCTCAATCGACTAGGAACAGTTTAGAATATACAATGACTATAAGATGTGTTTCATGATAGACATCCCCATGTTCTACCACATCTTACATACACTATAGTATATTCAAGGTCTTTATCAAAACAACAATAGTATATCACAATATAACAATATGAAGAAAGATAAAGTTATTGCCATTAATAAAAGTGTAAATTATATTAAACAAAAGATTGTTTATACAAAGAGTCATCAAAGCCCTTAGCCACAAGTTGGCTCACTGGGCACCTACTCTTTCAGATGACCCACTGATGATCCTACTTTTGATCGAGATGAGGTCATTTCTACCATTCTTGGTCGTCCAGCTACTACTGCCGATGATCGTCTTGTTTTAAAGCAACTCCATCCCGACTTCCAAATTATTCAGAAATTGATCACCACTTCCATCATTCCACGCAGTGGGGACTCCTCCACCTGCAAATATCTTGACCTCTATGTTCTCTACCATATTGTTTCCTCCCGTTCTTTCAACCTTCCTCGATTCATTATGCAGGCTATTCATAATGCGGCTAAAGCCATGAGGAAAGTTTCTCTACCTTTTTCTCATATCATCAACCACATCTTGACTCATTTTGACATTTCTTTTGATGGCTTAACTTCTTTTTACATCTTTGATTTCCACACTTTCAACCATTCTATGATTACCAAGATGGAACTATCTTGGAATCCTGTCCTTTCTTGTTGTGTTAATGACCCAACTCGTGCCTTTAAAAAATATCTTCCAGGCAAACATTTTTCACTTCCCTATTCAAGTCTTTCACCCACTTCTCAGGCTAAGGGCTTTCCCAATGAGCCGCCTGCAGAAGAAGGAGGACCTTCTTCTTCTGGCTTTCAGTCCTTTCCAGCCAATCTTAGCGAGCTTCCATTTGAGATTCCCGAGATTCCTGCTACCTCTGCTCATCAGCCTGATCGTCTTTTCAAAACTCTTCAGCGCATTGAAGGGAATCTAGCCAGCCACTTTGCATCATCTACTGCTTCCATGGATGCCTTGACTATGAGAGTTGCCTAATTGGAGACTCTCTTTGACGACTTTCTTTCCCGCTATCCTCCGTCGCTGCACGATGATGACTCTTAGATTTTTTTTTTGCTTTTTAAGTTGTACTTGTTTATGTTTTCTATGTAAAATTCAAAATTATTTTAAATAAAATTATTGTGTATTTTAATTTTCTCGTATTTTATTAATTGCTTTTTGATTATCGCAAAAATTGGAAGAATTAATTTGGTTAAATTATTAAATTGAGGGGGAGTTTTAATAATTAATGGTTAAACAAATATTTGATTAATTGTTTAAATACATTATTTTTTCTATATTGATTATATTTTATTTCTCCTATTTAACCAAGTTTTGTGATCATCAAAAAGGGGAAGATTGTTACGCCTTAAACGCATACAAATCTCGTGTATTGAGATTAATGTTTGAAAGAGTGGGTGCCCAATGAGCCAACTTGTGGCTATGGGCTTTGATGACTCTTTGTATAAACAATCTTTTGTTTAATATTATTTACACTTTTATTAATGGTAATGACTTTATCTTTCTTCATATTGTTATATTGTGATATACTTTTGTTGTTTTGATAAAGACCTTGAATATACTATAGTGTATGTAAGATGTGGTAGAATATGGAGATGTCTATCATGAAACACATCTTATAGTCACTGTATATTCTAAAACCGTTCCTAGTCGATTGAGCCGTCCGAGAATAAGGATAAGGATCGCTCGAGTTTGAGACTAGCATTTGCGATGCAGAGTACCACGTTTCATTGGTAAGGAACATGGAGATGTTCGAAGCATGCAAATGGATATTCATATGATGAATAATCGAACTACCCTATCCGGACTTTCCAAGTGGTTATCACTTATCGAGTGGATAAAGTCCGCGGTTTTGGTTGTACACCATTAGTCCTTACTACTTGAAACATCATGGAGACTCTATATGCTAGTACTGTGCTTTGACTCGTTTACCGACTCTATTGGGGTCATCAGGTGTCGGGATTGGGTACAGTTACAACACATATAGGAGTCGATGCATTGTTGTCAAGGATTCACCACATACTTGCGAGTGTGGATATCCTATGCGATCTGAGGAGATATTAGTGTGACGAATCTATGGCCAGAGTACTTGATGTGATTTAAGAAATGGTTTCTTAGTAGCACATGCGATGTCACTAATTTGATCTTCAAGATGTATTGCATAGTTATCGAATCTTGAGCGACTCTCGATATACCAATGGTTGTTGATTCGATCGGGATATATGGATGAAGGGACCGTACTGTACGCTAACCAAAATCTACTGGTTCTTGTAGGCACTATCAGTGATACCTAGGGAATCATGGGGCGATGTTGCTAGGCGCTTTACCATGATTCGATGGGCAAGTCGGAAAGTGTTGTTCCGAGTCACAAGGAGCTGTGAGCCCACGGCTAGCTGTATCCCTGAACCATTGAGGGTCACACAGTGTAATGGATTTTTAATTCCCGTTGAGATAGTTAAATTTAAAGAGTTAAATTTAATGAACTAAGAAGTTGGACTTCTTAATTAAGAGTAAGGGAGTAGGATTTCCTAAAATGACATAGGGATGGACATTTTTGGAAACCACTGAATTCGGATTCAGGAAAATTTATCTTGACTTTAAAATGTGCAGAAATGGTTTCTGTGCACATTGGTGAAATCGGTTTATCAATCGGAGTCACGATAAATTTTATATTAATTTCTGAACATGCGGGCTTTGCTTGTCGGGCCTCAACTTATGACTAATGGGCCCTAAGGTGTTAGTGGCCTGCATTATAAATAAGTTATTGCAGTACAGAAATTACACACAACAGGTCATAATTTGAGAGACTAAAATTCGAAAACCCTAGCTCTCTCTCCCTTGTGGCCGCCGCCCCTCCCTCACTCTGCCTGAGTTTTTCCGGTCTGTGATTTTGAATTGCAGTCTGGAATAGCGAATCATATTCGTTTATTCTCTTCGCAGAAAACTTCTGATAGATTTTCTAGTGCAATCTATCAGAGGGATTAAACCTCCATTCGTGGACCTGATTGAAGGAAAGATTATTCATCAGTTCCAGGGAGAGACAACAAGAGCAGAGAAATCTGTTGGAGTCCAGAATCTCGATTCGAGATTAAAGGTAAAATTTAATAATAGTTATTTAATTTTACACACACAAACAATTTAATCGTTGAAGGTTTGATACCCACACTATGGAATCGTTCCATACAAAAGTTTTTAAACTTCCGCTGCACCGGGTATCAATACCGATTGATCTGAGAGCCGCATTTTTCCAACAGTGGTATCAGAGACAGGTTGCTCAGATCAAACGATTAAATTTAATCGATTGTACAAAAATTTTTGAGTCTCGGTTTTTTGAAACAAAATAAATATTTTTAAATAAAATTTTTTTCTGGGCAAAACCCGGGCAGCGATGGTCAAGATAGGATTGCATTGCATACTGCATATTACCTAGGATTGGACTAAGACTCGTGATTGGCAACCACGGGTCAATTAGAAATGGAATCGATCATCCTATATAATATATGATATTATGATTGTATGCATGTTTAGACATAATTGTATGAATCCGGCAAGCATACAATAATTTGAAAAAGATGAGACAAATTTTTATAATTAAAAATTCTTCATTTTAAATATGATTTAAAATTGATATCAAGATAAATAAAGGAAATTTAAATTTGTTTAAATATTCCTACCTTCCATCAACGGTCAATGTATGAGATGCTACCCGCGGATACGGTCCGGCTCATATTATTGGGGGGGCCCGTTCGTCGGAAAGCTGTACATTGGATCGACACATGTTGTAAGTTGGGTGGACTCCCATGGGATCGGCTCATATTATTGGGGGATCCACATGGCGACCGTCCATCACAACTTAATATTGATGGGTCATCTTGACATGTCACTATAAACGGCGTCATATTATTGGGCCCTTATTGGACATGAGGTAAATACATGGGGGTTGCTTTGGAAGCAATTGGGCTCTACCTTTTGAGAATTATGGTTGGCTGATATTATTCGGGACCATAAGTTTGTCAATTGGACTCCATGTTCTCACTAATGAAAAAGTTTCCCGTTTTCACTAGAGGGTAGTGAAATCGTTAAAATAGTGGGAGTGAGATTCATAAAATTAAATTCGCCTATTTTATGTCTTAGTAAATTACTTAAACAATCATTGATATATGTCTGTTTTTATTTTCAGTATTTCATACGATGAATTCGCGTAATCCATTATTCTCGATCCTCGAACAAAACAAGTTGACTGGCGCAAACTATACGGAATGGTTCCGGAAGTTGAAGATTGTCTTGACTTCGGAGAAGATGCTCTACGTGTTAGAGAAATCTCCTCCGAAGGAAGCACCAGCTGACGTAAGTCCAGAGGAGTTGGCCAAACTTGATGCATGGTGGGACCATGACATCAAGACCAAATGCTATATGCAAGCCTCGATGTCTGATGAACTCCAGAGGCGATTTGAGGACACCGTGAATGCTGCTGACATTCACGCTCAACTCAAGGAACTTTTTGGGGCTCAGTCGAGGGCTGAAAGGTTCGCTACTGTTAAGGAGCTGATGACGTGTCGCATGCGTGAAGGGACTTCGGTCCGTGATCATGGGGTACGAGTGATTTGGCTCATACAGAAGTTGGCAACCCTTGATTTGGTGTTGGAGCATGAACTCAACGTGGATTTACTGCTTCTGTCTCTTCCTTCTTCGTTTGACGGATTTGTGGTAAATTTCAATATGAACAAGATAGAGGCCACCCTTGAAGAGATGGTCAATATGCTTGTGACATATGAATCCACATTAAAGAAGGATAAACCAGCTTTCTTGGTGGGCTCCTCATCTTCTACTAAGAATGGGCCAAGTATGAAGGGTAAGAAACGTTCTGCCCCACCCAAGAAAATCAAACCCGAGAAGAAGCACAAGACAAAGGCTTCAAACATTGGTAAATCCAAGGATGTTTGTCATTACTGTAAGAAGCCCGGTCATTGGAAGCGCAACTGCAAGGAATATCTAGAGCAGTTGGGAACTGCGAAGGGTATGTTCTATATTGAAATAAACATTTCACTTAACACTACTTCTTGGGTATTGGATACCGGATGTGGATCTCACATTTGCAATGATTTGCAGGAGATGACAAGAAGTCGCAGGCTTAGAATGGGTGAGACCCAGCTGAGGCTCGGGAATGGTTCCAGAGTTGAAGCTACGGCCATAGGAGATGTTTGTTTAATTTTGCAGAACGGTTATTGTTAAGAGATGTTTTATTTGTTCCGGATTTAATTAAAAACATTATTTCTGTTTCTATGCTAGATAGAGATGGTTATTCTTGCAATTTTGTGAATGAGATTTGCAATATTTACAAGAATGAATGTTTGATTGGAAATGGACAACTTGAAAACGATCTATACAACTTAAAACTAAAAGACGTTCCAATAAATTATGTTGATAAACCGGCGACAACAAACAAAAGGAAAATCGATAGTCAAAACCCGGCAAACCTTTGGCACGCTAGACTGGGTCATATTTCCTCAAGGAGGATGAACAAGCTAGTGGGAGAGGGCATGTTTGATATGTCTGATATTAACTCTCTACCTACTTGTGAATCCTGCCTGAAAGGAAAAATGACTAAATCTCCTTTTAAGGGGAAACCTGAGCGTAGTCAAAATCTGTTGGATTTGATCCATACAGATGTTTGTGGTCCATTTAGAGTTGGGACTCAATATGGCCACACCTACTTCATTACCTTTACTGATGATTATTTAAGGTATGGGTATTTATATTTAATGAAATATAAGTCTGAAGCATTTGAAAAGTTCAAAGAATTCAAGGCTGAAGTAGAAAACAAGTTAGGTAAAAGTATTAAAGCACTTCGATCGGATCGAGGTGGAGAATACTTAAGTACCGAGTTTTTGGACTATCTAAAAGAGAATGAGATTCTCTCTCAGTGGACTCCTCCTATGACACCACAGCTTAATGGTGTATCGGAGCGTCGTAATCGAACTTTTTTGGACATGGTTCGTTCCATGATGAGCTTCACTGAGCTTCCACCTTTATTTTGGGGCTATGCGCTTGAAACGGCGGTATTGTTGTTGAACAACGTCCACACTAAAGCAGTGGACAAAACACCATACGAGTTATGGAATGGCAAAGCTCCTAAGTATTCGTACTTGAGGATTTGGGGATGTCCTGCTTACGTGAAGCGGACAGTGGGAGATAAGTTGGATAGTCGATCCAGCTTGTGTTATTTTGTAGGGTATCCGAAGAATTCAATCGGATATTATTTCTATTATCCTGCTGAAACAAAGGTGTTTGTTTCACGGAATGCCACCTTCTTGGAGAAGGAGTTCTTATTGGATAAGAAAGGCGAGATGATGGAACTCGAAGAAGTTCGAGAAGAACCCGAAATACAAAATAACGATCCTACACCTCAGGAACCATTGCTGGACACGCCTGCACCTAGAAGATCCGAGAGGACTTCTAGACCTCCTATTCGATATGGTCTTCTTCTTGAAGGGGATCAAGATGAACCCGACGTTGGATGTGATCCAAGAAACTTCAAGGAAGCAATTTCTGATGCGGATTCAAATTTATGGCTTGAAGCTATGCAGCCAGAATTGGATTCGATGCATACAAACCAAGTCTGGTCTTTAGTAGATCCTCCCGATTGAATTGTTCCAATAGGGTGTAAATGGATCTACAAGAGAAAGCTTGGGCCTGATGGTAAGGTATTGACCTACAAGGCCCGATTGGTGGCGAAAGGTTATACTCAAAGACAAGGAGTTGACTATGATGAAACCTTTTCACCAGTTGCAATGTTCAAGTCCATAAGAATCCTTATTGCCATAGCTGCATGGTATGACTATGAGATATGGCAGATGGATGTGAAGACTGCTTTTCTTAATGGAGACATTAAGGAAGAAATCTATATGAAGCAGCCTGAGGGGTTCACATCCATGGGAAGCGAGCATAAGTTATGCAAGCTTCAGAGATCAATTTATGGTCTAAAACAAGCATCAAGAAGTTGGAACCAGAAATTTGATGAAACAATAAAAGATTTTGGTTTCATCAAGAACCCGGAGGAACCATGCGTGTACAAGAAAGTAGTTAAGGATGCTGTGACATTCTTAGTACTTTATTTTGATGACATCCTACTCATTGGGAATGACGTAGGGATGTTGCAGTCAACAAAGATATGGTTATCAGGTAGATTCTCGATGAAGGATTTGGGTAAGGCATCCTACATTCTAGGGATAAAGATCTATAGAGATAGATCTAAGAGAATGATAGGACTCACTCAATCAACCTACATCGACACCATATTGAAACGGTTTTCAATGGATGGGTCCAAGAGAGGACATCTACCCATGTGTCATGGAGTTTTCCTATCCAAGTTTATGTGTCCCAAGACTGATGAAGAGATAGAGAATATGACACATGTACCATATGCGTCAGCTATAGGTAGTATCATGTATGGGATGATATCTACCAGACCGGATGTAGCATTTGCTCTGAGTGTCACGAGCAGATATCAGGCTAATCCCGGTCAAATGCATTGGAAAGCCGTGAAGGACATTCTTAAGTACTTACGAAGGACTAAGAATATGTTCATGGTATATGGAGGACGAGATCTGAAATTGGAAGGCTATACCGACTCTAGCTTCCAAAGTGACGTGGATGACTCGAAGTCAACCTCTGGATTTGTGTTCATGCTCAATGGCGGTGCTGTCTCTTGGAAGAGTTCCAAGCAGGACACCACAGCGGATTCCACCACTGAGGCTGAATACATTGCAGCATCAGCTGCTGCTAAAGAGGACGTTTGGATAAGGAATTTCGTCCAAGAGTTGGGCGTCATTCCTGAATTTGTTGGTCCAGTCCCGGTGTACTGTGACAACACGGGTGCCGTTGCTCAAGCAAAGGAACCAAGGTCTCATCAAAGATCCAAACACGTACTGAGGAAATACCACATCATCCGGGAGATTGTGGAAAGAGGAGACATCACTGTCGAACGAGTGGCCTCTGCAGACAATATCGCTGATCCACTTACTAAGCCCTTGCCAGGACCATTGTTTGACAAACATCGCGAAGCAATGGGTCTACGTAGTATGACTAGTTGGCTATAGGGCAAGTGGGAGATTGAAAGAGTGGGTGCCCAGTGAGCCAACTTGTGGCTATGGGCTTTGATGACTCTTTGTATAAACAATCTTTTGTTTAATATTATTTACACTTTTATTAATGGCAATGACTTTATCTTTCTTCATATTGTTATATTGTGATATACTTTTGTTGTTTTGATAAAGACCTTGAATATACTATAGTGTATGTAAGATGTGGTAGAACATGGAGATGTCTCTCATGAAACACATCTTATAGTCACTGTATATTCTAAAATCGTTCCTAGTCGATTGAGCCGTCCGAGAATAAGGATAAGGATCGCTCGAGTTTGAGACTAGCATTTGCGATGCAGAGTACCACGTTTCATTGGTAAGGAACATGAAGATGTTCGAAGCATGCAAATGGATATTCATATGATGAATAATCGAACTACCCTATCCGGACTTTCCAAGTGGTTATCACTTATCGAGTGGATAAAGTCCGCGGTTTTGGTTGTACACCATTAGTCCTTACTACTTGAAACATCATGGAGACTCTATATGCTAGTACTGTGCTTTGACTCGTTTACCGACTCTATTGGGGTCATCAGGTGTCGGGATTGGGTACAGTTACAACACATATAGGAGTCGATGCATTGTTGTCAAGGATTCACCACATACTTGCGAGTGTGGATATCCTATGCAATCTGAGGAGATATTAGTGTGACAAATCTCTGGCCAGAGTACTTGATGTGATTTAAGAAATGGTTTCTTAGTAGCACATGCGATGTCACTAATTTGATCTTCAAGATGTATTGCATAGTTATCGAATCTTGAGCGACTCTCGATATACCAATGGTTGTTGATTCGATCGGGATATATGGATGAAGGGACCGTACTGTACGCTAACCAAAATCTACTGGTTCTTGTAGGCACTATCAGTGATACCTAGGGAATCATGGGGCGATGTTGCTAGGCGCTTTACCATGATTCGATGGGCAAGTCGGAAAGTGTTGTTCCGAGTCACAAGGAGTTGTGAGCCCACGGCTAGCTGTATCCCTGAACCATTGAGGGTCACACAGTGTAATGGATTTTTAATCCCCGTTGAGATAGTTAAATTTAAAGAGTTAAATTTAATGAACTAAGAAGTTGGACTTCTTAATTAAGAGTAAGGGAGTAGGATTTCCAAAATGACATAGGGATGGACATTTTTGGAAACCACTGAATTCGGATTCAGGAAAATTTATCTTGACTTTAAAATGTGCAGAAATGGTTTCTGTGCACATTGGTGAAATCGGTTTATCAATCGTAGTCACGATAAATTTTATATTAATTTCTGAACATGCGGGCTTTGCTTGTCGGGCCTCAACTTATGACTAATGGGCCCTAAGGTGTTAGTGGCCTGCATTATAAATAAGTTATTGCAGTACAGAAATTACACACAACAGGTCATAATTTGAGAGACTAAAATTCGAAAACCCTAGCTCTCTCTCCCTTGTGGCCGCCGCCCCTCCCTCACTCTGCCTGAGTTTTTCCGGTCTGTGATTTTGAATTGCAGTCTGGAATAGCGAATCATATTCGTTTATTCTCTTCGCAAAAAACTTCTGATAGATTTTCTAGTGCAATCTATCAGAGGGATTAAACCTCCATTCGTGGACCTGATTGAAGGAAAGATTATTCATCAGTTCCAGGGAGAGACAACAAGAGCAGAGAAATCTGTTGGAGTCCAGAATCTCGATTCGAGATTAAAGGTAAAATTTAATAATAGATATTTAATTTTACACACACAAACAATTTAATCGTTGAAGGTTTGATACCCACACTATGGAATCGTTCCATACAAAAATTTTTAAACTTCCGCTGCACCGGGTATCAATACCGATTGATCTGAGAGCCGCGTTTTTCCAACAATGTTTTTAATGCATTAAAAAATCTCAAATTAATATGTTTTAATGATTACAAAACTCGGTTAATCGTTACTAACAGTTTAAAGTGAGAAATTTGCAGATTATTATACTTTTGAGTATAGACAATATTGGAAGCAAAAACCGATAATCAAAAATTGGAAATAAAAATTTCAAGGGTTCGAATCTGCCCAAGTTCGGACGAAGAACATTCGGACGACCCGAAGATTTTTTATGAATTAAATAAAGATCAAAGGACAGGCTCGGAGGGCACGGAAGACTAGTTCGGACGGCCCGAAGCCAGTTCGGACGGCCCGTAGAATTTCTTGGAATTTAAATAATGATCGGAGGCACTCTCGGAGGCCACAAAATGACCCTTCGGACGACCAGAAGACAAGTTCAGAGGACCCGAACTACTTTACGGCCACTGAAGATTTTTTCGAAAGAAAATTTGCCTGAATGAATTTAATACTGCCGTTTGGATGACCCAAAGATGAGTTTGGACCACCCGAACAGTTCACCAGCCATAGAAATTTGAATTTCAATCAGACAACAATCGGACGACCCAAAGACATCTTCGGAGGCTCCGAACCCGTTCGGATTGGCAACTATAAATACATGCCATTTGAAGCCATTTCAACACACCAATTCACTCTCATCTCTCTTTTCAAGCAAGATCCTCTCCTTCAAAAGTTCAAGAAATATTTGTGTGTTATATTCAAAATCGAGGGTTGTTTGTATAAGTTCATTTCATGAGTTGGTTGATCGGTTATTGTAAACACTTGTGTGTGAAGCCAAGTGTATTTTGCGAGTGTTGTGGCTATCCTTGGAGCCCTTAAGGCCAAGTGTTCGAGTTGTATTGGCGCGGTGATTGTGCTGAGTTGTACGACTATCTTTGGAGCCATCAAGGCCAAGACGTTGAAGTGCTAGTGGATCCTTGGTTAATCGATCTTAACCAAGAAAGGGAGACGTAGACGATTTATCGTCGAACATCCATAAACATCTCTTATCCTTTTTACTGCTTTATTTACATTACACATTTATTTAATGCATTTATATTTGATTGCTTTAAGTCTTCTGCTTGTGTACTAGCATAATCGCTTTAAATTGCTAAAGTTGCCAATAGAACCTAAATCCCCCCCCCCCCCCAATTAGGTTCTAACAAGGACGTTGGACCAAATGAAGATAGAAGGATGCGAATTAGATCCTATCTCTACACCCTTGTATGGATTCATAGGTCATGCTATTCGACCTATGGGGCAAATTGATCACCCGATGTCCATGGGAAGCGATCCTAAGAGGGTAACGAAGATGGTGAGCTTCACAGTGGTAGATGCTTCCTCATCGTACAATGGAATTTTGGGTCGGCCGGATATGAAGTACTTTAAAGCCATTGCTTCTACATATAATCAGAAGCTCAAGTTTCCAGTAAGGAGAGAAGTTGGAGTCTTGCGTGGGGATCAAATGGTGGCATTCCGATGTTATGATGGGGTGGTGAGAGATGGAGGAAAAAAGGCGTGGGTGGAGGTTAACATGATAAGAAGTGGAAGGAGTATGTTGTTGGTGGTTGAGGAATAAATTCAGATACTTGAAGAGGAGGAAAAACATGAAGAAGTAGAATTGGGGTCCTAGGAGGAAAAACTTAGTTCTTGAGATTACTAATGAGGGATGCACATGGCAAGACTTTGAAGAGGTCTTAGAAAGCTTATCACCTTAAAAATTATTATCCTTAAGTTAATCGTTGATGTATTTCATTTTTTACTATTACTCCTGTAATCGTTTGAAGTTCAATGAAATCAATATCTCTTTCTAAAGTAATAAGTGTTATTTTGATCGAGAGGTGATAAGAATCCTACTATGGATAAGGCCAAGTAGAGAAGCTAGTGGGTGGAAGGTGAAAATTCTATATTTTTTCCTACTATGGCTAAGGCCAAGTAAAGGAGTTAGTAGGTGAAAAGTGAAAACTTACATTTTTCCTACTTAGGCTAAGACCAAGTAGAGGAGTTAGAGGGTTAAGTTCATATTTTCCTACTATGGCTAAGGTCAAGTAGAGGAGTTAGAGGGTGAGGAGTTGAAGTTCATATTTTTTTACTATGGCTAAGGCCAAGTAGAGAAGTTAGAGGGTGAGAATTTGAAGTTCATATTTTCTTACTATGGCTAAGGCCAAGTAGAGGAGTAAGAGGGTGGAAATTTGAAGTTCATATCTTTCTACTATGGCTAAGGCCAGGTAGAGGAGTTAGAGGGTGAGGAGTTGAATTTCATATTTTTCTACTATGGCTAAGGCCAAATAGAGGAGTTAGAGGGTGAAGAGTTGAAGTTCATATTTTCTTACTATGGCTAAGGCCTAGTCGAGGAGTTAGAGGCCGAGGATTTGAAGTTCATATTTTTCTACTATGACTAAGGCAAAGTAGAGGAGTTAGAGGGTGAGGAGTTGAATTTCATATTTTTTTACTATGGCTAAGGCCAAGTAGAGAAGTTAGAGGGTGAGGAGTTGAAGTTCATATTTTTCTACTATGGCTAAGGCCAAGTAGAGGAGTTAGAGGGTAGAAATTTGAAGTTCATATTTTCCAACTATGGCTAAGGCCAAGTAGAGAAGTTAGAGGGTGAGGAGTTAAAATTCATATTTTTCTACTATGGCTAAGGCCAAGTAGAGGAGTTAGTGGGTGAGAAGTTGAAGTTCATATTTTTCTACTATGGCTAAGGCCAAGTAGAGGAGTTTGAGGGTGGGAATTTGAAGTTCATATTTTTCTACTATGACTAAGGCCAAGTAGAGGAGTTAGAGGGTAAGGAGTTGAATTTCATATTTTTCTACTATGTCTAAGGTTTAGTAGAGGAGTTAGAGGGTGAGGAGTTGAATTTCATATTTTTCTACTATGGCTAAGGCCAAGTAGAGGAGTTAGAGGGTGAGGAGTTGAAGTTCATATTTTCCTACTATGGCCAAGGCAAAGTAGAGGAGTTAGAGGGTGAGGAATTGAAGTTCATATTTTCCTACTATGTCTAAGGCCAAGTAGAGGAGTTAGAGGGTGAGAAGTTGAAGTTCATATTTTCCTACTATGGATAAAGCCAAGTAGAGGAGTTAGAGGGTGAGGAGTTGAAGTTCATATTTTCCTACTATGGCTAAGGCCAAGTAAAGGAGTTAGAGGGTGAAAGATGAAGAGTTTCATTGTAGTGACCCTTACCAAGATCACATACTAATCAGAAACTTAGGCATAAAATTAACTTAATTAAACAGTAAGCCAGAATTAAACTGTGGAAGCAATAACAATATACATTCTCAAGAAAATGAATCTGTAAATACCCAAATAGTTATACAACCAAATCAAATACTATATCAACCCAATAAAATAAAATCATAAGCGAAGCTCCAGCTGACCATCCACTGCCTTGCCCCTCTTGGATTTACCCGCCTCATCCAATCGCAAACCTGCTCCATGGAATAGGGTGTCCAAATACACAAAGTACGAGACGTGAGCATAAAACGCTCATCGCGAGAGTATGAGTATACATGAATGCAAGTGTACCTCCTACTGACAAGAGGCCAAGAATCAGATAACAAAGATGGACCGGGCCCGATATGTAGCACTCTGTGCCGTCGCTTCAGGAGGTGGCTCAAATACCGAAAACCAATGGATACTTCGAACCCAAATAGATGGAAGTCCATCCACTAACAGGATAGGGTAAAACCCCACTAACAGACATTTCAAAAGAGATAGATCAAGATGCAAACGTATGCACCATATAATCATGTCATATAAATCATGCAGTCACGTAATACATGCATACTCAGTCAGGATATCTTGAACAGTACTTTCGTACCTCAAATACGAGGCAAGCTCTATCAGTTCTAGATACACGCCTATAATCCGCACTACACTGCCAAATGATACTAATATTTTTAGGAAGCAAAAGCTATACCTGCGTCCATTCGTCTGACATAGTGCAGGAGGAAAGTACAGCTTCTGAAAAGCTGCGCAGAACTCTGCCCAAGTGGAAACTCCTCTCGCCGCAAAGAATGGTACAGAAGTGAACCTCTACCACTTACGGGCTCGCCCATCTAGATGATAACCAAGAGTCTCCATCTTCTGCTCCTCAGTACAGTGGAATGTCTGAAAACAAGTCTCCATGCGATCTAGCCAGTTCTCCGCATCTTCCAGAGTCTCGCCTCCAACCAAGGGCTTAGAACCAATCTGTAAGAACCATCGCACACTGAAACGGTTCTCAACATGGCGATGATGATGGCGTTCTCGACTACGCTCCCGATCACCATCGCCACAACGTCCACCTCCACTACCATGGCTACTCAGATCATCGCGATCCGCCATCTACAAAATCACCTCACACTTATCTTATGCAGAATCTAAATCCTAAGAATACTATGCATGCTCTGATACCATAAATGTAGTGACCCTTACCAAGATCACCTACTAATCAGAAACTTAGGCATGCAATTAACTTAATTAAACAGTAAGCCAGAATTAAACTGCGGAAGCAATGACAATATACATTCCTAAGAAAAGGAATCTGTAAATACCCAAATAGTTATACAACCAAACAGAATACTATATCAACCCAATACAATAAAATCCTAAGCGAACCTCCAGCTGGCCATCCACTGCCTAGCCCCTCTTGGATCCACCCGCCTCATCCAATCGCAAATCTGCCCCATGGAATAGGATGTCCAAATACACAAAGTATGAGACGTGAGCATAAAACTCTCAGCACGAGAGCATGAGTATACATGAATGCAAGTGTACCTCCTACTGACTAGAGGCCAAGAATCAGATAGCAAAGACAGACCGAGCCCTGGCATGTAGCAATCTGTGCCATTGCTTCAGGAGGTGGTTCACATACCGAAAACCAGTGGATACTCCAGACACCCAAATCGATGGAAGTCCATCCACTAACAGGATAGAGTAAAACTCCACTAACAGACATCTCAAAAGAAATAGCTCAAGATGCAAATGTATGCAGCATATAATCATGTCATATAAATCATGCAGTCACGTAATACATGCATACTCAGTCAGGATATATCAAAAAGTACTTTCGTACCTCAAATACGAGGCAAGCTCTACCAGCTCTAGATCCACGCCTATAATCCGCACTACACTGCCAAATGATACTAATATCATTATATTGCTCTAAATGCCTTAACTAAGATATTGCATACTCGTAAATATTTTTAGGAAGCAAAAGTATATCTGCGTCCATCGTCATCCCGTTGCTGTCGCTTGCCTCAAAACTAGGCCACAACTCTGCTATGACGCCTAGATCGCTACACAACTTCCGAATTCCCAATGGACGCCTAGAATTCCCTAGATCTAAGTTAGAATACTAAGTAATCGAGAGAAGAGAGGTGAATGGTGCATCTGAAAATGAATCTCGGCACCTCTATTTATAGACGGAGTTCGGTCCATCTAAACTGGCTTCGGAGCGTCCGAACACATTCGGGCCGTCCGAACTCGACTTCGGGGCTTTCGAAGTCCCATCAATGCATCAGCAATGATGTTATCTTGCTGACATAAGCAATGACGTAATACTGGACTCCGATCGGGCCGTCCGAACCTGCCGACGGAGCGTCCGAACACGTTCAAAGCCTCCGATCCTGGCTTCGAATCGTCCGATCACGTTCGGAGCCTCCGATCTTTCTTTCGGAGCGTCCGAACTCAAGGTTCCTAATTACGATTAGTTCTTTAATCTCTTTATTTGGTTACGGGCTACTACATTCTCCCCCACTTAAGATATTTCGTCCTCGAAATCAAATCTTAAGTACTGAAAGCGAAACATCGTGCAAAAACATCATTATACAAATTAAACATTTACAGAGTTCACAACTGAATAAAACTCGAAAACAAAATCAAAATAGCTCAGGATGTTCTAAACTCATCCTCCTTTTCAGCTCCCAAGTGGCCTCTTCAGTGCCTCGGTGCTGCCACTGAACTAAAACCAGAGGAATGACTTTATTTCGCAAGACCTTATCCTTGCGATCCAGGATACGAATAGGTCTCTCTACATAAGTCAAATCCATATCCACCTGAACTTCAAACGGTTGCAGAATATGAGATTGATCCGCCACATACCGTCGCAATAGAGATATGTGTAACACGTCGTGAATACTAGACAGATACGGTGGCAAGGCCAGACGATAAGCCAGATCGCCAATGCTCTCCAAGATCTCAAACGGGCCGATAAATCTGGGAGACAAGCCCTTGAGGCCAAATCTGAGAATCCTGCGGAAAGGTGAAACTTTCAGAAACACTTTCTCCCCAAAATCAAACTGCAGAGGTCTACGCTTAGTATTAGCATAGCTGACCTGACGATCCTGTGCAGTCTTAATCCGTTTCTTGATCTGACCAACAATAACGGCTGCCTGCTGGACTAACTCCGGTCCCTCAGCCTGTCTCTCCCCCACTTATTTCCAGAAGAGTGGATTACGACAACGTTTCCCGTACAACGCCTCAAAAGGTTCCATCCCAATGCTACTATGATAGCTGTTGTTGTACGCGAACTCAATCAATGGCAAATGATCCTGCCAGGCTGAACCAAAATCCATAGAGCATGCTCAAAGCATATCCTCCAAAGTACGGATTATACGCTCTGAATATCCATCAGTCTCCAAGTGATAGGCAGTACTCAAACTGAGAGTAGTGCCCATTGCACGCTGAACACTCCTCCAGAACCTAGAGGTAAACTTGGGGTCTCGATCGCTGAAAATGCTCACAGACACTCCATGGAGTTGAACGATCTCCTGAATGTACAACTGAGTCATACGATCTACAGAGTACTCTTGGCTATAGGCAATGAAATGCGCTGACTTGGTGAGTCGGTCCACCACAACCCACATAGCATCACAATTCTATGAGGATACCGGAAAATGGGTCACAAAATCCATCGTGATAAGCTCTCATTTCCACTCAGGAATAGGCAGACTGTGAAGCAAACCTCCAGGTTGTTGGCGCTCTATTTTGACCTGCTGAAAAACCAAGAATTTTGAAACATACTGATACACGTTGCGTTTCATCCCTTTCCACCAAAACCGAGTACGTAGATCCTTGTACATCTTGTTGCTCCCCGGATGAATACTCAACTTAGTGTGATGTGCCTGAGACAAAATATCTTCTCGCAACTCTTCATCCTCCGGAATCACAAGCCTACCAGACAAACACAAAAATCCATGTAACTAATAGTGAAATCCAGACGTGCTACCCTCGTTAGCTAGACGAGACAAACACTGGTTCTTTGAATCAGACATCTGAGCATCCCGAATCCGTGAACACAAAGCTGGCTCAGATAATATCGCAAACATCTAGATACTCTGTATACCTTTTTTGTGCTTGAAGGTATACCCTTAAGAACAACAATCCCCGATCGCACTAGACATCAAACAAGTCTAAAGTGCATCGCACCTTGAGACTCAAAGCATCAGCGGTGAGATTAGCATCTCCCGAATGGTACTTAATCTCGCAATCATAGTCCTTAAGCAAGTCCATCCAACGTCTCTGTCTCATGTTCAATTCGGCCTGAGTGAACAAATACTTGAGACTCTTGTGGTCGTTGAAGATCTCAAATTTCTTGCCATACAGATAATGACGCCAGATCTTCAAAGCAAACACAATAGTTGTAAACTCCAAATCATGAACTGGATAATTGTCTTCGTGCAACTTCAACTGTCTAGAAGCATATGCGATCACATGCCCATGCTGGGTCAGAACGCAACCTAACCCATGAAGAGAAGCATCTGCATACACCACATAACCCCCAGATCCTGACGGTAATGCCAACACTGGCGCAGAAGTCAACCGCCGTCGAAGCTCAAAAAAATTCTCCTCGCACTCTGAGGACCACTCGAAATCAACACCCTTGCGGGTAAGATGCGTCAATGGTCGAGCTAACTGAGAGAAGTTCAGAATGAAGCAACGATAATATCCTGCTAGACCCAAAAAACTATGGATCTCAGCAATCGTCGTTGGACGCGACCAATTAAGCACCGCCTCGATCTTGCTCGGATCAACAGAAATCCCTTCCCTGGATATAATATGGCCAAAAAAGACCACTCTATCCATCCAGAATTCGCACTTACTGAACTTGGCGTACAACTGCTCATTCCGAAGAGTCTGCAGTACCAACCGCAAGTGAGAAACATGCTCATCTGCATCACGTGAATATACAAGAATGTCGTCAATGAAAACCACAACAAACTTATCCAGAAACTCCCAGAAGACGTGGTTCATCAGATCCATAAATATAGAAGACGCATTAGTCAAACCGAAAGGCATCACTAGAAAATCATAATGCCCATAGCGAGTACGGAATGCAGTCTTGGCTATGTCCTGATCTCGGACTCTCATCTGATGATACCCGGATCTCAAGTCAATCTTGGAGTAAACCGGAGTACCCTACGGCTGATCAAACAAGTCATCAATACGAGGAAAAGGATATTTGTTCTTCACAGTAACTCGGTTCAGCTGTCGATAGTCAATGCATAGCCGCATAGACCCATCTCTCTTCTTCACAAAGAGACACGATCTCCCCAAGGAGATACACTAGGACGAATGTACCCCTTGTCCAAAAGATCCTGTAACTTATTCTTCAACTCTCGCATCTCTGACGAAGCCTGTCGATACGGTGCTCAAGAAATAGGAGAAGTACCCGACATCAAATCTATGCCAAACTCGACTTCCCTAACAGGAGGAAAACCCGGAATCTCATCTGGAAATGCATCTGGGAATTCATTCCCAATCGGAATACTCTCTAACCCAACGCTCTCAGCAGACAAATCGACTGCATAGATGAGGTAACCTTTCCCACCAGACTCTATAGCTCGATAGACTCTCAAAGCTGTTACCAATGGCATCGGGGGTCACACTCCCTTACCATAGAAAAACCAGATATCACTCCCATCCGGATGAAAGCGTACGAATCTCTGATAGCAGCCCACTGAAGCTCGATAGGTATTCCGAATGTCTATCCCAGAATACAATCGAAGTCATCCATCGCAAGAACCATGAGATTTGCTATCAGAATGTTCCCTTCGAACTCTAAAGAGCAACCCATCACTAGACGCTTAGCCAAAGCAGATTGACCCGTCGTAGTAGAAACAGAAACCACTACGTCCAATGCAATGCATGGTAACTTATGCCTCTTTAAAAAATGTGCAGAAATGAAGGATTAGATGCACCAGTGTCAATGAGTACAAGATCAGGTATACCATATAACAAAAATGTACCTGTGATGACCTTCTCATTCTCCTCCACTGCCTGATCATGTCTCAAGGCAAACACCTGACCAGAAGTCCGCGGCTTCAAATGAGAACTCCCAGCAGACTCTCCTTGCGACCTCTGCTGAATGGTATCCTGAGAACCCGATCCTGAACCTGAACCTGAACCGCCTCCCCCAGCTACTGGACAATCCCTCCGGAGATGACCAACCTCTCCACAACGGAAACATGCCCCAGAAGCTTTACGACATTTGTCTGTCGGATGGTTCTTCCCGCAATGGTCGCACTTTCCCTTCTTTCCAAAATGAACAACACCACTGGAACCAGAGAAACAAGAAGTAGATCTGGAATTCTTGAAAGACTGAGTACGGGGACCCAAAGAACTCGCAGGTCTAGACAGAGAAAAAGACCTGTTACGCCGATTGCTATCCTCCGCCTGGTGACAACGGCTCACCAAGCCCTCATAGGTCATATCATCACCGACCGCCACCCTATCATGAATCTCCAGGTTAAGACCCTGAAGGAACAGATTGTACTTTATCTCAAAGCTGTCAGTAATCTCGGGGAAATAGGATAACAGATCAAAGAACTTCTGCTGATACTCGTCAATCGTCATAGATCCCTGTCGTAAACTCAGTAACTTACCCGCCTTCGTCTGACATAGTGCAGGAGGAAAGTACAGCTTCTGAAAAGCTGCGCAGAACTCTACCCAAGTGGAAACTCCTCTCGCCGCAATGAATGGTGCAGAAGTGAACCTCTACCACTTACGGGCTCGCCCATCCAGATGATAACCAAGAGTCTCCATCTTCTGCTCCTCAGTACAGTGGAATGTCTGAAAACAAGTCTCCATGCAATCTAGCCAGTTCTCCGCATCTTCCAGAGTCTCGCCTCCAACCAAGGGCTTAGAACCAATCTGTAAGAACCATCGCACACTGAAACGGTTCTCAACATGGCGACGATGATGGCGTTCTCGACGACGCTCCCGATCACCATCGCCACAACGTCCACCTCCACTACCATGGCTACTCTGATCATCGCGATCCGCCATCTACAAAATCACCTCACAGTTATCTTATGCAGAATCTAAATCCCAAGAATACTATGCATGCTCTGATACCATAAATGTAGTGACCCTTACCAAGATCACCTACTAATCAGAAACTTAGGCATGCAATTAACTTAATTAAACAGTAAGCCAGAATTAAACTGCGGAAGCAATGACAATATACATTCCTAAGAAAAGGAATCTGTAAATACCCAAATAGTTATACAACCCAATCGAATACTATATCAACCCAATACAATAAAATCCTAAGCGAACCTCCAGCTGGCCATCCACTGCCTAGCCCCTCTTGGATCCACCCGCCTCATCCAATTGCAAATCTGCCCCATGGAATAGGATGTCCAAATACACAAAGTATGAGACGTGAGCATAAAACTCTCAGCACGAGAGCATGAGTATACATGAATGCAAGTGTACCTCCTACTAACTAGAGGCCAAGAATCAGATAGCAAAGACAGACCGAGCCCTGGCATGTAGCAATCTGTGACATCTCTTCAGGAGGTGGTTCACATACCGAAAACCAGTGGATACTCCGGACCCAAATCGATGGAAGTCCATCCACTAACAGGATAGAGTAAAACTCCACTAACAGACATCTCAAAAGAGATAGCTCAAGATGCAAATGTATGCAGCATATAATCATGTCATATAAATCATGCAGTCACGTAATACATGCATACTCAGTCAAGATATATTAAAAAGTACTTTCGTACCTCAAATACGAGGCAAGCTCTACCAGCTCTAGAAACACGCCTATAATCCGCACTACACTGCCAAATGATACTAATATCATTATATTGCTCTAAAAGCCTTAACTAAGATATTGCATACTCGTAAATATTTTTAGGAAGCAAAAGTATATCTGCGTCCATCGTCATCCCGTTGCTGTCGCTTGCCTCAAAACTAGGCCACAGCTCTGCTATGACGCCTAGATCGCTACACCACTTCCGAATTCCCAATGAGACGCCTAGAATTCCCTAGATCTAAGTTAGAATACTAAGGAATCGAGAGAAGAGAGGTGAATGGTGCATCTGAAAATGAATCTCGGCACCTCTATTTATAGACGGAGTTCGGTCCATCTAAACCAGCTTCGGAGCGTCCGAACACATTCGGGCCGTCCGAACTCGACTTCGGGGCGTTCGAAGTCCCATCAATGCATCAGCAATGATGTTATCTTGCTGATGTAAGCAATGAAATAATAGTGAACTCCGATCGGGCCGTCCGAACCTGCCAACGGAGCGTCCGAACACGTTTGGAGCTTCCGATCCTGGCTTCGGAGCCTCCGATATTCTTTTCGGAGCGTCCGAACTTAAGGTTCCTAATTGTGATTAGTTCTTTAATCTCTTTATTTGGTTACGGGCTACTACATTAATTTTTCTTACTAAGATTATAACCTAGTAGAGGAGCTTAAAGTGAAACGACTCGATCCTACTACTACTAAACAAAACTCTCAGTAGGAGTTTTAGGATGTTTCATAAAGAGAGGAACTACAATGCATATTTTTCCTATTAAGGTTATAATTTAATAAAGGAGTGCGAGGTGGTAGAGGGCCTAGTATATCTGTGAAGATGAAATTTTTGATGTTTTTACCAAAGAAAACCCTTGTAGAGGAGTTGGCTTAGTTAGGAAGGATGAAAATTTTAATTTTTCTACTAGAGATCGGTGTAGTAGAGGAATTAGTGGGAAGTAGAGACAAATTTCAATCTTCATACTAAAATCATGATTTGAAGAGTTAATAGTTGGTAAATTCAAGAAAGCAAACACTTGAGCATTTACAATTGAGGGAAATAATCGAGCAAGTTGAACTTCACAATTTATCGAACACTCGATGGAGTTCTATGCAAAGGAGGCAAGGATGAAGGTGAAGGTGCAAGGATGGAGGTGTGGGGCGAGGGTGTGGCTGGAGGCAAAGGGGGAGAGGATGGAGGTTAAGGGGCAAGGATGAAGGTGTGGGTCGAGGGTGAGGCTGGAGGTGACGGGGCGAGGGCAAGGGGCGAGGGCTGCGAGGGCGAGATGTCAAGGTCTGTGGGGCGAGAATGGCTGGGCGAGGGGCGAGGTGAGGGCTAGGCGAGGATGGAGGTGGGGGTGAGGGGCGAAGGGTTGGACGAAGGACTGGATAGGGGCAAGGGGCGAGGCTGTGGGGCGAGGCGAGGGGGGGAGAGGAGCTATGGGGCGAGAATGGTGTAAGGGCTGTGGGGCGAGAATGGCTGGGCAAGGGGCGAGGTAAGGGCTCGGAGAGGATTGAGGTGGGGGCGAGGGGCGAATGGTTGGACAAAGGACTGGACAGGGAGTGACGAGGGCCACAGAGGGGCAAAGGAGGTGAGGCTATAGGGGCTATTGGACGAGCTTGGGCAAGGGTTATTATGGGGCAGAGAGAGTGATGTGAGGGCTGCAAGGGTAGAGGATGAGGCAAGCAGAAAGCGAGAGAGAGATGCTGGCATAGGTGCTAGAGAAAGGGGGTAAGATTTTCAGGTTTGTCGAAGTGCAATTCGGATCACTGGGCTCAAAAAGTCCAACTTATTTAGGATTCAAGAAGTGAGGAGGGTAAAGATCTTGAAGTGTGAAAGTTGAGTTTCATGCTTATCCTACCAAGACTAA
Organism: Henckelia pumila; assembly: GCF_033568475.1. Classification (NCBI taxonomy): domain Eukaryota; kingdom Viridiplantae; phylum Streptophyta; class Magnoliopsida; order Lamiales; family Gesneriaceae; genus Henckelia; species Henckelia pumila. Next base: position 231,542,747 of record NC_133123.1, read on the forward strand.
GTTTAAGAGCTTGATGCGATGATGATGGAATTGTATTTTTGCTAGTAAGGGTAGAATCTGCGAGGGGAGCTCGAGTTGAGGGTGTGGATGAAATTTTCAAATTTCCTACTAAGGCTAAGCCTAGTAAAGGAGTAGAGATGTGAAAATGAAAATTTAAATTTCCTACTAAGACTATGTTTAGTAGAGGAGTTAGTGGTTATGGTTAAAAAATTGCAATTTTCTGCTGAGGTAATGCCTAGTAGAGGAGTTAGTAGTGATTGATGAATGAGATAGAAGATAAACAAACATTTGAGTATTCTTGAGTGAAGCCAATCATCAAATAGTTGGTGAGGCAGCTAGAGTAGCTACTTGTGATCGAAATGATGCAGACAAGAGTAAGAGGGCGAGGATGGTGAGGGTTGACGAATATTGGGAGCAATGTTGTAAGCTATGTCGTAAGAGGTGGGCGAGGGTGAAGGCGAGGGGGTTAAGGTTGGCCAAAGATTAAGGAATGAAAATATTTCTAATGAAGGATGATCATACAGCTCAGTCTCTGAGTAAAAATTTTAAAAATCAAGATCTTGGCTATGAATCTCAAACAATCGAGTTTTGAACCTGCGATTCAACTCGACTTGAGAGGGGGAGACTAGTGATACCCCATGAATGGGCCCATCACATGTTTAGGCCCAACTGGAGTCCACAGCCAAGAAACAAGGCTCGGGTCCAAGTCTAAGTGTTAAGATTGGCCCATGGCGGTTGGTGCTTGAGGCAAGGCACGTTGGGCTTGGAGTGAGAGAGGGAGTTGGAATTGAGGATGAGCCTAAGAGTGGAGGAGTAGAAGGAGGTGAGAAGGTGATGATGTGAGGTATGGATGAGCCTAGGAGTTGAGGATGACGATGGCAGAGGAGAGTAGCTAGGGTAGAGCATACCTGAGTTGGGTAAGCTCTTAGCCTAAGATTCATCTCAAGGGCAAGACCTCTTAGCTTCAGCCTTGCCTCAAGGGCGAGTCTCGGATGAACAAGCACGTGAGTCTCACTCACGTGGTCCCCTATGGAATATGCGTGGTCCCCTACCTTCTACTCTATAAATACCGGTTTTGCTCACTTCATTTGCAACTCATTACTTTCATTTTTGAGGGGCGCCCAAGTTCTCCTCTTCACTCATATATTTCCGACTCTGAATTTAGCGTCGGAGGGTGTAGTAGCCTGGTTTCATTTTACAAGATTAACTGATTTTAAACATGTTAGAAAATGACATATAATTTTAAAAGTGTCAAAACATGTTTAAGGAGTCCCTATTTGGTAAAATGAGGTGTAAAATCAGATCTGGAACGTCCAAAAATGGTAGGAAATGTCCCGGGGGTCTCAAAACCAACCAGAAATAGCCAAACAAGTTCGAAAGGACCAGACCAGAACGTTGCATCCAAACCCAAACAGACGCAACAATCAGGTGCACGAACGTTGCTTCCGTTCTGACGAATGTTGCGTCCGTTTTTTCTGGCTGGACAGGTGTCGACGAGATCAAGACACGTGGTTAGATGGTGCAAGAACGTTGCTTCCATTCTGACAAACGTTGCGTCCGTTCTGGTGGCAGGAGAGATGTCAACAAGATCATTACACGTGGCGGGACAGTGTAGAACATTGCATCCGTTCGCCAGAACGTTGCTTCCGTTCATTGTCTATAAATATGGGCGAGATTTGCTCATTTTCAGAAGTTCAAAATCCTCTCCTTCACCTATAAGGCTTTATTTTAGGGCCTTTTGGGTACTCTTATTTTAGAGTTGGAGTAGGAAGTTTATATTTTAGTATAGTCAAACAGTGTCTGACATAGTAGCGGATAGTGTCTGCAGTAGCAGCCAGGCGGCGGAGCTCTGGCGAGGCGTCTAGAGGTCGTAGCTAGGCTATGTCCAGGCTCTGGGGAAGGCGGCATCAGCGGGCTGACGACAGACGAAGGTATGACTTTGGTGCCCTATAGTAAATAGGGAGTAGACTATAGTTTAATTAAGGCTTTTAGAGCCTAGTAGGTGATGTTTACATGCAAGGTAATGCATGGGTTATTTATGTTGTAGTGATGCATGGTAGGCTTGGACCTAGAGGGGAAGCTTCTAGGATCTGCTTTAGTAAAGTACGGAAGTATTATTCGAGATATCCAAATTGAGTATGCATGTATTATATGTTTGCATGGATTATGTGATTGCATGTTTTTTATATGTCTTTATATACTGCATTTCACGACTGTATGTTGCATACATGAGCATATTGAGCTATCTCTTTAGAGATGTCTATTAGTAGGGTTTTACCCTATCCAGTTAGTGGATGGACTTCCATCGATTTGGGTCCGGAAATCCAGTATTATTTTGGTATGGGTGCCACATCCTGAAGCTACGACACAACGTGCTACATACCAGGGCCTAGTCTGTCTTTGTATCTGATTCTTGACCTCTAGTTAGTAGGCAGTACACTTGCATTCATGTATACTCATACTCTTGTACTGAGCATGTTAGGCTCACTTCCGGTTATTTTCTGTTGGCTGGATGCCCTATTCCATGGGGCAGTTGCAAGTAGTTCTCCCGGAGACAGGGAGGTTAGGTGATGACCAAGACTGGATAGCAGGGTTGACTACTAGGTTTTGCCTACCTGGTATTATTTTATTTTAAGATTCCACAGTTACTCTGATTAAGATTATTTTATTCATTAATTGCATTCTTAAGTTTTGACTAGTAGGTGATCACGACGCTTGTCACTACATTTTATGGTATCAGAGCATGCAATAAGATTATTTGGGACATAGTATTTATTTTGAGTTATCCTTTGTAGGATTACAATTTGGTTTCAATGAAGATAGCAGTATCAGGAATTGGAATAGCAGGATGTCTAGGCTTTTCCAAGATTGTCATTGCCAAGGTTGGCAGCAGAAGTTCGTATTATGTGGATCCCAGCAGGATGGAGCTGGAAGAGAAGATCCAGTTTTCAATGTTAGGCACTTCTCCAGGTTGAACGGAATGTGTGACATGTAGTCATCCATTCTGAGTCGACCAAGGAAGCCACCCCGGAAGACTCTTCACTTGTAGTTGGAGAGATTGTCAGGGAAATCTTGTCTCGTCTACCAGATAAGGAACCCAAAAAAATTTGGAAGAACCCGGATAAGCAATATTTTATCTTTTAGATCTTGAGATGAAGAAGTTCTGCTGACATGAGTAGCAGACAGGAAACTTCATGTTCAAGATCAGTATACGGAATGAAAGACATCCGCCTGAATTTAAATACTGTATTTGGTTGCAAACAGTATTTCAGTTGTAATCAGATGTATTAAAGATTTCAGTATTTGATGTACTCAGTTATAATTTTATTGTACATCTTTCAGTGTAATCTTTTGATTAAGTTATGTATTACATGGGATTGTAATAAAAGATTGATCATTGTCTAAATAATTACTTGGGAATTTTGCATGTTTTCAATGAATAGTTCTAGATGTTTTACCCAGAATATTCTAAATAAGACAAGTGTTTCCCAGAGATGATGTGATTCATCAGGGGGCATGAGTTTTTGTTCTAGGCGGGTTTCCATAGAGCAATTGACTCTTTTTCTCTTTTTAGTTTGTTACCTAGTGATGATGGATTTAATTATCAGATGCTTGCAGACTCGGGATTTGAGTTGTGTCTCTACAGAGAATTTTCCTTGACCAATGATTTTGTTCCAAATAGGAATGTTGCATAATATCAGAGACTCAGGGATGAGTTATGCCAGGGTGCTCTTGACTGTCAAGTTTCGAGATGGTATAGTAAGTGCGGACTTATGCCGGTGTACTCTGAAAGGATTATTTTGTTTCAATTTGTCATTATAGGAAGACTTACCTCAGTTTCGTTGTATGTACAATCATAGCAATGGGTATAACTATCAGGAGAATATTCAGGATTTATTTGATTCTTCTGGAATTATACTTGGTACTGGATTAGTGCCAAGGGAATGTGGTGAATTATCGTCTGACTTCATCAGAGATACAGATTTTAGTTCTCGTGAACAGAATAGTCGTGGAAAGGATTCCATGACAAGTGAATATTCTGGACGGGTAGTTCTCGCATGTGATACTGGAGGAGAAGTAGGAGGTTTTACCAGTATTTTCTGATTCTATCAGAGATATATTAGTGATCAGGATCTTGATTACGAGATGAACAGGAAATTCTAAGTGATGAGTTTACTTAGGTAAGTTTTCCCTGTAAGAATTGGAATTTTATTGATGGGTTATCAAGCAAAGAAGAATTTTATCAGGGCACTGTGATGACTTATACTGGGAGATGTGAACTGTGATCAACGATAGACATGGGAGAGTTTATTTCCATTGATATTCTGGAAGTCTTTTGTACTTCAAAAGGGATTAGAAAATTTACTCAGTCTAGAGATCATTGCAACAGTTACGATAAAATATAATTTGATGTCAGTTTGATAACATTGAAAGGTTACTCGATTCTATTGACAGATGTCATGAGCCTCCTAAGTTACAGCATGGATTCGTCAGTATGAGAATTCACTTGGATAGTGAAAGTTGAGCACCTAGGTGATTATGTATGTTTTGAAATGGTTAGTTAAATTTGTACAATTTTGGTGCCCAATGATTATTTGCAACTATTTGTCTGAGGTAGGTACAAATGTTATAACCTCGTGACAGGGGAGCTAAATATTCTTTTGCATAAAGAACATTTGGAATTGTTCTTTTTGGTAGACTGATAAGATGAGTATAGTAATCAGATATTCAGTTCTCAGGAATGATGTGCAGTAATTCTGGGACTTTAGTGTTAGAAATTAATCTAGCAAACATTTGAATTTTAATGGATACTAACAGTATATCATCAAGTGTTTAGACATGGAAAAAGGACAGCAGCTGAGATCTAAAGTTACCAGATCTAGCAGGATTGTTGTCACTAATTTTTTCGGGATGTCTAATGGATCCGTTAGACCATTGATAAGTCTGATTCTATGAGATCGAATCAGGGGTTAGCTAGATTGTTTTGATTAAAGAACTTTGACAAATAAAGATGAAACAGTTTTGTTCATATAAACAGCGTAAGTTAGAATTCAGCAAGGAATTGTTATTCATGGCAGGATAATCAGTGTTCTTATTTTTAGATGTTATCTCAAGTTATGAGATAGATGTCATTATATTAGTACTAGATATTGTACTAATCGAATTTTGAGTCAATAATAATATTTGTATTGATATTTCCAAGAAGAGAACCTGAGGGATTCAAGAAATCAAGAATTGTGAACAATGGCGTTGTCACAGGTGTTATGACAAATGTTAATCATAAAGTATTAGAATCCTTTCGGTGGAAAGGAATGAGGAAAAGTGTATATCAGTATGTTTCTAGATGTTGGGTGTATCAGTAGGTCAAGGCAAAACACCGACGACCTGGAGGATAGCTTCACAGTTTATCCATTTCTGAGTGAAATGGGAGTTGATCATGATGAACTTCATGACCCATTTACCGGTGAGCTCGAAGAATTGTGATTCTATCAGGGTTGTGGTGGACCGACTCACCAAAACAGCACATTTCATTCCTGATAATCGGGACTACAATTTTGATAAGATGTATTGTACGGAATGCCTGTGAGCATTGCCAGTGATCGAGACCCCAGGTTTACTTACAGATTTTGGGAGAGTCTTCAGCGCGCTATGGATACTACTCTTAGCTTGAGTATATCATATCACCCAGAGACTGACGGGCAATCAGAGCGCACGATCGGTACTCTTGAAGACATGTTGCGAGCATGTTCTATGGATTTTGGTCAGCATGGCACGATCAATTGCCATTGATTGAATTCGCGTACAACAACATTTACCATCGCAGTATTGGGATGGCTTCGTTTGAGGCGTTGTACAGGCGACAATGTCATACTCCACTGTTCTGGGAGGAAGTGGGGGAGAAAGTGTTCCTGAAACTTTCACCATTTCGTAGGATTTTGATATTTGGTCTCAAGGGTAAGCTATCTCCTAGGTACATGGGTCCATTCGAGTTACTATAAAGTGTTGGAGATCTGACTAATTAAAAAAAAATAAAAAAATGTTGGTCTCTTGGTTTGGATTATTTTCTATTGTTGATTAATTGTTTATTATTCATTAATTGCCCTAAGATGAGATTAGTATCCCGAGGTTCTCACAACAGGTGGTATCAGAGCGTAAGTTTTTGGACTGAGATAGAAGCTGAGCGGGGTAGATTGAGTCACATGCATTTTTAATGTTGCATGATGGTGCATTACTTGATTTGATGATTTGAATAATTGCATGTGAACATGATTTACTTTTGAAATGAAACTACTTGATTTACTGATTTGTAAATTTTCGAATTTCTTATTGATGTTGTTATAAGATTTTCCCCGGGTTATGTAAGCACCCAGAATCGAAGAGAACAGTGTTCTTTGGGAGATGTAAGCACCCCAGACTGATAGAATAGTATGGCCAGACTGAACAAAATGGTATGGTCAGACTGAACAGAACAGAACGGTATTGCTCAGCTGAATGAAGTATTTTTTATTGAATAGAACATAATATCAGCAAATGAATATAGGATGTTGTAGGTAACAGTTGGCTCGAAGAACTTGACCAGTTGTTCAAATATCGGAAAGATTCAGATGAATATTGGATCAGATTTATTGAATACCAACTTCGAAACCTATCAACCAGCTGATAGATTTTGATGAGGAAATTCCGACAGAACAGAGGTATATTGATTGTTGGTAAGTGCTTAGAACATACTTTTGTTTATTATTCTTTGCCACAACAGATAGAAATGATGAGAAAGAAAAATATACCCTATAGAAGCTGAATATTTTGAATTTGAGGAATGCCTTCCTAGAATTTTCAAGCCTACTATGATTCTCTGAATTGTAGATGATAATAAGAAAGATCAAGATTGAGTGAATTATATAATGGCTTGAATTCTAAGAATATGTCTGAATAAATGTTGATGATTGAAACATTGTCTGAAAGACATAGCCCTGTCTAAGAGAATTGAAGCTGAATGATGAGTTAGGAGAATGAAGTTGTAGACATGCAAGAGATATATAATAGCTGAAAGCTGTGTTATATTTTAACCTCTGTGTCAGAAAAGAGAATTTGTGAATTGAGTTGAAAAATGAAACTATTGTTTCGATGAAATGAAATTGAACATGATATTGTTCACATGTGAAATATTTGGTACGATGCATGATAGATTATGAGACTATAACCAAGTACTGATTAGTGATAGTTTCAGATGATTGAATCACTTGATTTTGTGATTTAACCAATCAGTATGTTTTATGCTTTACGAAGTACATGTTTGCCTGAATATCTGAGTGGATTGGAAGCATGTATTCTGTGAAAATGAAGAAGAATTGGTTCTTGGTCAGAACTCGAGTATTGAGGAGAAGTATGAATAGGCTGATCAGATGAAACAATTGAATTAGATCAACAAGAACATGAGGTGCATATGAATATGATGATATGATATGTAATCTCGAATTAAGATTATGTGATTTCGGATTGATGTATGATGTTTGATTACAGAAATATTCCAAAATCAGTATATTCGATGCACTAAATATGTTTAAGATCTAAATCAACATTGATAGATATGCCAATGCATAGAGATTACAGATGTTCCAGTAAGATTTTTGGACTTTAGTTTAAGTTGTGAACTGGAATTCAATAGTGAATTGATGAATTTATGAATTACCGACTTGATGAAATTATGAACTGAATATTAATTTTGAGGTTTAGAAGATATATGATGATATGAAAATCAGTTACAGATGAGTTTTTTCTTTGATTATGCTGAATCGAATACATCAATTGGACATATAATTCTTGAAATGTTTGATTTCGAGTGGCTCTCCTTGTTTTGTTCATAAAGCCTGAGTGATTTACTCATTCTGAGTTATGTGATGCAAGTGAGTTGTTTTCACTTTGCAGAGTTTGTTATCCAGAAGATTTGATTTTGGATGACCTTGATTGAGGGATTTTCTCAGTCTTGATTTATTTCTTTTGATTTTGAGAATTATTGATCCTTTGATGATATTTCAGTTTATTTTAAGATTTTTGGCTCTTAAGTGATAGAAGAATTTGAATATGATCCATGATTTTTGGGTTACATGATATGTATTGTCGATATTTAGAGATAGAAATGAGTAATGAAATAGGCATCCGATGAATTGATTTCAGATTTCTTTGTATTCTCGTTTGAATATTAAGACGAATATATCACCAATCAGAATGATTTTTCGATTGTAAGTAAGGCAGAACTGTTCAGATGATGAAAGAAACACAGAAAGTAAACTGAAGCGATGAGAATACAGTAACGAATGCCAGAATGAGATATGAATTGAAGCCTCAGATCTGATTGAATGAATTATATTATGATTGATTATCTTATGGTGCTTGATATTTTCGAAAAAGAAATATCAGATTTTGAAGAAAATGCACAGCAATGAATTTAAGATTCATCCAATAATTGTTTTATCAGAAGATAAAGGAAGTAGAGGTAACAAAATTAGTACGTTTTTGAAGTTAAACGTACAGAGAGTTTCTGATGAAGTTGAGAATCATTGACTAGATTAGTTCAGTGACACTTTAGAAACTTCAGAATTGTTATGAGATCATGATTTGAAAGAGCATTTTGTGAAACTACCAAGATAAAGCAGTTTATATGAGGTAAACAGGTGGTAGTTATGAACATATTGATTGAAATTACTGTATATGATGATCTGTCGGTATGATCAAATCACTGAATTGTGATTAGATTCGTTATAAGATGAACAGTAAGCCACGAAATAATGTTTCAGATTGGAACATTGGGTTTACTATTAAATTGTACTAAAGATGATCAGAAGACTTTGAGTACTTTTTGAGATAAAGGTACAACATATTATCTTTGAATTGGAAGAATAGTCAGAGAAGATGAATCGAATTTCGCGAATGAACTTTACCTGATATGATACCAATTATCAACAGATCTGAATACTTTGAAATCTGTGAATGTAGCATATTATACTTTGATTAATAGATAGTTTGAATAGACTAATCAGAATTTTGAGAATACGCTGTATAAGATATGATACATATATGACTAGATAGCTGTGAAAAAGATAGAAATATGATGAAATTACAGGAATGATTAAAATCTATTTTCAAGATTAATACTTTAGATTTCTTTGATAGAATGTGGCATCGATTGATTGACTGATGTTCTGAGAGTTGGTTATATGTGATTGCATTATACCATTCTTCAATTGATGGATTATCTGAGTCGATTTTCCAGATGTTGAGAATATTCTCAGAACTTGATTCGGTATTACTTGACTTGATGTGTTGCCACTTGATGATTATTATTCCTGTAACAGCTATTGAGCCGATTTTTTTTGAGATAATGCTATGAGGATATGATGAAAGAAAATCCAATTTCTTTGTGTTGAAATGTTACTATTGAAGTATATAATATCAGATCAGACATGATTTTTCGATATCATATCAGATTTGATTGGAAATACACAAAGATTCTAAAGATGAATCTGTACGAAATAAAAACAGAGAAGAAGAAACAAAATTAGTAATTAAATGATAGATATAACTTTGAAGCTGAAACTGATTCGTTAAGCAACAAAGTTATTCTTGAAACATCATTCAAATCAGAATAAAGAAAAAGCAGAGTTTAAATTGCAGATTCAGAATATGAAGTTGAATACTGATCTTGAAGCATTGAATTGAATGACAACACAGACTTGATATTTGATTTGACTATGATTTCGAGGACGAAATCATTTCTTAGAGGGGAGGAATTGTAAGGCCCAAAAATATTAAATTATTAATTATGGGATTTGAGAATTAAATTTTATATTATGGGCTAATATTGATTTGAGAAGTTATGGACATGATACATTTAATTGTCGAGCCGAAAATATTTAATTTGAGAATTTACGGATTTTGAGAATTAAATTCCGAGAATTCTTAAATTAAAAGAATAAATATTCGATTTGAATATTTATGGAATTTAAGATTAAATTTCATATTTCGAGAATTAATATGATTATTTCAAAGATGAAACCCGATCAGAAACTGATTTGTAAATATTGAAGTTGAAGGGCTAAAATGCAAAAGGCCGGGATTATTTGATTAATCTGAATATATTCAATTTGGGAATATTTAGAGTTTCGATTTAAATTCTAATATTCTTAAATTATTTTGGATTTAAATTGAATTAAAACGAAGGCCGAGGATTGAATTGCAATTAAGGAAGATTTGAGGGACTAAATTGCAATTAAGCAATACATATCCGATTTTAATTATAATTATCAGCATGAATACGTGTATCACTCATATTTCATTCAGAAAAGTTTAAGAATTCTGAACAGAGAGCCGCGATATTTTTCTTTGATTTGATTTCCGATTTTCAAATTGCCGTAACTTTTGATCCGATCGTCCGATTTTGATTTCGAAAGATGTTCTGGAATCCTTGCGACGAGGACTTCGACTTGATGTAAGTGGAATGTTTTCAAGAACGAAATTTGGTAGAGATCAGTACTTTGGTACATGATCATGTTCTTGATATGTTGTATCGTTTATTTTCGAAACCGGGTCGAATATGGATTAAGGAATGAACTTGTTATGATGTCCAGCTTGTATTTGATATACTTAGCTGCTGTTATGAGGATTAGAATGATGTATTAATGATTTAGATGCACGTATGATTTTCTTATGAAGTTAAAGAAGTTAGTTTCGAAGTCGATATTAAGTCGGTTACCGATTTTGAATCGCTACGCCGTCGATTCATGTTTTGAGACTAGTTTGATAGCTGATTATCAAGATGAGATGTTCTTTGAAATTTTATCGATGATATAGCATTTTTATACCTCGATTTCAGACTAGTTTTGAAGGCTAATGACTCAAGACTCCGAATTCGAATTGAAGAAGAAGAAGGGAGGTTTGAAATGCATTTGATCGAATATGTGTTGATGATTTTGAATCGATTCTGAAATGAATGTATTGAACAAAGCTTGATGTGAAGGTTTTGAGATTGCAGTTCAAATTTGAAGAATTCAGAACAGAAGAAATACGAAGGTAAAAGTGGACTACTACTTGAATGGGATTATAACTCGAGATGGTTTGTATCGAGTTTCCTAAATCACATACTTATTTGATTACATGCTTTTATATGCTCTTCTATGAATTATGGAATGAGTCTTTGATGTTAATGAATGCTATTATGATGATATATGTTGCATTCATCTTGCAAGACTTATTCTTTGATTTTGAAATGAACGGAAACGTTTGATTAGACGATTTGAGGGATTATATATGTATGGCCTAGGTGGTTGAGTTAGCCTAGTGTTTGATTTACATATATAGTGGCTTCAAAGTCTAGAGAAGTAAAATAAGTAACCCCACCTCGATCGGGAGAGTCGGTGGTTAGTTATGATATCTTCTTCTTGGGATCCCAACCGATAAAACGAGAGATTTCTTGAGAGAAGCCTATTTTTAATCATGCATTGTCTTTTATTTATATCATGAGTTTGATATATATAACTTGATTTGCATGTTAGTTTCTTTTACTGGGAAATATGTTTCTCACCGGAGTTTATCCGGCTGTTGCTTTGTTTTGTATGTGTGCATTGCAACAGGTGGGGCAGGAGCTAGTCTGAGATGACATGGACAGCTCGGGAGCGAGATTTATCAAGTGTGGACTCGGGTTTAAGAAGAAGAATGATAGTGAGAATTACAGCAAACTTAGCAAAAACATTAGAAACTTGTAAATGAGATTTTGACGTCTTGAATAGTTTATAGTTTCTTGATATTTATGGGATTCATTTGATGTATTGAATTGCATGATTAGATGCTTGAAATCTTGTTCATGTAATTATACCAGTCTAAATTTTATGGAACATGTTTGAGGTTGATTTGTGATGATTTAGATCACTTGTTCCAAGTTTGACAGCAAGAGGAGTGTTCTGCCGAATTGCTGTACATGGTGCCGCTCGATCGAGTGAGATGCACCGATCGAGCGCAGCATGGAAATCTTGGAACCCGAGAGCTCTGGAGTGTGGCTCGCTCGATCGGATGAATTCATCCGATCGAGCGAGGCCATTTGTGCTACAGACCGAGAGCAATGATTTCTTGCTCGCTCGATCGAGGGATTTTATCCGATCGAGCGAGGCTCCGGAATTTTTTTAAAAAATAAAAAAAAAATTTAGGCTCTTTGGATTATTTTATATTGTTGATTAATTGTTTATTATTTATTAATTGCCCTAAGATGAGATTAGTATCCCGAGGTCCTCACATTTTTAAATTAGTTTGGGGATCCGTTCGTCCCAAAGAGTCGTACACGCGATATAGGCGTTGTTTCTCGTTTTTCTTCAACAAGGCATGTTGAATTCTTTCTTTCTACACCATATAAGATATATAAACGTTTCATGCCAGATCTATGATGTTTTTCTTTGATTTTTACTGATGCATGCAAGATTTGAATGACCTTCCCTTCGGCTCATGTTTTTTCTCTTGTTTGATGGCATCCTCACATTTTTATGTCATGGGAAGGGGACAGCTGCTGGTTCACGGGTCCAGAGGGGTTCCTTAGGGTCCCTAAGATTAGTTGAGGTGGTCGGTTTGAGAGCTAGAGGGCATGGATTGATGCTGGTGCAGATTTGGTGTCAAGAGGTAGTAGTTTAGAGTTTTGTGGAAGAGAGGGGCGTGCGGCCATGCAGGGCCGAACCAGGGGCGGGGTTATCCCACAACTGGGCGGCAACGTTGCGGCCAGGGGTGGCCGGAGCAAGGCGACAGCAGCCCTGGAAGGGCTGCTGCTCGCGTAGCCGAGGGAAAGAAGGGGGAGAGATCAGGTTTGGGTGCTGGGGCCGGGTCGGGTCATGTCAAGGGGTCCGGGTCGGGTCTAAAGTGTCATGGGTTATATTTGTTGGGTCCGGGTCCGTGTTTGGTTAGTTGGGCTCGGGTATTTTTATTTTTTTTAAGTGATTAATTAGTTTTAGTGTATTTGGGCTTTTTAATTAGTTTAAAATTTTATTTTGGCTTTTAAATATTTTATTAGGCCTTAAAATTAGTTATTTAAGTAAGCCCAATAATTTTCATGGGCTTGGAAGCCCATGGGGATTATTGGGCAATGCTGTGAATTTTTGGGTCTATCAGTAGTTATTATTGGGCTTAATTAAGTTATTGGGCTTAAATGTTTTGTTTGGCACCAATTATGTTAAATTATTTTATTTAGGTCAAATTATGATGTTTGGGCTTAAGTCTAGGGGACCAGCAGTCTGGACAATCCCTTAAAAAATAACTATGTCCGAAATATACATTTAATTTATTTTATGCATGAAGTTTATTTTAAGTATAAGTATATTTATTATGAAATTAATTAAATATATATTACGGACATATTTTAAGTGCATGCATACATGATATATTTTATGATGTGTTAATGATTGAGAATTGAGCATGAAAAATATTTTTGATGTAAATTGAAGTAATGTGAGAGCACAGAGGTGGTTTCCACCAGCATAGAGATAGTTTACTACCAGCACAGATGTGGTTTAGCACCAACACAGAGGTAGTTTACTACCAGCATAGAGGTGATTATTCACCGCCACGTACGTTGGTTCTTTAGACTGATCAGTCGGCACAATTATTAGTCACATTCATGGATATGACCATAGACCGTTTATGATGATGACATGCTCAATTATGCTATGTATGATTAGTTATGATTTATATATTGACAGATGTTTATGATGCATTATTCTTTTAAGATCATGCATGCACGCTCATGTACGTTATATGTATTAGTATGATTATGTGTTTGCATGATTTTAAACCTTGTTATGTATAAGATAAAACATGTTGGGCCTCTAGGATCACTATGCTTATATGATGCAGGTGAGTATGATGATCTAGTTGATGACACGGTTGCTCCGACCGGCGGTGAGGGCCTATGAGTTCACACGCAGACGGCGCTCGCTATTAGTGTTTTTATGTCATGAGATTTTCTTTAGACAAGTTTTCCGCATTTATATTTTTATGGTGGTTTCAAAATATTATTTTTATTATGTATTGCATGGTAAATTACTTGATATTATTTATTTCAAACTGAATGATGTATTGGGATTTTAATTCAAGTACTGCATGTCACAAGATTTTTATTTTATTTAGTGACTGCTACAACATTCATTTAAGTTATTTATCCAGTTTTATTTAATGTTTATTTTAAAGGTTTATACATATGTGTATGGGCATATATGTATTATTATTATCATTATTTTTAGTATATAAAATTTTTTTTAGTATTTTATTAGATCGAGTCGTTTCATTTGGTATCAGAGCACGGTCATTGGAGAGTGATTAGTCTGCTACGTGAAGCTCAGAAGCCACACTATCGGTTTGTAAGTTTTAAATGTTTTAATATATTTTTGGGAGCAGGTGTTCATAGATTAAGATTTTATGTTAGTAAAGCTTTAAAATACTTAGTTTTGCATTGCGATTTACGTGAAAAAATGTGTGGTGATACAATATGGCTCCTAGATGGATGAACAGACGTGGGGATCCTCCACCTCCACCTCCACCTCCTCCGCAGGATCAGCTTATAGCACTGGAGAGGGCCAGTGCTAACATGATGGTGGGAATTACTAGGCCGTTGGAGCATCAGGCCACACGGCCTAGGATGTCACATGACGAGGATGTCGCTGAGCGGTTCTAGAAGAAGAGACCGAAGGAGTTCACTGGCAACACAGATCCACTCGTTGCTGAGGGGTGGATTTGTTCTTTGGAGAGTATATTTGCTTATATGGGGTTTACAGATGCTGATAAGGTGCAATGTGATGTCTATATTATGAAGGACGATGCGGCCCTTTGGTAGGAGAGCGCGGTTAGAGGAGTGAACTTGGAGACCTTGACTCGGGAGGATTTCAGGAGGACTTTCTACGCCAAGTATTTCATTGATGACGTGCGTAGTCAGATGTTCCGAGATTTCATGAGTCTCCGGCAGGAAGACAAGTCTGTGGTGGAGTACATTAGGCAGTTTGAGCGGGGGTGTCACTTTGTGCCCCTGATTGCGGGAGACGAGCGGGAGAAGTTGAGGCAGTTTGTTGATGGGCTTCGGGCTGATATTAAGCATGATGTGCGCATGCTAGATGTGGCCACCTATGACACAGCAGTGACTAAGGCGATATGATCTGAGGAGGGAAGGAAGGAGATCTTGAGAGAGCAGCAGAGCAATAGGCCATTTCAGCCGTATTATCATCGATCATCTTCGCAGCCTCCTGCGAAGAAGCAGTTTAGTGGGACATCTAAGGGCCCAAGTTAGCAGAGGCCATAGCAGAAGCCTCAAGGGTGTCAGGTTTAACAGCAACAGCAGCAGAGGGGCGTAACCCCCAATACTGAAGGGATTCCATTATGTTCGAAGTGCCAGAAACCACATTCGGGCCAGTGTCTGGTTGGGTTGAATGTTTTCTTTTATTGCAAGGAGCCGGGGCATATGGCGGTCAGCTGTACGAGGAGAAAGAACACCACTAGGAGGGTGTTCGTTATGAAGGCCGAGGAGGAAGACCCAGATACCTCCTTGATCACTGGTATATCATATCTTTTGTTTTTAAGAATTTTTGATTTACTTGTTGGTTATCGAATGCATGATATTTGGGTTATCTATTTGCATGAATAGTGTTAGAATTACGCTTTCCCTTATGATTAGAAGTAAGATTGCGATCAGAGTGTAATCTTTGGGTAAATTAAGTTTTGGTGTGCATGTGTTGGGATTTTCTGCATGCAGGGAGAATTCTAGTTGGGGGCAACTACACATTTGCATTGTTAGATTCGGGAGTCACGCATTCATTCATCTCCCTAGATTTTATCAAACAGATAGGTATCACATCTGAGGTTGCTACCATAGGGTATGATGTCACTATATCGTCTGGGCAGATTCTTACAACCACTAGTAACATCAGAGTTTTGGAGTTAGAGCTACAGGGACACTCCATTAGAGCTAATCTAGTGGTTTTTGTTGGATCACATTTTCAGATCATAGATCTGATACCCGGTGCAGCGGAAGTTTAAAAATTTTATATGGAACGATTCCATATCATAGGTATCAAATCCTAACGATTAAATTATGCAAGTAAAATAATAATAACAATTAATATTTTACCTCTTCAAGCTATGGCTTGATTATGGACTCCAACAGATTAAATCTGCACTTGTTGTAAATCCCAGGAACTGATGACTTGCTCGATCAACTCCTGAATTAGGTCCACGAACAGAAAACTAAAACCCTCTTATTGATTGCACTAGAAATCAATCAGATGTTTATCGAAGAGATTAAACAGATTTGATCTATCAATTCAGAATGTAATTTTTCATAAAAATCACAGACTGAATTCTCTCAAAAAGGAGACATGATTTTCAAAAAATCCTTATTTTATTTTGTGTAATTTTCGAAAATACAACTTAGAATAAAAAATGAGATTTTCAAAAATTGCACCTTATATTTATAGATAATTTCTAGACTGGATTAAGTTATATGTCTATTAGGACACTAACTGAACGAGTGGGTGCCCGGTGAGCCAACTTGTGGCTAAGGGCTTTGATGACTCTTTGTATAAACAATCTTTTGTTTAATATAATTTACACTTTTATTAATGGCAATGAATCTTTCTCCATATTGTTATATTGTGATATACTATTGTTGTTTTGATAAAGACCTTGAATATACTATAGTGTATGTAAGATGTGGTAGAACATGGGGATGTCTATCATGAAACACATCTTATAGTCACTGTATATTCTAAACTGTTCCTAGTCGATTGAGCCGTCCGATAATAAGGATAAGGATCGCTCGAGTTTGAGACTAGCATTTGCGATGCAGAGTACCACGTTTCATTGGTAAGGAACATAGAGATCTTCGAAGCATGCAAATGGATATTCATATGATGAATGATCGAACTACCCTATCCGGACTTTCCAAGTGGTTATCACTTATCGAGTGGATAAAGTCCGCGGTTTTGGTTGTACACCATTAGTCCTTACTACTTGAAACATCATTGAGACTCTCTATGCTAGTACTGTGCTTTGACTCGTTTACCGACTCTATTGGGGTCATCAGGTGTCGGGATTGGGTACAGTTACAACACATATAGGAGTCGATGCTTTGTTGCCAAGGATTCACCACATACTTGCGAGTGTGGATATCCTATGCGATCTGAGGAGATATTAGTGTGACGAATCTCTGGCCAGAGTACATGATGTGTTTTAAGAAATGGTTTCTTAGTAACACATGCGATGTCACTATTTGATCTTCAAGATGTATTGCATAGTTATCGAATCTCGAACGACTCTCGATATACCAATGGTTGTTGATTCGATCGGGATATATGGATGAAGGGACCGTACTGTATGCTAACCAAAATCTATTGGTTCTTGCAGGCACTATCAGTGATACCTAGGGAATCATGGGGCGATGTTGCTAGGCGCTCTTACCATGATTCGATGGGCAAGTCGGAAATCGTTGTTCCGAGTCACAAGGAGTTGTGAGCCCACGGCTAGCTGTATCCCTGAACCATTGAGGGTCACACAGAGTAATGGATTTTTAATCCCCGTTGAGATAGTTAAATTTAAAGAGTTAAATTTAATGAACAAAGAAGTAGGACTTCTTAATTATGAGTAGAGGAGTAAGATTTCCTAAAATGACATAGGGATGGACATTTTTGGAAACCACTGAATTCGGATTCAGAAAAATTTATCTTGACTTTAAAAGGTGCAGAAATGGTTTCTGTGCACATTGGTGAAATCGGTTTATCAATCGGAGTCACGATGAATTTTATATTAATTTCTGAACATGCGGGCTTTGTTTGTCGGGCTTGAACTTATGACTAATGGGCCCTAAGCTGTTAGTGGCCTACATTATAAATAAGTTATTGCAGTACAGAAATTACACACAACAGGTCACAATTGAGTTAGGATTTTTCGAAAACCCTAGCCTTTTCTCTCATTGTGGCCGCCGCCCCCTCTCCCTCTGCTTGAAAAAATCCAGCCTGTGATTTTGAATTACAGTCTGGTTTAACGGATCAAATTCGTTAATTCTCTTCGTAGAAACTTCTGATAGATTTTCTAGTGCAATCTATCAGAGGGATTAAATCTCTGTTCATGGACCTGATTGAAGAAAGGTTCGTCCATCAGTTCCAGGGATATACAACAAGAGCAGAGAAATCTGTTGGTGTCCAAAATCTCGATTCGAGATTAAAGGTAAAAATTATAATTGTTATTTAATTTTTACACACACACAATTTAATCGTAAAGGTTTGATACCCATTATGGAATCGTTCCATAAATAAAAATTTTTAAACTTCCGCTGCACCGGGTATCAATCCTGATTGATCTGAACGCCGCGTTTCTCCAACAGTGGTATCAGAGCCAGGTTGCTCAGAACAAGCGATTAAATTAATCAATTGTACAAAAATTTTTGAGTCTCGGTTTTTGAAACAAAATAAATATTTTTTCGGGCAAAAATCGCTGCCCGGTGGGGCAGCAATGGTCGCTGCACAGGGCGGCGCCAGGGCAGCGATCGTCGCTGCCCTAGGGGCAGCCGGGCTGCCCAGCCCGACCCCACAGGGCGCGGGCGGCCCGGGAATGTCCCGGGCGGCCCGCGGGAAAAATTATTTTAATTTTTAAAATTAAATTTTAATGTGTCAAAATTCTATTTTTGGTCCGATCGAAAATTGTTTTTGATTGGTTCACGAGGCGTCGGATCGAATTGTTCGAGTCCGAAAATTTTAAAATTGATTTTTGGATAAATTTGAATTTTTGGAAAATTTTAATATTTTATCCTTAAATTGAATTTTGAAATTAATTATTTTTGGTACAATTGATGATAAGATATGATCTTATGGATATATTAAATAAAATATGATTTTATGTATAAAATTGGATTTTATAGATAAAATATGATTTTATTTGATAAAAAGATAAAATATGATTTTGTACGTAAAATAAGATTTTATGTATAAAATATGATTTTATCCTTTTAAATTTAAATTGCCATTGCATGTTATCCAATAAATTAATTTTGAATTAAATGTTATTGGATAAGGATGATCGATTGCCATGACCAATTTTGTAGGTGTATGTTAGGAATTTACATTTGTTTTTATTGTTGTTGATTTTATTAATGGGCCTGGTTTATGGCCCAATATGAATGTCATATGTAATAAAAGTGGGCTTTGTTTATAGCCCGTTCCCACCCCTTAAAAATGTATCCCCTACTTGTCATTGTTATTTATTGTAAATACATTAGATTTAGTGGGAGATCAAGATTTGAAGATGGATGTGGGCCCAGCAGACAATAAAGACAGAAGAAATGTAAATTGGAAGCTAATGTAATAGGATTGCATTGCATACTGCATATTACCTAGGATTGGACTAAGACTTGTGATTGGCAACCACGGGTCGATTAGAAATGGAATCGATCATCCTATATAATATATGATATTATGTTTGTATGCATGTTTTAGACATAATTGTGTGAATCCGGCAAGCATACACAATTTTAAAAATGATGAGACAAATTTTCATAATTAAAAATCTCTCATTTTAAATATGATTTAAAATTGATATCAAGATAAATAAAGGAAATTTAAATTTGTTTAAATGTTCCTACCTTCCATCAACGATCAATGTATGAGAAGCTACCCGCGGATACGGTCCGACTCATATTATTGGGGGGGCCCGTTCGTCGGAAAGCTGTACATTGGATCGACACATGTTGTAAGTTGGGTGGAACTCCCATGGGATCGGCTCATATTATTGGGGGATCCACATGGCGACCGTCCATCACAACTTAATATTGATGGGTCATCTTGACATGTCACAATAAACGGCGTCATATTATTGGGCCCTTATTGGACATGAGGTAAAAACGTGGAGGTTGCTTTGGAAGCAATTGGGCTCTACCTTTTGAAAATTATGGTTGGCTGATATTATTCGGGACCATAAGTTTGTCAATTGGACTCCATGTTCTCACTAAGGAAAACAGTTTCCCGTTTTCACTAGAGGGTAGTGAAATCATTAAAATAGTGGGAGTGAGATTCATAAAATAAATTTCGCCTATTTTATATCTTAGTAAATTAATTAAACAATCATCGATAATTGTCTGTTTCATCTCAGTAATCCACATGTTTCTATTCTCCAACAAAACAATCTCATTGGCGCAAACAATACAGAATGATTCCATAAGTTAAGATTGTCCTAAGTTCGGAAAAGATTTTCTAAGTGTTAGAAAAGGCTTCTCCGAAAAACAGCCTCGGCTGATGTAACTGCCGAAAGGTTGGCCGAACTAGAGAAATGGTTGGACCATGATCTCAAGGCCAAATGTTACATGCAAAATTGGACAAGTCTAAACAAGTTTGCCATCACTGCAAAAAACCCGGTCATTGGAAACGTAACTGCAAGGAATACCTCGAGCAGTTGCGAACTGCAAAGGGTATGTTTTACATTGAAATAAATGTTTTTTTTTAATACTACTTCTTGGGTATTAGATACCAGATGCAGATCTAATATTTGCAATGAGTTGCAAATGATGACAAGAAGTAATAGGCTAAGGATGGGTGAGACCCAGTCAAGGCTCGAGAATGGTTCCAGAGATAAATCCAAAGCTATAGGAGACATTTATTTTTGCAGAACGGTTTTAAGTTAATTTTAAGAGATGTTTTATTTGTTTTGGATTTGATTAAAAACGTTATTTCTGTTTCTATGCTTGATAGAGATGTTGCAATTTTGTGAATGGGATTTGCAATATTTACAAGAATGAATGTTTGATTGGAAATGGACAACTTGAAAATGATCTATATAACTTAAAACTAAAAGACGTTCCAATAAATTATGTTGATAAACCGGCAACAACAAACAAAAGGAAAATCGATAGTCAAAACCCGGCAAACCTTTGGCATGCTAGGCTAGGACATATTTCCTCAAGGAGGATGAACAAGCTAGTGGGAGAGGACATGTTTGATATGTCTGATATTAACTCTCTACCTACTTGTAAATCCTGCCTGAAAGGAAAAATGACTAAATCTCCTTTTAAGGGGAAACCTGAGCGTAGTCAAAATCTGTTGGATTTGATCCATACAGATGTTTGTGGTCCATTTAGAGTTGGGACTCAATATGGCCACACCTACTTCATTACCTTTACTGATGATTATTCTAGGTATGGGTATTTATATTTAATGAAACATAAGTCTGAAGCATTTGAAAAGTTCAAAGAGTTCAAGGCTGAAGTAGAAAACAAGCAAGTTAAAGTATTAAAGCACTTCGATCGGATCGAGGTGGAGAATACTTGAGTACCGAGTTTTTGGACTATCTAAAAGAGAATGGGATTCTCTCTCAGTGGACTCCTCCTATGACACCACAGCTTAATGGTGTATCGGAGCGTCGTAATCGAACTTTGTTGGACATGGTTCGATCCATGATGAGCTTCACTGAGCTTCCACCTTCGTTTTGGGGCTATGCGCTTGAAACGGCGGTATTGTTGTTAAATAACGTCCACACTAAAGCAGTGGACAAAACACCATACGAGTTATGGAATGGCAAAGCTCCTAAGTATTCGTACTTGAGGATTTGGGGATGTCCTGCTTACGTGAAGCAGACAGTGGGAGATAAGTTGGATAGTCGATCCAGCTTATGTTATTTTGTAGGGTATCCGAAGAATTCAATCGGATATTATTTTTATTATCCTGCTGAAACAAAGGTGTTTGTTTCAAGGAATGCCACCTTCTTGGAGAAGGAGTTCTTATTGGATAAGAAAGGCGAGATGATGGAACTCGAAGAAATTCGAGAAGAACCCAAAATACAAAATAACGATCCTACGCCTCAGGAACCATTGCTGGACATGCCTATACCTAGAAGATCCGAGAGGACTTTTAGACCTCCTATTCGATATGGTCTTCTTCTTGAAGGGGATCAAGATGAACCCGATGTTGGATGTGATCCAAGAAAATTCAAGGAATCAATTTCTGATGCGGATTCAAATTTATGGCTTGAAGCTATGCAGTCGGAAATAGATTCGATGCATACAAACCAAGTTTGGTCTTTAGTAGATCCTCCCGATGGAATTGTTCCAATAGGGTGTAAATGGATCTACAAGAGAAAGCTTGGGCCTGATGGTAAGGTATTGACCTACAAGGCGCGATTGGTGGCGAAAGTTTATACTCAAAGACAAGGAGTTGACTATGATGAAACCTTTTCACCAGTTGCAATGTTCAAGTCCATAAGAATCCTTATTGCCATAGCTGCATGGTATGACTATGAGATATGGCAAATGAATGTGAAGACTGCTTTTCTTAATGGAGACATTAAGGAAGAAATCTATATGAAGCAGCCTGAGGGGTTCACATCCATGGGAAGCGAGCATAAGGTATGCAAGCTTCAGAGATCAATTTATGGTCTAAAACAAGCATCAAGAAGTTGGAACCAGAAATTTGATGAAACAATAAAGGATTTTGGTTTCATCAAGAACCCGGAGGAACCATGCATGTACAAGAAAGTAGTTAAGGATGCTGTGACATTCTTAGTACTTTATGTTGATGACATCCTACTCATTGGGAATGATGTAGGGATGATGCAGTCAACAAAAATATGGTTATCAGGTAGATTCTCGATGAAGGATTTGGGTGAGGCATCCTATATTCTTGGGATACAGATCTATAGAGATAGATCTAAGAGAATGATAGGACTCACTCAATCAACCTACATCGACCCCATATTGAAACGGTTTTCAATGGATGGGTCCAAGAGAGGACATCTACCCATGTGTCATGGAGTTTCTCTATCCAAGTCTATGTGTCCCAAGACTGATGAAGAGATAGAGAATATGACACATGTACCATATGCGTCAGCTATAGGTAGTATCATGTATGGGATGATATCTACCAGATCGGATGTAGCATTTGCTCTGAGTGTCACGAGCAGATATCAAGCTAATCCAGGTCAAATGCATTGGAAAGCCGTGAAGGAAATTCTTAAGTACTTACGAAGGACTAAGAATATGTTCATGGTATATGGAGGAAAAGAACTAAAATTGGAAGGCTATACCGACTCTAGCTTCCAAAGTGACGTGGATGACTCGAAGTCAACCTCTGGATTTGTGTTCATGCTCAATGGCGGTGATGTCTCTTGGAAGAGTTCCAAGCAGGACACCACAGCGGATTCCACCACTGAAGCAGAATACATTGCAGCATCAGCTGCTGCTAAAGAGGCTGTTTGGATGAGGAATTTCGTCCAAGAGTTGGGCATCATTCCTGAAGTTGTTGGTCCAGTCCCGGTGTACTGTGACAACACGGGTGCCGTTGCTCAGTCAAAGGAACCAAGGTCTCATCAAAGATCCAAACACGTACTGAGGAAATACCACATCATCCGGGAGATTGTGGAAAGAAGAGACATCACTGTCGAAAGAGTGGCCTCTGCAGACAATATCGCTGATCCACTTACTAAGCCCTTGCCAGGACCATTGTTTGACAAACATCGCGAAGCAATGGGACTACGTAGTATGACTAGTTAGCTTTAGGGCAAGTGGGAGATTGAAAGAGTAGGTGCCCGATGAGCCAACTTGTGGCTATGGGCTTTGATGACTCTTTGTATAAACAATCTTTTGTTTAATATAATTTACACTTTTATTAATGGCAATGACTTTATCTTTCTTCATATTGTTATATTGTGATATACTATTGTTGTTTTGATAAAGACCTTGAATATACTATAGTGTATGTAAGATGTGGTAGAACATGGAGATGTCTATCATGAAACACATCTTATAGTCACTGTATATTCTAAACTGTTCCTAGTCGATTGAGCCGTCCGATAATAAGGATAAGGATCGCTCGAGTTTGAGACTAGCATTTGCGATGCAGAGTACCACGTTTCATTGGTAAAGAACATAGAGATTTTTGAAGCATGCAAATGAATATTCATATGATGAATGATCGAACTACCCTATCCGGACTTTCCAAGTGGTTATCACTTATCAAGTGGATAAAGTCCGCGGTTTTGTTTGTACACCATTAGTCCTTACTACTTGAAACATCATTGAGACTCTATATGCTAGTACTGTGCTTTGACTCGTTTACCGACTCTATTGGGGTCATCAGATGTCGGGATTGGGTACAGTTACAACACATATAGGAGTCGATGCTTTGTTTGTTGGAAAAACGCGGCGTTCAGATCAATCAGAATTGATACCCGGTGCAGCGGAAGTTTAAAAAATTTTGTATGGAACAATTCCATAGTGTGGGTATCAAATCTTACGATTAAATTATGTGTGTAAAAATTAAATAACAGTTATATAATTTTTACCTTTTAATCTCGAATCGAGATTTATGGACTCCAAACAGATTTCTCTGCTCTTCTTGTATCTCCCTGGAACTGATGATCGAACGTTTCTTCAATCAGGTCCACGAATAGAGGTTTAATCCCTCTGATAAATTGCACTAGAAAATCTATCAGAAGTTTTCTACGAAGAGAATAACGAATTTGATTCGCTATTCCAGACTGCAATTCAAAATCACAGACCGGAATTTCTCAGGCAGAGAAGGGAGGTGAGCGACGGCTACAGAGAGAGTGGAGGCTAGGGTTTTCGAAAAATCCTCACTCAATTGTGACCTGTTGTGTGTAATTTCTGTACTGCAATAACTTATTTATAATGCAGGCCACTAACAGCTTAGGGCCCATTAGTCATAAGTTCAGGCCCGACAAGCAAAGCCCGCATGTTCAGAAATTAATATAAAATTCATCGTGACTCCGATTGATAAACCGATTTCACCAATGTGCACAGAAACCATTTCTGCACCTTTTAAAGTCAAGATAAATTTTTCTGAATCCGAATTCAGTGGTTTCCAAAAATGTCCATCCCTAGGTCATTTTAGGAAATCCTACTCCCTTTCTCTTAATTAAGAAGTCCAACTTCTTTATTCATTAAATTTAACTCTTTAAATTTAACTATCTCAACGGGGATTAAAAATCCATTACACTGTGTGACCCTCAATGGTTCAGGGATACAGCTAGCCGTGGGCTCACAACTCCTTGCGACTCGGAACAACAATTTCCGACTTGCCCAACGAATCATGGTAGAGCGCCTAGCAACATCGCCCCATGATTCCCTAGGTATCACTGATAGTGCCTACAAGAACCAATAGATTTTGGTTAGCGTACAGTACGGTCCCTTCATCCATATATCCCGATCGAATCAACAACCATTGGTATATCGAGAGTCGCTCGAGATTCGATAACTATGCAATACATCTTGAAGATCAAATTAGTGACATCGCATGTGCTACTAAGAAACCATTTCTTAAATCACATCAAGTACTCTGGCCAGAGATTCGTCACACTAATATCTCCTCAGATCGCATAGGATATCCACACTCGCAAGTATGTGGTGAATCCTTGACAACAAAGCATCGACTCCTATATGTGTTGTAACTGTACCCAATCCCGACACCTGATGAACCTAAGAGAGTCGGTAAACGAGTCAAAGCACAGTACTAGCATATAGAGTCTCAATGATGTTTCAAGTAGTAAGGACTAATGGTGTACAACCAAAACCGCGGACTTTATCCACTCGATAAGTGATAACCACTTGGAAAGTCCGGATAGGGTAGTTCGATCATTCATCATATGAATATCCATTTGCATGCTTCGAACATCTCATGTTCCCTACCAATGAAACGTGGTACTCTGCATCGCAAATGCTAGTCTCAAACTCGAGCGATCCTTATCCTTACTATCGGACGGCTCAATCGACTAGGAACAGTTTAGAATATACAGTGACTATAAGATGTGTTTCATGATAGACATCTCCATGTTCTACCACATCTTACATACACTATAGTATATTCAAGGTCTTTATCAAAACAACAATAGTATATCACAATATAACAATATGAAGAAAGATAAAGTCATTGCCTTTAATAAAAGTGTAAATTATATTAAACAAAAGATTGTTTATACAAAGAGTCATCAAAGCCCATAGCCACAAGTTGGCTCACTGGGCACCCACTCTTTCAATCTCCCACTTGCCCAATAGCCAACTAGTCATACTACGTAGACCCATTGCTTCGAGATGTTTGTCAAATAATGGTCCTGGCAAGGGCTTAGTAAGTGAATCAGCGATATTGTCTGCAGAGGCCACTCGTTCGACAGTGATGTCTCCTCTTTCCACAATCTCCCGGATGATGTGGTATTTCCTCAGTACGTGTTTGGATCTTTGATGAGACCTTGGTTCCTTTGCTTGAGCAACGGCACCCGTGTTGTCACAGTACACCGGGACTGGACCAACAACTTCAGGAATGGCGTCCAACTCTTGGACGAAATTCCTCATCCAAACGGCCTCTTTAGCAGCAGCTGATGCTGCAATGTATTCAGCCTCAGTGGTGGAATCCGCTGTGGTGTCTTGCTTGGAACTCTTCCAAGATACAGCACCGCCATTGAGCATGAACACAAATCCAGAGGTTGACTTCGAGTCATCCATGTCACTTTGGAAGCTAGAGCCAGTATAGCCTTCCAATTTCAGTTCTTTTCCTCCATATACCATGAACATATTCTTAGTCCTTCGTAAGTACTTAAGAATGTCCTTCACGGCTTTCCAATGCATTTGACCGAGATTAGCTTGATATCTGCTCGTGACACTCAGAGCAAATGCTACATCCGGTCTGGTAGATATCATCCCATACATGATACTACCTATAGCTGACGCATATGGTACATGTGTCATATTCTCTATCTCTTCATCAGTCTTGGGACACATAGACTTGGATAGAGAAACTCCATGACACATGGGTAGATGTCCTCTCTTGGACCCATCCATTGAAAACCGTTTCAATATGGTGTCGATGTAGGTTGATTGAGTGAGTCCTATAATTCTCTTAGATCTATCTCTATAGATCTGTATCCCAAGAATATAGGATGCCTCACCCAAATCCTTCATCGAGAATCTACCTGATAACCATATCTTTGTTGACTGAGCATCCCTACATCATTCCCAATGAGTAGGATGTCATCAACATAAAGTACTAAGAATGTCACAGCATCCTTAACTACTTTCTTGTACACGCATGGTTCCTCCGGGTTCTTGATGAAACCAAAATATTTTATTGTTTCATCAAATTTCTGGTTCCAACTTCTTGATGCTTGTTTTAGACCATAAATTGATCTCTGAAGCTTGCATACCTTATGCTCGCTTCCCATGGATGTGAACCCCTCAGGCTGCTTCATATAGACTTCTTCCTTAATGTCTCCATTAAGAAAAGCAGTCTTCACATCCATTTGCCATATCTCATAGTCATACCATGCAGCTATGGCAATAAGGATTCTTATGGACTTGAACATTGCAACTGGTGAAAAGGTTTCATCATAGTCAACTCCTTGTCTTTGAGTATAAACTTTCGCCACCAATCGCGCCTTGTAGGTCAATACCTTACCATCAGGCCCAAGTTTCCTCTTGTAGATCCATTTACACCCTATTGGAACAATTCCATCGGGAGGATCTACTAAAGACCAAACTTGGTTTGTATGCATCGAATCTATTTCCGACTGCATAGCTTCAAGCCATAAATTTGATTCCGCATCAGAAATTGCTTCCTTGAAGTTTCTTGGATCACATCCAACATCGGGTTCATCTTGATCCCTTTCAAGAAGAAGACCATATCGAATAGGAGGTCTAGAAGTCCTCTCGGATCTTTTAGGTACAGGCGTGTCCAGCAATGGTTCCTGAGGTGTAGGATCGTTATTTTGTATTTCGGGTTCTTCTCGAATTTCTTCGAGTTCCATCATCTCGCCTTTCTTATCCAATAAGAACTCCTTCTCCAAGAAGGTGGCATTCCTTGAAACAAACACCTTTGTTTCAGCAGGATAATAGAAATAATATCCGATTGAATTCTTCGGATACTGTTGAATCCGATATTTTGGTGATAACAAACAACAACTCATTGTATAGGAATGTGCTGCCAACCATTGTATTTCAGGAATCTACTACAACTTCTACCGAAAGCTTGTCAATCGCCTTTGCTCTCGACCGGCTGAAGTCACAAGCTTATCGACTGGTTATTCAAACCAGCAGAGGATAAATCTATCTACCGGAAGCTTGTCAACCGCCTTTGTCTCTCGACCGGTTGAAGTCACAAGCTTATCAACTGGTTATTCAAACCAGCAGAGGACAAATATCTATCTACCGGTAGAATGCCAACTGCTTATCAAGATAGCTCAAAGACAAGTACCTGTGACAAGATGTTCTTTGCAGGATCTTTTATTAAAAGCAGAACCGGCGTGTCAGAAGATATGTTGACTCCTGCAATCGAGACAACAGGTTGCACCAAAATGGCAAAAACACAGAATGACTACAGATAAAGCATTCGACCGTTTATTCCAGTTTTGGACCCTGGAAGTTGTCTGCAGTGTACGATCTTCATGCAGAATCATCAATGCATTTATGAGCATTAAATATGCATTCAATGCAGCATCAGAACGTTCAAAATAAAGACGTTGATGATTGACCTATATAAAGGGAAGATTGCTCAAGAAGTGAAGTATGGGGAGACAAGCAATTCGAAAAATCTCAATCAACTCAATCACTTGATTAATATCAGAAGTCCTCATCTGATATACTTGAGCACACTTACAAGATCATTCATTTTGCTGCTCAAATAAACCCTCGCCTACAGCTCACATATCTGATCATCAAGGATCATCCTAGGGTTTCCAAGCCTCTCGACCGCTCTGCAGTTTGAGAAGCTCAACTCAACTATACTCAGTGTTGAAGAGACTTGAAGCTGCTCTGAAAGCTTCCACCAGTCTGATAAGAACTGAGAATCTTATCTGTATAAATCTAGGAGTTTCGGATTAGGCATTGGATAAGTCCTAAGTCTGAAGTGGGTGTATTACAAGACGTTGTAATAACCAAAGTCTTCTAGTGAATTCCTTCCTAAGTGGAAGAAGGGGAGACGTAGAAGGATTAAGCCTTCGAACTTCCATAAAATCGTGCTTTAGTCTTTACTGCTATTTATCTTACATTCTGCTCATACATTTGCATTATAAACTTTGCATCACTAAAACCTCTGAACTATTTCCGCACTATTTAAAGTTGTTCAAACTGTTTTAGAAGTTGAGAAAACAGATTAAGTGAACTAAACCTCACTTGATCATTTTAAAGAAGAAGAAGAAAAGTTTCAGAGTGTATTCACCCCCCCCCCCCCCTCTACCCTCTGAACCGATCCCAACAAATGGTATTAGAGCGGGTTCCTTTCTCAACTGCTGATATAAAGTTTTAAAATCATGACTTCCTTCAACAGAATTCCTATGTTTTCTAAAGAAGAGTATGATGACTGGAAAATTCGCATGCAAGCACATCTTGCAGCACAGGATGATGACATGCTATATGTCATAACAGACGGTCCTATCAAAATTATGAAGGTCAACCCAGCTCTAACCGTTGGTGCAGGACAAATGATTGAGAAACCAAGAGCTGAGTGGACTGCTGAGGACAAAAAGAAGGTCAATCTTGACAATGTGACCCGGGACATCCTATACAAAACACTGGACAAGAACATGTTCAGCAAAATCAAGTCATGCTCCACAGCAAAGGAGATTTGGGAGAAGCTCACTCAGCTGTGTGAAGGGAATGACCAGACAAAAGAAAACAAGCTCACTTTGGCCATTCAAAAATATGACAACGCCAAAATGAAACCAGGGGAAACCATGGCTGAATTTGATGAACGGTTCAGTAGTATCATTTGTGATCTTATTGCTTTAGGTAAAACTTATACTAACCGTGAAATTGCTGTGAAGGTTATGAGAGCTTTACCCAAAGAATGGGAGATCAAGACAGTGGCCATGAGAGAGTCAAAAGATTTAAGCAAGGTTGAACTGCATGATCTCTTTGCAGATCTCTAAGCCTACGAGTTCGAGCTCAACATGAGAACAGAAGATGAACCATCTACTTCTCAACCAACCAAGGCCTTAACCTCAACCGTGATACGTCCACCGGTCGAGGAAGCTTCAAAGAAATCAGCTGAGCAAATCAGAAACGAAGCCATGACACTCTTTGTCAAAAAATTTGGTAGATTTATGCGTAAAAACAATTCTAAATTTAAAAATTTTCATAAATCGGACCATACAGACGATGGTCCTACTTGTTTTAACTGTGGCAAGCCAGGTCACTTCATTGCAGATTGCACCAAGCCTAAGAGCAATGATCAGAAGCAATTTTCTGAAAGAAGAAGGGGCAAGGAGGACAAGAGGACCTTTAGAAAAGGAAGAGACCAAAGGGTTCTAGTAGCAGATGAAAGCAAAAGCAAGTGGGCTGAGTCTGACTCTGACAACTCCAATACCGGAAGCTCTTCAGATGACAGCGATGATGAAAAGGTGGAATGCCTTATGGCCGACATCGAAGAAGAAGCTGAGGAGGTATTTGACTTCGGCTCACCTGAATTTACTCACAGTGATTTAGTTACTGCTTTACACGAAATGGCTAATGAATACAAAGAATTATCCAAGGAGTTCGAGGAAGTAAAGGCAGAAAGAGCTGACCTAAAAGATAAGTCAAGCGAATCAAGCTGCATGCAGCAAAAAGAGCTTGATGGTCTTAAGGTCAAGCTAAGTCTGCTGGCTACTGAGAACGACACCTTGAAAAGAGTATTCCAAGCAACCTTGATTGAGAATAAAAAACTACTTGAAACCATTAAGGCTTGGAATAAATCCTCTGTAACCATTGACAAGATTCAAGAAATCCAAAGACCGGCACATGATAAGACCGGTCTAGGGTTTGGAACAAATGAACAGTCTATGGAATCCTGTATTCAGTCAAGCCTGGACAAAGGCAATCTTAACAAAATAAGATTTGTCAGGTCCAGCACGATATATGAACACGATAAGTGCAGCTTTGACAAAAATCAAAAAGTATCTAACGAACAAAGCTCTAAGCATAGAGGGCTGGGATATGTGGATCCCCAGATCTCTAATCAAAGAGGAACTTGGATCAAACCTAAACCTAATGAAAGAAGAAAGGGAAACCAATCTAATTTCAAAAGGCCATGGAATGAGTCTAACTACTCTAAGAAAAGATGGTCAAAGGAGAAGCCTTACCAGTACTTTAATTGCAGGCCAGTTCAAAAGAGGTACAGGCTAACTAATAAAAATCAAAAAGGCAAGCAGCACACAGCAACCTCACAAGCACACACATTTACTGCCTATCGACCGCACAGATTTCTGGACACACACACGGGCAAACCTGTAAGGGTGTTCCAGGTGTGGGTCCCGAAAGGGCTAATCCGACCTGGACCCTACTAGATATGGGTACCAAAAGTTCTTCACTCTTTGCAGGTACTAAAAGTCCAAACGGGCGATAAAACCACTTCTATCAAGGACACTACCTGGTATTTAGATAGCGGTTGCTCACGACACATGACAGGGAATCCAGAACTTCTAACAGAAGTGGTGTTATGCAAAGGACCAAAGATCAGCTTTGGAGACAACTCCAAAGGTAAAACTGTGGGTAAGGGTAAGATTATCCATGGTAACATCATTATTAAAGATGTATTACTTGTTGACAAACTATGCTATAATTTGATAAGTATTAGTCAACTATGTGACAATGATCATTCGGTCGAGTTTCACAAACACACTTGCCTCATAAAAAATGACAAAGGTGAGACTCTTATGACCGGTGTACGAGACCTAAACACCTACAAGGTAAATTGGTCTTGCTCACATATTTCTTCACCTACTTGTCTTACTGCTCATCATGATAAACATTGGTTGTGGCATAAGCAATTAAATCATCTAAACTTTAAGTCCATTTCTAACTTGAGAAAGCATGATTTGGTTTCTGGTCTGCCTGAAGGGGATTTTATAAAAGACAAAGTTTGTCCTGCTTGTCAACTAGGAAAGCAGGTGAGAGCAACCTTTAAAAATAAAGGGTGTATGTCTTCTTCCAAATGTTTAGACTTGCTTCACATGGACCTATTTGGTCCTATACCAGTGAGAAGCATAGGAGGAATGAGATATGCTCTTGTTGTTATAGATGATTTTTCTCGATTTACTTGGGTCATCTTTCTCTCTTCAAAAGATCAAACTGCACCTCACCTGATTAAGCTTTTTAAACGCTTGCAAAATGAACAATCTACTGTGATAGATAGGATCAGGAGTGATAGAGAGACTGAATTTTTAAACACTACTCTTGTGACCTATCTAGATGATCAGGGAATCAAGCATGAGTTGTCAGCTGCTAGATCCCCACAGCAAAATGGGGTGGCTGAAAGAAGGAACCGTACTTTAAAAGAAGCAGCCAGAACTATGATTGCTGATTCAAATGTTTCTCAAAGGCTTTGGGCAGAAGCAGTTAACACAGCTTGCTATACTCAAAACAGATCTATGATTAATAAACGATTTAACAAAACTCCATATGAGATCTGGAATGGCACAAAACCTGATATTTCATACT
This sequence comes from Henckelia pumila, assembly GCF_033568475.1. Classification (NCBI taxonomy): domain Eukaryota; kingdom Viridiplantae; phylum Streptophyta; class Magnoliopsida; order Lamiales; family Gesneriaceae; genus Henckelia; species Henckelia pumila. Next base: position 231,575,217 of record NC_133123.1, read on the forward strand.
TCAAAATTTTTGGGTGCAAATGCTTTATCCACAATCAATGGCAAAAATCATTTGACAGCCTTTGATGCCAAAGCAGACGAAGGAACGTTTATTGGTTACTCAGCCGTTAGCAGAGCTTATCGAGTGTTCAATCAAAGATCACTAACGGTCGAGGAAACCATTCATGTTGTTTTTGATGAATCTACTCTTTGTACAGAACAAACTCAAGGGAGCATAAATGATCTGAGTCATAGACTGGAAAACACAAATCTACAGGAAGAGAGTGACAATGATCTATATCCTCCAAAGAAGGATGATCCAGTTCCCTCTACCAGGTGTGATCAAACAAGGCCAGAAGTGGATCCACCGGTTGATAACAATCCTCCAGCCAATGATGATCCAGTAAACGAGGACGTTCATCAACCAATTGATGACAACCCTTTAGGGAATTATTTTAGGTGGAACAAAGATCATCCACCTGGGTTGGTCATAGGTGACCCTTTTGCTCCTCGAAAAACACGTGGTCAAATGATTAATGAATTCTTGCATGCAGCTTTCATATCTCAGGTAGAGCCCAAGAAAATAGATGAAGCTCTATCAGATGTCAGCTGGATTGAAGCTATGCAAGAAGAATTGAATCAATTCACCCGCAACAATGTTTGGCATCTAGTTCCTCGACCGAAAAATCAAAATGTGATTGGAACTAGATGGGTGTTTCGTAACAAGCTCGATGAACATGGCACTGTTGTGCGTAACAAAGCTCGACTTGTTGCCCAAGGATTCAGACAAGAAGAAGGCATAGACTTTGAGGAATCCTTCGCGCCAGTTGCAAGACTAGAAGCAATCCGCATCTTTCTTGCTTATGCAGCTTTCAAGAATTTTAAAGTTTATCAAATGGATGTGAAGTCTGCATTCCTCAATGGTCTACTTCAAGAAGAGGTGTACGTTGAACAACCACCAGGTTTTGTCAATCCTACTCATCCTCAATATATCTATAAACTTGATAAAGCTCTCTATGGATTAAAACAAGCACCGCGGGCTTGGTATGACACATTACTAAAATTTTTACTGGAACATGATTTCCAAATTGGAACGGTCGATAAGACCTTGTTTAAATTTATAAAAGGTGATCATGTGTTACTAGTACAAATTTATGTTGATGACATTATATTTGGGTCAACTAACCCCAAGTTGTGCTCAAAGTTCTCTAAGCTGATGCAGGAGAAGTTTGAAATGAGCATGATGGGCGAGCTAAACTTCTTTCTTGGACTTCAAGTAAAGCAACTTGAGACTGGAATATTTAGCAATCAGTCCAAGTATGCCAAGGAATTGGTAAAGAAGTTTGGAATGGAACAATGCTCAACTGCATCTACCCCCATGAGTACATCAATTAAGCTTGATAAAGATGAAGGGGGAATTCCGGTCGAGGTAACCATGTATCGAGGCCTTATTGGCTCATTGCTTTATTTGACTGCCAGTCGACCGGATATCATGTATTCAGTCTGTTTATGTGCTAGATTTCAAGCAGCACCTAAGCAATCTCATTTCATTGCCGCCAAACGAATAATTAAATATATTAAAGGAACTACTAATGTGGGTCTTTGGTATCCCAAAGATTCAAATCTCAATCTTATTGGCTATTCAGATGCAGATTATGCAGGTTGTAGAATTGATCGCAAAAGTACTAGCGGCACATGTCAATTCCTTGGAGATAGACTAATTTCGTGGTCAAGTAAGAAGCAGACATCAATTGCTACCTCGACCGCCGAAGCAGAATACCTTGCTGCTGGCAGCTGTTGTGCTCAAATACTCTGGATTCAACAGCAGCTTAAGGATTATGGAATCCGGTCGAGTGAAGCTCCAATCTACTGTGACAATACAAGTGCCATAGCCATCACTCACAATCCAGTGATGCACTCTAGGACAAAGCACATTGATGTCAGGCATCACTTTATCCGAGATCATGTCTTAAAGAAGGAAATCAAGCTGGAATACATCTCTACCGATCAGCAAGCAGCAGACATATTCACCAAGCCTCTACCGGACGCTAAGTTTTCATATTTTCGAAATATTCTTGGCTTAGTAGATTTAAGTTAGTATGCATGTGTTTAGGGGGAATGATTGTCAATATGACATTAATAGATTAGCTGTTACGTTGCCATAAATATTGGCATATCATCCGCCTTTAACTAGTCTCTGACAGGCTTCGTACTAGCAGCTTGGTGCTTTGAACCAAATGACATTTATTGGGCGCGGTGATTATGCTCTTCAAAACGTTTTGAATTTCAAAAATACTTTTCATGACGTCATCCTATGGCCCATAGGTTCCTATATATACTTCTTTACACTCGTCTATCAATCTTTCACCTTTGCTAAAGCTTTCATATTGTATTAAACGCTCCATCGAATTACTCTCTAGATTTTGCTTACTCTCTGCTCAAGTTCTTATCTACAGCTATCATGTCGATCCAGAAGACTTGCCTTGCAATCAACTTTGATTCCGTTGCTAAGGCAAACAACGCAGGAATAACTGAGGTCTTCACCATGCTTGAAGCCTCTGGACTGAAGAAATTTCTGGAATGCAGCGCCATCTGCGATTTGCCTGTTTTGAAGGAGTTCTTCGCAACTGCCCAAATCGAGCATGGGACTATCAAATGCTTGATCAAGACAGAGGCCTACTCCTTCAATCAGAAGTTCTTCGCCAGCACATTTGATCTGCCCTCCAGGGGTTTGACAAAATGCACAGATCTTCCAGATGGTAACTGCTCTTATTGGTTGAAGGAGTTCTCAACTACTGATGCTCCGATCAAACTGCCGGCCCAGAAGACATCTCTCAAAGCTCCATTCAGGCTACTGACTAATATCGTGGCCAAGAATCTTCTGGCCAAGGCTGGATCTTACGACAAGGTGACGCTGGAGAAATTTCAATACATGGCTTGTATTGCTTCCAAGATCAACATAAACTGGTCAGACATTCTGTTCAATATTCTATGTGAAATGATCAGGGGCAAAGGGCAATCCGAGGGATTTTCTTTGCAAATTTTCCACATCTTGGGCGTCCTTGGAGTGGACTTCTCCAAGACTGAGCCTTTGCATCCCACCAAATGGCTCAACAAGTCTACGATTCTCAAATTCCTGAACAAGAAAGAGACTGCGGTCGACACCTTGCCCTCAACCGCAAAGGTTATTGCTATCCCTCAACCGATTTCAACGGTTTCGGTCGTGGCCAAACCAGTCTATACCAAGAAGTCTGCCAAGCGACAACTGATCATCGAATCTGACTCTGAAGACGAATCACGTGAGAATGTTCCACTGATTCAAGCTTTCAGCAAGTCATCTCCTTCGGTCTCCAAAGCAGCTGTGTCATCCACGCCTGTAGGCGAGAAGAAGAGGCAGCACAAGAAGCTAAAATCTCTTTCTGGACTTGCCCCTACCCTGCCAACGGTCGAGACTACTACCGCTGTTGCTTCTACTGCTCCTCGTCCTACAAAGGGTGTGATAATCCAGGAAGGTGCCTTATCAGCTCCTAAGGTCACTCTGGCCGATCCCAAAGACAAAGGGAAAGGTGTGATGATCTACACATCCAAGACTCAACCAGCAGCTACGGTAGAACTCAATTTGATCATCTCTCACGTGCTTCGTACTGTCAAGCGTCATCTACAACGTTTTGACAGATGGCATCACTCCCGCACTCACTTGACACTCGCTCAAATATTTCCTAAGTGGAAATCTCTTAACGTCATTGAGCAGAAGATGCTTCTATTTGCTGATACTAAAGACATCGTGGAGGCTCTGGGAAGAATACAGCTCATAGACTTGAAGCTTCGAGGAAGCCTGCTATCTCTGCTAATTAATGAGCGTGTCAAGAATTTCAAATCCAAGAGTCCTACCGCTACCGATGACTTTGTGATTTTGACTGGACTATAGGATAGTCTACGTCAAATCACTCCACTACTTCAGCACTTCCAAGCTCTCAACAATGTCAAAACACCAGCTTCAGCAGCCTGTTTACAATCTTATGTACTGGAAGCACAAGTGATGATGAAGACCTTTCTCACTCAAGATCAGGGTGAAGAAGACGTCTATGCTCTCCCTTCTTCAGATGGGATTTTGACCGATCTCATCAATGCTGACCTCTTTCAATCCTCTGCTCTAAAATCGAATGTGGCAGCATCTTCATCGGTCGACCCCTTCTCCACCGCAGTCCAAGCAGTCACTCAACCGGAAGCAGTTGTGATTGCTCACTCCTCTCCAGTAACGACCGCTCACACCTCTCCCGGTCATTCACAAAATGTTTTAGAAGTGATTGCACTAGAGATACCTGTCACCTCTGTGACAGAGGCTCCTTGCAGTAGTGAAGCAATAGTGCCCCCAACGGAGATATCAAGCACTATTGTATCACCTGCATCTCCAGAACAGCAAGTGACTGATGCTGATCCAGCACTTCAACCGTCTCCATCTACTGAAAAGTTTATGGAAGATCTCATTATGGATGAACCAAGTGCGGATCCTGATACTCCACCAACCATATTGGCTGCAGTCGAAACTATTACATTTCCAACTGTACCATTATTGGAAGGTCCATCGGGTAGCTCTCCAGCCAGTTCACCTGCACCACATCATCGTGAGTCTAGCCCGGTTTCACCAAGAAATGACCCAGAAGGGCAAATGCTTCAGACTGATGATTCTTTAATTGAAGCCATGGCCGCAGCTCTAGATCATACCTTGATAAATCGGCTACATGAGCTCATGCAAACGGTTAGGTCCTTCTCTCAAGACATAACAAACTCTTCTTTATCGGTTGATAATTCACGTCAAACGATGATTCGGCATTTCGAGACCGTGTCTCGAGACCTTGCTCGTCTGTCCACAGAGATCAATAATCATCATCGCACTCAAATCAACACGCTCTCTACCGTATCCGAACAAGTCATCCGATCCGAAAACCGCCTTCATAAGCAGTTGAATGATCGGATGGACACTATGCAAGCCACTCTACTTGCTCAAATCGATGCAAAAATAGACACTATGCAAGCCTGCCTTGGCACTCAACTCACTGAGGTCATCCTTCGACTCAACCAAGGTGATGCCAAAAAGGGGGAAGAAGAGCAACGTAGAGCAGCAGAGGCAAGAAGACGTGAAGAAGAGTCCAGAATAAAAGAAGAAGCCGACAGAAGAAGAAGAGAAGGCGATAGGTCAGGAGGAGCCAGTTGGTTCAAAAGATGAACACCTTCTCTCTTCTTTACTTATCGCAGCTGCATCTTTTATTTTTTTTTGTAGGTGTAATAAAAATGCTTATTGTACTTGATGAAATTCATTCTCTCAATGAAGTTCATTTTAATGCTTTCATATTGTTCTTGGAGCACTTAAGTTTTGTCATCACCAAAAAGGGGGAAATTGTTGAATCCGATATTTTGGTGATAACAAACAACAACTCGTTGTATAGGAATGTGCTGCCAACCATTGTATTTCAGGAATCTACTACAACTTCTACCGGAAGCTTGTCAATCGCCTTTGCTCTCGACCGGCTGAAGTCACAAGCTTATCGACTGGTTATTCAAACCAGCAGAGGATAAATCTATCTACCGGAAGCTTGTCAACCGCCTTTGTCTCTCGACCGGTTGAAGTCACAAGCTTATCAACTGGTTATTCAAACCAGCAGAGGACAAATATCTATCTACCGGTAGAATGCCAACTGCTTATCAAGATAGCTCAAAGACAAGTACCTGTGACAAGATGTTCTTTGCAGGATCTTTTATTAAAAGCAAAACCGGCGTGTCAGAAGATATGTTGACTCCTGCAATCGAGACAACAGGTTGCACCAAAATGGCAAAAACACAGAATGACTACAGATAAAGCATTTGACCGTTTATTCCAGTTTTGAACCCTGGAAGTTGTCTGCAGTGTACGATCTTCATGCAGAATCATCAATGCATTTATGAGCATTAAATATGCATTCAATGCAGCATCAGAACGTTCAAAATAAAGACGTTGATGATTGACCTATATAAAGGGAAGATTTCTCAAGAAGTGAAGTACGGGGAGACAAGCAATTCGAAAAATCTCAATCAACTCAATCACTTGATTAATATCAGAAGTCCTCATCTGATATACTTGAGCACACTTACAAGATCATTTATTTTGCTGCTCAAATAAACCCTCGCCTACAGCTCACATATCTGATCATCAAGGATCATCCTAGGGTTTCCAAGCCTCTCGACCGCTCTGCAGTTTGAGAAGCTCAACTCAATTATACTCAGTGTTGAAGAGACTTGAAGCTGCTCTGAAAGCTTCCACCAGTCTGATAAGAACTGAGAATCTTATCTGTATAAATCTAGGAGTTTCGGATTAGGCATTGGATAAGTCCTAAGTCTGAAGTGGGTGTATTACAAGACGTTGTAATAACCAAAGTCTTCTAGTGAATTCCTTCCTAAGTGGAAGAAGGGGAGACGTAGAAGGATTAAGCCTTCGAACTTCCATAAAATCGTGCTTTAGTCTTTACTGCTATTTATCTTACATTCTGCTCATACATTTGCATTATAAACTTTGCATCACTAAAACCTCTGAACTATTTCCGCACTATTTAAAGTTGTTCAAACCGTTTTAGAAGTTGAGAAAACAGATTAAGTGAACTAAACCTCACTTGATCATTTTAAAGAAGAAGAAGAAAAGTTTCAGAGTGTATTCACCCCCCCCCCCTCTACCCTCTGAACCGATCCCAACAGATACCCTACAAAATAACATAAGCTGGATCGACTATCCAACTTATCTCCCACTGTCTGCTTCACGTAAGCAGGACATCCCCAAATCCTCAAGTACGAATACTTAGGAGCTTTGCCATTCCATAACTCGTATGGTGTTTTGTCCACTGCTTTAGTGTGGACGTTGTTCAACAACAATACCGCCGTTTCAAGCGCATAGCCCCAAAACGAAGGTGGAAGCTCAGTGAAGCTCATCATGGATCGAACCATGTCCAACAAAGTTCGATTACGACGCTCCGATACACCATTAAGCTGTGGTGTCATAGGAGGAGTCCACTGAGAGAGAATCCCATTCTCTTTTAGATAGTCCAAAAACTCGGTACTCAAGTATTCTCCACCTCGATCCGATCGAAGTGCTTTAATACTTTTACCTAGCTTGTTTTCTACTTCAGCCTTGAATTCTTTGAACTTTTCAAATGCTTCAGACTTATATTTCATTAAATATAAATACCCTTACCTTGAATAATCATCAGTAAAGGTAATGAAGTAGGTGTGGCCATATTGAGTCCCAACTCTAAATGGTCCACAAACATCTCTATGGATCAAATCCAACAGATTTTGACTACGCTCAGGTTTCCCCTTAAAAGGAGATTTAGTCATTTTTCCTTTCAGGCAGGATTCACAAGTAGGTAGAGAGTTAATATCAAACATATCAAACATGCCCTCTCCCACTAGCTTGTTCATCCTCCTTGAGGAAATATGACCTAGCCTAGCGTGCCAAAGGTTTGCCGGGTTTTGACTATCGATTTTCCTTTTGTTTGTTGTTGCCGGTTTATCAATATAATTTATTGGAATGTCTTTTAGTTTTAAGTTGTATAGATCGTTTTCAAGTTGTCCATTTCCAATCAAACATTCATTCTTGTAAATATTGCAAATCCCATTCACAAAATTGCAAGAATAACCATCTCTATCAAGCATAGAAATAGAAATAATGTTTTTAATTAAATCCGGAACAAATAAAATATCTCTTAAAAGTAACTTAAAACCGTTCTGCAATATTAAACAAACGTCTCCTACGGCTTTAGCTTCAACTCTGGAACCATTCCCGAGCCTCAGCTGGGTCTCACCCATTCTAAGCCTGCGACTTCTTGTCATCACCTGCAAATCATTGCAAATGTGAGATCCACATCCGGTATCCAATACCCAAGAAGTAGTATTAAGCGAAACATTTATTTCAATATAGAACATACCCTTCGCAGTTCCTAACTGCTCTAGATATTCCTTGCAGTTACGCTTCCAATGACCGGGCTTCTTGCAGTAATGGCAAACATCCTTGGATTTTCCATTGTTTGAAGCCTTTGTCTTGTGCTTCTTCTCGGGTTCGATTTTCTTGGGTGGGGCAGAACGTTTCTTACCCTTCGTACTTGGCCCCTTCTTAGCAGAAGATGAGGAGCCCACCAAGAAAGCCGGTTTATCCTTCTTTAATGTGGATTCATATGTCACAAGCATATTGACCATCTCTTCAAGGGAGGCCTCTATCTTGTTCATATTGAAATTTACCACAAATCCGTCAAACAAAGAAGGAAGAGACAGAAGCAGTAAGTCCACATTGAGTTCATGCTCCAACACCAAATCTAAGGTTACCAACTTCTGTATGAGCCAAATCACTCGTACCCCATGATCACGGACCGAAGTCCCTTCACGCATGCGACACGTCATTAGCTCCTTAACAGTAGCGAACCTTTCAGCCCTCGATTGAGCCCCAAAAAGTTCCTTGAGTTGTACGTGAATGTCAGCAGCATTCACGGTGTCCTCAAATCGCCTCTGGAGTTCATCCGACATCGAGGCTTGCATATAGCATTTGGCCTTGACATCATGATCCCACCATGTATCAAGCTTGGCTAACTCTTCCGGACTTATGTCAGCTGGTGCTTCCTTCGGAGGAGATTTTTCTAACACGTAGAACATCTTCTCCGAAGTCAAGACAATCTTCAACTTTCGGAACCATTCCGTATAGTTTGCGCCAGTCAGCTTATTTTGTTCGAGGATAGAGAATAGTGGATTACGCGAATTCATCTTATGAAATACTGAAAAGAAAACAGACAAATATCAATGATTGTTTAAGCAATTTACTAAGACATAAAATAGGCGAAATTTATTTTATGAATCTCACTCCCACTATTTTAACGATTTCACTACCCTCTAGTGAAAACGGGAAACTTTTTCCTTAGTAAGAACATGGAGTCCAATTGACAAACTTATGGTCCCGAATAATATCAGCCAACCATAATTTTCAAAAGGTAGAGCCCAATTGCTTCCAAAGCAACCTCCATGTATTTACCTCATGTCCAATAAGGGCCCAATAATATGACGCCGTTTATTGTGACATGTCAAGATGACCCATCAATATTAAGTTGTGATGGACGGTCGCCATGTGGATCCCCCAATAATATGAGCCGATCCCATGGGAGTTCCACCCAACTTACAACATGTGTCGATCCAATGTACAGCTTTCCGACGAACGGCCCCCCCCAATAATATGAGCCGGAGCGCATCCGCGGGTAGCATCTTATACATTGATCGTTGATGGAAGGTAGGAACATTTAAACAAATTTAAATTTCCTTTATTTATCTTGATATCAATTTTAAATCATATTTAAAATGAGGGATTTTAATTATGAAAATTTGTCTCATCATTTTTCAATTATTGCATGCTTGCCGGATTCACACAATTATGTCTAAAACATGCATACAATCATAATATCATATATTATATAGGATGATCGATTCCATTTCTAATTGACCCGTGGTTGTCAATCACGGGTCTTAGTCCAATTCTAGGTAATATGCAGTATGCAATGCAATCCTATTACATTAGCTTCCAATTTACATTTCTTTGTCTTTATTGTCTGCTGGGCCCACCTACATCTTCAAATCTTGATCTCCCACTAAATCTAATGTATTTACAATAAATAACAATGACAAGCAGGGGATACATTTTTAGGGGTGGGAACGGGCCATAAACCAAGCCCACTTTTATTACATATGACATTCATATTGGGCCATAAACCAGGCCCATTAATAAAACCAACAACAATAAAACAAATTTATCCAAAATTCAATTTTAAAATTTTCGGACTCGAACAATTCGATCCGATGCCTCGTGGACCAATCAAAAACAATTTTCGATCGGACCAAAAATAGAATTTTAACATATTAAAATTAATTTTAAAAAATAAAAAATAATTTTTCCCGCGGGCCGCCCGGGACGTTCCCGGGCTGCCCGCGCCCCCAGCGGGCCGGGCCGGGCAGCCCGGCTGCCCCTAGGGCAGCGACAACGCTGCCCTGGGCGGCGCCGAGCGCCGCCCTGCGCAGCGCCAGCGCCCTGGGCGGCGCCGTGCAGCGACCATCGCTGCCCGGGTTTTTGCCCGAAAAAAAAAAAATTATTTTTAAAATATATATTTTGTTTCAAAAACCAAGGCTCAAAAATTTTTGTACAATCGATTAATTTAATCGTTTGATCTGAGCAACCTGGCTTTGATACCACTGTTGGAAAAACGCGGCGTTCAGATCAATCAGAATTGATACCCGGTGCAGCGGAAGTTTAAAAAATTTTGTATGGAACAATTCCATAGTGTGGGTATCAAATCTTACGATTAAATTATGTGTGTGTAAAAATTAAATAACAGTTATATAATTTTTACCTTTAATCTCGAATCGAGATTTATGGACACCAAACAGATTTCTCTGCTCTTCTTGTATCTCCCTGGAACTGATGATCGAACGTTTCTTCAATCAGGTCCACGAATAGAGGTTTAATCCCTCTGATAGATTGCACTAGAAAATCTATCAGAAGTTTTCTACGAAGAGAATAACGAATTTGATTCGCTATTCCAGACTGCAATTCAAAATCACAGACCGGAATTTCTCAGGCAGAGAAGGGAGGTGGGCGACGGCTACAGAGAGAGTGGAGGCTAGGGTTTTCGAAAAATCCTCACTCAATTGTGACCTGTTGTGTGTAATTTCTGTACTGCAATAACTTATTTATAATGCAGGCCACTAACAGCTTAGGGCCCATTAGTCATAAGTTCAGGCCCGACAAGCAAAGCCCGCATGTTCAGAAATTAATATAAAATTCATCGTGACTCCGATTGATAAACCGATTTCACCAATGTGCACAGAAACCATTTTTGCACCTTTTAAAGTCAAGATAAATTTTTCTGAATCCGAATTCAGTGGTTTCCAAAAATGTCCATCCCTATGTCATTTTAGGAAATCTTACTCCCTTTCTCTTAATTAAGAAGTCCAACTTCTTTATTCATTAAATTTAACTCTTTAAATTTAACTATCTCAACGGGGATTAAAAATCCATTACACTGTGTGACCCTCAATGGTTCAGGGATACAGCTAGCCGTGGGCTCACAACTCCTTGCGACTCGGAACAACAATTTCCGACTTGCCCAATGAATCATGGTAGAGCGCCTAGCAACATCGCCCCATGATTCCCTAGGTATCACTGATAGTGCTTACAAGAACCAATAGATTTTGGTTAGCGTACAGTACGGTCCCTTCATCCATATATCCCGATCGAATCAACAACCATTGGTATATCGAGAGTCGCTCGAGATTCGATAACTATGCAATACATCTTGAAGATCAAATTAGTGACATCGCATGTGCTACTAAGAAACCATTTCTTAAATCACATCAAGTACTCTGGCCAGAGATTCGTCACACTAATATCTCCTCAGATCGCATAGGATATCCACACTCGCAAGTATGTGGTGAATCCTTGACAACAAAGCATTGACTCCTATATGTGTTGTAACTGTACCCAATCCCGACACCTGATGACCCTAATAGAGTCGGTAAACGAGTCAAAGCACAGTACTAGCATATAGAGTCTCAATGATGTTTCAAGTAGTAAGGACTAATGGTGTACAACCAAAACCGCGGACTTTATCCACTCGATAAGTGATAACCACTTGGAAAGTCCGGATAGGGTAGTTCGATCATTCATCATATGAATATCCATTTGCATGCTTCGAACATCTCCATGTTACCTACCAATGAAACGTGGTACTCTGCATCGCAAATGCTAGTCTCAAACTCGAGCGATCCTTATCCTTATTATCGGACGGCTCAATCGACTAGGAACAGTTTAGAATATACAGTGACTATAAGATGTGTTTCATGATAGACATCTCCATGTTCTACCACATCTTACATACACTATAGTATATTCAAGGTCTTTATCAAAACAACAATAGTATATCACAATATAACAATATGAAGAAAGATAAAGTCATTGCCTTTAATAAAAGTGTAAATTATATTAAACAAAAGATTGTTTATACAAAGAGTCATCAAAGCCCATAGCCACAAGTTGGCTCACTGGGCACCCACTCTTTCATTGTTGTCAAGGATTCACCACATACTTGCGAGTATGGATATCCTATGCGATCTGAGGAGATATTAGTGTGACGAATCTCTGGCCAGAGTACATGATGTGATTTAAGAAATGGTTTCTTAGTAGCACATGCGATGTCACTATTTGATCTTCAAGATGTATTGCATAGTTATCGAATCTCGAGCGACTCTCGATATACCAATGGTTGTTGATTCGATCGGGATATTTGGATGAAGGGACCGTACTGTACGCTAACCAAAATCTATTGGTTCTTGTAGGCACTATCAGTGATACCTAGGAAATAATGGGGCGATGTTGCTAGGCGCTTTTACCATGATTCGTTGGGCAAGTCGGAAATCGTTGTTCCGAGTCACAAGGAGTTGTGAGCCCACGGCTAGCTGTATCCCTGAACCATTGAGGGTCACACAGAGTAATGGAGTTTTAATCCCCGTTGAGATAGTTAAATTTAAAGAGTTAAATTTAATGAACAAAGAAGTTGGACTTCTTAATTAAGAGTAAGGGAGTAAGATTTCCTAAAATGACATAGGGATGGACATTTTTGGAAACAACTGAATTCGGATTCAGAAAAATTTATCTTGACTTTAAAAGGTGCAGAAATGGTTTCTGTGCACATTGGTGAAATCGGTTTATCAATCGGAGTCACGATGAATTTTATATTAATTTCTGAACATGCGGGCTTTGCTTGTCGGGCCTGAACTTATGACTAATGGGCCCTAAGCTGTTAGTGGCCTGCATTATAAATAAGTTAATGCAGTACAGAAATTAGACACAACAGGTCACAATTGAGTCAGGATTTTTCGAAAACCCTAGCCTTTTCTCTCATTGTGGCCGCCGCCCCCTCTCCCTCTGCTTGAGAAAATCCAGCCTGTGATTTTGAATTACAGTCTGGTTTAACGGATCAAATTCGTTAATTCTCTTCGTAGAAACTTCTGATAGATTTTCTAGTGCAATCTATCAGAGGGATTAAATCTCTGTTCGTGGACCTGATTGAAGAAAGGTTCGTCCATCAGTTCCAGGGATATACAACAAGAGCAGAGAAATCTGTTGGTGTCCAAAATCTCGATTCGAGATTAAAGGTAAAAATTATAATTGTTATTTAATTTTTACACACACATAATTTAATCGTAAAGGTTTGATACCCATTATGGAATCGTTCCATAAATAAAAATTTTTAAACTTCCGCTGCACCGGGTATCAATCCTGATTGATCTGAACGCCGCGTTTCTCCAACATGTTCCATACCAATGAAACAAGGTACTTGGCATCGCAAATGCTAGTCTCGATCTCGAGCGTGCCTTATCCTTATTTGCGGACGGCTCAATTGACTAGGAACAGTTTAGAATATACAGTGACTATAAGATGTGTTTCATGATAGTGATCTCTCTTTATTCACTATCTCATCTTACTTACACTATAGTATATTCAGGTTCTTTATCAAAACAACAATAGTATATCACAATATAACATTATGAAGAAATATAAAGAAAATGTCATTAATGAATGTAAATTATATTAAACAAAGATTGTTTACAATAAGAGACTCTCAAAGCCCTTAGCCACAACTTGGCTAGCGGGGCATCAACTCTTTCAATCACCCACTTGCCCTATAGCCAACTAGTCATACTACGTAGTCCCATTGCTTCGCGATGTTTGTCAAACAATGGTCCTGGCAAGGGCTTAGTAAGTGGATCAGCGATATTGTCTGCAGAGGCCACTCTTTCGACAGTGATGTCTCCTCTTTCCACGATCTCCCGGATGATGTGGTATTTCCTCAGTATGTGTTTGCATCTTTGATGAGACCTTGGTTTCTTTGCCTGAGAAACGGCACCAGTGTTTTCACAGTACACCGGGACTGGACCAACAGCTTCAGGAATTACGCCCAACTCTTGGATGAAATTCCTTATCCAAACGGCCTCTTTAGCAGCAGCTGATGCTGCAATGTATTCTGCCTCAGTGGTGGAATCTGCTGTAGTGTCCTACTTGTAACTCTTCCAAGAGACAGCACCGCCATTGAGCATGAATACAAATCCAGAGGTTTACTTCGAGTCATCCACGTCACTTTGGAAGCTAGAGTCGGTATAGCCTTCCAATTTCAATTCTCTTCCTCCATAAACCATGAATATATTCTTAGTCCTTCTCAAGTACTTTAGAATATCCTTAACAGCTTTCCAATGCATTTGGCCGGGATTGACCTGATATATGCTCGTGACACTCAGAACAAAGGCTACATCCGGTCTGGTAGATATCATCCCATACATAATACTACCATGGCTGATGCATATGGTATGTGTGTCATTTTATCTATCTCTTCGTCAGTCTTGGGAGACATAGACTTGGATAGAGAAACTCCATGACACATAGGTAGATGTCCTATCTTGGACTCATCCATAGAAAACTTTTTCAATATGGTGTCGATGTAGGTTACTTGAGTGAGTCCTATCATTCTCTTAGATCTATCTCTATAGATCTGTATTCCTAGAATATAGGACGCCTCACCCAAATCCTTCATCGAGAATCTACCTGATAACCATATCTTTGTTGACTGCAACATCCCTACATCATTCCCAATGAGTAGGATGTCATCAACATAAAGTACTAAGAATGTCACAGCATCCTTAACTACTTTCTTGTACACGCATGGTTTCTCCGGGTTCTTGATGAAACCAAAATCCTTTATTGTTTCATCAAATTTCTGATTCCAAATTCTTGATGCCTGTTTGAGACCATAAATTGATCTCTGAAGCTTGCATACCTTATGCTCGCTTCCCATGGATGTGAATCCCTCGGGCTGCATCATATAGATTTCTTCCTTAATGTTTCCATTAAAAAATGCAGTCTTCACATCCATTTGTCATATCTCATAGTCATACCAAGCTGCTATGGCAATAAGAATTCTTATGGACTTGAACATTGCGACTGGTGAAAAGGTTTCATCTTAGTCAACTCCTTGTCTTTAAGTATAACCTTTTGCGACCAATCGTGCCTTGTAGGTCAGTACCTTACCATCAGGCCCAAGTTTTCTCTTGTAGATCCATTTACACCCTATTGGAACAATTCCATCGGGAGGATCTACTAAAGACCAAACTTGGTTTGTATGCATCGAGTCTATTTCCGACTGCATAGCTTCAAGTCATAAATTCAAATCCGCATCAGAAATTGCTTCCTTGAAGTTTCTTGGATCACATCCAATGTTGGGTTCATTTTGATCCCCTCCAAGAAGTAGACCATATCGAATAGGAGGTCCAGAAGTCCTCTCGGATCTTCTAGAAAGAGGCGTGTCGTTTAATGGTTCCTGAGGTATGGGATCGTTATTTTGTATCTCGGGTTCTTCTCGGATTTCTTCGAGTTCCATCATCTTGCATTTCTTATCAAGTAAGAACTCCTTCTCCATGAAGGTGGCATTCCTCGAAACAAACACTTTTGTTTCAGTAAGATGATAGAAATAATATCCGATTGAATTCTTTGGATACCCTACAAAATAACATAAGGTGGATCGACTATCCAACTTATCTCCCATTGTTCGCTTCACATAAACAGGACATCCCCAAATCCTTAAGTACGAATACTTAGGAGCTTTGCCATTCCATAACTCGTATGGAGTTTTATCCACTGCTTTAGTGTAGACATTGTTCAACAACAATACCGCCGTTTCATGCGCATAGCCCCAAAACGAAGGTGGGAGCTTAGTGAAGCTCATCATGGATCGAACCATGTCCAACAAAGTTCGATTGCGACGCTCCAAAACACCATTAAGCTGAGGTGTCATAGGAGGAGTCCACTGAGAGAGAATCCCATTATCTTTTTGATAGTCCATAAACTCGGTATTTAAATATTCTCCACCTCGATCCGATCGAAGTGCTTTAATACTTTTACCTAGTTTATTTTCTACTTCAGCCTTGAATTTTTTGAACATTTCAAATGATTCAGACTTATATTTTATCAAATATAAATACCCATACCTAGAATAATCATCAGTAAATTAGGTGTGGCCAAATTTAGTACCAATACTAAATGGACCGCAAACATCTGTATGGATCAAATCCAACAAATTTTGACTACGCTCAGTTTTTCTTTTGAAAGGAGATTTAGTCATTTTTTCTTTTAGGCAGGACTCACAAGTAGGTAGAGAGTTAATATCAGATATATCAAACATGCCCTCTCTCACTAGCTTGTTCATCCTCCTTGAGGAAATATGACCTAGCCTAGCATGCCAAAGGTTTGCCGGGTTTTGACTATCATTTTTCATTTTATTTGTTGTTGCAGGTTTATCAACATAATTAATTGGTACGTCTTTTAATTTTAAGTTATATATATCATTTTCAAGTTGTCCACATCCAATCAAACATTCATTCTTGTAAATATTGCAAATCTCATTCACAAAATTGCAAGAAAAACCATCTCTATCAAGCATAGAAACAGAAATAATGTTTTTAACCAAATCTGGCACAAATAAAACATCTCTCAAAAGTAACTTAAAATTGTTCTGCAAAACTAAATAAATGTCTCCCACAGCTTTGGCTTCAACTCTAGAACCATTTCCGAGCCTTAGCTGGGTCTCACCCATCCTAAGCTTACGAATTCTTGTCATCACCTGCAAATCATTGCAAATGTGAGATCCACATCCGGTATCCAATGCCCAAGAAGTAGTATTAAGTGAAAAATTTATTTCAATGTAAAACATACCCTTTGCAGTTCGCAACTGCTCGAGATATACTTTGCAGTTACGTTTCCAATGACCGAGTTTCTTGCAGTGATGGCAAACGTCTTTAGATCCATTCACGTTTGAAGCCTTTGTTTTGCTCTTCTTCTTTGGTACAATTTTCTTGGGTGGGGCAGAACGTTTCTTATCCTTTTCACTTGGCCCCTTCTTAGATTTAGAAGAGGAACCAACTAAGAGTACCAGTTTATCCTTCTTTAATGTGGCCTCATAAGTCACAAGCATATTGACCATCTCTTCAAGGGTGGCCTCTATCTTGTTCATATTTAAGTTCATCACAAATCCGTCAAACGACGAAGGAAGAGAAAGAAGTAACAAGTCCGCGTTTAGTTCATGCTCCAATGTCAAATCGAGTGTTACCAACTTTTCAATGAGCCCAATCATGTGTACCCCATGCTCATGGACCGAAGTCCCATCTCGCATGCGGCATGTCATGAGCTCTTTGACGGTGGCATACCTCTCCGATCTTGACTGAGCTCCAAAAAGTTTCTTGAGAGTGTCGTGAATGTTAGCAGCATTCACTGCATTCTCAAATCGCCTCTGAAGTTCATCAAACATCGAAGCCTGCATGTAACATTTGGCCTTGATATCATGGTCCCACCATTTGTCAAGTTTGTCCAATTCTTCCGGACTCATATCAGCCGGGGCTTCTTTCGGAGGAGGCTTTTCTAGCACGTAGAAAACCTTTTCCGAACTAAGAACAATCCTTAACTTACGGAACCATTCCGTATAGTTTATGCCATTCAGTTTGTTTTGTTCGAGAATTGAGAATAGTGGATTGCGCGAATTCATTGTAATGAAATACTGAAAAGAAACAGACAATAATCAGTGATTGCTTAATTAATTTACTAAAACATAAAATATGGCGAGATTTAATTTTATGAATTTCACTCCCACTATTTTAACGATTTCACTACCCTCTAGTGAAAACGAGAAACCGATTTCATTAGTAAGAACATGGAGTCCAATTGAAAAATCATAGTCCCGAATAATATCAGTCAACCATAATTTTCAAAAGGTAGAGCCCAATTGCTTCCAAAGCAACCTCCATGTTTTTACCTCATGTCCAATAAGAGCCCAATAATATGACGTCGTTTATTGTGATATATCAAGATGACCCATCAATATTAAGTTGTGATAGACGGTCGCCATGTGGATCCCCAATAATATGAGCCAATCCCATAGGAGTTCCACCCAACTTACAACATGTGTCGATCCAATGTATAGCTTTTCGATGAACAGGCCCCCCAATAATATGAGCCGGACCGCGTCCGTGGGTAGCATCTCATACATTAATCGTTGATGGAAGGTAGGAATTTAAACAATATTTAAATTCTCTTTTGTTTATCTTGAGATCAATTTTAAATCATATTTAAAATGAGGGATTTTTAATTTTGAAAAGTTGTCCCATCTTATCATATTTGTATGCTTGCGGGATTCATGCAATTTAGTCTAAACATGCATATAACAATAATATCATATATTATATTTAGGATGATCGACCCCAAAACTAATCGACCCGTGGTTGCCAATCTCGAGTCTAAGTCCAATCCTAGGTGATATGCAAGTATGCAATGCAATCCTATTACATTGAACTTCCAATTTACATTTCTTCGGTCTTTATTGTCTGTTGAGCCCACCTTTGTCTTCAAATCTTTATCTCTCACTAAGTCTAATAAATTTACAATAAATTTTGATGACAAGTAGGGGATACATATTTAAGGGTGGGAACGGGCCATAAACCAGGCCCACTTTTTATTACAAATGACAAATCAAATTGGGCCATAAACCAAGCCCATTAATAAAACCCAACAACAATAACAAAAATCAAATGTAAATTTCCAAACATACACCTACAAAATTTGTCATGGAAATCGATCATCCTTTATCCAATATTTAATTCAATTATTAAATCATTGGATAACATGCAATGGCAACATAATTAAAAGATAAAATCAAATTTTATCTAATATATACATAAGATCATATCTTATCATCAATTGTATCAAAATAATTAATTTTATAAAATCTAATTTAACGGATAAAATTTATAAATTTTCCGAAAATTCAAATTTATCCAAAAATCAATTTTAAAAATTTCGGACTCAAACAATTTGACCCGATGCCTCGTGGACCAATCAAAAACAATTTTCGATCGGACCAAAAACTAAAATTTCAAAAATTTAAAATTCTAATTAAAAAATCAAATTTTAATTTTTCGGGCTGCCCGGGACGTTCCCGGGCAGCCCTGCCTCCACGTGGGACAGGGCTTCCCACGTAGAGCTGGGAAGCGTGATCGCTGCCCGTGCTGCCCTTCAAAAATTTTAATTTAAAATTTTGTTTTGTTTCAAAAAACCGAGGCTAAAAATTTTGTACAATCGATTAATTTTAATCGTTTGATATGAGAGCAACCTGTCACTGACGCCACTGTTGGATCACGTTTTCAGATCATAGATCTGATACCCGGTGCAGCGGAAGTTTAAAAATTTTATATGGAACGATTCCATATCATGGGTATCAAATCCTAACGATTAAATTATGCAAGTAAAATAATAATAACAATTAATATTTTACCTCTTCAAGCTATGGCTTGATTATGGACTCCAACAGATTAAATCTGCTCTTGTTGTAAATCCCAGGAACTGATGACTTGCTCGATCAACTCCTGAATTAGGTCCACGAATAGAAAAAACCCTCTGATTGATTGCACTAGAAATCAATCAGATGTTTATCAAAGAGATTAAACAGATTTGATCTGTCAATTCAGAATGTAATTTTTCATAAAAATCACAGACTGAATTCTCTCAAAAAGGAGGCAGGATTTTCGAAAAATCCTTATTTTATTTTGTGTAATTTTCGAAAATACAACTTAGAATAAAACATGAGATTTTTGAAAATTGCACCTTATATTTATAGATAATTTCTAGACTGGATTAAGTTATATGTCTATTAGAAGACTAACTCCTTAGGGCCCATAATCCATAACTTAAGCCCAACAAAAAAATCCTGTTATTCTAAAAATTAATATAAAATTTATCATGACTCCAATTGATAAACTGATTTTACCAATGTGCACAGAAACCATTTCTGCACCTTTTAAATTCAAGATAATTTTTCTGAATCCGAATTCAGTGATTTCCAAAAATGTCCATTCCTATGTCATTTTAGGAAATTTCACTCCCTTTAGTTTAGAAGTCCAACTTCTAATTTAACTCTTTAAATTTAACTATCTCAACAGGGATTAGTAATCCATTACTTGTGTGACCCTCAATGGTTCAGGGATACAGCTAGCCATGGGCTCACAACTCCTTGTGACTTGGAACAACAATTTCCGACTTACCCATCGAATCATGGTAAGAGCGCCTAGCAACATCGCCCCATGATTCCCTAGGTATCACTGATAGTGCCTGCAAGAACCAGTAGGTTTTGGTTAGCGTACAGTACGGTCCCTTCATCCATATATCCCGATCGAATCAACAACCATTGGTACATCGAGAGTCGTTCGAGATTCGATAACTATGCAATGCATCTTGAAGATCAAATAGTGACATCGCATGTGCTATTAGGAAACCAAGTAACCTAAATCACATCGAGTACTCTGGCCAGAGATTTGTCACACTAATATCTCCTCAGATCGCATAGGATATCCACACTCGCAACCGTGTGGTGAATCCTTGACAACAAAGCATAGACTCCTATATGTGTCGTAACTGTACATAATCCCGACACCTGATGACCTTCATAGAGTCGGTAAACGAGTCAAAGTATAGTACTGACATATAGAGTCTCCATGATGTTTCAAGTAGTAAGGACTAATGGTGTACAACCAAAATCGCGGACTTATCCACTCAATTAATAATAACCACTTGGAAAGTCCGAATAGTGTAGTTCGATCATTCATCATATGAATATCCATTTGCATGCTTTGAACATCTCTATGTTCCATACCAATGAAACGTGGTACTTGGCATCACAAATGATAGTCTCGATCTCGAGCGTTCCTTATCCTTATTTGCGGACGGCTCAATTGACTAGGAACTGTTTAGAATATACAGTGACTATAAGATGTGTTTCATGATAGTGATCTCTCTTTATTCACTATCTCATCTTACTTACACTATAGTATATTCAAGGTCTTTAAACAACAATAGTATATCACAATATAACATTATGAAGAATGATAAAGAAAATGCCATTAATGAATGTAAATTATATTAAACATAGATTGTTTACAATAAGAGACTCTCAAAGCCTTTAGCCACAACTTCGCTAGTGGGGCATCAACTCTTTCATTGCCGATGACCGGGTTTGATTTGATTTTGGGTATGGACTGGCTGACAGTTAATGGAGCTTCGATTGAATTTTGTCGGAGGACAGTATCAATGAAACCTTCTGAAGGCGACCCATTTGTCTTCTTTGCATCTCAGAGCAGCAGTGTTTCGCAAGTTATCTGCTTTGTATATATGTAAATTATATTAGAGTGCTTAACTTTGCACATGATATTCAAATAATAATTTGTTGCACAATGTTAGGTGTGATCACGGTGTAGTGTAGTAAATCGTACCCTGTTTAAAGTTAATTAAAAGTTAAATATGATTAAGGGTTACTATTTAAACAAATCAAGGGCTTAATTGGACTTCATAAGAAAGAATTGGACATTATATGCATGGGCAGGATCGGAACCTCCGATCCCGATCAAAAGCTTCGAACCATGTACTTCGGAGGCAACGAGGCATGGAAGGATCGGAAGCTCCAATCTCCATCAGCCAGCAAGCCACGATGACTCAGCCATGAGTTTTGACAAGTGTTGGACATGCATCAGATCGGAAGCTAGCTCCGATCCCAGATCAAAAGTTCTGATTGTTACATGTCGCGCATGCATGGAACATGCACAAATCGGAAGCTCCGATCCCAGATCGGAAGTTCCGATCTCAGCCGAGGTGGGGCTATAAATAGGGGTCTTCGGGTGAGAATTTCACTACAAAAAATAGTAGTATAAATGCGGTTTTTTGAATTTTAAGAGCGGTTTTTAACCTCTGCAGCACTTGAAACACCGGTTACAAAATTTCTCCTCTTAGCAATGCCCTTATATCTTATAGAAGCAGTTTTTCAACCGGTGGTACAAGTTGCAAAATCGCTTTTATTGTTCATTCTAGGTGCGGTTTGACATTGATCATATACGTAGTTCATATTACAACGGTTCGGAACCGTTTCTATAGTTGTGTATGTAGGAATAGTTTCAAAGGGTTCTAAGCACCGTGAGGTATAAGAACGGTCATACACTGCACCTACATGCCATGGATATAAGAGTGATTTGTAACCGCTACGTACTAATGTTATAAATTAAAGAACACTTTGAAATCGATCGCACAAATTGTGCATATTACAATGGTTCTGGACCACTCTTGTAGTTTTGCATGAAGGAGTAATTTCAAAGTGCACTAAAAGTTATGAGATTTAAGAACGGTACTACACTGCTCCCATACGCCATGGATATAAGTGCGATTTCCAACTACCATTGATGTTAGTGGTTTAAAAGCGGTTTCACATCACTCTTACATGTCAATATAGGAGCGAGAAATATAGGACCGATGTCAAACCGCTTTAGAAATCGTTGACTGTAAAAATGCTTTTCTGCCACTCCTATATGTCGTAGATATGGGAGTAGTTTTCAACCACTCCCAAAGGTAGGAGTTGCTACTGTAAACCTCTCTTGAAAAGGTACTGGATGTAGTAACGGTTTAGAACAGGTTCTCAAGCGAGCATATTAGAATGGTTTTGAATTCTTGAAAATAAATATTCATCGAATAACAATAAAATCTTTCAAATTCAATATTTCAATCTATAAAATAAATGATACCATTTATTAATAAAGAACTATCATTCACACAAAAATATCAATAATACCCCAATTGCTAATATAAAATAAAATAAAATTTTTCAAATTAAATGGATAAAATAGAAATGTTTTCAAATTTCATCTAATCGGTGTGTTGCTGCATAATATTTACAATGATAACTGTTATCTAGAAAATAAAATTAATTCAATACTATACATGTATACAAGTACTTTTGAATCAATTCATTAGTATCAATATGTGACTACCCGTATTAATTCAATACTATACATGTATACTTTTGAATCAATTCATTAGTATCAATATGTGACTACCTATATAGGTAATAATTCAGGTTCACGAAATCTTCCTTCAGTTCCAGATATTATGCTTTGAATGAATCTTGTAAAGTTTGGAGTTGATGAGCATGTATATGTCTTATCCACTCTTTCTTCATGCCTTTGTTCTTTCATAATGCACCAGCTCTTAGATATCGAACCCGACCAGAATTATCTGGCCCAAATATATCAATGAAAAATATACATATAATTCATATTGTAATGTATAATTATTTTTAAAAAATAAAATAAAATAAAATTGTAAATATATTATAACCGAAATGATTCCTCGTGCACTTTTATTGATTATGTTCCCTTGGGCTTTTCTCGGAGGCAACGCTGCACTGTATCATTTAGCAAAACATAACAAACGAAAAAATTCCAATAAATTAAAAATGATATTGAAATGCTATTTCAAAAGATTGAAACATTTACAATTTGAACTCGTTTTGTTTCATCATCAATAAGAGCACCTCTTTTTTTTTTTACTTTGTCAGATCAGAGTTAATATTCAATACGAGTTGTTTTTCTACCATTTTCTTGAAACTAAACGCAGAAAAGAAAAAAAAAACTTTCATATTACATTAATTTATCAATTTCTAACTGATCAAGATTCAATAAAACAGTAAAACCATGTAAGAAAGGTTCTACATATTCTGGCAGTGCAAGATAGTAACAACTTGAAATAAATTACCTCCAAAATTCAAACGAAAAGAAATGTTCAATAGAAATAAGAAGTGAATGACCGAGGGAATTTTAAGAAGAAATTTGAGAAAAATACTTGGATGAGAATTAAATGAAAATGATGGAAAAAACTTTACTATAGATATGAAGGCGGAAACTTTCTAGATAACACACGACACTTTAAATGGAAGTTTATTTTTATGTTTTTTTAACACTATAATTTTAAAAGTTTTATCACTAACAATTTTAAAAATTCACGTATGATCAAAGTTTTCAAGAGAAGCTTTAGCGGCTTATCTTTATCGCTATAATTATCAAAATTGTAGGCAATATTTGG
Organism: Henckelia pumila; assembly: GCF_033568475.1. Classification (NCBI taxonomy): domain Eukaryota; kingdom Viridiplantae; phylum Streptophyta; class Magnoliopsida; order Lamiales; family Gesneriaceae; genus Henckelia; species Henckelia pumila. The sequence continues at coordinate 231,599,241 of NC_133123.1, forward strand.
TGGAGAGATTTTTGTAATTGAATTGGTGAAATGAAAATTTTGGCGGTAAATGTTATATGGTAAACCACCAAAATTTTGGCATTTGTGAAATTAAATATACTATTAAAGAAATCAATTTCATCATCTAATTAATTGATAAAATAATATTTAGTTTTTACCCTCAGGAATGATTTATATGGATTTATTTTCTATCACTTTCAGATTTAACGAAATTTCTGATTCCAAAGGAAAACATTCAGATTCTACAAAATCAAATTACACCTACACCTACTATAAGCACCTTTCTAGAATATTAATAAATGTTTTAGATCTATATACAATTAATTAGTCAAGAATGATTTATATCGATCGTTTTATAATTGAAAATTTTTCATTTCAGTCGTCTATTTATATATGATTTACATTTTGTTATTTGCGGATTTCGGTTTCAACCATTGGACTATCATTCTCCTTTTTAATAATTATATATATATATATATATATATATATTTTATAAGAGTAAACAAATAAAAATTTAATTGATAATAATTTATAAGACAATTTACCATATGCATTTTATTGCAATGAGCATATATATATCGTGACCGCCATTCATGTATTTTTAGGAAAATAGGGTTAATGAGATTCTATTGTTTTCCAGTAGGTTTTCAATGTAGATTCAATGGTTGAAATCTATCAATACATGTGGGTCCTACTGTTTTTTCAATGGGCCCCACAAATATTGATAAATCTTTACCTTTGAATATATGCATTTTATTGCAATGAGCATATATATATCGTGACCGCCATTCATGTATTTTTAGGAAAAATAGGGTTAATGAGATTCCATTGTTTTCCAATGTAGATTCAATGGTTGAAATCTATCAATACATGTGGGTCCTACTGTTTTTTCAATGGGCCCCACAAATATTGATAAATCTTTACCTTTGAATATATAATTGGAATAGTATCTGTAATAGTAGGTTGAAATAATCCCGAGAGGAGTCAATCCGACACATATCTACAATAAAAAGTGATACTTTTCACATATGTGAAAGGTGATACTTTTTCATGAGTCGAATCAAAATAAAAGATTAATCTCACAAAATTGATCCGTGAGATCATGTCATCAGATTTTTTGCCATTTTTTTTAGAAATTTTAAAACAAAATTTTATATATTTTGAAATTGAAAGGGAAGGAATAATGATTGAAAGAAATTGAATATCATGTTGAGTGATTGAATAATATTTCTAGGATCATATAAAAAATTTAAAACAGAGAATGAAGTTTTTTTTATATAAAAATAAAGAAGAAATAATTAAAGTTATTGATTTTTTAATATTAAAATAGTACGAAATAAAATAAAATTGAAAGAGAAATGTGGAATCTGACATTGTCTGGCAAAAGGTGTTTGGAGAATTATTTTTTTTTTTGAGGAGGTGTTTGGAGAATTATAAAAAACGTTTTACTATACACCATAAGTAAATTAATATTTTTATAATAATATTGTGATGATAGATTTACAAAAATAAACCTTTTTAGTAATTAAAAAAAGTAATATTGAATAAAAAGACTGACGGGTTATTTGCATTCGTCTCCACTATATTTTATGCATTTGATATTCATCTCTCTCATCAAATATCAAGTATAAAATTTAACATGCTAAGATAAGTAAGTGACAAATATATGAATTGTAAGGGAGGTAAATGCAAATGACCAAAACACGAACTATTACACCAAAATTTGTTAGTATATATGAGTCACAAGTTTAATAATGGAAAATTATGAAAGTAGCATACGTGGTATTAAAAGTATTCAAAAGGTGCAATTTCTAAATCAATCCTAAAGAAATATACAACAATAAAAGAGGTTAACATCACCAGTCCTGTGAAAAACACTATAAAATATTCAATGTAAGCAGTTTCAATGGTAGTCCTAATAGTTAAATCAATATGGATAGTTTATAGCAGCGGTTTATATAAATCGGCATTAAAAATATTCAATATGTACAGTTTCTAAAGCGGTGCTTCAAAAAATAGAGCAATAAAAGTGGCTTAGAGCACCGAATTTGTGTAAAACCCTGTTAAAAAAATATTCACTAAGAACAATTTCAAGATTGTTTTTAATAGTTATTATATCAGTGAGAACAATTTATAGCAGTGGTTTATACAAATGATAGTAAATGTATTCAATAGGTATAATTTCAATAATAATCCTAAAAAATAGAGTAATAAAAGTGTTTCATAGCATCCGTTTTTTTTAAAACTGCTGCTAAAAATATCCAATATGAGCAGTTAAAAAATGCTTCTAACGACTATATCAATAGGAGCTCTTTCTAGTAGCGATTTTATGTAAACAGTTGTTCAAATATTTTTAACAATAGCGTTTACGAAACAGCTCTTTAAATTATGACTTTAGAAGCACATTCTAGCAGCGGTTTTATACAAACCGATGCTAAAATGTTTTTGTGAACAAGAGTGTTGAAGAATCGCCCTTAAAAGTAAGACACTAAGGTCACTTTCTCGCAGCGGTTAATACAAATCGGTGCTAAAATGTGTTCAACAAGAGCGTCAACAAAACCGCTATTTAAAGTTTGACATTAAGAGCGCTTTTCAGTAGCAATTTATACATACCGGTGCTAAAATATACTTAACAAGTGCGTTAAAGAAACCAAAGTTAAAAGTAAGACATTAGGACCACTTTATAGAAGCGGTTTATACAAATCAGTGCTAAAATATTTTCAACTAGAGTGCTTAAGAAACCATGCTTAAAAGTACGACATTAGGAACATTTTCCAACATCGGTTGATACAAACCGATGCTAAAATATGTTCAACATGAGCGTTTAAGAAATCGAGCTTAAAAGTTTGAAATTAGAAGAGGTTGTTCTAAAACTGATTCTGTTGATTGTTTTTCAAGAGTGGTTTTGCAAACGTCCCTAAAAACCACTTCTAAAAACCTTTTTTGTAGTAATTTAAGTGCCAATTCACTTGACTCCTCTCTTGATCAGTAGTATATTGAGGGCCCTACGGTATAAGTGAGGTACTGGACTAATAGCACCCAGTTGAGAGTAGAAACTAGGGTTTCGACATCAGCGGGCTAACGACGAACGAAGGTATGGTCCGAGAATCCTATTTAATTTATAGGAGTATTTGTTAGCTTAGTTAAGGCTTGTAGAGCATGATTAGTGATATGATATATATTTGACTATAGGCTTGAAACCTAGACTCTGATAGACTTGATCTACTACTAGAGCTACGTAAGTATTGATTGAGATATTCAGCGAGTATAAATACTAATATGTTGCATTTATGTAGCATGATATATGTTTTACTGCTTTTATATTCATATGTCATGTGTACATACACGTTGAGCCTATTTTCTTTGTGATAGCCATGATAGTAGAACCGCTCAGCTCTACACCTATTTATATTGTCTGACACCGAGAGTTACCACGAGATCGAAGAATGATACTACGGTGATCTGGACGAGTGTGGATGTACCCCGTGTTTTGACTCCTATCTGGTACTACACTCAAGGCGCCTAATATGAGCATGACTTGATAGATGACCAGTTACCCAGTCATCATAATTGCATGCATCATATATGCGTGTTTAATCATATTTACGTACTGAGCGCTAGTCACTCACGTCCTTGGTATTATTTTGGACACCCCATTTGACGAGGCAGGTCTGAAGCTGGATGGAGCAAGTGGATCAAGGCAGGGATAGCTGCAGGTTCATGAGGCTTTGGGAGTTTTTACTACAGTCTTTATATATATATATATATATATATTTGGAAATAAACAATTGGGTTTGTTATGTCGGTTGTATTCCGCCGGTTTATCTTGTGCATAGTAGGTTTTAAAGTTTCCGCAATAAACTTTGTTTAAGTTTGAATTAATTATGTTTATGTTATATTAAGCTAATTTTATGCTTAAGACTGCTAGTTACTAGGTGATCCGGGCGGGTCACTAAATGCAGTTTTGTGGTTTTTTTAAAAAAAATCAAACCTAATTGCCACCGACAGTCGGTTAGTATCTATGTTAGGATCGTTAGCGTGCGGGTCACTACATGCAGTTTTGTGGTTTTTTAAAAAATATTCAAACCTAATTTCCATCGACAGTCGGTTGGTATCTATGTTAGGATCGTAGCGTGTGTAAAGGTAGGGGAGGGGGAGGGGTGAATATACACTTAAATTACTTTTGATAAATTGAGCTGATTTAATAGCCTGATTTGAAAATATTTTGCTTAACATGATTTTTCTTGAAAGAACTGATCTGATCAGGCTGAATATATGTTCCTTGCAAAATTGAACTTATAAAGCTTTAAGGAAGATCAAATAACTCAGTGCAGTAATTAAAGATAAAGAACAAGAGAATTTTTATGGAAGTTCAATAAAAACTTCTAAGTCTCTCATTCTTATGTTTCCAGAAGGATTTCATTAGAAGGGTTTGATTTACACAACAACTTGTACAAATCCGATCCAATCAACCCTTGAAAGAAACGCAAAGTATCAACTTCTCAATACAGATCACTATCTTTTGAGTTAGAACTTTGAATACAAACAAGCTGGTCTAAATATCACAGAGTGATCTTAATCAATTGATCTGGTAAAAGTAGTTAGCTTGAACTATGTGTATGGAACTTTGATCTGCTACTTTTCTGTCTGCGTGAATTTCACAAATGAAAGATTGATAATCTTTAAGTTCAGAATTGCGAGAAAATTTTTTATTGATCTATGAGTATCATCAGGCATTTATAGATGCTCTTCTGCAACGTTCAAAAAAGTAGCCGGTAGAATGTTTATTATTTGTTTCATCCGACATTGAACCAGAAGATGATACGTGTCCTTGTACCTTTCCAAATAATAAACATTCTACTGGCTACTTTTTTGAACGTTGCAGAAGAGGAACCAGAAGATGACACGTGTCCTTGTACCTTTCTAAATATAGTGGAACAATTTGAATCTTGTCGAGTACGGAGAAAAACGTTTGTACATGTCGGACTGATTTTACTTTGTTTCTTGGTTTTATTCTTTTGATCTTCTTTAACCATCACCAAAATTACGAAGTTTTTCTTCATCAACTTCTCCCTTTTTGGTGATGTCAAAACCAAGTAATATTCTTATATCACACACTGATAGATGTAGACCAAATATCATTTAATAGATCAAGATAAGTTTTGAACAAATCTATTGTTTAGAAAATTGATGGTGATTTGATCCTCTATAATCTTTGCTCTGATTTTGACTAACTGAAGAATTTTCTATTGCTTGATCTTTCCTTTAGATGAAGATGGGGATCCTTTTTCCTTTGGATGACGAAACTCCTTTTTCCATTTTTTTGGCATAACTAGAGTGTTGGAGAAAATTCATAATTTCTGTGAGATGGGTGCCATATAGACCTCATTTCCTGAATTTTGTCGTGCATTGATGATTTAACGATGTTGATATAGCAGAGTATATTTGTGTTTTCTCTTTGTTAATATTGTGAATATGCTGAACAAAATTGGTTAAGGCAGCAATCTTTTCCAGAACAGATTTTTTGAACTCAACAAAATCATCAGAAGTGAGAACTTTATCGACTTTGAATGAAGAGATATCATCAAAAAACTTGCCAAGTGCAGCAGTGATCAGATCGGGTTGCTGAGGAATCAGTGAGTGAGGTACCTGAGAAGTTTCCTACAAGACAAGTGGCTTCGGATCAATTGTTTCCTTTTTGGTTCACTGATGTCTTGAATAGCAACTGGAGATGGAACAAAAATAGCATAAATGATTTCAATGTGATCTGGATCAGATGATGATGGTTATAGCGCAGCATACTCAACGAGAGTGTCTTCTTGATTATGGAGAGGACTTGGTAAAATTACCAAAGCATGCTCATTCACAGCCTTTTCTACAAACGAATCATTTGTATGTAGTAGAGATGGTATAACATGAAAATTGTATTCATCGGGTCAGATGTAGGATCTGACGTGGGAAAGGAAATGTCTTTAGCATCTTATCTATTTATGTGAGTGGGAGTTCAAGAATATGATCTAATTGTTGATTGGGCTGATCTTTTGGAGAGGACATCATATCTTGCTGTTCTGCAAAATTTTTCTGGTCTTGATTCAAAATATCTGGATTTTTAAAAGGTTGTGTTGGAACAGGTTCAACTAGAGCAAGAGCAGTGTCAGGATCAAACTAATTTGGCTCAGATAATTTATCTATAGATTGATTTTAATCAACTTGGTCTTTGGGAAGAGACAAATCTAGATCCTGGTGCATAGTCTGAGCAGTCATTGCTGGAGTAAGGCATCCATTTCAAGCTGACTAATCACAGCAGAGTCATCAAGAGCAATTTGGGCTGCGTGGATTGTACTGAGCTCGTTTATGTCGCTGAAGTTGGTGTAACATACTTTCCTTCATTTTTTGTAAAAATGAATTATTTTCTCAGAAGGGCCTGAGATATGTCTGTGATTTCCGCCCATTCTAAGATTCTTTGCTCACTATCTACCAAATTTGTGAGAATCTTTCATGAACTGAAGTTGGAAAAGTGTATCTTTGTTCTGTGTTGGACCCATCTGTCACATATCTTCATCTTTTCAGTCATGTGATCTGTGGTTGTTTGGTTGATTGATTGCAATTTGAGCACTCGAGAGAAACTAAAGTTCAACATTTGAGCTGGATCCTTGTGCTTTGAATTGAATCAGTCCAGACTCCAAACAAGTGATGCGAGTCTCCAAAAGTGGTGGAATAAGTTGAGAGATTTTTGAAAGTGGGATTGCAAGAACAAGAGCAATTTGAACAGCTGGAATTTTTACAGATTTTACCATAGGAGATCTCTTCTTGGTCTGGACCTTTGGTGAAGCAATAATGCTCGTCAAAGTTACTTGATCTTATTTTAACCCTTCTTCTGATTCTTGAAAAATAAGAATTCTTTTAACCATTTTTTTTCTTGGTACGATAGTTCTCTTGTCGGAAGTGGATTGTCCAACTGGTGCTTTAGTCATAGCTTTTTGTTGGGTCTGAATAGTGATATCTTCAATCTCATCTTCATCTGTATTGTCCTTCTTAAAACAATCCAAATCAAATGGAATTCTTATAGATAGGTTTTTCCGTACCAGAAAAAAAGCGCCAAAATCAGAAATACATTAGTGTACGATGGTGCCAGAGAATGTCACAGAAAAGACAAGCTAATGGTATTTGATTTGAATTCAAAATAGAGTCGTTGCCCATTCAGTATATATAGACATCAAATGGCATCAAATAAAACCCCGACATCTTTAAAAAGCACTCGCGAGTATACTCTCACTATTAGAGGTAAACTGAGCACATTCAGTTTCACACATACACACTCAGTCAAGGAAAGAAAATCTTACTGAAGATCATATTCAAGCAAGCCGAAGAACACAAGCAAACTTCTATGATTAGAAGATCAATAAAGTGCTAAGTATTGTGTCGTAATCAGTGTTGTATCAGTGTGATCAATTGAGGTACTGCATACCTCGTTGTAACAAGAAGCAGTCATGAACTGTGTTCTTGAAGTGTTTTTAGGAGTTCTGGGATAGGCAGTATGTGTAAGTCCTTGTCTTGGAGTGGGCTGCTGTAAGTCGATTGTAATAGTCAAAATTTTCTAGAGTTAATCCTTCTGAGGGAAGAAGGTATGACGTAGGAGTTGTTGAAATCTCCGAACATCCATAAAAAAACACTGAGAAATATTACTTTTTCAGTTCATCACTCACACACACATTCAGTCCATCATATCTCAAGTTCAATCTATTAGTTTGTATTTTTCTCCACAAACTAATTTGTTTGCAAATTAGTATCGACATACGAGAAGAGCACGGCTCAGGTTACCAACCTTAACTGAACCATCCTAAAAAAATATTTAGGGGTCAACTGCTATAGTAATATTTGAAGCATTAGTTTACCTAGAAGATTCACGCTAAGGACCCCAATAGATCCCATCAAGAGGTATCAAAGCGAGGCTTCTTATCATTTGTGAACTTAGCAAGATGGACACATTCGGAATTATAGCCAAAATATTATGGAGTAAAACTAATGATACTTGTTATGCCAAAACTATAGAGGCATGTTCAACAGCCAGAAATTTATGGCAGCAGTTAGTGGAAACAAGCAATAAGAAAAGCTACACCGAAGAAAACAAGAATTTACTAAATGAGTCCATTAAAGAATCATGTTGTTCTGATTAACTTACAAGGAATTATGAAGAAAAATGTCTCATGGCTCACGAAGATCAAACACCCATTAAAGAAAAAGTTTTTGATCAACCCTCAACGAGTGTACAAGTATTTGAATTCAACTCAAATCATTTTACACTAGAGTAGTTAGCTGAAGCATTGCATGACATGACAAACGAGTACCAAAGATTGTGCTTAGCATTCGAAGAAGTTAAAGCTAAGCAAGATGAGCTGTCAGATTGCTCAACAGAACCCTATTGGGAATCATCAGTTGAAAAGATCAATCTAGAGGCAGAGATTTCCCAGCTTAAGACTTGAAATGATAATCTACAACTTGAGAATCTGAGGATGACAAAACTGATTAAAACTTAGAATAAGGACTGGAGACCAACTGAGTTTAGTACTCAACCTAAACTGAACATGTGCAAAGGGAAATATATTCACTTTTTTAAGACCAGTTTGAGATGCGAACAAATTAATCCCAACTCAACTGTCTGACAAAACTGTTGAGACTTGGAGCAATGTTCGGAAACTTGGAATTGGATATATGCCTGAGAGCTAGTGCTAAGCTAGACTATAACCTCAGTTGATCCAAACACATCTCTATGAGAGAGCGCCACAGCTGCAAACCTTGCGGAAGACTTGATCTAAAAGACAACATGAGAGCTCACAATGAAGGAAAGATGAAAATTCATACTACCTCACTAGCATATTCATGAACACATCACCCACCTCACAACATCCATAGTGCACATCACTCACTGTTCAATGCGCATCATTTATCTCACAAACACACAAAGCACAAATCACGAATGTTGTGGGATCCATCTTGTAATCGATCAGTTAGGTTAATACAAGTGTGGATTTCTAAAGGGATAACCAATCAAGGACCCACAGAAATTGGGTAACATAGTCGCATTTGATTTTATGTTTGCAGGAAATGAGGAACTAAAGGAGTCGAGTGATCAATTTAGCACAGTCAGCTAAACTAACAATTTATATCTAGAACTATGGAGGAGATAAACTAACATAAGTTTGGTCAAACAAATGATTGACCAACTGAAAGCATCAGTTTAGGAGGAAAACTACAAAAAAATCACACTGAAAACGGATCAACTGACGAAGAAATCAACTGAGCCAACCACCAGACTAAGCCTTCAATCTTTTATTTATTAAATTCAGTTGATATTACTTCAAATTATTTTATTGAGTTATTTATAGTTTAATATATTGATTATAGTTGCAAAAAATAAAAATTAGACAATAACACAGCAGTAGATAAAAATAAATTTTTATTTATATATATGTTTGAAAGTTATACATATTTTCATTCGACAGCCATCTCCCACTAACCCATTGAGGTATAAAACTCATCGGTTGCAACCTCATGAGAGGTTGGGGAGGCTGTGATTCTCCTTATTATTTGAAGCTCCTTTAAAAGCTTCAGTAGAGATATTCCTTCATCTGTGAATACATCCTCTGACTTGGTTTTCTCAAGTCGTAACTTGTATTTCTACATCCTCTTATCTTCACGTTGAGGGAAAGGGAATGGAGTCTCTTTCAAGTTCTTGTGCTTCACTTCCAGAGCATGCACCTTAGCTTCAACTGCGTCTTGATAATAATTTAGTCGTGCTTCCATATCTGAAATCTTATGTCGTATAATATTAGACTGAGTTCTAGTACGTCCCTTTTATTGACAAATGATAGGAATACAAATAGTCTCTCACATTTTTCCATAAATATTTTTGAGGTTATGAAGAGTCAACATAATATCTATTTTTGCAGACATTCATTAAATGAATGAGATTTTATGTGTTTTGTATCAATAAACTGATTGTGTACTACAGTAATTAATAGACAAATTTAAGTTAGTTACATCATTAGTTGAGGGGGAACAATTTAAACATAGAAATCATAAAGTGAGGGGGAACATTAGTTGAGAAATACCCCCGAAGAAAAATTGACATCAACTAAACTCACCCAGACTAAGCCCTTCTTATCCCTACTCTTTAAAAATTTATAATCAGATCCGATAGATATAAATTGTTATATTTTTTTTGGATCTCTGTTGAGATTAAGTAATGGAAAACAAATCAGTGTTATTCATGATCTTTCTTCAGCAATACATTGCCCTCTTAACTGCTATTATCCATGAATTTATAAAGATGCGTAGATCACCAGCCAAAAATCTCTGATATCGTGTATAAGTAGTCGTCTTTCGCAAAGAACTTATTTTGTGACAAAGGAAGTGAATGCCATCAGGACTAAAAGCATCCTCAGCTCTCAATGTACCAAGTTGCTGCATATAATTTTCTAGCCGAGCAATCCGCTCTCATGGGAAAGTGACCAAAACTACTTGCAACAAATTTATCTTAGCTCTTAGTAGTTGAATATTTGCAACTTCATCTTCAAAAATTCTTTTCAGGATCTCCATGATGTATTTTACTAAAACCTAAGAAGTACTTTATTTATAGATAAATGAGACTTTAATGAAGCATTCACGCGCTTATTTTTTAATATACATGTCAGGTACCCATGGAAGCAATAAATATAGCAGCTATTCCCAAAAAAGTAAAAGAAGTGAAAAAGTGCTACAATTAAAAAAAAAAACTATATACAGGCAATGTCAGTTGATAAGAGATTAACTGAATCAGCAATAATGATCAAGATGCACCAAAGTGGAAATGTCGTACTTACACAAAAGAAAAGATAAATCAGAAGCATTATCAAACAACATCAAAGCATATCAATCTCAGAGATTTGCTACAGAAGATCTGCTCCTGAAAAATCTTGAAAGACATCATAAAGGAAGATAGATGCCAGAAGAGATTGTTGTAAAAGAAAAAATTACTAGAAAGCCTATGTCAATATCAAAAAAATGGAAATTTTTGGAACTATAAAGTTTTGATATTGACTAAGCCCAATATACAATAGAGATCAACTATTCAAAATTTGAACACAAAAGACACAAACCGACCAAGAGCTGTCTAAGAAAAAATTGAGAAACCAACTGATTTGACAATCGACTTTGGTACTTTTAAGGGAAACAGATGAACAGAATATATATCATGAGGAAATAAGTGTTACTCATTCAACGAAGCAGTTGAGCAGAGTTCAACTGAAAGTATGAAAACAACTCGATTCATTTTAGCATAAATAAAATGAATCAGTTGGGCTTAACTAATACCTAAGCCGATCGATAATCTGTGTAAGCCAATCCAAATCAAACAGAACTCTTATTGATAGGTTTTTTCGTACCAAACAAAAGTGCCGAAAGTAGAAATACATTAGTGTATGATGGTGCCAGAGAATGTCGCAGAAAAGACAAGCTAAAGGTATTTGATTTGAATTCAAAATAGAATCATTGTCCGCCCATTATTATAGACATCAAATGACATCAGAGAAAACCCCGGCATCTTGAAAAAGCACTCATAAGTACTATACTCTCACTATCAGAAGTAAACTAAACACATTCAGTTTCACCCATACACACTCAGTTGAGGAAAAAAAAGCTTACTGAAGATAATATTCAAGCAAGCCGAAGAACACAAGCAAACTTCTTTGATTAGAAGATCAATCAAGTGCTAAGTGTTATGTTGTAATCAGTGTTGTATCCGTGTGATCACTTGAGGTGCTACAAACCTCGTTGTAACAAAAATCAGTAGTGAACTGTGTTCTTGAAGTGTTTCTAGGAGTTATGGGATAATCAATGTATGTAAGTCCTAGTCTTGCAAAGAGTGGGCTGTTGCAAGTCAATTGTAATAGTCAAAGTCTTCTAGATTGAATCATTTCGAGGTGAAAGAAGGGGTGACGTAGAAATTGTTGAAATTTCCGAACATCCATAAACAGCCACTGAGCAATCTTACTTTTTCATTTCATCACTTTCACACACATTCGGTCCATCATATCTCAAGGTCAATCTACTAGTTTGCATTTTTTCGCACAAACTAATTTTTTGCAAATTAGTATCAACATACGAGAAGAACACGGCTCAGTTGATCAACCTCAACTGAACCGGGGTCAACTGCTACAGTAATATTTGAAGCATTAGTTTACCAAGCAGATTCACGCTAAGGACCCCAACCGATCCCATCAAAATCAGTTAGTATTCTTTTCATGTGTTTAATATTGAATATTAATTTTGTTTCGAATTTTTTTTTTAAGAAATATTTTATGGACCTATATTTAAGAAACAATGGTTAATCATAATATATATATATATATATATATTTATATTGAGGAATGGAACAATGGTTGATATTTCTTATTAGTTTTATAGAAATGTAACAACAGATAATTGCTTAAATATTTCATATAATATACTTCTACAATACCTATATATTAAATTTTGTAATGGATATATGACGATCGAATGTTTAATATAATACAATATTTTTTTTATAAATGACACAGAGACGGATTGGTTACTAAAATAATTTTATCATCTTATTTGTGTATATATTACTGTGCGTTTATCAAACGAGTATGAGTATAATTTTTTGTGAATATGTATAATAATAATGATAAAGTTTTGAATAATGCACATAATTGTATATAATAAATAGTTTATTTATAAGTTAGTATAACTCAGTATCTACGCCTATTAATGCCCGAAATAATGTGTTGTTATCTACGCATAGGACAAGTTTTTCTATGACAAATGGTGCAGGTTAATCATAGTTTACTTATAGATTATGACTTTTGTTGTGTGGTAGGATTAATTCTGTTATCTTTTTTGTTGGATGTGATATTACATTGGTAAAGATTGGTTTACACTATGATGTCACTTGTGTTCTTTTTGTGTCTCTTGTTTGTGGGCTTTGTTTGTTTTTTTGTTGATTTCCATCGTATATTTCGTTTTTTTGATTCTACATTTTGGTTGGTGAGTGAAGGTGTTGAAGTTGGCTGGAAATGCTGCGTGAGATAGCAATAAGAACAGGATAATCCTGAGGCACTTGCTGTGGCCATGAGCCATGAGGAACAATGAAGAGCTCAGAAAATGGTTGCAAGTTGTATATTTGATATTTGGGTGTTCCGAAGTGTATTGAATTAGAATTTTAGTTTCAAGTGATTTGTAATACTGAAATATTCTATATTAAATTTTATTTTTGAAATTTTAAATTTTAAATTTTGGTTTATTTATAATATTGAAATTTATATATTAATTGTTTTTTTTTGTTTTTATATGAAAAAGACAACGGATAAAATCCGTTGTCGTAGGGGGTTAAAAACTGTTGTAACTGATGGTGTTGTGAAAAACAAGTTCAACGACAACGGATAAAATCCGTTGTCGTATCCCCTCAAAAACAACGGATTTGCCCCTACGACAACGGAATCCGTTGTCGTAGGGGCAAATCCGTTGTTTTTGAGGGGATACGACAACGGATTTTATCCGTTGTTGTAGGGGCTACTTTTCACAACACCATCAGTTACAACAGTTTTTAACCCTCTACGACAACGGATAAAATCCGTTGTCTTTTTGCGTTTTTTTTGTAATGGATCTATATGTACAATGAAAAATAATATTTTTGTCATCAAAAATAATATTTTGTAATTGATCGAGTCAAATAAGAGATCTGTAATATAAAACTGACCCATGAGATGTGCTATATAAACTGAAGTGATATAATAATCATCAACAAGTTTCGATGGTGTATGTCTCATTGCAAATATTTGATAAGTTAAAATCATAATCATTGAATTATTAAAACTACGTAGCTTCTTCGTAGTTACTAGTAAATATGATATTTATATTGTAGTTACTAGTAAAACTACAGAATTTAATAATCAGTACAAATGAAAGAGAGTAAAAATTATAAACAAAACATAAAAAAATATAATAAAAAGTGAGAGAGTTTTGTGGGAGAGAAAATTATAATGCGTTTAGAAAAATGAGAAAAAAAAGTGTAAGACCCTACACCTATATGCGCGCATTGTCACAATAAATATTTAAGGTTTGAGACCATCAATACATGTGAGTTCTATTATTTTTTAGTGAACCCCACGAATATTGATAAATCTCCGCTGTTAAATATATCATTGGAGTAGTACCCGTAAAGGTAGATGAAATTTTATCAAAAAAGTGGAGAGGTTTTTATGATCATTTGCCCCTAATTAAACAAGTGAATATATATCATGATAGTATTTGGGATATTTATGACAAATTATGTAATTTAAGTTGGCGTAATTAAGTTGGAACAAATTAATTAGTATTCTTTTATGTGTTTAATACTGAATAATAATATTGTTTCGAGTTTTTTTTAATATTTATGGACCTATATTTATGAAACAATGGTTAATCATATTTTATATTTATATATATATATATATATATATATATATATAATGTAACAACAGATATTTGCTTAAATATGTCATATATTAAACTTCTACAATACCTATATATTAAATTTTAGTAATGGATATATGACGATCGAATGTTTAATATAATACGATTTTTTTTTTCATAAATACTCAAAATGACACAGAGACGGATGGGTTACTAAAATAATTTTATCATCTTATTTGTGTATATATATGAGTATAATTTTTTGTGAATATGTGTAAGAATAATGATAAAGTTTTGAATAATCGTTTTTATTAATCCCGTCCCCTACTTCTTCATCCCGACTCCCTAGTCGGAAATGGAGCGCAGCCACCGTCCTCCTGCATCCGGGGTCTTTGTATCGGACCTCTGCGGGTGCGAATCGGTAGCTGGTCAGATGGACCTACTACAGGTCCCGATATGTATTGCCCCCTAACTATAGATCAGATCCACCACAAAGACGGCACGTGATATGACTTTACTAGAAAGAAAAGTTCGTTTCCTTTCGTCAAGTTGGTAAAGTAGGTATATTGATGATGCTGAGAAACGTGATTTTTTGGCCGAGATAAGAAGTCGATCTAGTCCGACTTGACAAAAGTCTACAAACAACAAACAAGAGTGTTAATTATGAGGGAAACTGAAAATTTAATTAATACCTAAATCTGATATGATCCCGTGAGGCAAGCTCAATATAACCTGAAATTTTTGTTAACCTGAATCTAAGCTAACCTGTGAGGTCTGCTCAATATAACTTGTAGAATTTTGTTAACATATATAATAAATAGTTTATTTATAAGTTAGTATAACTCAGTATCTACGCCTATTAATGCTCGAAATAATGTGTTGATTTTTTTATAAAAAAATTAGTTTGAATATATTTATATATAGTTTGGTTTTTAGGTGGTAAAATTTATTAAAACTATTTAATAAATAAGAATTGATCTTCTGTGAAACAGTCTCATCGATCTATATCTGTTTGATGCATTGACCCAACCTATATGTACAATGAAAACTAATATTTTTGTCATAATTTTTTTATTTTTTGTAATTGATCGGGTCAAATAAGAGATATGTATCATAAAATTGACGCGTGAAATGTGTTTTAAAAATAAACGGATCAAGTGATATAATAATCATCAACAAGTTTCCATGGTGTTTGTCTCATTGCAAATATTTGATAAGTTGAAATAATAATCATTGAATTATTAAACTACGTAGCTTCTTCATAGTTACTAGTAAATATGGTATTTATATTGTAGTTACTAGTAAAATTGCAGTATTTATATAATCAGTACAAATGAAAGAGAGTAAAAATTATAAACAAAACATAGAAAATAGAAAGTGAGAGACTTTTGTGGGAAGGAAAAAATTGCATTGCAATTAGAAAATTGAGAAAAAAAAAGTGGTAAGTGAGATCATACATGTACATGCACTGTTTTAATGCAAATTTAATGGTTGAGATTATCAATACGTGTGAGTCCTACTATTTTTCAGTGGACCTTATAAATATTGATAAATCTTCACCCTTAAATACATCATCGGAGTAGTGTCCGCAAAGATTGGATGATTACACGAAAAAATTGGAAAGGGTTTTATGACCATTTGCCCATAAAACAAGTTAATATCATGATAGTATTTGGGATATTAAAATAATAATATATATTTATTATTTCAACTCTTTTTTATTAAAGGCTCTTTTAATATTTTTTTATAACTAATTATTATTAAAATCTATTACTATGTATTATACAAGACCACCGTATAATAATTTACAAGAATTTTTATGAGGCCGTCTCAGGGTGTATTTTGTGAGATATATCTTCTATTTATTCGATTTTTCCTCATAAAAAGAAATTATTTTTCATTCTAAAATTATTTTTTCAAGCTATAAGTAGATCGAATCAACAAAGTCCGCCTCAGAAGAGTCATATCAATAAAAGTATTACACTCTTAGCTGAACCGAGTCGTAGAAATTTTTAGAAACAAGGGTATCATATATATTATATTCAAATATTTCTGGTATTTCTTACGAGATTTGTTTTCTTTTTCATCATATCAAGCGGGGACAAACGTGCAAATAATTATGACTTTGGATGCAATTATTTTATTTTGATGATCATTTATTACACAATTTTTTTTTATTCAATATACATAATATTATTTTTAGAAAGAATTAATGGCTCATTTCATTTTTTTTTCTTACTTCGGACAAAATATCTTTTACTTCGGTTAAGCTGATTTAGTTTTTTTTTTTTTTAAAAAAATACTTATACTTTGAATTAGTCTCAATACTTTTGTATATTTATCAATTAATTAATAATAAGTAGAATCATATTTTGATAGCACAAAATTTAATGTGCTATAGCTATAATAATTACTCATGGAAAAATTTTGCATGTTCAAAATAAAGAAACAAAGTCAAACGAATACAGGATGGATCAAATTATATATGCATGCTTCTTTATTAATTACTGCTTTCTTTTTTGATAAAAGGATTCCAATTGCTCTCCAACTCTTTTCTTTTGCTCTCAAAAACATCTGCCTCCGCTAACCGATTTTCTTTCATCCATTGAATCGCATTCTTTATCTCACCTCTAATTCTTTTGGTGCCGGCAGCTGCTACATTGGAAGCACTTCTTTTGGCCAAAATGTTGTCCCTTGTGGCATATATGTAATTATCTAAAGATCTTCTCAAGGCGAATCTATGTTTATGCCTCGCATCTTCCGACTTACACCTCTCCGCGTCCTCCAACATCTTATGGATCTCATCCTTGGGCCGCATGGTATCGACGGTACTGATTGTGATACTGTTCTTCTTACCGGTTGTTTTATGTTCACCAGACACATTTAAGATACCGTTGGCATCAATGTCGAAGTATACGTGGATGCTCTGGGCACCCCTCGGAGCACGAGGAATGCCGGACAACCTAAATTCACCCAACGAAATGTTGTCGCTTACTCTAGGCCTTTCACCCTCGTACACTTTGAACAACATACTAGTTTGGTCATCGCAACTAGTGAAGTAAGATGCTTCTTTCTTCGTGGGAAAGGTAGTATTTCTGCCAACCACTACACTCATTTCATCGACAGCAACGCCTACACCAAGAGACGGAGGGGTGACATCGTACAATATTAGGTTTTGGATCTTGTCACTACCTTGTCCTGTCAAAATCGCGGCTTGAACTGCCGCGCCACAGGCTACAGCTTCGTCGGGGTGAATGTTTTTGCACAACTCCTTGCCATTGAAGAAATCCTGAAGCAATTGTTGCACCTTTGGAATTCTAGTGGATCCACCAACGAGCACCACGTCGTGGATGCTCGTCTTGTCCATCTCGGCATCCTTGAAACACTTTTCAACATGGCCTATGCATTTCTCGAACAAATCCATGTTCAGCTCCTCAAATTTGGCACGCGATATTTTAGACTCAAAATCGACCCCGTTGTACAAAGCATCGATTTCAACAGTCGTGTGTGCCATGAAAGACAGGTTCCTCTTTGCTCTCTCACAAGCTGTCTTCAACCTTCTCAATGCTCGTGACTTGTTACTTATGTCCTTTTTGTGCTTCCTTTTGAGCTCTTCCAAAAAATAATTTACCATTCTGTTGTCAAAATCCTCGCCTCCAAGGTGGGTGTCCCCTGCAATTGACTTAACCTTTATGACACCATCAGTCATTGTTAGAAGAGAAACATCAAAAGTACCACCGCCAAGGTCGAAAATAAGCACATTCCTTTCACCACTGGACATTTTGTCAAGACCATAGGCAACTGCTGCCGCAGTTGGCTCCACAATGATGCGCAAGACATTGAACCCTGAATTAGTTCCGGCTTCCTTGGTCGCCCGTCGTTGTGAATCGCTGAAATAAGCGGGCACAGTGATGACGGCATCTTTTATAGGACACCCAAGATAAGCTTCCGCCATCTCCTTCATTTTGGTCAGGATCATAGAAGAGATCTCCTCTGCAGAAAACTGTTTCTCTTCATCCATGTAGGTGATCACAATCATAGGCTTGTCGTCGTGACCACCGGAAACGACCTTGAACGACCAAAGCATCAAATCTGTCTGGACCAAAGGGTCGCTGAATCTCTTACCAATCAGTCTCTTTGCATCTGCACAAGTAAATCATATCACGGAAGCATTACGTATTATGAGCAAGACAAACCTCGTCCAATTATTTCACATAAAAGAAAAAAGGAATCCAAACAAAATAAACATGAACTTTGTGAAGTCGGTCAAACAAAATAAACCAGCAAGTTTAATTTCGACCGAAACAAAGCACACAAAATTTGATGTGAATTATTAATAAACGATTTTTAATGTATAAAACGGAAACAAGAAAACTGTGAACATGCACTTACCAAAAACGGTGTTGACAGGGTTGGAGGCCGCTACGTTGATGGCCGCATCGCCGACGAGACGCTCGGTTTCCTTGAAAGATACGCAAGAAGGCGTGATGCGGTTGCCCTGATCATTGGGTATGATCTCCACTCGATCACGGCGCCACACGGCCACACATGAATATGTTGTCCCCAGATCGATTCCGATCGCCGGTGCTTGGCTTTCTCCGGACATGGTGTAAGCAAAAAAATTCGAGTATTGGCAAGTTTAGTTTAGATTTGATTTGATTTCATTTCATTTAATTTAATTTAAAAGGGGAGGGAAATGGCTTTTGAAATATGTCCAAAATGGAAGTTGAATCTTGTTGTTTTAGATTTTAGTATCAAATCCAAAAATTACGTAATGTGTTCGTTTTTATTAACTAAAATTTTTTCACAATTTTGCATTCACCAAATAACTAAAACAGTAATTTATTAACACTACTAGTATCTCGCGCACGGGATGTTATTTACAATAAATGATAAAAAAATTTAAATGTTATATATTATGATAAATTTGAAATTTGATCGAATAATATCGTTACTTTTTTATTTCACTTATTGTTTGTGTCCATATATATATATGTAAATTTTTATAAATGTTATATATTATGATATATCAATTGTTGGTTCAAATTTATAATTTGATAGGATATTATCACTTCTTTTTAATTTCAATTTTTTGATATATATTTGAAAATTTTCATAAATTATATATATTATAATGCTATAATTTTTGGTTTAAATTTTGAAATTTGATTAGACGTTAAATACTTTTTTTTATTTTAGTTAATTTTTTTGTATTCATGTATGTGAAAATTTGAAAAATGTTATATATGATGTATCATTTTTTGGTTCAAATTTAAAATTTCATAGGATGTTATCACTATTTTTTAATTTCAGTTATTTTTTTTTGTATTCATGTATATCTGAAACTTTTCATAAATGTTATATATACGATTTTTCGTTCAAAATTTGAAATTTGATTGGATGTTATCATTAGTTTATAAATTTCAATTATTTTTGTTCATGTTAATGTGAATATTTATATAAATCTATACATGATATTGTATCAATTTTTCATTTCAAAATTTGATTCCATCGAATATTATCACTATTTTTTAATTTCATTTAATTTTTTTGTGTACATGTAAATGTAGAGCCGTCAATTTGGGTTAGGCCCGGCCCGCCACACAATTTAAGTGGGTTGGATTGAAATTTTTTTAACCCAACAAAAGGTGGGCCTAGATGGATCAATCCGCCTAGGCCCGCGACCCGCGCGGGTTGGCCCACCCAGGCCCGCGGGCCTAGAGAATTAATAATTTATTTTTATTTTTATTGTTATATATGTATTTTTTAATAAAAGTTGCGAATTTTTTTTTTGTATTAATTACTTTATATAAAATTTACACACATGAAATCAATAATTAAAATTTTTATTAATATGTTTCTATTAATATTTATTAATGAAATGATTTTTATAACTAATTATTATATTTTTTATTTATTTTTATTTAACGTGATTCAACCCGCGGGCCGGCCCGCCTAACCCGCAACCCACCTTGTGTTGGGTTGGGTTGAGGATTTTGAGCCCGTCAGGATGGTGGATCGGCCCGCCATCGACCCGCCAAAAGGTGGGTTTTTTGTGGGCCGCCCTGCCCCGCCGTGGGTTGGCCTGTTTGACAGCTCTATGTATATGTATATGATGATATAAGTTCTGCCTAATATAACCGATGTTATGATTCGACTAACCTTAAAATATAAAATACTTTTAAATATCTACATTGATTATATTATTTCATTTAAATTCGGTCATGGTATTGAGTTTTTCTATTGATTTTATATATTTATTCCTTACTACTCTATGATATTAAACAGATAAGTTTAAAAATCATGTTAAATAAATATAATTTTTTTATATAATATTACATTTTTGAAATTTTTAAAAGAACTTCGTACTGAATATTTGGCGTACTGACTTTCCATAAATCTACATTATATGTATCTTAATTAGAACCTTCATACAAATTTACTTAACATATTATAAAAAATAATTAAAATTTTAATTAAATTAATTCATCGACAAAAAATTGAATTTTTTTAAAAGTGTTGATCGAAAAATAATATATGATTTTTTAGATATATTTTTGTATTAATTTTATTAGTAAGATTTATCTCACCAAGATAAATGAAGTAATGTAACAACAAAAGATTATTATGCCTCATTTAAAGATGATCTCAAATGATATAAATATTTCTCATAAATATGATAAATATTTCAAAATGAATCAAATAAATTTGCTTCGAATAATATTTCATAATATTAATCATTATCTTCTTGCCTTCTAACATAAACTCTTTTTAAGTAAATTGTATCATTTACTGAACATTTATTTGTAATTGGGAAATATTCTAAATTTCGTTGTATTATTATAGATATATAGAATTTATAAAAATTTCACACACATATGATAATTATTTTCAAAATTTGATTTGATGTAAGTTTTCAGGCAAATTAGCTCCATATAAATTTTAATTCTAATTCAATTGGGTAAATTGTATCCTTTTTATCTAATTAGAATAGAAAATCTTTAAAATTTTGTATGTATATATATATATAGCATTTATTGAATATTTCACATATATATGATAATTCATTTTTTAAATTTTATTTATAACAAATTTTCAGACGAATTTATTTCCACATAAATTTTTTTATGAAGCAAATTCAAAATAGTAAACGAAACAAATTTAAATATAATATTTGTACATTATTATTTATAGTTTTGAGATCAACCAAGATAAATAAAATAATGTAACAACATAAGATTATTATGTCTCATTTGACGATTATCTCAAATGATATAAATATTTCTCATAAATGTGGTAAATATGTCAAAATGAATCAAAATTTACTTCAAATAATGCTTCATTCCATTCGTTCAAAATCTTTCATATTACTTATATTCTTGTCATCTAACATAAAAAATTTTTAAGCAAATTGTATCATTTCTTAAACATTTAAATTTTAATTCCAAATTAGGTAAATTGTATCCTTTATTGATAATTTTATATGTAATTAGAAAATCTTCAAAATTTTGTATGTATATATATAGCTTTTACTGAATATTTGACATATATATCATAATTTATATAAATTTATTTAAATAACTTATTGAAACAAAATTGACTACAAAATTGTGGTTTTTCAAACGAAACAAATCAATCACTGACATAAATTAGGATCTACATAAATATTGTTATAAATAAATTCGAATTTTAGATTTTTTTTAAAATGAATCAAATTGTTATATTGCAATATTATTATTATTTTTGAATTTATAAAATTTTCGAAGGAAAATAGCGAAAATTGATCTATTGTCATTATATATATGGTATTACTTTTTCTTTACTTTATTAACACAGATATTTTTAGGAAATTTGAATTGTGCTTTTGGTAAAACAAAGTAAATCTGTAGATCGTAATGTGAGTGTGTGTGTGTGTGTATATATATATATATATATATATATATATATAGTACATATATGTGTATCATTTATTATATCTTTTGGACATATATATAAGGTAAATTTAATTACCAAATTTTTATTGGAGCGCATTTTCAGTTATCAATTATTATGTGCACTTTCTTAATTAAAAAAATTAAATAAAATGTATTGTCATAAAAAAAATAATATTAGATAAATATATTTATTATAAATTCGAATTTGTGATATGAATAAATTTAAAACTAATGATATTGGTACATTGCTATATATATATTATGTACGATGAGTTTTATATAATATTTTTAAATGTATATGGACTTATAAAAATTAATTGTATTTAAATAAAGTGATGACAAAGAATCAAATTTTGAACTAAAAATTGATATATTATTATATATGTGAATAGTTATTATTTATTTTTATTAGCATACATTTAATCAAATGATGAAAATCTAATTCAATAACGTTTCAAAATTTGAAATTTTTTTAGCGTACAAATTACATGTGTCATGTATGTATAGTAAATTAAAAATTATATTTGTTTAATATACATTTAATCAAATTATGTAAATAAAAATTATTACCATTTATAACTTCAGTTTTTTGGCGGGATTTTACTATATTTAGTAAAAACTTAGCATATATATATATATATAGTTTTTTTATGATGCCAACATTATACGCTCACTTCATGCTCACCATGTACAAGTCAACTCACCTATTGTACCGGTTAACTCACCTATTGTACATGGTTGACATGAAATGAGCATATAGTGTTGGAAACCATAAAAGAACTCTATATACTAGCAACTGGGCACACACGTTGTGTGTGAAACATAATATATTTGCATATATATTTTTTGAAAATTTTAATTTAATTACCATATTGTACAAAAATAAATATGATATAAGATTTAGTAAGTTAATTCTTTATATAAAATATGAGATATTGAGCATCTGTACAATATTAAATATGTTTAGGAGTTAATGTATTAAAATAAGATTTGGAATTAAGAAAAAATGCTTCACTGAAAAAGCAGTTACTATTTATCCTTCTTGCTTTATTAATAGTATATATAATAATATATAAAATATACTAGCCATTCATGCATGCAAGTATTCCTATGCGTATAATTGTATAATTTCATTTATAAGAATCATAATTGTAAAAAAAAAGAATTACTATTTATTTTTTCCGTAAAAAATTCAGTTTTCACACTCTTTTTTTTTTTTTTTGGTTATTTTGTCTCTTTCTATAAATAACAACAGTAGACAACACAAAATGTAGTGTAAATAAAAACTCTAATAAGTTATTAATACTAATGTATTGATGCATGCGTTGCGTGCTTGCATAATATTTTTGTAATTAAATAAGAGTAATATCATAGTTGTAAAAATTATCGATGGACTAAACTGTAATTTGAAATGTCGTAATTAAAAAGAACAAAAGAAAATAAAAGTGTAATATCTATATCATATAAGGATAATTTTGATAAAATAAAGATGATGTCTAAGGGGCAGATTTTTTATATATAGAGAAAGATATTGAAATTATGTATCCTAAGAAGATATTTTAAATTTTAAAAAAAAATTGGAAAGTGGATGGATATGGTGCTGATTGGTACATCTTATGTTGGTAAAAAAATTCAAATGTATGGTCTATGGATAAAGGATATAATTTAGTAGTTTCATGATTTTTTATAGTTGATGGAATATGCTATTATACATATGTTATAAATTTGCTTAAATATATATGTTTGCTACTTTTCTTTAAATGAAAAACGATTACTTCAGAATAAGTAATTTTGTAAAATTTAATTGACTTCAAAAAGTCAGAAGTCTCGACTTATATAGAGTATAGATATAAATATGGGCATTGATATTTACACTCTAAATTTTGTTAAATGCACTTCATTTTTAATTTTTATAACATAAATTGCCAATGATATCATTTCCTTATTATTTTTTTCCAAGTATATGTATTAATGGGTAGATGAGATCCTAGCATATGAGTATAAATGATGGAATTGATATGGGTATAAATGATGGAATTGATAAGGTCAAGTGCAATATGTTTCCATCTTTAAGAATTAAATTTTTTTAATTATTTACCATACTTTTCTATCTTGTATATATGCATAAAAATATAAATAGAGAAAATTTTAATTTTAATATTAGATAATATTTTCATATTTTATCCCAAATCTTTAGCAGGGGTTTCCAAATTATTAGTTAATTATTTTTACAAATAATTTAAATATTGTGGTGTAAAAGGTAGGGATGTCAAAAACCAACCCAACCCGTCAACCCGACACGACTCAACCCGAAAAATATCAGGTTCGGGTTGGGGGTTTTTGGGTTCGGGTTGAATCGGGTTGACCCAAAAGCCAATCCGAAAAAATTATTCGGGTTCGGGTTGGATCGGGTTGGGTTTGGGTCAACCCGAGTTGACCCAAATATTTTTATTATTTTATATATATATATATAATTAAGAAAGATTTGTTACAATTTCATATGTTGTTTATTTGAAAAACATTTATTTTATATTGATAGAATATATTTTTTTTGATTTAATGTTTATAATGTACAATTTTGATTTTTCAAAAATAATTTTTTTATTTTTTGTAGTAAATAAACTTTAAATTTTCTACAACCAAACTTTCAAATTTAAATTATATATAAGCTTAGATTTTGTTATCATATGATTAAATATAATATTATTAGTATTATTTTGTGTTTTGAATTTTATTTAATTATTTTGCTAAAAAATAAAAAATAATAATAAAAAATCGGGTTGTTCGGGTTGAGCGGGTTGGTTCGGGTTATACGGGTTCTTGTTCGGGTATAACATTTTCAGGTTGGTTCGGTTCGGGTCGGGTTCGGGTTGAGGAATTTTTAAATATTTTTTTCTTCAACCCGACCCACCCGAATTGACACCCCTAATAAAAGGTCTAATGATAAATTGAATGAGTTTAATAATATATATTGTGAACATTATTTATTTGACGTATTCATTTTTTTAATTGTGAAAAATATATATTTGTACACAAATGTATTAACTAATTTTATAAATTTGTATTTAGTTTTAAAATACATATGTATTTTTATAAGATAATGTGATTACTTGAAAATTTAAATTATAATAAAAATATAATAATTTATGGAATAAGATATTAAAATATGAAAATGAAATATCACTTGTTGGGAAAATTAAAAATAGAAAAATATTAAAATTTAAAAAATACGAATCGGTTTAAAAAACAAAAACAAAAGTAATGATTAATTTTAATTCAAAATTAGTTTTGTTAGGATAAGTTTTGGTGTCTGACAAAACAAGAAGATATATTAAAGCAGTCCAGTTGAAGATCAAGTAGTCCAACTGAAGATTATGTAGTTCAGTCAGATATTGTAATTATGCAGTCCAAGTATCTTCACTCATTTACAACCTATTGAAGAACCAGTTCACATGACCAGTCCAGAATCAAGAATATTGCTCAAGGAAATAGTTGATCAAACAAATAGTTGCATAAAGTCCAACAACCTGATATAAATAAATTACCCGATTGCTCGAACATCTACAGAAAATGAAAAACTTATTTCAAATAAAAGAGTCATTGTGCGACCCAGACATTTATATCAAAAGATTTGCAACTTCATTTAAAGTCTTCATAAAGACATGCTAAAGATCAAGAGTCAATGAAGACAAACATTAAACATATCAAGTCGAACGTTGCAAGATATATGTATATATATTTGAAGAATGAAAACATGAAAAAGAAAAAGATGCAATAAGAGAGAAAAATATACACAGAAAGATACAAGCTGTCAAGCTATGAAAAGTATTCTTCGAGCACTTTGAAAAAAATCATCTTACTTGCTTATCTTGCCCACTCATCAAGATATATCAGATCTCTAACGATCATCAAGGGCTGAGAGAGTAGAGACAACTCCCAAATGCCTACTGTTCAAAAAGAGTTGCTCCACTGTCTGAATCTAAGGATTCATTCAACCAATTCTATTTCACTTGTTGTTGAATCTTGACTTTTTGTGATAACAAAACAATACATCGTTGTTTTAGATCGGCCGCCATCTACTTGTATACACAGGTAACCTATCGACGTCAAGACATCAGCTGACCAAGAGATATCAACTGGAATAAGCAGTATCATCTGATCAAAGCATGTCAACCGCTACTTGTCAACCAAGCAAGACATACCTACCGGCTCATATATCTACTAAACTTCAAAGGTGTTAAGATACACGCCACATTCAGAAGTCACAGATTCCCAGTTCTCGAAAAGTTGACAAGACAACTTAAATGCAAAGAACGAAGCAACTAAGGAGTCGTCTGATAAAGTGAGAAAGTCTTAAATAACATTTAATGTGAAGACAAATTGAATAGAAAGTTAAAGGCGCTCCTAGTACAAGATATTATCACTGCTCACATATCAGAGATTGATATCTGACTTAATAGACGCTTTCCTACTGTTGACAGAAGAGAAAGATGTTGCAGAAAATTGATATAAATATCAGAGCCTCTCTACAAAGAAACGATGCCACGCTTACAAAGAATTTGCATATTTGAGCCCTTGAATCTACTTTGAATACTCGATCGCTCATTCAACCCTTAGCTAAAAATCATATCCGATCTACAAGAAGATATTTACAAGGGTTACTCAAATCCAGCCGTTGTTTGAAGAACACTATCTGCTACAAGGATTTGAGAGTCTAAGTCTTCAAGAAACTTAGACGTTTATCATCACCAACTGAAGAAAAGTTTGATAAGAGCTTTAAATCTTATCACTGTGAATCTAGGAGTTCCATCTTGGGCATTGGATAAGTCCTAACATGGATCGGGTGTATTGCAAGACGTTGTAATAACCAAAATTTTCTAATGAATCCTTTCGATTTGGAAGAAGGGGTGACATAGGAGATTGAGCTCCGAACATCCAGAAACTTATCTGTGCTTACTTATGTTACTGCATTACACTATTCTATTATTATCATCTAGCATATTAAGAGTTGTTTCCGCACTATTATAAATAGCTCTAATACTTCTAGCAAGCTAACATAAAATCGATTGAGTAAACTAAAATTTGTTCAATCACATTGCATTAGAATTAAAGATTATCATAAGTGTGTATTTACCCCCCCCCCCTCTACACACGTATTCAATCCCCAACAAGTGGTATCAGAGAAGATTTTTCTATTAGCTACTGATATTAATCATGATTTCTCTAAATAAAATTCCTATGTTCTCTAAAGAAGATTATGATGACTGCAAAATCCATATGCAGGCACATCTTTCTGCTCGAGATGATGAAATGTGGTACGTCATCATTGATGGACCCATGAAGATTCTAAAAATCAACACCGTTGCATCCATTTCAGGAGGAGAACCACAGATGGTTGAAAAGCCCAGAGCAGAATGGACTAATGAAGACAAGAAGAAAGCAAATATTGATAACGTGGCCAAGGACATACTGTACAAAAATCTGGATAAAAACATGTTTAGTAAGATCAAGACATGCTCAACTGCCAAAGAAATTTGGGATAAACTTACTCAACTATGCGAAGGAAACGATCAAACCAAGGAAAACAAACTCACTGTAGACATTCAAATGTTTGACAATGCCAAAATGAAATCAGGAGAAACCATGGCTGAGTTTGATGAAAGATTTAGAAATATTATTTGTGAATTGATTGCTCTCGGAAAAATATACACTAATCGTGAAATTGCTTTTAAGGTTATGTGAGCACTTCCCAGAGAATGGGATATCAAGACCATAGCCATGAGAGAATCAAAGGATCTAAACAAACTAGAGCTTCATGATTTATTTGCAGATCTTAAAGCGTACAAGTTTAAACTCAGAATCAGAACAGAGGAAGAACCATCAATCTCAAACCCCACCAAGGCATTAACGTCAATCATCTCACCTCAACCGACCAAGGAAGCATCAGCAAAGAAGACAGCTGAGCAGATGAGTGGCAAAGCAATGTCTCTTTTTATCAAAATGTTTGAAAAATTTATGTGTAATAATAAAAAAAAGTTTAAACCTTATTATAAACAATACCATACAGAGGATGGTCCTGCGTGTTTTAACTATGGCAAGCAAGGCCACTTCATTGCAGATTGCACTAAGCCTTAGAACGAAGAAAGAAAGCAGCTTATGAGAAAAAGAAAGGAAAAGAAAGAAAGAAGAATGTTCCAAAAGAAGAAGGAACAAAGAGTGCTAGTTGCAGGAGAAGGTAAAAGCAAATGGGCAGAAACAGAGTCCGAATTATCCGATACAGATAGCTCATCCGAAGAAAGTGAGGAAGAGAAAATTCAGTGTCTTATGGATAACTCTCAACATGAAGAAGACGACACTGAGGTATTTGACTTTAACTTATCTGATTTTACACAAAAAGAACTCATTCAAGAACTTAATGAGATGGTAACTGAGTATAAGAAGCTGAAGTAAAAACAGAAAAGGCATGTCTCATGAATAAGTCAAGGGAATCTAGCTGTTTACAGCAAAAAGAACTTGATGGTCTAAGGACTAAGCTAAACATGTTGGCTGCTGAGAATGATGTTATGAGATGAGTATTCCAAGACACTTTATTTAAGAATCAAAAGTTTCTTAAAACAATCAACTCTTGGAATAATGCTTCTACCTCATTGGATAAGATACATGAGAACCAGAAACAAGAAGGTGATAGAACCCATCTTGGATATGGCTCAAATGAATGTACTCTTCCGAAGGAAAATACTCAATCGTATTCTAGCGGGAACGATCCTAATGTAATAAGATTCGTTCGATATAGTATGATATATGAACACATTGAACCTAAGATCAATGATGAACAGTCAAGTCGATATGAGAGTAAAGGAAAGCATAAAGGACTGGGATATGTGGAGCGTAAAATTCCAAGGAAAGGAGAGACATGGAGCAAACCTAGATTGAATGAACAAAGAATCGGAAACCAATATAAGTTCAAGCAGTCGAGGTTTGAACCAAGTCAACCCAAGTACAGGAATCATCAGGTGACATAGAACCGGCACTTCAATTGCTCGCCTGTTCAAAAATGATACAGACTGGACAACAAAGATCAAAAGTTCAAACAGTACACTGTAAGATCCAGACCACACACAAGTACACATCATACACCTCGACCAATTCACTTTATAGATTCACATACTAGTAAAACTGTTAGAGTAATTTAGGTGTGGGTCTCGAAAGATCAAATCCAGTTCGGACCCAAATAGATAAGGGTACCATGGTTATATATTCTTCTTTCAGGTACTATCAGTAAAATCAGTCGAGAAGAATAGTCCAATGGAAAAGACAACGTGGTATCTTGACAGCGGATGCTCTAGACACATGACTGGAAATAAAGATCTATTATCCAAAATCATACAATACAAAGGGCCTAAAATTATTTTTGGTGATAATTCAAAGGGTAAGACTATGGTTAAGGGTAAGATTACTCATGGTAATATTATTATTAACGACGTATTGCTTGTTGATAACCTATGTTAAAATCTGCTCAGCATTAGCCAACTATGTCATAATGGTTACACTGTTGAATTTCACAAGCACACATGCATGATCAAATCTAGTAATGGTGATATTATGTTAACCGGACTAAGAGAACAAAACACTTATAGGCTAAATTGGCAAAGTGAACAACCATTAGCTCCTACGTGTTTTGTTGCTCAAAATGATAAGCAATGGTTATGGCATAAACGACTCAATCCTTTAAATTTTAAGTTCATTGAACATATGAGTAAACATGATTTGGTTCTTGGCCTGCCCAAAGGTGATTTTAAAAAGAATAGAGTTTGTTCGGCTTGTTAGCAGGGCAAACAAGTGAGAGCTACTTTTAAAATCAAAAGGTGTATATCTTCTTCTAAATGCTTAGAACTATTACACATGGATCTATTTGGTCCTATACCGGTCAGGAGCTTAGGGGAAATGAGATATACCTTAGTGATTGTGGACGATTACTCTCGTTTTACTTGGGTAATTTTCTTATCGTCCAAAGATCAAACAGATACTCACCTGATAAAGATTTTAAACACTTGAAAAATGAGAAATGTACTGGAATAGATCGGATCAGGAGTGATAGAGACAGTGAATTTTTAAACAAAACCCTTGAATCCTATCTAGATGACCAGAGAATCAAGCATGAGTTATCTGCTGCTTAGACCCCACAGCAAAATGGAGTTGCTGAAAGAAGAAATCGAACACTCAAAGAGGCAGCTTGTAACGCCCTGTTTTTATCTTAAATGAGTTTATTTGAGTTAATCAAAGATTACAGAGTTCTCGAGCCGGTTTGTTTTTGATCAGGGTCCTTTTTGCAAATTTTGGAAATTTCAGGGACTAAAACGCAAATATTGATTTTTATATATTATCTACACATTTTTTTGACTTGGAAATCATTTCATCCTCTTTCCTAAATCGAGCTCCTCCATTGAAGATGCCTTCAAGCTTTTCCAAGCTTCCAGATTTCCTCCCGAGCTCGATCCGGCCGTTAGAAATTATTTCTGAAGGCAGATTAGTGATCACTGCAGTGAGAGCTCCGTTATACCGTAAGTATTTCTCCGATCAGATATGTTTTGTTTTTCGAAGGTTGTTAGAATCGATCTAGATTCTAGTATGTTGTTCTTGGCGGAGTTCTGATCGTTTATTATCTGTCGGTTTTGAATTAAAGCGACGTTCGGAATTGTTATGATTTTTGGAAGCTATTTTGGAAAATCATGATTTTGAGATTTGTTGGGTTTGTCTTGTTGTTGTTGTATTAGCATTGAATTGAGTTGATATCGCTATTGAACTGCTGTCTGCGTTGTCGGTTTTTTCAGTTTATAGCCGTTATGCCGTCGGTTTGAGTTTTGGGGATTTCGAACCGTTATTGAGTTGTGATCTTGGCTTGTAATTTGATCGTGGTTATTGATCATTTGTTGGTATCTGAATAGATTCGTTTGGAGTTTGTCAAGCTCAGGGTTAACAGCATTTGTTCGTTTCAGAGATTTGGACGAAGAACGGTATAGATAATTACCTTGAGCCTTGTTGTTGTTTAGATTGGTTAGACTTTGATACAATCTTTTGTTGTAGCTTCCCAGAAGTTGGAACTACTGCCTTGAAAGGTAAAAGCAGTCATCAATAGCGGGATAGCATACTCGGGACAGTTGGTTCTCGAGTTTCCCTTAAAAGCACATACTTGTATCTACACTTGTTCTAGCTTGAGGAACTTGTGTCTTGTTGAATTGCTTGAGCTTTTATTATATGGCTATGTTTTATATTCTGTTATGCATTCATCTTGAGCCAACTTTGATTTCAGTGGGCAGAATAGCCCTTTTTGTTTAGACGTTTGGGAACTATAATTGAGTGGCCTAGGTCGTAGTCATTTTTCCTAGTGCTAGCATACTCATTATAGTTGCTCAAAGTCTAGAGGAGTGGGATACGTGGCACCACCTCGATTGGGAGAGTCGGTGAGTGGTTACGTGATCTCATCCTCGGGATCCCAAAAGCACAGCAAAAATCCCTCGTTTATCAGATTTGATATCCCGGTTTAAAGACATGTATCTCATTACGTTGTTATTGATTTTGTTATTGTTGTGAAAGCATGTTTGTTGTTGTATCACTTGTATGTTGCTTTTACTGGGATTATCATTCTCACCGGTTTTCCGGCTGTTGCTTTGTTTTGTATGTGTACTTGGCAACAGGTGGGGCAGGATCAAGTCAGAAGAGGCATAGTTAGCTTTGAGGGAATGATGTAGAAGTGAGACTCGATTTAGAAGTCTTGTTAGCATGACAATCTAGTTTATGTTTTGAAGCATGTTAAGAACTGGAACTTGGATTGGAAGTGGTCTTGCTTGTGGTTAGAACTCTTGTATTCTGTATTCGGCTTGTAATAGCTAGCATCGATGCGTGTTCTTCACTTTTATGTATTTAAATGCTATGTTGTTGGATATATATTAGTTGGATCATGTTAGAATTCTTTTGGTTATGTTATTGCACTTTTGGAGGCTTGTTTTGAGCCATTTCAGCAGGCCATGCGCGCCCGCGCATCCCGCACTTTGTTTCAGAAGTTTTGGGCAGAGCTTCAGGCGCGCCCGTGCCTCGGGTGGCATGCCCGCGCGAGGGCTTGGGCAGGACGCCATACGCGCCCGCGCGTCCCCTTTAAAAAAAAAATGCTCTTGGCTTTTAATTGCTTACTTATTGAATTACTCCTTAAATTGTTGTTTAGAACCGAGGTCTCACATTAAGTGGTATCAGAGACCGTTAAGATTCTTGGTCGGACTAGATTGAGCGGGTAGATCGAGTCTGCGTGTATTGGCTCCTCGCATGTGTTTGAATTATTTTAACTGTGTACTTAATTCCATGCGAGCATGCTTTATTATTGAGAATTATTGAATTACATGGTTATGTGATTTAATTTATAAAGCATGATCTACTTGAGATATAATTGTTTCTGTTATCGACTGGTATCCGGTTTTCCAAGCGGTTGTAAGGGCATTGATTGTAGCGATTAAGATATCTCGTGTCCTTACCTTTGATTATCAGATGAGTCCTCGTCGAGTGATAAACAGAAACACACCGCCAGTTATCCCTGCAACTGAGCAAGCTAGCACTGAAGTTGATCAGTTGGATGCTTCAGCAACGCCTATGGAAACCTTGTTGAAGAGGTTTCAGTCGTTCAATCCGCCATTATTGATGGGTTCAGAAAATCCAGTTGACTGCGAGAGTTGGTTGGATGATATTGACCAGCTATTCGATTCCATTAATTACACAGATGACCGCAGAATCAGGTTAGTCATTCATCAGCTACGTGGGGTCGCTAAGAGCTGGTGGATCATGACAAAGAAAGCAATAGAGAATAGAGGTACGGAAGTTACTTGGACTCTTTTTAAATCTGAATTCTATAAGCGGTTTTTCCCTATCTCGTACCGTAAGGACAAGGGAGCAGAATTTGCCAATTTGAGACAAGGGAATCTGAACATCGAAGAGTACGTTGCCAAGTTTGATAGTCTGTTGCGTTTTGCACCACTAATTGCCGGAGATGAAGAAGCTAAGGTAGATCACTTCATAAATGGCTTGAATCCTGACATCTTCACTTTGGTAAACACTGCTAGGCCAGACAACTTTGCGGATGCCATGAATCACGCAAAGAGAGCAGAAGCAGGTTTGTGGAGGCAAAGAGGTAATCAGGTAGCACCTCAGCAGCAGAGGCAGTATCAGAACCAATCCTCTCAGTATCAAAATCAGCCACCTCAGCATCAGAACCAGCAGCAGAGGTATGAAGGTGGTAACAGTGGGGGAAACAGAAAGGATCAGTACAAGGCAAGAGGTAAACAGTTCAAGAGGCAGGAGAACAGTTCGTCCAGTTCCAGTGGTTCGAAGCAATTCGGTTCAGGACCGAGTTCTGGGTCATCACCCTTGTACTGCAGCAAGTGTGGAGGAAGGCACTCACCGGATCAGTGTGTGGGAGTCTTCGGAAATTGTAACACATGTCAGCAACCGGGACACTTCTCTAAGGTGTGCCCTCAGCGTAATAGAGATAGAGCTCAGAGTGGGAGTTCTTCTAGACCTGTAGCTCAGCCTGAGAGGCAGTCTTCTGCAGTGCACTCTTTCCAGCCTCAGCAGCAGAATAGACAGGGAGGTAGTACCAGTGCAAATCAGCCTCCGAGACAACAAGCACGAGTCTTTGCTCTGACAGAGGATCAGGCTTAAGCAGCACCTGATGATGTTATAGCAGGTAACTGTTCGATTTTCGGTTATTCTGCTCATGTCTTGATAGATACAGGTGCTTCCCATTCTTTTATCTCTGAGAAATTCGTATTATTGCATGCTTTGCCAACTGAATTGTTGCCTACAGTAGTAGCTGTTACTTCACCTTTGGGTGGAGGAATTGTTTCTGTCAGATTAGTCAGGAACTGTGAACTGTGTTTTGAAGGAAATTTGTTAGAATTTGACTGTATTGTACTTGGACTGTCATATTTTGATTGTATTGTCGGGATAGATGCTTTAACCAAGTACAAGGCGACAGTCGATTGTTTCCAGAAAGTTTTCAGGTTCAGACCGGAAATGGCAGACGAGTGGAAATTCTTTGGTAAGGGTTCTCGATCTAGAATTCCTTTGATTTCAGTGTTATCTATGACTCGTTTGCTAAAGAAAGGTGCAGAAGGATTTTTGGTGTATGCAGTTGATGTACTGAAATCTAGCCCAGCTTTGGTAGATTTACCGGTGGTTAGAGAATTTGCGGATGTGTTCCCGAAAGATGTTCCTGGATTGCCGCCTATTCGAGAAATTGAATTCAGCATTGACTTAGTGCCAGGTACTCAACCTATTTCAAAAGCTCCTTATCGTATGACACTTGTTGAATTGAGAGAGTTGAAGGAGCATCTTGAGGATTTGATTGTTGGAAAACCGTGTTCAGATCAATTGAATCGATACCCGGTGCAGCGAAAGTTAAAATTTTATTTTTCTTTGATATGAAACAATTTCATATCACGGGTATCAAAACGTTTAACGATTAAATCACACAAGTAAAATAAATAATAATTAATTAAATATTTTACCTCCAATCTCGAAGCGAGATTATGGACACCAACAGAATTTAATCTGCTCTTCTTGTATATCCCGGGAACCGATGGCGTCACGATCAATAACCGGAATAAGGTCCACGAACAGAAAACAGAAACCCTCTGATTGACTGCACTAGAAATCAATCAGAAGTTTTGCGTAGAGAATAAACAGATATGATCTGTTAATTCAGAATTGTAATTTTTCATAAAAATCAAAAGTCTGAATTTTCTCCGGGAGGGACAAGGATTTCGAAAAACCCTTAGAATATTTAGAGTGTAATTTCGAAAATTATAAGACACAAAGTGTTTGATTTTCGAACCCAACACCTCTATTTATAGATAATTTCTAGTTATAATTGTATCAGGACTCTAACTCCTTAAAGCCCACAATCCATAACTTAAGCCCAACAAGCCAAGCCCGTTGTTATAGAAATTAATATAAAATTCATCGTGACTCCGATTGATAAACTGATTTCACCAATGTGCACAGAAACCATTTCTGCATCTTTTAGAGTCAAGATAATTTTTCTGAATCCGAATTCAGTGATTTCCAAAAATGCCCATCACTATGTCATTTTAGGAAATTCCACTCCCTTTAGTTGAGAAATCCAATTTCTCTTTCATTAAATTTAACTCTTTAAATTTAACTATCTCTACGGGGTTTTAGTAATCCATTACTTGTGTAACCCTCAATGGTTCAGGAATACAGCTAGCCGTGGGCTCACAACTCCTTGTGACTCGGAACAACAATTTCCGACTTACCCAACGAATCATGGTAAGAGCGTCTAGCAACATCGCCCCATGATTCCCTAGGTATTGCTGATAGTGCCTGCAAGAACCAGTAGATTTTGGTTAGCATACAGTACGGTCCCTTCGACCAAATATCCCGATCAAATCAACAACCATTGGTACATCGAGAGTCGTTCGAGATTCGATAACTATGCATAATATCTTGGAGATCTATTAGTGACATCGCATGTGTTACTAGGATAACCATTAACCTAAAACACATCATGTACTCTGGCCAGAGATTCGTCACACTAATATCTCCTCAGATCGCATAGGATATCCACACTCGCAAGTATGTGGTGAATCCTTGACAACAAAGCATTGACTCCTATATGCGTCGTAACTGTACCCAATCCCGACACCTGATGACCCCCATAGAGTCGGTAAACGAGTCAAAGCACAATACTAGCATATAGAGTCTCAATGATATTTCAAGTAATAAGGACTAATGGTGTACAACCAAAAACGCGGACTTTATCCACTCGATAAGTGATAACCACTTGGAAAGTCCGAATAGGGTAGTTCGATCATTCATCATATGAATATCCATTTGCATGCTTCGAACATCTCTATGTTCCCTTCCAATGAAACGTGGTACTCTGCATCGCAAATGCTAGTCTCAAACTCGAGCGATCCTTATCCTTATTTTCGGACGGCTCAATCGACTAGGAACTGTTTAGAATATACAGTGACTATAAGATGTGTTTCATGATAGTCAACCCTATGTACTACCACATCTTACATACACTATAGTATATTCAAGGTCTTTATCAAAACAACAATAGTATATCATAATATAACATTATGAAAAAAGATAAAGTCATTGCCATTAATAAAATGTAAATTATATTAAACAAAGATTGTTTACACAAAGAGTCATAAAAGCCCTTAGCCACAAGTTGACTATCCGGGCACCCACTCTTTCATTGATTACCAAGGGATACATCAGACCTAGTGTATCGCCTTGGGGTGCTCCTGTTCTATTCGTTCGGAAGAAGGATGGTTCTATGCGGCTCTGTATCGACTACCGTCAATTGAATCAGGCTACAGTTAAGAACAGGTATCCTTTACCCCAAATAGATGACTTGTTTGATCAGCTGCAGGGTTCTTCTGTCTACTCTAAGATTGATCTGAGGTCAGGTTATCACCAGTTGAGAGTGCAAGAGGAAGACGTTCCTAAGACCGCATTCAGGACGAGGTATGGTCACTTTGAGTTTATAGTCATGCCGTTCGGTTTGACTAACGCCCCAGCGGTTTTTATGGGTTTGATGAATCGTATCTTTCAGCGTTATTTAGATGAGTTCATCATTATCTTTATCGATGATATTCTTATCTACTCGAAGAACCGTACTGACCATGCAGAGCACTTGAGAACCGTACTGCAGATTTTGCGAGTTGAGCAGTTTTTTGCCAAGCTGTCTAAGTGTGAATTCTAGTTAGATCGAGTTGTCTTTCTCGGTCACATTATTTCTGAAGATGGGATTTTTGTCGATCCCAGCAAGATTGAAGCGGTTATGAATTGGCCTAGACCTACTTCAGTGCCGGAGATCCAAAGCTTCATGAGTTTAGCTGGTTATTACCGTCGTTTCATCGAGGGTTTCTCGTCTATTGCCAAGCCTATTACCCAGCTGACTCAGAAGAATGCGCCTTTTGTTTGGACTCCAGATTGTGAGGCTAGCTTTGTTGATCTGAAGAGGAGACTGACCAGTGCTCCAATTCTTTCTATTCCGAAGGGTACTAGAGGTTTCACAGTCTATTGTGATGCTTCTAACCGAGGCTTGGGTTGTGTTCTTATGCAGCATAAGCATGTGATAGCGTATGCATCGAGGCAGCTGAAACCGCACGAGACTCGTTATCCGGTCCATGATCTTGAACTAGCTGCGATCGTCTTTGCTCTGAAGATCTAGCGTCACTATCTTTATGGTGAGTCTTTCGAGATCTTTTCTGACCATAAGAGCCTTAAGTACTTGTTTTCACAGGCAGAGCTAAATATGAGACAGAGAAGATGGTTAGATCTGTTGAAGGATTTCGACTGTGAAATCAAGTACTATCCGGGGAAGTCTAATGCAGTTGCAGATGCCTTGAGCCGAAAGCTTTGTTCTTTATCTCTTTATACTATCGGTGTTTCTCAGTTGATCGATGATTGTTGCACTTCTGGTTTAGAGTTTGAAACAGATAGGGAGACTATCAGAGTGTTTGCTATTCAAGCCGAGCCAGAGTTGTTTGTTGCAATCAGAGAAGCACAAAAGTCTGAGCCAAGCATCCATATTTCAGTAGAGAAAGTCAGATCGGGTCATCAGTCTGAATTCCAGGTTAGAGATGATGTTTTGTTCATGAATAACCGTATTGTTGTGCCTGATATTTCGGAGTTGAGACAGCGTATTCTCCGAGAGGCTCATTGCAGTCGGTTTAGTATTCATCCTGGAGGTCGTAAGATGTACAACGATCTGAAGAACCAGTTCTGGTGGAAGAGAATGAAGAGCGACGTAGCGAGGTTTGTATCTCGGTGTTTGAATTGTCAACAGGTGAAAGCAGAACGGAAGCGACCAGGAGGTTTGTTGCACAGTCTATCTGTTCCTGAATGGAAGTGGGATCACATTTCCATGGATTTCGTCATGAAGCTACCACGATCCGTTCGAGGATGCGATGCTATTTGGGTAGTGATCGACCGATTGACGAAGTCTGCTTGTTTTATTCCGTACAGGATGACGTATCGTCATGATCAGATGGCTGAGTTGTATGTTAGCAATGTTGTGAGATTGCATGGTGTGCCGAAGTCGATCGTTTCAGACATAGATCCTAGATTCACTTCTCACTTCTGGCACAGTCTTCAGGGGGCACTTGGTACTCAATTGCATCTGAGTACAGCTTATCATCCTCAGACCGATGGACAGTCAGAGCGGACTATCCAGACGTTAGAGGATATGCTGCGAGCGGTAGTGCTAGACTTTGGCACTAGTTGGCAGGATTCTATGCCTCTTGTCGAGTTTTTTTACAACAACAGCTTCCAAGCGAGTATTGGTATGGCGCCTTTTGAGGCATTTTACGGTAAGAAATGCCGATCTCCGTTGTTTTGGGATGACTTGTCCTAGTCACCAGATTTGGGACCGGATATGTTTAGAGATATGGCAGAGCAGGTTAAGATCATTCAGACCAGAATGAAGTCAGCTCAAGATAGACAGGCGAAGTATGCGAACGTTAAACGTAGACCTCTGAGTTTTGAGCAGGGAGACCGCGTTTTCCTTAAGATTTCTCCGTTCAGAGGCACTGTCAGATTCGGTAAGAGAGGGAAGTTATCTCCGAGATTCATCGGCCCGTACGAGATTCTCGAGAAGATAGGCGATCTTGCCTACAGACTTGCACTTCCTCCATCTTTATCTGGTATTCACGAAATTTTTCACGTCTCTATGCTGCGAAAGTATCATCCAGATCCTTCACATATCCTTCAACCTGACGAAGCCAAGTTAGACGAGACTCTGAGCTACTTTGAGCGACCGATTCAGATCCTTGATCGGAAGGAGAAACAACTCAGGACCAAGTCGATTCCATTGGTGAAAGTGCAGTGGAGCCATCACGGCGTCGAGGAAGCGACTTGGGAGACAGAGTCTGACATGAGACAGCGATTTTCGGAGTTATTCGGATGACGTGAGTTCTTCTTACTGTCTTTAGTTCTTTATTCTATCTTATGAGTTGTGGTTCTCATTGATTTCGAGGACGAAATCTCTTCTTAGTAGGGGAGAATTGTAACGCCCTGTTTTTATCTTAAATAAGTTTATTTGAGTTAATCAGAGATTACAGAGTTCTCGAGCCGATTTGTTTTTTATCAGGGTCCTTTTTGCAAATTTTGGAAATTTTAAGGACTAAAACGCAAATATTGATTTTTATATATTATCTACACATTTGTTTGACTTGGAAATCATTTCATCCTCTTCCCTAAATCGAGCTCCTCCATTGAAGACGCCTTCAAGCTTTTCCAAGCTTCCAGATTTCCTCCCGAGCTCGATCCGGCCGTTAGAAATTATTTCTGAAGGCAGATTAGTGATCACTGCAGTGAGAGCTCCGTTATACCGTAATTATTTCTCCGATCAGATATGTTTTGTTTTTTGGAGGTTGTTAGAATCGATCTAGATTCTAGTATGTTGTTCTTGGCGGAGTTCTGATCGTTTATTATCTGTCGGTTTTGAATTAGAGCGATGTTCGGAATTGTTATGATTTTTGAAAGCTATTTTCGAAAATCATGATTTTGAGATTTGTTGGGTTTGTCTTGTTGTTGTTGTATTAGCATTGAATTGAGTTGATATCGCTATTGAACTGCTGTCTGCATTGTCGATTTGTTCAGTTTATAGCCGTTATGCCATCGGTTTGAGTTTTGGGGATTTCGAACCGTTATTGAGTTGTGATCTTGGCTTGTAAGTTGATCGTGGTTATTGATCATTTGTTGGTATCTGAACAGATTTGTTTGGAGTTTGTCAAGCCCAGGGTTAACAGCATTTGTTCGTTTCAGAGATTTGGACGAAGAACGGTATAGATAATTTACCTTGAGCCTTGTTGTTGTTTAGATTGGTTAGACTTTGATACAATCTTTTGTTGTAGCTTCCCAGAAGTTGGAACTACTGCCTTGAAAGGTAAAAGCAGTCATCAATAGCGGGATATCATACTCGGGACAGTTGGTTCTCGAGTTTTCCTTAAAAGAACATACTTGCATCTACACTTGTTCTAGCTTGAGGAACTTGTGTCTTGTTGAATTGCTTGAGCTTTTATTATATGGCTATGTTTTATATTCTGTTATGCATTCATCTTGAGCCAACTTTGATTTCAGCGGGCAGAATAGCCCTTTTGTTTAGACGTTTGGGAACTATAATTGAGTGGCCTAGGTCGTAGTCATTTCGCCTAGTGCTAGCATACTCATTATAGTTGCTCAAATTCTAGAGGAGTGGGATACGTGGCACCACCTCGATTGGGAGAGTTGGTGAGTGGTTACGTGATCTCATCCTCGGGATCCCAAAAGCACAGCAGAAATCCCTCGTTTATCAGATTTGATATCCCGGTTTAAAGACATGCATCTCATTACGTTGTTATTGATTTTGTTGTTGTTGTGAAAGCATGTTTGTTGTTGTATCACTTGTATGTTGCTTTTACTGGGATTATCATTCTCACCGGTTTTCCGGCTGTTGCTTTGTTTTGTATGTGTACTTGGCAACAGGTGGGGCAGGATCAAGTCAGAAGAGGCATAGTTAGCTTTGAGGGAATGATGTAGAAGTGAGACTCGATTTAGAAGTCTTGTTAGCATGACAAACTAGTTTATGTTTTGAAGCATGTTAAGAACTGGAACTTGGATTGGAAGTGGTCTTGCTTGTGGTTAGAACTCTTGTATTCTGTATTCGGCTTGTAATATCTAGCATCGATGCGTGTTCTTCACTTTTATGTATTTAAATGCTATGTTGTTGGATATATATTAGTTGGATCATGTTAGAGTTTTTTTGGTTATGTTATTGCACTTTTGGAGGCTTGTTTTGAGTCATTTCAGCAGACCATGCGTGCCCGCGCATCCCGCATTTTGTTTTGGAAGTTTTGGGCAGAGCTTTAGGCGCGCCCGCACCTCGGGTGGCGCACCCGCGCGAGGGCTTGGGCAGGACGCCATACGCGCCCGCGCCTGAAGCGGCGCGCCCGCGCGTCCCCTTTTTTTTAAAAAAAAAATGCTCTTGGCTTTTAATTGCTTACTTATTGAATTACTCCTTAAATTGTTGTTTAGAACCGAGGTCTCACACAGCTAGAACTATTATTGCTGATTCTAACGTATCTCAAAGACTTTGGGCAAAGGCAATTAACACAGCGTGTTACACTCAAAACATATCTATGATTAACAAAAAGCACAACAAAACACCATATGAGATCTGAAATGGCACAAAACTGGATGTTTCTTATTTTAAAGTATTTGGTTGTACATGCTACATTCATGATAATGGAAAACATCGTCATACAGCCTTTGATGCTAAATCAGAAGAAGGAATATTCGTTGGATATTCCTCTGTCAGTAAAGCTTATCGAGTATTCAACAAAAAGTCACTGACAGTAGAGGAATCAATTCATGTTATTTTTGATGAAACTATTATATGTGCAGATAATTCCCTAACCGATATCAAAGATGTAGCAAATAGGCTGGAACCAACTGTTATAGATGATGAAAGTGACAGTGATGAACCTCCTGTCACAAGAGATAAACCAGTAGAATTGATCGTTCAACCTAATGAAGGAAAAATATATCAAGATCATGACAAACAAAGAATCGGAGAAGAAGTCATTGAACCTGATAACACAATCAGGAATGAGGACGACACTACAACAAACACGAATCCCCTTGAACCAAATATTCGGTGGAGTAAAAGTCATCCACCTGAATTGGTCATTGGTAACCCTATTGCCCCTCTCCGTACATGGAATCAAATGATTAATGAACTATTGCATGCAACATTTATTTCACAGCTAGAGCCTAAACACATAGATGAAGCCTTACAAGATGCTAGCTGGATTGAAGTAATGCAAGAGGAACTAAATCAATTTACTAAAAATAAAGTTTGGAATCTAGTTCCTTGACCGGAAAATCAAAATATCATAGGCACCAGATGGGTGTTTTGTAACAAATTAAATGAGGATGGAACAGTGGTTAGAAACAAGACCAGACTGGTTGGTCAAGGATTTAGACAAGAGGAGGGTATTGACTTTGATGAATCATTCGCTCCAGTAGCAAGCCTTGAAGCCATCAGAATATTTCTTGCCTATGCTGCTTACAAAAACTTTAAGTTTATCAAATGGATGTCAAGTGAGCTTTCCTCAATGGGCTACTTCAGGAAGAAGTATATGTTGAGAAACCACCGGGTTTTATCAGTCCCTTAACTCCTAATCATGTTTTTAAACTTGATAAATCTCTTTATGGTCTAAAACAAGCACCACGAGCTTGGTATGACACATTGTCGCAATTCTTATTAGATCACAATTTTTTCATAGAAACAGTCGAAAAACACTTTTTAAATTTACTAAAAGTGATCATATTTTAATTGTTCAAATCTATGTAGATGATATCATATTTTGATCAACTAATCCTCGTTTTTGCGAGAAGTTCTCTAAGTTGATGCAGGAACAATTTGACATGAGCATGATGGGAGAATTAAATTTCTTTCTCGGACTACAAGTAAAACAGCTTGAAAATGGCATCTTCATAAATCAGGCTAAGTATACCAAATAACTTATCAAAAAGTTTGGTATGGAGAATTGCTCTGTCATCTCCACTCTTATGAGTGCTTCCATCAAGCTTGATAAAGACGAGGCAGGAGCACCAGTTGAGGTAACAATGTATTGAGGTCTCATAGGTTCATTACTTTATCTCATTGCTAGTAGGCCTGATATTATGTTCGATGTATGCCTGTGTGAAAGATTTCAAGCAGCACCTAAACAATCTCATTATATTGCTGCCAAACGGATTATTGAATATCTTAAGGGTACTACAAATGTGGGTCTTTGGTACTCCAAAAACTCAGAATTTAATCTTGTTGGCTATTCAGATGCAGATTATGCAGGATGCAAGATTGATAGAAAAAGTACTAGTGGATCTTGTCAATTTCTGGGAGGCAGACTTATTTCATGGTTTAGTTAGAAGCAAACATCAATTGCCACCTCTACCACTGAAGCAGAATACCTAGCAGCTGGCAGTTGCTGTGCTCAAATACTTTGGATACAACAACAGCTTCGAAACTATTGAATACAGTCAAGTGAAGCCCCTATATTTTGCGACAACACTAGTGCCATTGCAATCACTCAGAATCTAGTGATGCATTCAAGGACAAAGCACATTTATGTGCGACATCATTTTATACGCGAACATGTGCTCAAGAAGGAGATTCAGATGATTTACGTATCTACTGACCAGTAAGCAGCCGACATATTCACCAAACCACTACCAGACGCTAAGTTTTCTTATTTCTGTAATGTACTTGGTTTAATAGAGTTAAGTTAAAATAAACATGAGTTTAGGGGGAATGCTTCATTTCATTAAAGATAGAATTCATTACAATGATACATAATGAATTTTCTGTCAAACTAACCCCTTACTGAGTCTATATTCAAAGTGAGCCGCAGTGATCCTGCTTTTCATCTCGTGA
This sequence comes from Henckelia pumila, assembly GCF_033568475.1. NCBI lineage: Eukaryota > Viridiplantae > Streptophyta > Magnoliopsida > Lamiales > Gesneriaceae > Henckelia > Henckelia pumila. The sequence goes on from NC_133123.1 coordinate 231,643,131, forward strand.
CTCCACTCAATCATCCAGCGAGAAAGTGAACCTTGACCGCTGCAGAAATCATCCTCGAAGCAGATGTTCTGCATCTCATCTCTCTCTGCCAACAACATCAAGAGTCATACAGCAGCAGGCCTTAGCACAGCACGGGTGCTCTGAGTCTGCAAGGTAAGCTTGCATCGCAGCAGCCCCTCTGCAAGGCTTGGATTAGTGAGAGCCACACCTACATGCAGTCTCTGATGAATTGTTTCGAGCAGCAGCCAGATACGCATGCCCCTTGCTATGACTCTACTTCTGCACACAGCTTTTCTTCTTTCAAAATCAGACTCATCCATTGCGATATGCTTTATATTTTTCTTGAACTCAGTTTTGTTTTCTTTCTTGCCCAAGGCACGGTATTTATAAGAAAGGAAACCAGAAGGCCAAAGGTCAAGTAGGCCAACAGTTACCTACACTGAACCATCGAGAATATCTTTACAAGATATTGGCACAGACCTTTGATAAGCCTACTTTATCGATATTTGTGTACCATGCATTTATTGAAAGATTAAAATAGTCACTATTTGCATCGTAATTATTCTAATTATTATTATCCTTTTACGATCATTTCAACTGTAACTCATACTCATCTATATCCGCCTCTTTTGTCACATCGTTTTTAATTCTGAAAACATCTGTTATGTGAATCGGCGTGATAATAATATCTTCTATGATTCTTATACGTAAAATCAGCAGATAATACGCAAAATAATTTTTTTACTTCATTTTAACATGGAGCTTTACAGGAGAAATCGATTACATTAAAGCCTCGAAGGCTGCTACCGGCTTAGCAATCTCCCTCTCCACTGCAAGCTTCCATGAGAGCATGAAGAACGTAAGCTCTCTGGTAGGAGAGCGAACGTAGCCAATGTCCTCCGATCGGATGCGCTCCAGTCCTTTAATCTCCTTATAGAGCAAGAGCAAGAACATGCCCTCAAGACCAAAGATCCTCACCGGATCAGTCGACCTAAGCTTTTCCTCATAAAGCCGCATCTGGACAACAAAGTCTCTCTCAGGATCCATCGAACCTTGTGGATGAACAGCAGAGAGATAGAGACACAACTCTTCAATCGCCTCCCATTCTTTGATACTTGGCCGAACACCATATCTTCATACTCGCGAGACCTCACCCTAGTCAACGCAGCATTGAAATCCTTAGCCAAATCACCTCCAGGACCCGGCATCTTATCGTTCTATAGATTATGAGTGTATTTTGTTGCCCAACTGATTTCTTGATCTCATATTTATAGGCACCCAATGAAGATGAAGAATCGGCTGATATCAAGTGCACCTGTTCATTATCCACTGATAAGCCTACACGTCAAATCATATTTATGGACCTGACGGCGTATCCAAAATGCTACAAATCCTGTTTTCAAACAATCAGAAATGCATACGGACATTGGACTTTGGAACCAACCGCCTTTTTATATTATATTTATATATATACTGTTTGTCGTATCTTTATCTTAACGCGTGTTTTTCAAAATTCAAAATCTTTAGTGATGTGTGCAACACCCGCGACCACTCACACACATAACGCAAACTTATATGTTTTTACAGCTAATCTTGTATCAATCCTTTACAACTTTCTTCCAAAAATATTGATCATACTTTTTTATTACAGAACTCTACAAGATGTCCATCCAGAAAACTTGCCTGGCAATCAACTTTGATGAAGTGCACTCCATCAAGAACTCCGAAATTTCAGCAATGTTCAACATGATTGAAGCTTTAGGACTTCGCAAATTTCTCAGTTTCGGATCTATGATCAAATACGATCTAGTCAAGGAATTCTTCGAATCCACCGAATTGCATCATGGAAGCATTGTTTGCATCATCAAGGGACGAAAAATAGAATTCAATCAACACTTCTTTGGTGACACATTTGACTTGCCCACCAGTGGTTTGATGAAATTCACAGACCTACCTGATGGTAATGCCGATCACTGGGCAGCTCAGTTAACATTGGATGGAGCACCTATCAAAGTTAACGGTCTCAAACAAAGCTTGAAGCCAGCATATCGACTGTTATCCAACATAGTAACAAAAACGCTCTTAGCCAAGGCTGGATCTTATGACAAGATCACTCTCGAGAAACTTCAGTACATGGCTTCCATTTCCTCCCAGTTGAACTTTAACTGGTCATCCATTCTCTACTCTACTCTCTGTGAGATTATTCGAGGCAAAGGACAATCCGAAAGGCTTTGCACTACAGATTTGCCATCTTCTTGCAGCATTAGGTGTGGACTCCTCAGCTTTTGAAGCCCTACATGTCTCAAAATGGCTCAATGCAGTCACTATCCCCCTATTCTTGCAAAAGAATCAAGTGACTACTGATCAATTAAGGACTATCAAACGAGAGATCGGGGCAGAACACCAAGCTGCTATGAGCACTACAGCTCTTCAACTCAAGCATCCTCGACCTACCAGATGCACTATAATCGTGGACTCTGATCTCGATGATGAGGTTAGTAACAATGCTCCTCTGGTCCAGGTTTTTGCTAGCTCTTCTCCTTCTCCAAGGAAGAAAATGGCTCTCAAGCCATCTCAACTGAAACATAAGGGGATCAAGTTGTTATCAACCGTTCACACTCCAACCTCTCAGCTGACAGCAGCAACAATTGAAGTCACCGCATCAATGAATCTCCTTCCTCAAACAGTCCCTATCCCTCAGCCGACATCCGAGCCAGCTAAAAGCACCATAGTTACTATTGTACCTATCTAGGTGGCAATACCTACTTCATCGGTCGATGCAGTCTCCATCATCAGTCAGCAAATTCTACGAACTCAGGCTCCGGTTGTCAGCACTCAAGTTCCTCCACTAAAAGGAATCACTTTCAACGAACCATCGTCCTCAGCTCTCAACAAAACTTCGACCGATCTTTCGGGAAAAGGCAAAGACATATTCATACCATGTAACGCCAAGAACTTCTAAAATTCTAAAATCATGCCTAAAATTATTTTCAGTATTTATATTTTTAAATTTCTTGAATTTAATTGTTTAAGTTTAAGTTAAAGTTAGCCTTGCTTGACTTATTTGAATTAAATGCCTTGAACTGTTTAGTTAGTAATTTTTATCCAGGCAGGCGACGACGGTGGGCTTCGGTGGTTTATTTTCAAGATTTTTAATTTTAAGATTTTAAGTTAGAGGTAAAAGAGGGGTTTTGGCCAAAAATGCAAATTTTGAATTTTTAGGGGTCAAAAAGCAATTTTATCATTTTCTTGGGTTATTTCCTAAATTTTCCATAAAATAGGATTTTATTAAATCCGGGTTAGTGGAATTTCAATTAAAATGTTGAGAGTTGAAATTTTAAATTTAGAAGTTTGAAAATAGCAAAAAGTTTGAGGTAAAAAGTTTTAATAGTACAAGTAGTGCTTTTGCTAGTACAAGTGAAATTTTAAAACACTACACACAATACACTACACTTTTAATTTACACTATTATTAAAACACTTCAATTTAAAAATCAAGACCCAACCCTAACATCAAAACCCTAACCCTAGCCGCCCCTTCTCCCCTCTCCCTTGAAGAAGCCGCCGCCCCCCCTCCTGCCGCCGCCCAGCTGCCGTCCGCCGCCGCCTGCCACCGTCCCCACTGCCGGAGGAGCTCTACAAGGAGCCTAGCTTGGAGTTTGACCAAGAGTTCTTCCCTCCATCTCCTCTTATTTTCGAATTTTTGGGTTAAAGGTTGAAAGGCAAGTGTAGCTACTCCTTTGGGCTCACATTCAAGCAATATCTACCCCCACCCTTATGATTTCTTGCAATATTTTCGAGAATGCATGTTGTTAGAAGGTTAGGGTTTCGAATTTTTCATGTTTAGGGGCTGATTTTTCTAAATATGTTAGGGAGTTGAGTTTATGTGGATTAATGTTGAGTATATGTGCATTGACATGGAATTAATTGAGTGTCCTTGCCAAAATTCGAAATTTCAGATTGTATATGGACCTAATTTTCGAAATGTTGCATGTGTAGGGGCTGAAATTTAATTGATGTTGAAGTATTTATTGGTCTTGCATTGGTCTTGATTGATTGTTCAACATTTTGGAGTTTTGATGGTTAATTATTGATGTTCTTGATATGTGTTGTGTAAGTGTGGATTGAGTGTAGCCCAAGTGTTTGGGAAAAGTCCTAAGAGAGGTTATTTGAGGTGTTTGGTTGTTTGGTATGGAGAAAAGTTGAGGAAGGAGAGTTATGGGGTTGAATTCTTGAGTTAGAGGTAAGTTGGATGTTGTGAGTGTGCAGGGCAGCACTGTTCATGGGGCAGGGCAGTGTCGTGGCTGAGGTCTGTGCAGGGTTAGGCTATTCCATGGTAAAGTTCATGATGTTGTGGTCGCGTCGATATAAAATGGGCCCGAATCGGATAAGTATTGAGTAAGTTATGAGTCTTTTAAGTTTGTGGTGTAAGTGCAGAATTTTTAGAGTATAAGGGGCTGTCCGGGAATGTTTTTGGTTTGTAATGTTCGGGTGATCCTTGGAGGTTACTTTCTGGTCCTAGGGGTAATTTGGAGTGTTTATGAGGTGTCGGTTCAAGCGGGACGGGTTTTGGTTAAGATATGACAAAGTTAAGGGTTTTTCGGTTTACTTGCTCGAGTTAAGTCAAGTTTGAGAATTTTGTTGGGTAAGTTGTCTTCTTTGGACTTAGGGGCAGCCACTCATCCACCTTAAACTCACATTTTTGAGTCGAGTCTCATGTCTTAAAGATTGCTTATTCGTATGCATTTGACGTGTTCTTGAGTTTAATAAAGAAAAAGGAAGCTTACTTGTTTGCATGCCATTTAATGTATGAGTTGAGTCTTTATAAATGAAAAGGGAAAAGAAAGCAAATATTTTTGAATGAAGTGATCTGTTTGTGACAAGAGGGGTGTTGCTAGGCCGGGGGATGCCTCGGTCTACTCACCAAGAGGTTATAGAGGTTAGGCAAGGAGCAAGAGACATCTTGTTTACCCTTGTCACAGAGGGGCAATGTGGGATCGGGAGGCATCTCGGTCTCCTTGCCATAGAGGGGTTAAGTTCGTCGGGAGAAATCTCGTCGTCTTGCCGGCATAGTGCACTGCAGCCATGATCATGATCGAAACAGAGGGTCACAAATCAGGGATCGGATTTCTAAGAGGAAAAAGTAAAGAAAAGTTTAAAAGTTAAAGTTTCACAATTTTAGTTGACTCGTTTTGCATTGATGTCAGTCTTTCAGTTATGCATGAGTCTAAGTTGAATGTTATGAAAGTTAAAGTTTATCATAGTGTGAGTTCATTAATGCATGATTTCTATATCTTTCTAGTTTCATGCATATTACAGTTTAAGTTGAGTTTTTGCATCACGTATTTTAAACCCTTGTTATTATCCTAGTTATGCTTGTTGAGTCTTTAGACTCACTATGCTTGAATGTTTGCAGGTGAGGATTTTGTGGAGGAGACGGAGGGGCGTGATCTACTGGGATGAGGCCATCGGTAGTGCGAGGCCCAGTGACCGTTGCTTCCTTTCAGTTTATGTTTCCGCACAGTTATCAAATTTGTAATAATGAAGTATTATTTGAGATCTTGTAGTATTTATAGCCAGGATGTGCATTCCCTGTGCTACAGCTTATGTTTTGAAGTAAGTTTTCCGCTTTTGCAAGTTTATGATTATCGTTGGAATTAATTTTAAATGCTTTAGTTTACTTTATGCTGTAACCGGGAGGTGGTTACTAGGATTGCATGTTTATGTTTAACGCACTTAAGTTTTGAAGTCAATTTTTTTTTCCTTATTTAAATTGCTGTTTGAGTCTTGAGGGCTTATTTGTTTTACAAATAGGTCATGGCAAAATTTTTAAAAATCCGTAATTTTCCTTTATTTTAATTATAGTCTGATAGCCTAGTAGTGAGGGTCGTTACAGTTGGTATCAGAGCACGGTCTTGGTTTGGGCTGAGCCTACTGCCGGTTGCTGAAACTCAGGGGATCTCGCCTCAAAGTCTGTAAGATTTAAGTTTAATGTCTCTATCTGTTTAAGCTTTGATGTATTAGTTTCTTGAGTTATTGAGAAGTTTAAATTTGAAGTAAAAATATTTTCTAAGGCATGAAATTTGAATGTTGGATTTTCTCAATGCGTTTAGATGGCTCGTCGTCATGACCCGCGTGCAGTTACGCCCCCGCCACCGCCGCAGGAGGATGTAGGAGGACAGGTGCTAGCGGGATTGGCCCGCATTCTCGAGCGTCATGCGGATGCTCCTAGAGCTGGGATGGGGACTGTTTATGAGCAGTTCCGGAAGATGAATCCGAAGGACTTCGCTGGCACCACTGATCCGTTGGTAGCGGAGGGTTGGATCCGCTCCCTTGATGTGATCTTTCGCTACATGCAGCTGGGAGATCCAGATAGAGTGAGGTGTGCTGTGTTTCTCCTCCAGGATGATGCCGCCCTCTGGTGGGAGGGAATGGAGAAGATTGTGGACCCAGCTACCCTACCTTGGACTGAGTTCAAGAAGCTGTTCTTTGAGAAGTATTTTACTGCTGATGTGAGAGGCCGTTTGAAGACGGAGTTTATGAGCTTGAGACAGGGAGACTTGTCGGTGGCACAGTTTGTGGTGAAGTTTGAGAGAGGCTGCCATTTCGTGCCGTTGATTGGAGATGATGAGAAAGAGAAGCTGGAGCACTTTCTTGTAGGGCTTCGACCTACCATCCGTAGGGATGTGCTGATGGCTGAGCCATCTGATTATGCTTCAGCACTGAGGCGTGCCTTGAGGTCCGAGCAGACGCTGAGAGATATTAGCGCGGAGGCGCATGGCAAGAGGCCCTTCCCTCATCAGGGCCACTCTCAGCAGCAGCAGTACGGCAAGAAGCCGTATCATGGACCCCCGAGACAACAGGGACAGCAGGCACCGCAGGGGCGTCAGGCCCAGAGACAGGTTCCTCCCAAGGCTGGGGAGAAGCCTATTTGTCAGTTTTGCCATCGTCCGCATTTTGGGAAATGTTTGAAGGATGCTGGAGTTTGCTTCAAGTGCAAGAAGCCAGGACATATGTCTACCCATTGTCCAGAGCTGAGGAGGCCCGTGCAGGGCAGAGTGTTCGTGATGGAGGCCGAGCAGGCCGACCCAGACGCTACTCTTCTCACAGGTAATATCTTAACTTTTGGGTTAGAGCAGTTAAAGGTTCGTTGATGCATGCGACTCTAAGTCTTTGCTTGTTTGAGGTTTTACTCTAGTAACTTGTTGCATGTCTTAGGACCTTTGACTGTTTAGCATGAATAGTATCTTGTTTGGGAATTGTTGAATTAAAATGAGCCTAAGTAGAACTCGTGGTTTTAACTTCAACCTTTTGTCGTTGTAACTACTGCTATGCAGGTAGGATTGTTGTGGCAGGCGTAGCCACGAGAGCCTTATTAGATTCAGGGGCTACTCATTCCTTTATATCGGAGTCTTTTGCCCTTGAGAGGGGCATTCAGAGCGAGGAATTGGAGGTTGGATTCTCAGTTACTATCCCCTCAGGAGAAGAGCTATCCACCAGGAGCTTGGTGAGAGACCTTGTATTGCTCTTGCAGGGTCAGTCAGTGGTAGCAGACCTCATAGTGCTACCTTTGCCAGAGTTTGACCTGATTCTTGGGATGGATTGGATGACGAAGAATGCGGTGATGATAGATTTTCAGCAGAGGTCAGTACTAGTCAGGCCTGAGGGCGAGGAACCGTTTTGGTTTGAGGCTGCTAAGAGCTTGAGGAAGACCCGAGTCATTTCTACTTTGCAAGCTCAGAGGCTTGTACTTAGTGGGTGTGAGTCATTTCTAGCCAGTTTATCTTTGACAGAGCTGCCAGAGCTGCCAGAGCGACCAGTTATTTCTGATGTGGCTATCGTCAGGGAGTTTGAGGATGTGTTCCCTAGCGATGTTGTGGGAATTCCGCCCGATAGAGAAGTGGAGTTCTCGATAGATTTGATTCCCGGTACTGTGCCTATCTCCAAGGCACCGTACAGTTTGGCTCCTACGGAAATGAAGGAGTTAAAAGAGCAGATTCAAGAGTTGCTTGACAAGGGATTCATACGCCCTAGTTTCTCCCCATGGGGCGCACCAGTTCTCTTCGTTAAGAAGAAGGACGGTAGTCTAAGATTGTGCATAGACTACCGAGGTTTGAACGGAGTGACTGTGAAGAACAAGTACCCATTACCTAGGATCGAGGACCTCTTCGATCAATTGCAAGGTGCATCCGTCTTTTCGAAGATTGATCTTCGTTCAGGTTATCACCAGTTGAAGGTGAAGGAGTCAGATGTGGCGAAGACAGCTTTTAGGACTCGTTACGGTCATTACGAGTTCCTTGTGATGCCGTTTGGGATGACGAACGCGCCCGCGGTTTTCATGGATCTTATGAACCGCGTGTTTCAGCCTTACTTGGACCGCTTTGTCATTGTTTTCATCGATGACATCCTTATTTATTCGAAGGATAGAGTGGAGCATGAACAGCATTTGAGGACCGTTCTTGAGGTTCTTCGAGAGCACAAATTGTTGGCCAAGTTTGATAAGTGTGAATTCTGGTTGGAGAAAGTTGCTTTCTTGGGTCATATTATTTCTAAGAGCGGTGTGTAAGTAGACCCTTCAAAGGTTCAAGCAGTGAAGGAGTGGTCTATACCGAGGAGCGCGTCTGAGATCCGCAGTTTTCTTGGATTAGCCGGTTATTACCGAAAATTTATCAAGGGTTTTTCCTCCATTGCTGTGCCTATGACAGCGTTGACTAAGAAGAACGCCAAGTTTGTTTGGAGTGCCGAGTGTCAAAGGAGCTTTGATACTTTGAAGGAAGCTCTTACGACAGCGCCAGTGTTGACCATGCCATCCGGGCAAGGTGATTTTGTGGTGTATACTGATGCTTCCAAGTTGGGATTGGGAGCAGTTTTGATGCAGCGAGACAGAGTTATTGCCTATGCTTCTAGGCAATTGAAGGAGCACGAGAAAAACTACCCTACTCATGACTTAGAGTTGGCAGCGGTAGTGTTTGCTCTTAAGATTTGGAGACACTATCTTTACGGAGAGAAGAGTCAGATCTTCACAGACCACAAAAGCCTCAAGTACTTCTTCACCCAGAAGGAGTTGAATATGAGGCAGCGTAGGTGGTTAGAGTTGGTGAAGGACTATGACTGCAATATTAGCTACCACCCTGGTAAAGCTAATGTGGTTGCAGATGCTTTGAGCAGGAAGACCGCAGTTCTTACCTCCTTGTCAGTGTCTAGACCGTTGCAGGTTGAGATTCAGATGTACAGTCTTGAGTTTTATGCGAGTGGTAGGGCTCCACGTTTGTCTTCCCTAAGCGTGCAGACTACACTTTTTGATCGTATCCGTGCAGCGCAGTCAGTTGATGAGCAGATCAGGAAGTGGAGACAGAGGGACGAAGAGAAAGGCAGCAGTTTGTATGCTGTGGTAGATGGGATTGTGAGGTACAAAGGTAGATTTTGGGTTCCCGCAGGTGATTCACTGCGAGTTACTATCATGGCAGAGGCACATACGTCGCCGTACTCAATCCACCCTGGTAGTACGAAGATGTATCGGGATCTTCAGCAGCTTTACTGGTGGCCAGGCATGAAAAGTGACATTGCCCGATTCGTGTCAGAATGCCTGACATGCCAGCAGGTTAAGGCGGAGCATCAGAGACCGGCCGGATTGCTTAAGCCTCTCCCTATTCCTGAGTGGAAATGGGAGAATATCACCATGGACTTTGTTGTGGGATTGCCGAAGACAGTGAGAGGTTCAAATGCTATTTGGGTTATTGTAGACCGTCTCACTAAGTCGGCTCACTTTTTACCGGTGAAGATGACTTTCACGATGACTCAGTTCGCGGAGTTGTATATCCGGGAGATAGTCAGACTACATGGTATTCTAGTCTCCATAGTGTCTGATAGAGATCCACGGTTTACTTCATCTTTTTGGAAGAGTCTTCATTCCGCTATGGGTACGAAGCTACTTTTTAGCACCGCCTTCCACCCGCAGACTGATGGCCAGTCAGAGCGGGTGATTCAGATTTTGGAGGATCTTTTGAGGGCATGTGCTATTGATTTTCAAGGTAGTTGGGAGTCGAGACTACCACTAGTGGAATTCGCGTATAATAACAGCTTCCAGTCCACTATTGGCATGGCTCCCTACGAGGCACTTTATGGGAGGAAGTGTAGATCTCCAGTGTTGTGGGATGAGATAGGTGAGAGATCAGACTTTGGTCCGGAGATTGTTCAGTTGACCACCGAGGTAGTGGCTAAGATCCGTGACAGGATGAGGACTGCCCAGAGTAGGCAGAAGAGTTATGCTGATCACCGGAGGAGAGACTTGGAGTTCTCGGTGGGTGATCATGTTTTTATCCGTATTGCACCCATGAAGGGTGTGATGAGGTTTGGAAAGAAAGGGAAGTTGGCACCGAGATTTATAGGACCCTTCGAGATTTTGGATAGGGTAGGGGTACTGGCTTATAGAGTGGCCTTGCCGCCTAACCTTGATAAGATCCATAATGTCTTCCATGTGTCGATGTTGAGGAAGTACATCTCGAACCCATCCCATGTGCTTAGTTCGGAACCGCTTCAGCTATCTCCTCACTTGACCTATGAGGAGAAGCCCATCCGGATTTTGGATAGACAGGAGAGAAGACTCCGTAACAAGTCAATTCCAATGATCAAGGTGAGATGGCAGAACCATTCGGATGAAGAGGCCACTTGGGAAGTAGAAGCAGATATCAGAGTTCGATATCCGAGGCTTTTTGGTAAGTTTTAATTTCGAGGAAGAAATTTCTTATTAGGGAGGGAGGAATTGTAACGCCAAGAACTTCTAAAATTCTAAAATCATGCCTAAAATTATTTTCAGTATTTATATTTTTAAATTTCTTGAATTTAATTGTTTAAGTTTAAGTTAAAGTTAGCCTTGCTTGACTTATTTGAATTAAATTCCTTGAACTGTTTAGTTAGTAATTTTTATCCAGGCAGGCGACGACGGTGGGCTTCGGTGGTTTATTTTCAAGATTTTTAATTTTAAGATTTTAAGTTAGAGGTAAAAGAGGGGTTTTGGCCAAAAATGCAAATTTTGAATTTTTAGGGGTCAAAAAGCAATTTTATCATTTTCTTGGGTTATTTCCTAAATTTTCCATAAAATAGGATTTTATTAAATCCGGGTTAGTGGAATTTCAATTAAAATGTTGAGAGTTGAAATTTTAAATTTAGAAGTTTGAAAATAGCAAAAAGTTTGAGGTAAAAAGTTTTAATAGTACAAGTAGTACTTTTGCTAGTACAAGTGAAATTTTAAAACACTACACACAATACACTACACTTTTAATTTACACTATTATTAAAACACTTCAATTTAAAAATCAAGACCCAACCCTAACATCAAAACCCTAACCCTAGCCGCCCCTTCTCCCCTCTCCCTTGAAGAAGCCGCCCCCCCCCCCTCCTGCCGCCGCCCAGCTGCCGTCCGCCGCCGCCTGCCGCCGTCCCCACTGCCGGAGGAGCTCCACAAGGAGCCTAGCTTGGAGTTTGACCAAGAGTTCTTCCCTCCATCTCCTCTTATTTTCGAATTTTTGGGTTAAAGGTTGAAAGGCAAGTGTAGCTACTCCTTTGGGCTCACATTCAAGCAATATCTACCCCCACCCTTATGATTTCTTGCAATATTTTCGAGAATGCATGTTGTTAGAAGGTTAGGGTTTCGAATTTTTCATGTTTAGGGGCTGATTTTTTCTAAATATGTTAGGGAGTTGAGTTTATGTGGATTAATGTTGAGTATATGTGCATTGACATGGAATTAATTGAGTGTCCTTGCCAAAATTCGAAATTTCAGATTGTATATGGACCTAATTTTCGAAATGTTGCATGTGTAGGGGCTGAAATTTAATTGATGTTGAAGTATTTATTGGTCTTGCATTGGTCTTGATTGATTGTTCAACATTTTGGAGTTTTGATGGTTAATTATTGATGTTCTTGATATGTGTTGTGTAAGTGTGGATTGAGTGTAGCCCAAGTGTTTGGGAAAAGTCCTAAGAGAGGTTATTTGAGGTGTTTGGTTGTTTGGTATGGAGAAAAGTTGAGGAAGGAGAGTTATGGGGTTGAATTCTTGAGTTAGAGGTAAGTTGGATGTTGTGAGTGTGCAGGGCAGCACTGTTCACGGGGCAGGGCAGTGTCGTGGCTGAGGTCTGTGCAGGGTTAGGCTATTCCATGGTAAAGTTCATGATGTTTTGGTCGCGTCGATATAAAATGGGCCCGAATCGGATAAGTATTGAGTAAGTTATGAGTCTTTTAAGTTTGTGGTGTAAGTGCAGAATTTTTAGAGTATAAGGGGCTGTCCGGGAATGTTTTTGGTTTGTAATGTTCGGGTGATCCTTGGAGGTTACTTTCTGGTCCTAGGGGTAATTTGGAGTGTTTATGAGGTGTCGGTTCAAGCGGGACGGGTTTTGGTTAAGATATGACAAAGTTAAGGGTTTTTCGGTTTACTTGCTCGAGTTAAGTCAAGTTTGAGAATTTTGTTGGGTAAGTTGTCTTCTTTGGACTTAGGGGCAGCCACTCATCCACCTTAAACTCACATTTTTGAGTCGAGTCTCATGTCTTAAAGATTGCTTATTCGTATGCATTTGACGTGTTCTTGAGTTTAATAAAGAAAAAGGAAGCTTACTTGTTTGCATGCCATTTAATGTATGAGTTGAGTCTTTATAAATGAAAAGGGAAAAGAAAGCAAATATTTTTGAATGAAGTGATCTGTTTGTGACAAGAGGGGTGTTGCTAGGCCGGGGGATGCCTCGGTCTACTCACCAAGAGGTTATAGAGGTTAGGCAAGGAGCAAGAGACATCTTGTTTACCCTTGTCACAGAGGGGCAATGTGGGATCGGGAGGCATCTCGGTCTCCTTGCCATAGAGGGGTTAAGTTCGTCGGGAGAAATCTCGTCGTCTTGCCGGCATAGTGCACTGCGGCCATGATCATGATCGAAACAGAGGGTCACAAATCAGGGATCGGATTTCTAAGAGGAAAAAGTAAAGAAAAGTTTAAAAGTTAAAGTTTCACAATTTTAGTTGACTCGTTTTGCATTGATGTCAGTCTTTCAGTTATGCATGAGTCTAAGTTGAATGTTATGAAAGTTAAAGTTTATCATAGTGTGAGTTCATTAATGCATGATTTCTATATCTTTCTAGTTTCATGCATATTACAGTTTAAGTTGAGTTTTTGCATCACGTATTTTAAACCCTTGTTATTATCCTAGTTATGCTTGTTGAGTCTTTAGACTCACTATGCTTGAATGTTTGCAGGTGAGGATTTTGTGGAGGAGACGGAGGGGCGTGATCTACTGGGATGAGGCCATCGGTAGTGCGAGGCCCAGTGACCGTTGCTTCCTTTCAGTTTATGTTTCCGCACAGTTATCAAATTTGTAATAATGAAGTATTATTTGAGATCTTGTAGTATTTATAGCCAGGATGTGCATTCCCTGTGCTACAGCTTATGTTTTGAAGTACGTTTTCCGCTTTTGCAAGTTTATGATTATCGTTGGAATTAATTTTAAATGCTTTAGTTTACTTTATGCTGTAACCGGGAGGTGGTTACTAGGATTGCATGTTTATGTTTAACGCACTTAAGTTTTGAAGTCAATTTTTTTTTCCTTATTTAAATTGCTGTTTGAGTCTTGAGGGCTTATTTGTTTTACAAATAGGTCATGTCAAAATTTTTAAAAATCCGTAATTTTCCTTTATTTTAATTATAGTCTGATAGCCTAGTAGTGAGGGTCGTTACATACCACCTCCAAAAGCCCAATCAGTAGGCAAAATAGAGGTCCTTATCATTATTTTCAACATTCTCAAGGTTGTACGGTTAAGACTTTAGGAATTTTAATGAATGGGTGAATTATCGCCTCAACGTTTCGTATTCTCAGATTTTGCATGAGAACAAGCTGGAATACCTCTCCAAGTTAGAGGAAAAAATGTTCATTCTTACAACTACCTCAGTTCTTGAGACCGCACTCAACAGATATAAATTGGTTGACGTCCAGCTCCGCGATAGCCTCACCCGAGACATTCTCTCTAAAAGAGAACAGAACTATCAACCGATGAGCAAGACTGCCAAAAATGACAGTAAAGTAATCTTATGTCTCAAGCATTCCGTCGATGTCACTGACACCTTTTTACGGGAATATCGGCTAAAGCACTCAATGTTGGAACAAGGTCGTTCTTCGGATCGAAAAAGAAAGTAATACCCGGTGCAGCGGAAGTTTTAAAATTTTATATGGAACGATTCCATATGGGTATCAAATTCCTACGATTAAAATTGATAATATAAAATTTAAACAATATAAATTTTACCTTAAAATCTCGAAGCGAGATTATGGACACCAACAGATTAAACTGCTCTTGTTGTATATCCCAGAAACTGATGAACGAATAATTCTTCAATCAGGTCCACGAACAGAAGTTTAATCCCTCTGATAGACTGCACTAGAAAGTCTATCAGAAGTTTCTACGATGAGATAGAACAGATATGATCTGTTAAATCAGTCTGCAAATTCAAAAATTCACAGACTGGATTTTCGAACTCTGTAGGGGAGGGGGGCGGCCGAATTCTCAAGAGAGGAGGCTCTCTAGGTTTTCAAAATTATGACCCCTGTTGTATAATTTCTGTACTGCAATAACTTATTTATAATGTGGGCTGCTAACAGCTTAGGGCCCATTAGTCATAAGTTCAAGCCTGATAAGAGCAAAGCCCGCATGTTCAGAAATTAATATAAAATTCATCGTGACTCAGATTGATAAACCAATTTCACCAATGTGCACAGAAACCATTTCTGCATCTTTTAAAGTCAAGATAAATTTTCTGAATCCGAATTCAGTGGTTTCCAAAAATGTCCATCACTATGTCATTTTAGGAAATCTTACTCCCTCTAATCTTAAATAAGAAGTCCCACTTCTTTATTCACTAAATTTAATTCTTTAAATTTAATTATCTCAACGGGGATTAAAAATCCATTACTTGTGTGACCCTCAATGGTTCAGGGATACAGCTAGCCGTGGGCTCACAACTCCTTGTGACTCGGAACAACAATTTCCGACTTGCACATCGAATCATGGTAAGAGCGCCTAGCAACATCGCCCCATGATTCCCTAGGTATCATTGATAGTGTCTGCAAGAACAAATAGATTTTGTTTAGCGTACAGTACGGTCCCTTCATCCATATATCCCGATCGAATCAACAACTATTGGTAAATCGAGAGTTGTTCGAGATTCGATAACTATGCAATGCATCTTGAAGATCAAATAGTGACATCGCATGTGCTACTAAGAAACCATTTCTTAAAACACATCATATACTCTGGCCAGAGATTCGTCACACTAATATCTCCTCAGATTGCATAGGATATCCACACTAGCAAGTATGTGGTGAATCCTTGACAACAAAGCATCGACTCCTATATGTGTCGTAACTGTACCCAATCCCGACACCTGATGACCCCAATAGAGTCGGTAAACGAGTCAAAGTACAGTACTAGCATATAGAGTCTCAATGATGTTTCAAGTAGTAAGGACTAATGGTGTACAACCAAAACCGCGGACTTTATCCACTCGATAAGTGATAACCACTTGGAAAGTCCGGATAGGGTAGTTCGATCATTCATCGTATGAATATCCATTTACATGCTTTGAACATCTCTATGTTCCATACCAATGAAACGTGGTACTCGGCATCGCAAATGCTAGTCTCAATCTTGAGCGATCCTTATCCTTATTAACGGACGGCTCAATCGACAAGGAACTGTTTAGAATATACAGTGACTATAAGATGTGTTTCATGATAGCCATCCCCATGTGCCACCACATCTTACATACACTATAGTATATTCAAGGTCTTCATCTAAACATCTTATAGTATGTCACAACATAATAATATGATAAAATATAAAGTAAATGCCATTATAAAAGTGTAAATTATATTAAACAAAAGATTGTTTATACATAGAGTCATAAAAGCCCTTAGCCACAAGTTGGCTCACCGGGCACCCACTCTTTCAATCTCCCACTTGCCCTAAAGCCAACTAGTCATACTACGTAGTCCCATTGCTTCGCGATGTTTGTCAAATAATGGTCCTGGCAAGGGCTTAGTAAGTGGATCAGCAATATTGTCTGCAGAGGCCTCTCTCTCGACAGTGATGTCTCCTCTTTCCACGATCTCCCGGATGATGTGGTATTTCCTCAGTACGTTTTTGGATCTTTGATGAGACCTTGGTTCCTTTGCCTGAGCAACGGCACCCGTGTTGTCACAGTACACCGGGACTGGACCAACAGCTTCAGGAATGATGCCCAACTCTTGGACGAAATTCCTCATCCAAACGGCCTCTTTAGCAGCAACTGATGCCGCAATGTATTTTGCCTCAGTGGTGGAATCCGCTGTGGTGTCCTGCTTGGAACTCTTCCAAGAGACAGCACCGCCATTGAGCATGAACACAAATCCAGAGGTTGACTTCGAGTCATCCACGTCACTTTGGAAGCTAGAGTTGGTATAGCCTTCCAATTTCAGTTCTCTTCCTCCATAAATCATAAATACATTCTTAGTTCTTCTCAAGTACTTAAGAATATCCTTCACGGCTTTCCAATGCATTTGACCGGGATTGGCTTGATATCTGCTTGTGACACTCAGAGCAAATGCCACATCCGGTCTGGTGGATATCATCCCATACATGATACTCCCTATGGCTGATGCATATGGTATGTGTGTCATTTTCTCTATCTCTTCATCAGTCTTGGGACACATAGACTTGGATAGAGAGACTCCATGACACATAGGTAGATGTCCTCTCTTGGACTCATCCATTGAAAACCTTTTCAATATAGTGTCGATGTAGGTAGCTTGAGTAAGTCCTATCATTCTCTTAGATCTATCTCTATAGATCTGTATCCCTAGAATATAGGACGCCTCACCCAAATTCTTCATCGAGAATCTACCTGATAACCATATCTTTGTTGACTGCAACATCCCTACATCATTCCCAATGAGTAAGATGTCATCAACATAAAGTACTAAGAATGTCACAGCATCCTTAACTACTTTCTTCTACACGCACGGTTCCTCCGGGTTCTTGATGAAACCAAAATCCTTTATTGTTTCATCAAATTTCTGGTTCCAACTTCTTGATGCTTGTTTGAGACCATAGATCGATCTCTGAATCTTGCATACCTTATGCTCGCTTCCCATGGATGTGAATCCCTCGGCTGCATCATATAGATTTCTTCCTTAATGTTTCCATTAAGAAATGCAGTCTTCACATCCATTTGCCATATCTCATAGTCATACCATGCTGCTATGGCAATAAGAATTCTTATGGACTTGAACATTGCGACTGGTGAAAAAGTTTCATCATAGTCAACTCCTTGTCTTTGAGTATAACCTTTTGCCACCAATCGTGCCTTGTAGGTCAGTACCTTTCCATCAGGCCCAAGTTTTCTCTTATAGATCCATTTACACCCTATTGGAACAATTCCATCGGGAGGATCTACTAAAGTCCAAACTTGGTTTGTATGCATCGAATCTATTTTTGACTACATAGCTTCAAGCCATAAATTCGAATCTGCATCAGAAATTGCTTCCTTGAAGTTTCTTGGATCACATCCAATGTCGGGTTCACTTTGATCCCCTTCAAGAAAAAAACCATATCTAATAGGAGGCCTAGAATTCCTCTCGGATCTTCTAGTAATAGGCGTGTCAATCAATGGTTCCTGAGGTGTAGGATCATTATTTTGTATCTTGGGTTCTTCTCGAATTTCTTCGAGTTCCATAATCTTGCCTTTCTTATCCAATAAGAACTCCTTCTCCAAGAAGGTGGCATTCCTTGAAACAAACACTTTTGTTTCAGTAGGATGATAGAAATAATATCCGATTGAATTCTTCGGATACCCTACAAAATAACATAAGGTGGATTGACTATCCAACTTATCTCCCACTGTCTGCTTCACGTAATCAGGACATCCCCAAATCCTCAAGTACGAATACTTAGGAGCTTTGCCATTCCATAACTCGTATGGTGTTTTGTTGACTGCTTTAGTGTGAACGTTGTTCAACAACAATACCGCCATTTCAAGAGCATAGCCCCAAAACGAAGGTGGGAGCTCAGTGAAGCTCATCATGGATCGAACCATGTCCAACAAAGTTCGATTGCGATGCTCCGAAACACCATTAAGCTGAGGTGTCATAGGAGGAGTCCACTGAGAGAGAATTCTATTATCTTTTAGATAGCTCAAAAACTCGGTACTCAAGTATTCTCCACCTCGATCTGATCGAAGTGCTTTAATCCTCTTACCTAGTTTGTTTTCTACTTCAGCCTTGAATTCTTTGAACTTTTCAAATGATTCAGACTTATATTTCATCAAATATAAGTACCCATACCTAGAATAATCATCAGTAAAGGTAATGAAGTAGGTGTGACCAAATTTTGTACCAATACTAAATGGTCCGAAAACATCCGTATGGATCAAATCCAATAGATTTTGACTACGCTCAGGTTTTCCTTTGAAAGGAGATTTAGTCATTTTTCCTTTTAGGCAGGACTCACAAGTAGCTAGAGAGTTAATATCAGACATATCAAACATGCCCTCTCCCAATAGCTTGTTCATCCTCCTTGATGAAATATGACCTAGCCTAGCATGCCAAAGGTTTGCCGGGTTTTGACTATCGATTTTCCTTTTGTTCGTTGTTACCGGTTTATCAACATAATTTATTGGAAGGTCTTTTAATTTTAAGTTATATAGATCGTTTTCAAGTTGTCCATTTCCAATCAAACATTCATTCTTGTAAATATTGCAAATCCCATTCACAAAATTGCAAGAAAAACCATCTCTATCAAGCATAGAAACAGAAACAATGTTTTTAATCAAGTCTGGAACAAATAAAACATCTCTCAAAAGTAACTTAAAATCGTTCTGCAAAATTAAATAAACGTCTCCCACAGCTTTGGCTTCAACTCTAGAACCATTTCCGAGCCTCAGCTGGGACTCACCCATTCTAAGCTTGCGACTTCTTGTCATCACCTGCAAATCATTGCAAATGTGAGATCCACATCCGGTTTCCAATACCCAAGAAATAGTATTAAGTGAAACATTTATTTCAATATAAAACATACCCTTCGCATTTCGCAACTGCTCTAGATATTCCTTGCTGTTACGTTTCCAATGACCGGGTTTCTTACAGTGATGGCAAACATCCTTAGACTTTTCCATGTTTGAAGCCTTTGTCTTGTTCTTCTTTTCGGGTCCGGTTTTCTTGGATGGGGCAGAACGTTTCTTACCCTTTGTACTTGGCCCCTTCTTAGCAGAAGAAGAGGAGCCCACCAAGAGAACCAGTTTATCCTTCTTTAAAGTGGCTTCATAAGTTACAAGAATATTGACCATCTCTTCAAGGGAGGCCTCTATCTTGTTCATATTGAAATTCACCACAAAACCATCAAACGATGAAGGAAGAGAGAGAAGTAATAAGTCCACATTGAGTTCATGCTCTAATACCAAATCAAGCGTTACCAACTTCTGAATGAGCCAAATCACGCGTACCCCATGATCACGGACCGAAGTCCCTTCACGCATGCGACACGTCATTAACTCTTTTACAGTAGCGAACCTTTCAGCTCTCGATTGAGCCCCAAAAAGTTCCTTGAGTTGTACGTGAATGTCAGCAGCATTCATGGTATCCTCAAATCGCCTCTGGAGTTCATCAGACATCGAAGCTTGCATATAGCATTTGGCCTTGATATCATGGTCCCACCATTTATCAAGTTTGGCCAACTCTTCCGAATTTATATCAGCTGGTGCTTCCTTCGGAGGAGATTTTTCTAACACGTAAAACATCTTCTCCGAGGTCAAGACAATCTTCAACTTACGGAACCATTCCGTATAGTTTGCGCCAGTCAGTTTATTTTGTTCGAGAATAGAGAATAGTGGATTGCGCAAATTCATCTTAATAAAATACTGAAAAGAAACAGACAATAATCAGTGATTGTTTAATTAATTTACTAAGACATAAAATAGGCGAAATTTATTTTATGAATCTCACTCCCATTATTTTAACGATTTCACTACCCTCTAGTGAAAACGAGAAACATTTTCTTTAGTGGGAACATGGAGTCCAATTGACAAACTATAGTCCCGAATAATATCTGCCAACCTTAATTTTCAAAAGGTAGAGCCCAATTGCTTCCAAAGCAACCTCCATGTTTTTACCTCATGTCCAATAAAGGCCCAATAATATGACGCCATTTATTGTGACATGTCAAGATGACCCATCAATATTAAGTTGTGATGGACGGTCGCCATGTGGATCCCCAATAATATGAGCCAATCCCATGGGAGTTCCATCCAACTTACAACATGTGTCGATCCAATGTACAGCTTTCCGACGAACGAGCCCCCCCAATAATATGAGCCGGACCGTATCCGCGGGTAGCATCTCATACATTGATCGTTGATGGAAGGTAGGAACATTTAAAAAATATTTAAATTTTCTTTATTTATCTTGATATCAATTTTAAATCATATTTAAAATGAGGAATTTTAATTTTGAAAATTTGTCTCATCATTTAAAATTTGTATGCTTGCGGTATTCATACAATTTAGTCTAAACATGCATACAACGATAATATCATATATTATATTTTAGGATGATCGATTCCATTACTAATCGACCCGTGGTTGCCAATCACGAGTCTAAGTCCAATCCTAGGTGATATGCAAGTATGCAATGCAATCCTATTACATTGTGCTTTCAATTTACATTTTTTCAGTCTTTATCATTGCTTGCTGGTCCCACTTCCATCTTCAAAAACTCCCACTATTTCTAATGAATTTACAATAAATTACTATGACAAATAAAGGGATACAATGTAGGGGTGGGAACGGGCCATAAACCAGGCTCACTTTTATTACAAATTATAAAATCAAATTTAGGCCATAAACCAGGCCCATTAATAAAACCTAACAATCAATAATAAAGTCAAATGTAAACAACCTAACATACACCTATAATATTGGTCATGGCAATCGATCATCCTTATCCAATAATATTTAATTCAAAAATTAATTTATTGGATATCATGCAATGACAATAAATAAATAGATAAAATCATATTTCATACATAAAATCTTATTTTATATATAAAATCATATTTTATCTAGTTTATCCATAAAATCATATTTTACATATAAAATCCAATTTTATACATAAAATCATATTTTATTATCAATTGTACCAAAATTAATAATTAAAGATTTAATTTATGGGATTAAATTTATAAATTTCCAAAATTCAAAATTTATCCAAAAATTAATTTTCTTAAAAATTTTGGGCTCAAACAATTTTGACCCATTGCCTCGTGGACCAACTGAAACAATTTTCAATTGGGCCAAAACCTGGGCCCAAAACCATTTTGGGATAGAATTCATAATTCACGAAAAAATTTAATTTTTAATAAAAAAAATTTTCTGGGCAGCCCGGGACAATCCCGGGCTGCCCGCCCGTCGCTGGGCCGCTCCATGCGGCCCAGCTGCGCGAGCTAGGGCAACGCTTGCCCTAGCTCGCGCAGGGCTACTGCGTGCAGCCCATTTGCGCGCAGGGCTGCACGCGGCGTTGCCCGCTGCCTTCGGGCAGCGGGCAGCCCCGAAAATTTTATTATATTTTTTTTCTTTTCCATTTTATTTTTCTGAAAAATCGAGGCTTTGTACAATCGATAAAATTTTAATCGTAAAATCCAAGAACAACCTGACTCTGATACCACTGTTGGAACACGGTCGTTCTCCGGATCGAAAAAGAAAGTAATACCCGGTGCAGCGGAAGTTTTAAAATTTTATATGGAACGATTCCATATGGGTATCAAATTCCTCCGATTAAAATTGATAATATAAAATTTAAACAATATAAATTTTACCTTAAAATCTCGAAGCGAGATTATGGACACCAACAGATTAAACTGCTCTTGTTGTATATCACAGGAACTGATGAACGAACAATTCTTCAATCATGTCCACGAACAGAAGTTTAATCCCTCTGATAGACTGCACTAGAAAGTCTATCAGAAGTTTCTACAATGAGATAGAACAGATATAATCTGTTAAATCAGTCTGCAAATTCAAAAATTCACAGACTGGATTTTCGAACTCTGTAGGGGGGGGGGGGCGGCCGAATTCTCAAGAGAGGAGGCTCTCTAGGTTTTCGAAATTATGACCTCTGTTGTATAATTTCTGTGCTGCAATAACTTATTTATAATGTGGACTGCTAACAGCTTAGGGCCCATTAGTCATAAGTTCAAGCCTGACAAGCAAAGCCCCCATGTTCAGAAATTAATATAAAATTCATCGTGACTCAGATTGATAAACCAATTTCACCAATGTGCACAGAAACCATTTCTGCATATTTTAAAGTCAAGATAAATTTTTTGAATCCGAATTCAGTGGTTTCCAAAAATGTCCATCACTATGTCATTTTAGAAAATCTTACTCCCTCTACTCTTAAATAAGAAGTCCCACTTCTTTATTCACTAAATTTAACTCTTTAAATTTAATTATCTCAACGGGGATTAAAAATCCATTACTTGTGTGACCCTCAATGGTTCAGGGATACAGCTAGTCGTGGGCTCACAACTCCTTGTGACTCGGAACAACAATTTCCGACTTGCCCATCGAATCATGGTAAGAGCGCCTAGCAACATCGCCCCATGATTCCCTAGGTATCACTGATAGTGCCTGCAAGAACCAATAGATTTTGGTTAGCGTACAGTACGGTCCCTTCATCCATATATCCCGATCGAATCAACAACCATTGGTAAATCGAGAGTCGTTCGAGATTCGATAACTATGCAATGCATCTTGAAGATCAAATAGTGACATCGCATGTGCTACTAAGAAACCATTTCTTAAAACACATCATGTACTCTGGCCAGAGATTCGTCACACTAATATCTCCTCAGATTGCATAGGATATCCACACTAGCAAGTATGTGGTGAATCCTTGACAACAAAGCATCGACTCCTATATGTGTCGTAACTGTACCCAATCCCGACACCTGATGACCCCAATAGAGTCGGTAAACGAGTCAAAGTACAGTACTAGCATATAGAGTCTCAATGATGTTTCAAGTAGTAAGGACTAATGGTGTAAAACCAAAACCGCGGACTTTATCCACTCGATAAGTGATAACCACTTGGAAAGTCCGGATAGGGTAGTTCGATCATTCATCGTATGAATATCCATTTGCATGCTTTGAACATCTCTATGTTCCATACCAATGAAACGTGGTGCTCGGCATCGCAAATGCTAGTCTCAATTTTGAGCGATCCTTACCCTTATTAACGGACGGCTCAATCGACTAGGAACTGTTTAGAATATACAGTGACTATAAGATGTGTTTCATGATAGCCATCCCCATGTGCCACCACATCTTACATACACTATAGTATATTCAAGGTCTTCATCTAAACATCTTATAGTATGTCACAACATAATAATATGATAAAAGATAAAGTAAATGCCATTATAAAAGTGTAAATTATATTAAACAAAAGATTGTTTATACATAGAGTCATAAAAGCCCTTAGCCACAAGTTGGCTCACCGGGCACCCACTCTTTCACTCCATTCCTCTACCAACCGATGAATATGAGCGAACATATCGAGAAGAAGTTCAGGCGATGATTTCAATTCTGGATTCTCAAAATAACTCAGAACCGTCTGACTTCATATTCACAGCAAAGGAACAGGACTTCATTGCGGCAAAAAAAAAAATGTCCTTCGACATACTTCTCATTTGCCTCCACCTCTGCCGAACAAACGACATCAAGTACTGCTCATGTTTTAGAACTTCAACTGATCGAACCAATCACATCAGTTGCTGATGATTCTCTTCCTGAGATCCCACTCACTTTAGTCTCTGACGTTATGAAGTCAATATTTGATGAAATTCAGCCTACATCTCCTCTTCATGAGATTCAGTCGGCTGACTCCTCTCCCAACCCGACTATTAACACATCTCAACCAACTAGTTTGGTCAGTGCAATTGACCAGGAGATTACGATCGATGTACCCTCATCATTGAACAACACAACCATCACACCTCCAAGTAGACAGCATCTCATCTCATCCCCTGTCACGACTACTGCCAATGATCAAGAAATTACGCTCAATGCGTCAGGTGATGAATTTGCCAAACTTGATTCAGCTTCGGTTGTTGAACCAGAACCTACAACCTATGCTTTGGAATGCATCATAGACGAACTTCTCTCCACAACGCAGAGCCTTAGCAATCGCATCCAAGGACAAGATGCTGGTATTGCAAGCTCCAGACCCGCGATTATTTCTCGTCTAAATAGTCTTTCTTCTGAGCTCGGCCGATGCGTTACTGAATTGTGAAACTACAAAGAACGCAATCTTCGAGCCATGGATAATATTTCCGAACAATTCTCACAAACTGTTCTTCATACAAATGAGCACACCTCCGCTCAAATCTTAGTTCTTCAAGATGATTTGACCGCTCATATTGACTCCCGTATTGACTCCTTCCAAACCACCGTCGGTGCTCAACTTGTAGAGATTATCTCTCATCTTAACCGTGATGATGTCAAAAAGGGGGAAGTGTCCAGAAAATCAGTTGACACCGAACGCCAAAAACAAGAAACTCCACAGCAAAGAATTCATAGGAAATAAGGTATATTTACTTTATTTCAATTTCAGCAACGTAGGTGTAATTGGTTTTTATTGCTCTTTATCAATGATAGCTTGTAACATGACATGTATCAATGCAATTCATCTTCGCAAAGGTAATCTTTTTACCGATTCTTCGTCCAACTCTTAGATGATCGACTGCTGCTACTCTGTCTCGAAAACTCCAAACGAATCTGTACGGAGACAAAAGATGATGAGCAACAACGAACAAACCCAATGCCCAAAGTTCTACAACTCAAACACGGTTCAAAATCCTCAAAACTCAAACCAGCGGCATAACGACTATAAATGATCAAACCGGAAATACAAATAGCAGTACAACAACGATATCAACTCATAACAATTCTAAGATCACAACAAAAGCTCAAACCCAACAAATCTCAAACCCAATTTTCGAACAAAGGCTTTCAAAAATCATAACAATTCCGAACGACGCTCAAATTCAAAACCGATTGAGAATAAATGATCAGAACTCTGCCAAGAACAACATACTTGAAACTCAATCGATTCTAACATCATCCAAAAAACAAAACATGTCTGATCGGAGAAATACTTACGGTATAACAGAGCTCTCGTTGTTGTGATCGCTAATCTGCCTTCAGAAATAAATTCCAACGGCCAGATCGAGCTCGGACTAGAATCTAAAGGCTTGGAGAAAGCTTGAAGGCGCGTCAATGGAGGGAACCGATGGGGAAGAAGGAGGAGAAGATAAGGAGACTAAGTCAAAATCAATCCAAGTGTAGATAATATATTAAACTCCAATTTTGCACTTTAGTCCCTGAAATTTCCAAAATTTGCAAAATAAACCCTGATAAATATCAAAACGGCCCTCGACTTTTTAAAACTCTGATTATCTCAAATAAGCTCAATTAAGATAAAATCGGGGCGTTACAAACTTGATCTTAAACATAAATCAATGCTAAGAATAACCGGGGTATAAAATACATGCAATACAATAAATTCAACAATAAAAGCATGCTACAAAATATAACCGAGTTCTAAAAGTTAAACGACTCTAAATCGGCGTCTCAGATCTATCATTCGATCTCAAGCTAACCATGATGACTCTGACTAGCTCCTCCCTCACCTGTTGTCAAATACACACATACAAAACAAGACAACAGTCGGATAACTCCGGTAAGAATAAAATCTCAGTACATACGACGTAAACATGCAATATCAACACTTATATCCAAATCATGATATAACACATACGTTCTTCAAGAATAATGCAAGATGAAATGCATGTCTTTAAATTCGGGATTATCAAATCGGATAATCAAAAGGTAATTCGGTTCTTCAATTCTTCGGTTGGGATCCCGAGGATAAATATCACAACAATCACACCGACTTCCCCTTTCGAGGTGGACAATGTATACTTCAATTCTCTAGACTCTGGAGCATTCAATAGAGAGTTGATCGGTCACTGTAGTAAATCGCCTACTAGTGCCACTCGACTATAATCCCCAGAACGTCTAATTCAAATATGGGCAACTCAGCCCTCTCAAAATCAAGGAATCAGGCTCAATATGAATACATATGACACAAATGCAATTAAATCAAATTAAAATAACAAATTTCTTTATTCAGACATCAAAATATCGTAAATGCATCTCATTCAATTCATATATTCAAACTCATGAATATAATATTGAAAATCATTGAAGTAATTCAAATAAGCAACCTCATGTTTTTTAAATGGAATATATGCATCACCTACTTCAAACAATTTTAGATAGACAGACTCAAGTCTTTCAAATAATATCGAAAATCAATTAATCATCGAAATTCTCATTCAATATCAAATAATCAAATAAACATGCAAGTATGTGATTTTAACGGGAACTCGAGAATCTCAAACTCGCTTGATTCCCTTCGAAATCAACATCAGCTCCTACCTCAATTTTCCAAATATGGAAAAGCTCAAATCCCTAGACTGCTGATTTTTGCCTTTAATATCCTCAACTGTCTTCCGATTTGCGAAAAATCTTATAATATACAAAAGTCAACTTTGGTCAACATGGTCAAACTTTGATCGATAAATTGTGCACTTTATCGCGTTCTCACCGCTGAACGAATTCGAATCTTAACTCGAAACTTGGATATCTGGATCTATCACGTCGAGACGATAAAAAAATGGGTAACAGATCGGAGGTCGCCGAAAAATGAAGAAGACGGCGGCGACGGCGTCGGTTATCCAAACGTGCTCCAAAAATTATGAAATTTGGCAGGGTTGTAGAGCTCGAAGAGACGATTCCAACCATCTAAGCCACGACCGGAACGGAGGTCTGACGCCATAGATCGGCTATTTACAGTCCGATTCCGGCGACTTGGTTTTGCTCTGATCTACAAGATTTATTCACCAAAAAAGATACAATAAGATAGGGAAATGTTCTACACATCTCATACTATCATATATAAACTCAAAAACCAAAACAAACGAGCTCAAATCGCGAAAATCTCAATGAAGAAGAAGGTGAACAGTACCCGCGCAAAATTCGTCTGTTATTCGTCGATTTTCCGGCGATCCAACCATCGGATCTTTGATTTCTTGGTACCAATAGACTTTCCTTGATCTTGGCTACAAAGTGACTGGTAGGATTTTTTATCGAGTTCTGAAAAACGGCCGACGAAGCTAAACGTGAGGGCTGCTACAGTAAAGTCGAGAATTGGGAAAAATTGGGGCAAAAATTCATAACTCTGTATTTTATTTACTGATGTTTCTGCGCGTGTTTTTCTATTTATAGTAATCCAGTATTTTCGGGTCTCGGACTAATTTATTTGATACTCAAATGGTAAAATTAGTCCCCGATCTGATATTTTTCTGATACACACACCCAACATCAATTAATACAATTTCTGAAATTATTGACTTTGACCAGTCAATTGGACTCATAATTTTCCAAATTAAATACTAAATCCAATTTAAACTCTGACTAGTCCACTCGGTCAAATATTCTTCAAAATTAAATTATCTGGAATAAATATTTATTTTTATTTCAATATCTCAATAATTATTTCAAAATGCCAAAAATATCAGATATCCAGAAATAGTCAAATTCATTGATTAACTAACACGTGTATTTTGAAAATACACTCTATAATCTCATTAGCATTAATAATTATTTAATTAACTCCATAATTATTTTAATTGCTAATTACTCCGGTAGATAATTTTTGGGGCGTTACAACTAGTGTAAGTTTTATATTTATAAAATTTTATGCTTTTAGGAAGAGCCATGGATGACAATACTGATAAATGGCTGTAAATAAGAACCCCGGAGTACAAAGCGCGTCTTCAGCATTCACCTTGTTCGCGAATCCAGTGATACCTAATAAATCTACCAGGTCTGTCATATCTTGAGTTAATCCAAAACTTGCTGCTGCTCCACTGATTAATATGTAAGATATAATCTTCCCAGAAACCCAAAAGAAAAAAAATAGCTTTTAACCGAGCAGCTCGACTCGAAAATATTTATTATTCCTAGCTTTCCAGCTACCCGGTGATCAAGATCCTATCATGTGGCTTGATCAATAGTTTAATATGAAGGATTATGAACTTTAATTTTCTTCAAATAGTCGTGTTGAAGTATGTTTCTATCAGATTGAATAAGAATACAGAAGAGATCAGATGAATTCAGTTATCAGATGAGATCATTGTCAGATCGAATACTGGGATCATATCGAAGTTGATTGTCAGATGAGTCTTCGGATGAGTTTGTGCAGATCGATTGCTCGAGTACTAGGACTTGGTTAGAAGTCAGATGAATTGACCGTAAAGCCGGAATCTTGAAGACAGATCAATGCAGATCAAAGTACGAGATCAGATCAGACTAATGTAAGATGACTTATCGGGTTGGACCATGTTGAATTTATAATTTGGCTGTAAGTTGTTTGACCTAAAGCCCAAGATGAAAGTCGGTGTAATTCTCTATATATAAGCAGATGGAAGCTACGCCAACGAACATAACAGAAAATCAAATTCTTCAAACTCCAGAATATTTGACAGAGAAGAAAAGAGAAATTTCAGAGAAGAAAACAGGGGCGCAGATTGTGACGGGAAGAATTCAAGGCTTTAAAGCTTGAATTGATTCTTTATCTAGCATTAGAGTTTATCTTGGCTGTATGTATAATAAAATCTGGTTATTGAGCTTGGATTTTTTCTGTTGGTGATTAATAAAGTGGTTATGTTGCTCTCCCGTGGACGTACGCAAATTTCTTGCCAAACCACATAAATACTTGCGTCGTTTATTTACTTTCGCATGAGTTGGAGTTTGATCTGTGTACGTTGGGTTTTATCTGCTCGTTGGGATTGTGTTCTTGTTTTGTTGTGTGTTATCTTGTCTGGTAATTCTTGGAATATCGAATTCTTCTAGATTGATTCCTAGCAAGTGGCGTCGTCTGTGGGAAATAAGCAAAGATGGTGGGATCAATGAAGTTTGATATTGAGAAGTTTACGGGCTAGAACGATTTCTCACTCTGGAGATTTAAGATGCGGGAAATCCTGATACAACAAGGATTGGTGGAAGTTCTTAAGAAGAAAGAGGATATGTCTGATAATATCAAGAACAAGGATGAATTGCTCGAGAAAGTACACAGTGCAATTATTCTCTGTCTGGGTGATAGACCTCTTTGAGAGGTGGCGAGAGAAGATTCTGCAGCGGCTGTGTGGCTTAAACTTGAGAATTTATACATGACAAAATCCCTGGCTAACCGTCTGTACATGAAACAGAGGTTGTATTCCTTCGTGATCAAGGATGAAAAGAACCTTGAAGACCAGATCGAAGAATTCACCAAGATATTGGATGACTTGGAGAATATTGAAGTAAAGCTTGAAGATGAAGATCGGGCTTTGATACTTCTAAATGCACTTCCTAAAGCATATGAAAATTTTAGGGATGCTTTGCTCTATGGAAGAGAACATACGATAACTTTGAAAGAATTTATGTTGGCTATTCAATCCAAGTAACTTCAAAGAAAGTCAAACACAAACACTGAATCACATGGAGAAGGTTTTATGGCAAGGGGCAGAAGTGATAAGAGGACATCCAGTGGAAAATACAGGCCAAAGTTCAGATCGAAGAGTCAAGGAAGATACCAGAACAAAAATTTGGGAAATATGAAGTGCTATGCATGTCAGAAGGTTGGGCATCTAAGAAGAGATTGTCCAGAAAGGAAAGGGAAGCAATAGGAAAAACCCAAATATGATGGTACTCTGGCCATTTCTTCAGATGGATATGACTCAGCAGAAGTATTGGTGGTTTGTAAAGGTGATCAAAACCACGAATGAATACTGGATTCAGGATGCTCCTTTCACATGTGTCCTAAAAGATCTTGGTTTGAAAATTTGGAGGAATCAGAACAGGGCATGGTATTGTTGGGGAATAATCAATCATGCAGGATAAAGGGATCTGGAAACATCAGAATAAGGATTCATGATGGGATTGACCGAGTACTCACTAAGGTGAGGTATGTGCCCGAGTTGAAGAAAAACTTGATATCATTGGGAACATTTGATGCTCAGGGATATTCATTCAAATCAGGAGCAGGAAGTCTCTCAGTGTCAAAAGGATCTCTAGTTGTTATGAAAGCTGTCAAAAGGAACCTCCTATATGTACTAAAAGGTGAAACGATTATTGGAAGTACATCAAGTATTCAGGAACAACAAACAGAACCAAGCTATGGCATCTGAGGCTTGGACATGTAAGTGAGAAGGGATTACATGAGCTATCTAAACAGGGTCTGTTAGGTGGAGATAAGATCGAATCACTAGAGTTGTGTGATAGTTGTTCTCTTTGGAAATCAAAAAGAGTATCGTTTGGTCAAGGAAGTCACACAACTGAGCAACCATTGGCCTACATTCATTCAGATCTATGGGGTCTTTCTCGGACAGAAACTCATGGTGGAGGCAGATACTTCATGTCTTTGATAGATGATTACTCAAGGAGAGTATGAATATTCTTCTTAAAGACTAAGGATGAAGCTTATGACAAGTTCAGAGAATGACTGCTAGCAATTGAGAACAAGAATGATCGAAGAGTTAAACACCTGAGAACAGATAATGGGCTGGAATACTTATCAGATAAGTTTGTGAAGCTATGTAAGGAGAAAGGCATTACCAGACACAGAGCAGTGGCAGGTAAACCACAGCAGAATGGCCTAGCAGAGAGAATGAACATAACTCTTCTGGAAAGGGTCAGATGTATGTTGATCAATGCTTCTCTTCCTAAGTCCTTCTGAGGAGAAGCATTATCTACTGCGTGCTATTTGGTCAATAGGTTCCCATCCAGTGCAATTGGTTTCAAGACATCAATGGAAAAGTGGAGTGGAACACCTACAGACTATTCAAACTTGAGGGTATTTGGATGTCTTGCATATGATTATCTGAAACAGGACAAGTTGGAAGTAAGGGCAGTCAAATGTATATTCATTGGGTATCCGGATGGTGTGAAGGGTTATAAGATTGGGAACCTGGAGTCAAGAGGTCCAAAGTGCTTCAACACCAGGGATGTGAAGTTTGATGAATTCAAACTGGGATATAAAATGAATACAGATGGAAAGGATAGTCAGATCAGTGTGAATGATAAACTACCATTTGAGGTGGAGTCTTCTGTGCCAGATAAAGAGTTAGAAGAGATGCAAGATGAGAATGTGATAGCGAGTGATCCAAAAGAGTATTTGAGTACTTATAATTTTGCAAGAGACAGAACCAGAAGGGAGATCAGAACTCCTAAGAGGTTTGGTGAAGCTGATTTGGCTTGGTATGGGCTTCCAGTAGCTGAGGAGATGGAGTATTCAGAGCCGAATAATTATGATGAAGCTATGAAAAGTAAACATAAAAACAAATGGATTGAAGCTATGAATGAAGAGATGAAATATCTTGAGAAGAATCAAACCTGGACACTAGTAGATAGACCGAAGCATCAGAAGACATTGGGATGCAAGTGGATCTATAAATAGAAGGAAGGAACTCCTGGTATAGATTAGATCAAGTATAAAGCCAGATTGGTTGCAAAAGGTTTTGGTCAAGTAGAAGGAATAGATTTTAACAAAGTCTATTATCCAGTGTTCAAACATTGTTCCATCCGGATTATGTTAGCATTGGTGAACCAGCTCGATTTGGATCTTGAGCAGATGGATGTGAAAACTGCATTTCTACACGGTGACCTGGAAAAACTATATATATGGAACAACCTAAGAGCTTCATACATCAGAAAACACATAACAATGTCTGCTTACTGAGAAAATCATTGTATGAGATAAAGCAAAGTCCGACGCAGTGGAACATGAGGTTTGATAAGTTCATGATTGGTATTAGTTTTGTGAGAAACCAATATGACAGATGTGTCTATCTGAAGAAGGATGAAGGGCAGGTTATCTTGTATCTACTAACTTACGTTGATGATATTTTGATTGCAAGTAAAAGTAGGACAGAGATATCATCCTTGAAACAACAGCTCAACTCAGAGTTTGAGATGAAAGATTTGGGAGAAGCGAAGAGAATATTGGGCATGGACATAGTGAGAAACATAAAAAGGCAGGAGATTCATTTGAATTAGAAGAACTACTTGAAGAAGTTTGTTATGAGGTATAACATGAATCAAGAAAAATCTGTCTTAACCCCTCTAGGATAACATTTGAAGCTATCTACGAATCAGACACCTGAAAGTGAGGAAGACAAGATGAAGATGGCTGGTATTCCATATGCTAGTGGAGTGGGAAGTCTCATATATTGAATGGTGTATAGTAGGCCTGATCTGTCATACGCAATCAGTGTTGCATCAAGATTTATGGCTAATCCAGGTACATATCATTGGGAAGCTCTGTAATGGATTCTCTGATATCTCATAAACACAACTGGGCTAGGGTTGAAGTTTGAGAAACAACAAGATAGAATTGATCTGGTGGTTGGATATGTGGATTCAGATTTTGCTGGAAACTTATACACGAGAAATTCATTGACTGGATATGTGTTCACCTTTTATGGCACAGCGATCACCTGAAAGTCTAATCTACAGTCAGTGGTTGCCCTTTCTATCACTGAGGCAGAATTCATAGCTGTTACTGAGGCCATAAAGGAAGGATTGTGGTTAAAAGGGATGATAGCGGAGCTTGGTGTAAAACAAGATCAAGTTGTAGTACACTGTGACAATCAAAGTGCAATACACTTGACGAAACACCAAGTCTATCATGAATGATCGAAACACATAGATGTGAAGATGCATTTCGTCAAAGATGTGATTGAAAAAGGATATGTGATCCTTGTGAAGATAGCATCAGAATAAAACCCTGCAGATGTTATGACGAAGTCACTTCCGTATGCTAAGTTCAAGAAATGTTTGGACTTAGTTAATGCGGTAGTTGGAAATTAGCCAACGAGGCTAGAATGGAGAGCAGCATTCAACCTGAAAGAATCAAGGTGGAGATTGTTGAAGTATGATTCTATCAGATTGAATAAGAATAGAAAAGAGATCAGATCAAATAATAGAGATCAGATGAATTCAGTGATCAGATGAGATCATGGTCAGATCGAATACTGGGATCAGATCGAAGTTGATGATCAGATGAGTCTTCGGATGAGTTCATGCAAATCGATTGCTTGAGTACTGGGCCTTTGTTAGAAGTCAGATGAATTGTCCGTAAAGCTCTAAGATTGAAGGCAAATCAATGCAGATCGAAGTATGAGAGCAGATCAGACTGATGTAAGATGACTTATTGGGTTGGACCATGTTAACTTTATAATTGGGCCGTAAGTTGTTTGACCTAAAGTCCAAAATAAAAGTCAGTGATTCTCTATGTATAATCAGATGGAAGCTACACCCATAACAGAAAATCAAATTCTTCAAACTCCAGAATATTTGATAGAGAAGAAAAGAGAGATTTCAGAGAAAAAAACTGGGGCGCAGATTGTGACGAGAAAAATTCAAGGCTTTAAAGCTTGAATTGAGTCTGTATCTAGAGTTAGAGTTTATCTTGGTTGTCTCTGTAATAAGCTCTGGTTATTGAGCTTGGATTTCTTCCGTTGGTGATTAATAAAGTGGTTGAGTTGCTCTCCCGAGTATGTAGGCAAATTTCTTGTCAAACCACGTAAATACTTGCGTCGTTTATTTGTTTTTGCGTGAGTTTGTGTTTGATCTGTGTACATTGGGTTTTATTTGCTCGTTGGGATTGTGTTCTTGTTTTGTTGTGTGTTCGTTTGTCTGGTAATTATGGGAATATCGAATTCTTATGGATTGATTCCTAACAAGTCGAATATGAACGATTGTGAAGTTTAATTTTTTTTCAAACTACAAGTTGACAATAGGTGCATAGTAAGCTCAAATTTTAAAATACAGAGAGTTTCTATCTAATATTTTTTTCATGAGGAGGATTTGAGAAAAAACTAAGATATTACAAGAGTAATGTTTGCAATTTCTTCTAAATTCTTTTTTTTAATATCATACATAAATTAAACAGAAGACAATTTAGTAAAATCACATTGACTTTGACTGTGTGTTTGGTTTTGGGACACGCGTGAAACGTAACTTATATAAAAACACAAGAGTTAGAAGCCTATTTAGTTTTCATAAGGATGAAGAGGGTATTTTCAATATTTTATTGATAATTTTTGGCAGAATACACTTTTTTTAAAAAAAATATATTAAATTATGTCGTTGACCGTTAGTAACCTGGCTATTGATCGAACTAGACTCTAACAATATTCACTTCTCTAGCTAGAGGTTGAAAGAATATCTAACAGATTTCAGACTCTAGTTAGATTCCACTTACTTTTTATTTTTTTTTTTAAAAAAAATCTCGAGATCAACTTAAGCTCAAGCCAGGTTTTGATCAAACCAGGGCAACCATATATTTTATGAAAATAATGATTTATTAATATCCGGCATTCTCAAATCTTAAATAGCACGTACATATATTCTCATGTTTTCAATTCTTGAACATATAAAACCTTTATTCATATATGTTTCAGGGATATGCACGCTCAAGATTTGAAAATAATGAGAATAAATAGTCACGAGAGATATTCGATCAATAATCTCT
The DNA here is from genome assembly GCF_033568475.1 of Henckelia pumila. Classification (NCBI taxonomy): domain Eukaryota; kingdom Viridiplantae; phylum Streptophyta; class Magnoliopsida; order Lamiales; family Gesneriaceae; genus Henckelia; species Henckelia pumila. The sequence goes on from NC_133123.1 coordinate 231,677,832, forward strand.
TGATTCAAAGGACAATGTATATATATAAGTAACTCGTTAATTAATTTGGCTATTGTTACCTTGTCATCGTAGAAATCAACGTAAACGAATCTATCGCCGCCGAAGCGGCTTCCGTTGCTGATTTGGTAATGGTCAAACCACATACCGATAGATTGTTCAACTTGAATATATGAATAGAAATAGATATGATTTCACATTTTTAATTATTTGACAACATTTTATGATTCTATAATAACATGTAAAATTGAGTTTAGAATTTTAATTTGTTAGGTCCAATAATTTCTTTGTTGTAAAACAATCGAGGTGTGACATTTGATTAGTTGCTTCGCTATAAAGCAATCAAAGTGTGACATTTGATTAATTGTGATGTGGTTTAAAATTTTTGAGTTGTTCTATAAAGTGAAACAAAACGGTGACATTATCTTCACAAAAACTTTTTATGAGATCGTCTCACAGTCAATTTTTTTTTAAACATTTTCGACCCGACTCATGAAAAATTATTAATTTTATGTCAAAAATATTATTTTCACTCAATATATAGATCGTGTCGACTCTTTTCATGAACATAGATTTCTTAGCTGTCTCACAAGAAACCTACTAGTTATTTTTTTTATTGCAATAAAAGTGATCATATTACTTTCTTTACTTTAGACATTTTTTTCCTATAATTTTTACTTGTAAGAATTGATAAAATTGTTTTTTTTTTCTGTATGTTTATCTGTCTTATTCTAATTTTTGTTATCTATGTTGTTTCGGTTTCAGTACCCTATTTTTGTTTTTTTGGGACAATTTTAGTCTTCTTTTTGATTTCTAGCTAACATGAAACCTACACAATGCTGATGTAGCGTTGACATATATACATAGTTTCACATCAGCGTTCCCAATGAAAAAGAACTAAAATTTTCAAAAACAAAAAAAAAATTACAGAATTAAAATTGAAATTTAATAATTACATAGAAAACTAAAATCACAAAGTGACAAAATTACACAATTAAAATTTTAATTTTCTCGAAAACATTTATCTCCATTTCAACATTTTGGTTTGGGGAACAATACTCTTATTATGTAGCCCGTCAAAAACCGTGATTACTATATATTTTAAAACAAAAACTCTGACGAAACCGTCTTATATATGGGTTAATTTTATGAAATCGGTATTCGAAATTATCCAATTTATGAGAAATATTATTTTTTTGTCAAGAATATTACTTTTAATTACATATATGAATGAAATCAATTCGTCTCAGAACAAACCTAATTATCTTTTAACAACGGAAATAATACTATTATTTTTAAATTATATTAATTGAATATAGTAATACTATCTTACAATATCTTACTATATTATTAAAGAATAACACCACTTAATAACATATTTAAAATTGATTTGGTGAAGTCAGAGATGAAATATATAAAATACACTTCAAAAAACCAAACAAAAAAGAAAAAGAAAGAAAAAAAAAATTTATATCTATTTTAAACTTTACGCACTCGCCCATGATTTTCTCATTTTTCGTACCTCTATTTTAATTTTAAATTTAAATCTATTAGAAATAAAAATATAAAAATAAAATATAACAATAAAAAATAATAATAATAAATATTCATGTTTTAACAGCACACACATTGTGTGTGGATGCAACTAGTATATAATATACAACAACCCCATAAAGAACTAACTCGATCATTTTTAATGTTATATATATATATATATATATTAGGAAATCAAGATAGTTTTTCTTTTCAAAAAAATAAATATAATCCAGATGTAAATTAAATTTATTTTTCCTACAGATTTATTTGATACCTTGTTCAATTTTACAAAAGATTAATGAATGAATAAAATAACGTACATTTTTTTCAAATTAAAAATCAAGATAACAATTAACCGGATCACAAAATCTAGTAATACATATACCTTATCTTATTATATTATTATTAAAATCAAGATAACCGGATAACAAAATCTAGTAATACATATATCTTATCTTATTATCTTATTATATTATTAAAGAAGAGCACCACTTAGTAATCGAATTAAATTAATTCGATGAAACTAAAGACGAAATATCTAAAATATCCTTTAAAAAGAAAATTTTTTTTATCCTATTTTAAACTTCATTTTTACATTATTTTATCATTTTTGTGCTATCATTTTATTTTTCAAATTTGTTTTTTGAGAGTCAAATTTATTTGAAACAAAAATATAATACATGTATACAATAAATAATATTCATATTTTAATCAAACACGCAACGTAACTAGTTATTATATTATGATAGGATCGGTTGAAAGTATAGAGGGGGTGAATAGACTTTCAAGAAGTTTAGTATAAAATAATTGAACTTGATCGGTTTAGGGACTGAGTTCTAGGCTTATCTTAATGTCAGATGTAATTTGACAAACAAAATATATGCGAAAATATGTCAATTTACAGATTTGAAACACTGAGTAAGTATCAGTTTAGGTTAGGTGGTGATGATGAGTAAACTAAAATAACACAAACAATTGTTTATGGATGTTCGGAGATTTCAAATGCTCGTACGTCACTTCTTCTTCCACCTTGGAAAGATATCACTAGAAGACTTTGAATTTTACAAGTAATTTGCAAAACCCCGATCCAGTTTAGGACTTAGACACTGCCTAAACAAGAACTCCTAGTACAACACTTCAGTTTCAGTCCTAGACTGATGATAGAACAAAAGGAATACAACTCGAAATCCTTAGCAAAAGAGATTGATCCTTCAATGATCCGAATAACACTTCGGCGTTTTGTGCTTCGAGTTCCTTGATCAAATCTTGAGCGTGTAAAGCTTTGAGTTTTTTCGTAAATAACAGAATTTGCAGAGCGTAAGAGTTATTTTTTTTGATCGATCAAGATCTCTATTTATACCCTTTGGATTGATAACGGTCATAAATTCAAATTGAATCTTCAGATAGGGTTTGAAATATTTTCGTTGGATTTGTCACTATCATCAACGAATTCTGGAGCCGACATTGCCCTTGGTATCGCGACACTCTCTTCTGCAGAGTTGTTAGAGTACGGATAAACTTATCAAAAAATGGCAAGGTAGAAGACTGATGCTGGTAAACTGTTGTAGACAGTTTAGCGAGTGTAAACTAATCTTTTGGCCAATTGAACGCTGTCGTTGATTATGACATAGTTTAGTTCCAAATATCAGTTTAGCGCTTCTTAGTTGCTTTGATTAGTTTAGCCTTCTTTTAGACTTTGTAATATTGTAAACATCAAAACTAAATTTTCCAACATATTAGTATAACAGAGATCATCTAATTAACTAAATTTCAATTAATTGGTGAATATTATGATAAAATTATGATTATATCATAACTTAATTCCTAACAAAACCAAAATTATTAGAAAAATTAGTCATTTTGTATGGTCTCCTCTTTTTTTAACCATTAGAAACAGTTTTATTTACCAAAATGTTAATAGCTATCTTTGTTTTTATTTTTTTAATTTTTGTAATTTTTTTTGTAAGATTTAGATTAGATAGTTATCATTCTTTTAAATTTTGAATATCTAATTCATCATGTGAGTTCTAAAATAATATGAAAAATAGACGTAAACAAATTATGTATATGCACGTATCGCGGGCAATGGACGCAGTTTTACTTAACAATTAACATTTGGTTATTAATTTGATTTAATTAATTTTCTTTACGCTTCATATAAAGCTCAAGATATAAATAAGAATATAATAAAATTTTAAACCTAAAACTGAAAATTTTAATATTTGATTACATGTATAATTAATATAATTAAAAGATTAAAACCTTATTAATATAATAATGTGAGTCGTTATTAATATGGAAAGCTATAAGTTTAGAGGATTAATAAAAAAATTAATATATAAAGAAAGTCATATTCGGATATTTTTGTCAAGAGATGGAACAAAAATATACAATGGAGTGCTATGACAAATTTATAGTTATTTTATTAGACCTTTATAATATTATAAAGTAAAACTAAAACTAAGAAAATCACAGTAATTGGTAAAATTTTCATGGTTTTTTTTTAGGTAAAATTTTCATTGATTGGATTGGATATAATATAACCTACAAGTCCTTTATATATAGAACTTGAACCAATTATTTGGACAAAGATCGATCAATCAAATTCTTATAAGCACATCCACACCAAAAGATGTATCTGCTTAAAAAAAAAAAAAAAGAAAAGAAATAATTAATGTAAAAATTAAGGAACTTGATTATTTAATGAAGTATTAAGCTAGAAGATTGACCACCACTTCTTCCTCCTAATTACCCGACTACTCTTCCCTATAATAGGATCCCAAACACTCTTCAATTCCTTTGTTTTCTTCTCAAACACATGTGCTTCTGCAGCTTGGTGTTCATCCAACCACTCCATTGCAGATTTTATCCCATCTTGGATTTTTTCGGCATCCGCAGCTGGTAGTTTGAGACCGAGTTTCGTGGTCATAAAAGCAGCCCTGGTGCGATACACATAATGCTCCAGAGAATTTTTCGCCGCGAACTTGTTTCTAAGCTCTTCATCTTCTATCCTAAATCTTTCTGATTCCTTCAACATTCTTTCAATCTCCTTCTTGGACAACAAGCTCTTGACATGGCTGATTGTAATACCATTCTTGTTGCCACTTGCTCTGTCTTTAGAAGTCACTTTCAAAATACCATCAGCATCAATCTCAAAGCAGTCTGTAATTTTAGCAACACCTCTCGGAGCAGGAGTAATGCCACTCAAATGAAATTTACCCAACAGAATGTTGTCGCTAGCTCTAGGCCTTTCACCCTCGTACACACTGAAATGTACACTAGTTTGGCCGTCCTTGATAGTGGTATACCCCTTTTCTTTCTTAGTAGGAATAGTGGTATTCCTCGGGACTATCACAGACATTATATCATCATTCACATTCACACCAAGAGATAGAGGTGTGACATCCGATAATATTAGGTCTCGGATTTCATGATTGCCCTGTCCAGTCAAAATCGCGGCTTGAACTGCTGCACCATAGGCTATAGCCTCATCAGGGTGAATGCTTTTGCAGAGCTCCTTACCATCGAAGAAATCCTCAAGCAATTGCTGCACCTTTGGAATTCTAGTAGATCCACCAACAAGAACCACTTCGTGTATGCTTTTCTTGTCCATCCCGGCATCCTTCAAACACTTGTCCACATGGACAATGCATTCCTCGAACAAGTCTAAGTTGAGCTCGTCAAATTTGGCACGTGTTATTGTAGAGTGAAAATCAAACCCATCACACAAACAATCAATTCCAATAGTTGTGTGTGCCGTAAAAGACAAATTCCTCTTTGCCCTCTCACAAGCTGTCCTCAACCTTCTCAATGATCGTGGGTTGTCGCTTATGTCCCTTTTGTGCTTCCTCTTGAGTTCTTCGACGAAATGGTCCACCAATCTGTTGTCAAAATCCTCTCCTCCAAGGTGTGTGTTGCCCGCGGTCGACTTAACCTCAAAGACACGCTTCACCATAGTGAGAAGTGAGACATCGAAAGTGCCACCGCCAAGGTCGAAAACAAGTACATTCTTTTTAGAAGAGCTACGTGACATTTTGTCAAGACCATAGGCAATGGCCGCTGCAGTTGGTTCAACAATGATACGCAAGACATGGAGCCCAGCAATGATTCCGGCATCCCTGGTCGCCCGCCTCTGGGAATCATTGAAGTAGGCAGGTACGGTGATAACAGCTTTCTTTACGGTAGATCCCAGAAAAGCTTCGGCAATCTCCTTCATCTTGAAGAGGACCATTGAAGAAATCTGTTCCGCAGCGAATTGTCTCTCTTGACCTTTGTAGGTGACCACAATCATTGGCTTGTTGTCATGAGAAACAACCTTAAAGGGCCAAAGCCTCAAATCTTTCTGTACCAAAGGATCGCTGAATGTCCTTCCGATTAATCTCTTTGCATCTACAAAAATATAATTTATTATATATATATATACATTGAGATTGTAAGACTAACACTTAAATTGTTGAAGAAGTGGGAATGTTAATTAATATCTCACCAAAAACAGTGTTGGTGGGGTTGACGGCCGCAAGATTCTTGGCGGCATCGCCGATGAGACGTTCGGTTTCGTTTAAAGCTACGCAAGAAGGCGTGATGCGGTTGCCCTGATCGTTTGGTATGATCTCAACACGATTCTGTTGCCATACGGCTACGCATGAATAAGTGGTGCCCAAATCGATTCCCACCGCCGCCGGAGCTTGACTTTTCCCGGACATAGTTATCCGCTGCAATGCGTGAGGATCACTAGAGTTTTAGGAAACTGAGAATTAAGATCAATCAATAGTTAAAGATTAATTTCTAGAGTTTTAGGGAAATAAGAAACGAGTTTTACGTATATAATATTTGGGGAAAATTGCTTTTTTGGTCCTGTATGTTTGTCACTTTGCGATTTTGGTCCTTTATGTTTTCAGATTGCAGTTTTAGTCCGCTATCTTTATTTTTTTGGCAATTTTAGTCCTTTTTCCGATGTGGCGCTGACGTGGCACAAATTCAATGCTGATGTGGAGCTGACGTGTACAGTGCCACGTCAGCATTTTCGAAGAAAAAGGACCGAAATTGCCAAAAATCGAAACATACAGGACTAAAACTGAAATGTGAAAACATAAAGGACCAAAATCGCAAAGTGACAAACATACAGGACTAAATTTGCAATTTTCCCTAATATTTGAGTCGGGGGGAGGGTTGTTACGATTGATATCGAACTCGAGATTTCGCAGCGATATTATTGCTACAAAAAAAAAAAAATTAAAACTATTAAAATATTTCCTTCCGTGTTTATCAATATATTTGAATTCTAACATGATCTTATTGATCTTACCAAAAAAATTAATAAATAAATAAAAATTCACAAAAATCACTATAATATCGTCGTATCTTTAATCAATTTTGTGGGATGTATCTCTTATCACGTCTATACATAAAAAAATATTACTTTTCTATCAAAGTATAATTTTTTACTTTAAATATAGATTTGATCAATTCATCTGGATCAAAGTATAATTTTTTACTTTAAATATAGATTTGATCAATTCATCTCACAAATATAGATTAGTTAGACTGTATCCAAAACTCTAAAAAAAACTAATTATTACAAAATTATTTATCGCTAAAAATGTTTTATATGCATCGTTAATTGATAATTGATAATCAACAAATATCACTTCTTTGGTACAGGGAACTCATCTCACTTTTCTAGTGTGATCGCTTTCACATTCCCAACGAACGATAAGCTACACTATTACGATTATTATTACTATTACTATTACCATTACTATTATACCATTAAAAATTGAATCTAAGCTAGATTATTATTTTATTATTATTAGCGATCGAGACATACACACGCGATGTATGTGTAAAATAATAAATAAATTCTATTTAATAAAAAAAAATTAGGAAGATAAAGAATAAATAAATATATTGATTAAAACAAGTTGATAAGAGGTTCTTTCAAATTTTAAATTAATGATAATGAATTCTATCAAACAATAAAGATATTGTATAGAGTAGAGATCATTTCTTTGATAATAAATTCTATCAAACAATAATCTCCAGATGTCACATTGACAAACCAAATCAGTTAGTGCAAGTGTCTCAAGTTTTATATAGAGTAGAGATCATTTCTATGATAAGGTGACGATGTAGAAAATTATAGAAATTGAATTAATAATGTCTCAGCCACTAATCAATCTCAACTCGAAAATATTTATTATTCTAGCTCGGGGGTGATCAAAAAAGTTTGAGTAGGTCTTCTGCGAGACGTTATCACGAATCTATATCCATAAAATGGGTCAACTCGATTAATAATTGTAGTGGAAAATAACATTTTTGGGATAAAAAATATTTTTTAATGAATCGGGTTAGAAATGTGCATTATACAAAAAAATTGACCTACGAGATGATTTGTACGAGTTTTTGTGAGTAAATTTTTGTTGATCTTAGCATACCAACATCGATACACAGTTAAAACCACATGGCCTGATCAATAGTTGATTACATGCATACAAGAAGAATCGAAGATTATGAAGATTTATTCAAAATATAAGTAAATTATGCAATTGGCCTTTAGTAACCCAGCCACCGATTGAGCTCGGCTCGAAAATATTCATTACCCCAGCTCGAGTCCAAAATATTCACTACCTGAGTAATATATTTCAAACTTGAGCTCTATTACACTTATTTAAGAATAATTTAACATAATTAAGCCCTAATCAAGCTTTCAAAACTTAACAAGTAATTAAATTTATCAAATTCAACTTTACTAGCTATGCAATGTTTAGGATCAATAATCTCCAGGTGCTAGTTATAAAGGTTTGGGTCATACTCCCAAAACAGGACAAAAGATAGTATATTAATTCAAAAGCCAAAATACTTGAAACTATGAACAATAACCTCAAATCTTAAGCTGAAATCAGAGAGTTGGGATATTTGAATCATTGAATGCTTCCCCCTCAGTACTGCTCAATTTCATAGAAATAGGATCCCAAATACTCTGCAGCTCCTTTCTTTTGCTCTCGAATATGTCTGCATTTGCATCTTGGTATCCATCAAGCCACTGGATAGCAGATTTGATCTGGTCTTCTATCTTTTCGGCATCGATAGTTGCTGACTTCATAGCAAGTTTCTTGGATGCTATAGACATATTTTTCAAGAAGATTCTTTGCCTCGAATTTCTTCTTAAGCTCCTCGTCTTCTATCTTAAATCTCTCGGCTTCCACCAACATTCTATCAATCTCATTCTTGGACAACATGCCTTTGACATTGCTAATAGTGATGCTGTTTGTATTACCAGTTTTTCTATCTTCAGCGAGCACAGTTAAGATACCATTGGCATCAATATCAAAGAACACATTTATGCTAGGGATGCCTTTCGGAGCAGGAGGGATGCCTGACAAGACAAATTCACCCAATAGAATGTTGTCGCTTGATCTAGGTCTTTCACCTTCGTACACTGGGAACAACACACTCGTTTGATCATCGTAAAGAGTGGTAAAAAATTTTACCATCTTAGTTGGTACTGTGGTGTTCCTAGGGACTACCAAACTCATTTCATCATCTCTGGTACTCACACCAAGAGAGAGAGGGGTAACATCCCATAAGACCAGGTCTTGAATCTTGTGATTACGCTGACCAGTCAAAATAGCTGCTTGAACTGCTGCACTGTAGGCTACGGCCTAATCTGGATGAATGCTCTTGCACAACTCCTTACCATTAAAGAAATCTTGCAGCAACTGTTGGACCTTTGGAATTCTAGTGGATCCACCAACAAGCACCAAATCATCGATACATTTCTTGTCCATCCTAGCATCTTGCAAACATTTCTCTACATGGTTAATGCATTACACAAACAAGTCCATGTTGAGCTCCTCAAATTTGGCACGTGTTATTTTAGAGTCAAAATCATTTCTGTGTCATGATGAAACTCTCATCACATGACAATCATGTCACAAAGTTCTTCCTTAGCCATTGGTCTGCGAAGCCATACGCACATGCCGCAATGGTAATCATTGCATCTCTGATTAATTACATTGTCTCGACCACATGTTACTCACCTATGAATCTCGATCGATGGACTTGTCAAATCTCTTGGATACTGATCCCAGTATCAAAACTAACTCTACGAGATTCACCCATCATGGGACATCCTCATGTTAGTTATACATACTTGCAATCACTGTACCCACATCGAGACTAAGGCAAGCTTCCACCAAAATTCTTGACTGGGACATTCCACAGTACACCGACATATGGAAACACTTCCTAACTCGTCTTGAAACTCGACAGTCATTTGCACCTGGTATAACTCATCTCGGTGTCTCTGATGAAAACCATCATCGTTACTTACAACCTCACAAGGTTGAACCAACTGATCTTTAAAGAAAACTAATCCCAACGGATTTCAACATTTTCACTAACTCATGTTCCTACTGAAACGCATCAGCCCTGACATGAATTGGAAAAGATTACGATTTCTGAAGAACACGTCACTCCTGGCACTAGCGTAACCCACCTAGTTACCAAGGTCTTCAAAGAACACGCCTAGCGTTAACACGCTCGGAATAATCTTCATGACATGTAACGTATCCGACTATTGTCTATTGCTGAAACACAATAACCTTAACAATTAGTCCGTACTGATGTGACCCATATTTAGACAAGATGCATTGTCCTTTGTACTAGATTATGACAATTGTCCTCAATCCATTCTAGTATTCTCATGGCACAGCACATCAGAATTTTACTGAAAGAACAATGACAACAATCCTGCCAGACCGAAAACCACAATACTGTTGTCTCATTCCACGGTCAGATAACTGTTGTTCACTTGCTAAAGAACATTAGAATCCACAATACTTGTTGGATCTCCAACCCAACGGTATACTAAGACATCATCACAAGAACACTTGGCAAGATGTTCGGTTGACAGTCCTCGAAAATTTTTGATCACTAACGAAATGGAGCAACACTTGATCCCTTCCTTACCCAACCTTGAGTATACTATTGCTAATACTAAACAATTGCTTGGATCAATTTCGGCTTCTTCTTAACAAGAAAACGCTTAACTGGGAAAGTACCAATTTCCTTGCTTGCTCTTAATACAGCTGATAACTAAGTTATCACTCAAACTTGACCGCACAAGTCAACTCGCAATCATCCTTGATTAGCAGCAATCCCAAAAGATCCGTCTCTGGCATTCCTAGAGATTCCAATTATACCCAAATTGCCAACTGCTATGAGACTATACCAAGTACCAATATCCTAAGCACAATGCGACAAAATACTATCCCAAGTACTTCTCGATCTAGTACATCCAAACCATCACTGATCGGACTCACTTATCGACCACGTCGCTCTGCTGTGGCTTGCAATTGGCCTGTCGGTGATAATCAATTCAGATAACCACTGATTATCAAAAGCCTACAAGGTTCGATTAATAATATTGACTCAGTTGCCACAAGACTACTATTCCCCAAACACTTGGAATCACAAGAATCACACCTGATTCGACATACCTATTTCTGACAGAGTCCGACAACAGTTACAAGTAGTCACTAGTACCAATCCTGCACCATTCTGGACCTACTATCAACTGTCTCATTCATTCGAGATGAACACCAGGACTTGCCAAGTCCGAAAGATTCTAGCTATTGTTGAACATGCTCATGGTAGTTATATCTCTTGCTAAGACTGTGCAACAAATCAATACTGAGGTAAACTCCCACCGATAGCCCAAATCTGGAATAATCTTCCAGATAACACTAGCGTAGGTCATTCTTCCTCCTGTCTTGAACAATGCAGTAACCTGAATTAATCCTATCACAAGGAATCCCAATCGTATTTATGATTAAATCAGATGATACTTTGTGCCAACACTGGTAGAAATCCGGCTACCTACTAGATCCACTAGTCTAGCAATATCTCACAGGTCAACACGTAACTGATCAGAACACTCACCCATCAAGGACTCACTCCAAGACTGGTTCTGACAACAAAAAACCCAAATCAAATATCTATGACAAAGATCAGACGATATCTAAGCCACTGATACCAAACTCGGTATCTAATCCATACAAAGGTCATACCCCGTCGTGAGTGTTACCAAATCCCTAGATTGAGTAGCCTTCCCACCGCCACCTTCTGAAGCACAAAGGCTCCCAGGCAATACCGGCATAGGGTCGCGCCTATTCACATCTAATCCTGGTCACAACCCACAACTCTTGGTAATACTTGACCTGACATTCTGATGAAAAACCTATCATCACAAGGTCACAATCTAAGAAAATCAAACAGTCCAATGTTCTAAGGAAAAAAACCTAGAACAATACCCCTACATTTGAATAATCTCCTCATCCCTGGCACAACTTAGTCCACTGACTAACTAGGTCATCCTAAACACCTAGACTAACCAATAAATGTAGTTATAATCAGATTACTCAAAACTTATGAGTTACAACAGTTGAACACAAATCAAATATGCACTGGATCCAACCCAAGAAATTCCAAAATTAATATACGTGTATCATTGTTTCAAGTTATATACAATTCTTATTACAATCCCATGTAATACAAATTACTAGAATCCAAATACACTGGAAAATGCACAACTCAACTTGAAATGATACAACTAGTGTCTAAATCAATATTACAGATGATTTAATACTTACAACTGAAATACTGTTTACAGTAAAACACAATATTCAAATACATTTAAATCATCGTATACATCTTGATTTTGAGCACGAATCTTTTCATCTGTCCAAGCATCGATACAAGAATACTCTGACAAATGTATTTCATTCACGCTTCAAACCTAGAGATTCTCATTACTCGAGTGGGTGCATCACGAATATATGTGTAACCCCCGATGGATGAGATAATATCTCTATGATAATCTCTCCAACTACGAGTGGAGAATCTTCAGAGGTGTGTCATCATGGCCGAACGGTACAGATGCATACATCAAGTGTGTCCCAACCAATCCTCTTCCAGTGCCTCCAAGATCTGGTACTCGATCCAAAGCTAGGATCCACATGATTAGAAATCTCGAAAACTCAGACACGATCTTTCGCTCCTATCCGCACTTGCTGGAATCCCATAAGAAAAATGTGAGGACCTGGATTCTAATCATCTATCAAAGAATAACATTTAAATAAACCACAGAAAGTCCGGACAAAAGGTAAGAAATTTTATTTTATTTTTTAAAGACATGCACGGACCCCGTGCACCCTCCGTGCTTGGGTCCGTGCATTAATCTATAGCCAATGGTTCGGAGGCCACAAAATACACGGACCCCATGCACCCTCCGTGCATGGGTTCGTTAGAAACTAATGCACTAAAAACCCAACTCTCTGTTTTATTCACTGAGCCCGTGCACCCTCCGTGCCCGGGTCCGTGCCCAACATTTCAAAAAAAACAAGTTTCTGCCTCGAACTAAGTCCACACGGACCCATGCACGGACCTAGGCACGAGGTCATGCATGAACAAATCCAGAACACACAAAAAAAGCAAAGATACACGGACCCTCACCCGGACCTAGGCACGGGGTCTGTGCCCTGCTATTTTTCTGAAAAATAAAAGAACAGACAGCATTTCATGCAATCCAAAAACAATTCTAATACTTAAATTCGACATACAACATGCATAAATCCAATACATGATAGTTATAAGTTGTACAATAACCGATCTAGTAGAACATGCATCAATTCTAAGTTCTTCAATACAAAATACAATCCAAAGGAGTTCGAATACAAAGTTCGACTTCTAAACTAAGCCCTCACTTCTATCATCACAATCCCAGTCTAGTCATGCTGCTTCTGACTCGAACCTGCCCCACCTGTTTCCAAGCACACATACAAAGACAAGACAACATCCGGATAAATCCGGTGAGAATACAATTCCTAGTAATAAAATACATAACAAGCAATATCAACTTATATATCAAAACATGATATATCAACAACCAGACATGCAATTTCACGAAGTATATAAAAAATCACGAATAACAATAACTCAATTCAAATGCAATAAAATGCAATGCATGTCATCAGAGTTCAAGATTATCTAATCCGATAATCGAAAGGAAATTCTTCTCTAATTGGGATCCAGAGGTAAAATATCACAACAATCACACCGACTCTCCCCTCGAGGTGGATGATGTATATTTCAATCCTCTAGACTCCGGAGCAACTTTAGAGAGCTGTTCGGCCATTGTAGTAATTCGCCTACCAATGCCACTCGACTATAATTTCCAGAACGTCTAATTCCAAAGGTAATCAAATCTTCCTGCTCAATATGAATGCATATGGTAATCGTAATACATTCAATCATATAATTCCATAAATTCCTTTAAACAAGCAAGTATGTGATTCTTTGGAACACTCGAATCAAGTCGGATTCGAGTAACTCGTCCCGTTCAAGTATAAGCTGTCTTATACCTTTTTCTTTGGTTCTAAGTAGCTTCCAATCTCGATCAAGCTACAATAACAAGAATTTCCAATCAAATGTCATACAACTCAATTCCAAGAATGAGATCAACTCAAAACCAAACCTCGATCCATTCTTCGACGATTCGAATTCTGCCAATTCTGAACTCCACGATCTTCGACCAATCTGTACGGAGATAATACAATCCAATATCAATCAAATCAACTCAAACAAAACCCAAAACTCAATCAAACTCCCTAAAATCCAAAAATCTCAAATCATAACGTCTATAAAATCAACTATCCGAAATCACAGAACAATATATCAATCTAAACAACTCAAATCAAAAAATACTCATCCAATTCCATCCAATTCCATCAAATCCCAAAACACCATTTTCGAATTTATGCCTAAAAATTCATAACAAATCCGAACGACATTTTTTTTCCGATCCGACTTCAAATATATGATCTATCTTAGCTCAAGAACAACATATACGAATTTAAACAAATTTTGACAACATCCCAAAATCGAAGTATACTGAATCGAAGAAAAATTTACGGTATAACGGAGCTCTCGCAGCCATGATCGCGAATATACCTTCACATTGAATTTCTATCGGACGGATCGAGCACGAAAATAAATCTGAAAGCTTGAAGTTCACGTTTCCATCTTCAATGGAGTTAGCATGAAAGAGGAGAAGGAAAGGAGAAGAAGAATAAGCATCACACGCCTCATCCAATTATTTAAGTCAAAGACTTAGTCAAATTATCAAAATTGCACTTTGGTCCCTGAAACATTCCCAAATTTTCAAATCAGTCCCTTTTTGAATACCAATTAAATCCTCGAATTTACTAATCTATGATTATAAATCTTAATCTCATAAAATCTCTATTAGGCTAATTTTGGGGCGTTACAACAATTCTTTAAAAATCTTACCGATGATGATAGTCTTCGGGCATTCTAAATGCCTCATCATCATTCCATTTAAAAAACCCACCATTCCTTCAAGGATAACCCAAAGTCTCAGTACTATATCCCAAGTCTCTTTGCATACGCTCTCATACCAATAAATGTAGCGACCCAACCCGGATCCACTACTAATCCGAGTTTAGAGCATAATTAAGCATGCAATTTAAATAAATTAAATTATTCGTTGTGGAAGAATTAAATAAATGCTGACCGACAGAATACAACCGGTTAAATAAATTTGATATACAACCCAATCGAATTAAATCTAATAAAACCTACAGCTAATCTTGTTGTCTTAACTGGCCGCTGGATCCTTCGAGCTACTGGGCACACTACCTGCACCTGCCCCGTCGAATGTGGTGTCCAAACATACAGAAAAATACTGGACGTGAGCGACTATCCTCAATATGGAAGCAATGATATATAAAATATATGCAGCACATAAATGACTTTAAATTAGAGTAAAACAGTCTACTCAGAGCGCCATGAATATACAACGCCGTGCTGGATAGCTAGTCCATGGGGTCGCTCGTATATTCACCTACCATTATATTCACCCATGCATCATTATTTAAGCTCTAAAAGCCTTAACTAAGCTATTGCATACTTCTAAATATTTTTAGGAAGCAAAAGCTATACCTTCGTCCGTCATCAGCCCGCTCATGGCGATAGTCCCAAAAATTAGGCATAGCTCCGCTACTAGCCCCGTAGCGCCTAGCCACATCTGGATTGCCAATATGACGCCTAGAAAGTCCCTAAAAGGCTAAAAGACTACAAGAGGAAGAAGAGAGAAGATGAAATGGTTCATCTCACAAATGAGCTTGACACCCCTATTTATAGAAGTTCCAATCGCATGATCGGAGCTTTCGATCCAATTGGAGCGTCCGATCCCATGCTTCCAATCCCTCTCAGCCAACATGTGTCAAACTCTGGCTGTTCACCAACAGTCCGATTGGAGCTTTTGTTCATGATCGGAGCTTCCGATCTGCTCTGATGTCATGGCTTACGTATTATTCCAATAGCTGGCTCGGGGACCTGATCGGAGCCTCCGATATGACTTCGGAGCTTTCGATCTCAGCAGAGCTTCCGAACCTGGTTCGAAGATTCCATTCCCCTCGAAGTCCAAAGCTCTTACCGGACCATTTTTGATCGTTCTGGATCCATTTCCGAGTTCCTTAGAATCATTAGGAAATCCCTTAATCATGTTATACTTAATCTAATCATGACCACTTGATTAGTTACCAATTAATCGTAAATTCAGGATATGGGTTACTACATGAGCCTTTTAATCTTCTTGCATGTTTGGTTTTCAACCAATACTTTCCAGTTTCTGAAATTTTGCAAGGCTTCATTCTTGTGTTTCATTGTATATACTCATACCCTCCTAGAATAATCATCTATGAAAGCTATGAAATATCTAGAGCCTCCATGTGTCTGAGTCTTTGCAGGCCCCATGCATCTGAATGTATGTAATCCAAAGTTTTTTTTTCTTTGCTCATCTTTCTTGAACTTGACGCTAGTTTGTTTTCCTAAGATACAATGCTCACAGAAATCCATATTTCTTATTTGGTCTTTGCCAAAAGCTCCTTTTTATTTAACTCAAGCATTCCCCTTTCACTGATATGTCCCAATCTGGAATGCCACAATCTTGTTTTATCAGGCTTGGCCTCTACAGTAAAGAAAATTTTCTCAGCACATGATTTTCATTCCCGCACATATAGGCCATTATGCCTCAGTCCCTTCATCACAACCATCACACCATTGGTGACAGTAAGGACTTCATTTTTGGTTTTGAACTCATAGCCTAATTGATCGAGAACTCTATGTGATATCAAGTTCCTTTTCAATCCTAGAAAAAACCTCACTTCAGATAAGGTTTTAATGGTACTATTATTGAGTTTGAGCTTGATAGATCCAATGCCTTCAATATGACAGGCTACATTGTTTCCCATAATACCTTTTCCACCATCGATTCTTGTGAAATGACTAAACCATTCTCTGTATGGACTCACATGGAAAGAACACCCTGAGTCCAAGATCCAATCCCTCTCAGATTTCTCAGTGGTAACCAGCAATATATCTGCACTCTTATAACCATCCTCTACCACAGCTGCATTTCCTAATCCTGATTATTTTTCACCTTGTTTCTTATTTCTTTCTGGACAATTTCTCTTTAAATGTCCCTCCTTATGGAATAAGAACATCTTTTTTTTTTTTGAAGGCCTTGATTTTGAGTTGGAATTAATTTTGGGCTTCAATTCCATCTTGTCAGATCTTCAAATAACAAAGAGTCCCTTACTTTGATCATTACTGTTGGTCCCAAACTTCGTATGATCAACTACTTTGACATTAAGGAAGCGTGAACTTCTTTCAAGGTCAGTGATTCTTTGCCATAGATCATGAAGTCTTTCAGATTATCATACCCGGGAGAGATCTTAGTAACAACAAATCTTGGTATTTATCTTCAATTTTAATATCTATATTCTCAAGATCCAAGATAATTTTATTGAAGTCATCAATGTGATCTTCAATCAACTTGCCACTTGGCATCTTGAATGTGTACAACTTCTGTTTGACAAAGAGCATGTTCGCCAAAGATTTAGTCATATAAAGATGCTCAAGCTTCATCCAAATCGTAGCTGCTGATGCCTCCTTCGATATCTCATGCAACACCTTATCTCCAAGACTCAAGATCAGTGCACTTAGAGCCTTTGCAATAATATCTTTCTTGTCGATTCCTTTGACTTTATTAGGCATCTTCTCTTCTCCCAGGAGTGCATCTTCGAATCCATTTGAACCAGCAATGACCTTATATTCAACCTCCATAGACCAAAGTCATTTTTGCCCGTGAACTTCTCAATGTAAAACTGTGTGGTGTCACCTTTAAACAGGATCTGATGTCATTTTGTTAGATGTATTCAATACAATATTGATGATCAAATGCAGACGTTGACGTAATCTCACCAAGAATTGCACAACATGCAACGAAACAAAGAACAAGGAATAGAAAAAAGAGAACAAAACGATATATTGTGGTTCGGATCAATGCTCCTACATGTACTTTTGCCCAAGGCTCAAATGTTTTCTTCAAGATATCGAAATCAGAGTTGTTTACAAAATCAATTTCTATGATCTATCTTCGCAATACAATGCACATATCAAGAATAAATGAGAGATACAATCATTCAACTAATATAATCTTTTGCAAATCAAGAGTAGGAGAGAATGATCGTATATGTGCTGGGATCCATCTGCGCGCATCTTTTGTTCTTCTTATATGCATAACGATATCCATGCTTCCAAAGTCGGCTATTTGTTAGGTTAGTTAGTAGAGCTTCAATCCTCCACGGTTGTACCCTTGATAATCTTATGCACTTCAAGCCATCCATGCAGCCCATTCCTCTAGTGAATAGTCAATCCAACTCATAAATAATAAAATAGAAGGAAGGGTTTTCAGATTTTTGCATGGCTGACCGACGATTTCGGTTGGAAAATTCTAGCAAGTGTAGTAGGTCAAGTTATAATATAATTGGATTGAGTACAAGTCGATGCCACAGAGACTATTGTTTAATTACTAAGATATAAATTATTTAATTTCATCTAGGCAAATCAAAATGAGGGATTTTTATGAATTAATCAACTAAATGAAATAAACTAAATTATTTTAAAAAAATTTTTTAATTAAATTTAAAAACAGAGTAAATTAAAGAAGAATTAAAATTTCAAGAAAATGACCAGGAACACACAACGGTACCAGACATCAATTATTGTCACGTATTGGATTTAATCAAGCAAGAATTATTCACATTCACGATGAAATTCTCTAAAATAATTATTAATATATTTTTAGAATTAAATATCCTATTTTTATTTAACAGCCCAATAATTTTTAATTGAATTGAATTAAACAAAAACGCATTCGCAACTATGGAATTTAAGCTTTTGCCTAAAATTGCACATTGAAACCGAATACTATTTTTAGTCAGTTTAACCATGTGTTGATTAATATTTTTGAAGCTAATTTCAATCTCTTCTTTTTCAAGTCCATATCGAACAACAAACATGCGATTAATTGGCCAGATTAAAAGCAAAAAATCTGTGTAAATATTAATCAATAAATATATCATAAATAAAAAATCAATCAATCTAAACATGAACAAACATCGATAGTCTGGCTCTATCGTGGCCCCGGTCAAAGAACAACTACTCCATAATATCAAAATCAAAAAAAATTCTAATGTTTGAATTCAACATAAATAAATTAGAAGAAGAAGAATAAAGAAATTCTCAACGATGGTGCGCGGGTCTTGCTTGTGTTCTTCGTTTCTTCTCTTCCAAGCTCTCTAGCCGTCTTCTGAAAATATGGCAAAAGTCCTTTCAAAGTCGGGCCCTCTTTTCTTTTATACTTCCCCTCCAAAAAGCCCTATTTTTGTCTCCAAATAAATGTTAAATATTTCCTCCAATAAAAAGAATCTCTGTAAGGCCCGAAAATATTAAAGGATTAATTACGGAAGAAGAAATTTAAATTTCGGGTCAAAAATATTTAATTTGAGAATTTACGGATATTGAGATTTAAATTCCGGGATTCTTAAATTAAAAGATTAAAATATTTGTATTGAATATTTACAGGATTTGAGATTTAAATTCCTAATTTGATAAAATATTAATTTGAGTATTTTGGGAGTTTATATTTAAATTCCAATAGAAATGTAAGACCAGGATTATTTAATTTTAATCCGAGAATATTTAATTTAGAAATATTTAGAGTTTAGAATTAAATTCTAATGTTCTTAAATTATTTAGGATTGAAATTGAATTAAAAAGATTGGCCGAGAGCTAATTTGCAAATAGCGCAGGGACTGATTTGCAATTAAGCCAAAGTTCAGGGACTAAACTGCAAATAGGCCAATATATATCTAAATTTCACTTCTATTCTTAGAATTTGCACGTGAAATGAGCAGTAGCATATAGGAGAAGCTGAAAAACTCACCCAACGCCATTTTTGAAGCTTTCCAATCTTCGGTTTTCGTCATCCGTTCGGTAGAATTCAAGATTGAACATATATTTTCGATCACCGCTCCGAGAGCTACGTTTTGACGTAAGTTTTCTTGATTTCTCTCATGTTTTGATTTTGTAGTGGATGATGGAATTCTATTATTATTGGATATATATGTGCTTAAGCTAGCATAGATTACATATCCAAGACGGATCGGAAAAAGAACGGCGTTTGGAATTATTATGAATTTCTGAAGCAATTATAAAAATTCTGATTTTTGGGGGATGTATATTTAGAGATTATGCTATTAAATTGGCGATAATATCATGGTTAGATCATAGTATGATTGATTTTAATGCTTTTGGAATTACCGAATTCGCACCATTACACCGTCGGTTTATATTTGATGAAATTCATAAAATTGTAAAGGCTGATTTCGAAATCTTTATGAGGGAATGAAGATGATATGATTCATAGAATTTTGAATTAATGTTTGTGAATCAAGTTTAGAGTTGTTAAGATTTACGGTTTCGAAATCGGATGCCGTCGGTTGAATTTTGGTTCTTTGATCAAGTTTTGAAGTTGTTAAGCATTGAAGAGGATTGGAAGATGATTGTGAATTGTATAATACTTCCTTTCAGACTTGAGATGAAGATCATAGATCTTGAGTCGAAGTATTCAAGGCGATAAGAATATGAATCGGAGAATTCGAGTCGAATGAAGTTTGAAGCAAACAAGATCTTTGACTAGCAAGGTGAATGCTCAAGAGTTGGAATGAACAGATTTTGCCAAGTTTGAGCAAAGCCTTGCGAGGTTCAAGTACTTCAGATTTAATACTGAAAGGTATGAATTTACATTTAATATGATGGGAAGAACAACTCAAGATCGTTTATGATTATTGAGTTTCCTAAAATCATATACTTAAATTTTTATGTGTTCTTATGTGATTGAATTGTTATTGTTGCTTTGAATGATTATGTGATTACATGTTCAAGATGTTTTACAGATTTGTATTATTTAATGCATCAAGATTATGTTGCATTCATCTTGAACCCAACTTGAAAAGCATAGAGGGCTGATTGGCCTAGATTACGAAATGACGTTTGGAGGGCTATTGTGATTCCTGGGGCTGAAGAGGCAGGGAGTGATCGCCGGTGCCAAGAGCTTGTACGGACAATGAGCGGCTCCTGGTAGGCTTCTAGGCGGAGGGAGACATGAATGAACCGATCCCGTGCCGGAATGAGAGGGATTCTGAGACTGTGTAGGTATGGGACTACATGGTTTAGAGGGCTTAAAAGATTTCATATGTACTATTCATATTAAGAAGGTGCATCTTCTTTTCGAAAGCTCATCACATAAGAACTCCAAAGTTAAGCGTGCTTGACTTGGGGCAATTATAGGATGGGTGACCCCCTGGGAAGTTTTCCAGGGTGCGTGTGAGTGAGAACATAAGCACGTTGAAAAGACCCATCTTGATACAGTGGAGCGTTACAAATGGTATCAGAGCCGACCTCTCTTAGTAAGGTATGGTTCGGGGACGAACCAAGCGGAAGCTGGTGGGCATGTGACGCCCGGGGCTGAAGAGGCAGGGAGTGATCGCCGGTGCCAAGAGGTTGCACGGACAATGAGCAGCTCCTGCTAGGCTTCTAGGCGGAGGAAAACATGAATAAACCGATCCCGTGCCGAAATGAGAGGGATTCTGAGACTGTGTAGGTATGGGACAACATGGTTGAGGATGACTTAAAAGATTTTCATATGTACTATTCATATTAAGAAGGTGCATCTTCTTTTCGGAAGCTCATCACATAAGAACTCCAAAGTTAAGTGTGCTTGACTTGGGGCAATTATAGGATGGGTGACCCCTGGGAAGTTTTTCAGGGTGCGTGTGAGTGAGGACATAAGCACGCTGAAAAGACCCGTCTTGATACAGTGGGGCGTTACAGCTATAGAGTCGGTGGTTGGTTCTAGATTTTATTCCCCAGGACCCCAAGAGCTAAGATTCGTTGTTATCAGACTTGATAGTATATTCCTTGAACATGCATTGCATTTATGCATTAACCTAGAGATTTCTGTGGTTTAGAATATGCAGTTATAAATGCTAGCATGTTGTTATATGTCATTCTAGATATGAATGTATTGATATGCTTGTTATGATATTGTTGTAGATAACAACTATGCTTTAAGAATTTAAGAATTGAATGTGCTTCTATGATTTACATGTTCTTACATGTTTTGATGATTTTAGATTATTATGGCATATAGATTTCATATGCTTAAATGATGTATATGCATGTTGTTCATACTGAGATTTATTCTCACGAGTTATCCGGCTGTTGCTTTGTTTGTATGTGTGCATTGCATCAGGTTGGGGCATGAGCAAGTCAGATGTGGCTTGGATAGCACGAGATTGAAAGATTAGAAGTGGTGACTCGGGTTTTAAGCAGAAGACATGTATTATGACTTGAAAAACAAGTTAGATCAAGAATAAGAACTTTTGTAAATATGTTTGCCGAGTACTAGTTTATATTTGACATTATTTATCCTAGATAAGAAGAGTAATGTTTGTATGCATGCTTTTGATGTTGTAGTTTTTAAAAATAAATTTTGTTCTTGATTTATTTATTTACATTAATGATGTTTAATGTATGTTTTTTCCTTAAGAATAGATTAGCAACCCGAGTTCCTAGAACAGGTGGTATCAGAGCATAAAGTCTTGGACTAAGAAAGATGTTGAGCGGGGTAGATTGAGTCGCATGAATTTTTTGTCTTGCATGATTATGCTTTACTTGATTTGTAGAATTGTATGCGAATATGATTAATGGTTTAACACTGCTTGCTTTACCGATAAGAGAATTACATGCTTTTATGCTGATATGCATGCATGATTAATTGAATTTATCTGACTAAGTGAATTCGTTGCAAGCATGTATTATTTGAAAAGCATGAGAATTAGCAAGAATGTGTTATATTCAGAAGCATGAGATTATATGTATGTTATACTGAATTGTATTTTATAATCTCTGCATTATATATTGCTTTTTTTTTTATAGAAGAAAACATATTTTACAGATAGAATGAGAACCCCAGATAGAACAGAGCAGTGTTATGGTAAGTTTTGAACCGATATATACAAGGATTTTACTGAGGAGGATGTTAGATGAACAACTCCAGAGGTATTAAGCACCAACTCAGAAAGATACAAAATATGCTATGTCTAGAAAGGGGTTGATTTGAAAAGCTGGATTAGTTGTTCAAGTGAAGAATATTCAGATAAACATATAACCAGCCTGATTTTTATTCAACTCCATGTCTTAGCATGAAGTTGGTGAATTGTACAGAAAATCTTGTTGAAGAACAGAGGTACTGAAATGGTTTGGCAGGTAAGTAAACAGAATTGTTTCTTTTTGTATGTGATAAAGAAGATAGAAAAGCAGAATTTGCAGAACAGAAGCATAACAACCTGAATGAGTTGATTGAAGTCAGTGACAGAATAAAGAAACCATGAACCGGTTGTATGAGGCAGAGTGGAATTTTATTCACGCCTCTATAATTGAGAAAACTATTATCATCACCTCCAATACTTATTCCATAGAGGTATAGCTATGAAGCAAGAGATAGTGACAACAACATCAAAGATTGATTCAACCTAAAAGCCAACAGATGAAGAAATATAAGAATAGCTCCCCCTAGCTGAAATAGATCAAGAGGAAATTCGAATGGCAGATGATCTCATAGGCAATAAGCAATTACAGAAGATTATGCTCAAGTTGTATCAGATAATAATATTGTACGTAAGTGAGTTAATTCTAGTTAACCTTCTTATATCTTAATTGCATAGCATACATTCATAGATCAGTGCTTTGTTATGCTACAATCTTTATCTGTTGAGCCTTATTAATTGTATTTGCTGAGATTTTGCCTTTGAGTAGATGAAATGCATTTGAGAGATTAGACATAAAAGATAACATACAGATTTGAGAAAAATAAGATTGAATTTGATAATATGAGACTTGGGTATTAAGCTAGCATGCATTATAGATATTAATGCTATAGCTGAGTACCAGTTAACTGTTGATTGTTTCCCGTGCAGTGAGTAAGTTAGATCAGCAATAGAAATGATTAGAGATTTATGATATGAGTTTCCAAAAATAAGATTTATTTTATTTCGGTACTGATTATATCAAGATTAAAGTAGAAGAATGTCGGAAGAATTCTAGTAGATGTACTAGACCAGTATAGAACTAACCTAGAATTGACAGATATGTCAGTGGTTAGAATGTACAGAAATAGTCAGATGAAATATTCCGACCTTTCTACGAAATGAAAGAAGTTCTATATAGAGAGTGGTGTCTAGTACGAAGATCTTGTGACAACTCGTATAGAAAAGCACTACTTGAACTGAAGAACTTCAAAAACAGCTAGAAGATTGATGAATGAAGAATTATCCTAGTATCAAATTGGTTATTAATTCTATGACAATGAATTAAGTCGAAAAGATGATATTCGACTATTGTCAATTGGGAATTAATTGATAAACTCATATCAAATGAGAATAAGAAAAATCAGTTACAGTTGAGCTTTCTCTTCAATTTTGTTGAAGATATTACATGATAAAAATCATGATTCTTGAATCTCTTGATATCGATTCTAAGGTTTTTGCTATTCGACCTCGATCGATCTTGATTGACTCTTATTTATTTGCTAGAGTCTGATTTGATTCATTTTTTTTAGTTTTATGATGCAAGTGAGTTGGTATCACTTAGCAGATTTTATCATCCAGAATATGTAATTTTGGATGATATTGATTTGAGCACATTTCTTTGAGTCAAGATTCGAGAATTGTTGATCATTTAATGTATATATTCAGTACACTTTGAAGTTTTTGGCTCGTAATTGATATAAATTTGGATACAGAGTACCAAGAATATTTATGGATTGATTGCATGATTTTTCATTCAGTAAGAAATAGAAAGAAGAAATTAGATGAATGCTTGATCGATTGAGTACAGATCTGTGTTTTTGTATTTGGGTTTCTAGATAGATACTCAAACAATCATAATTGTTGCAATCCAACTAAGCTAGATTAGTTTGGAAAGATTAAAGCAACATTGATATGAGATCAAGCAATGGAAATTATATTGAGAATGCTAGATTCAGATATGAGACAAGAAATCAGATCAGAGTTGATGGATTATGAAGTAAATAAGTAGTTTGCTTATGTCAGATATTTTAGAAATGGAATATCAGATTTTGAAAGAGGCATACTACAACAGATTTCATATCCATCCTGTTATTTTAAATTGTATGAATTACTTGGAAAGGAGTATTGGTGAAAGAAAATGAAAGCAGATACGACAGAATTGAAATTACCAATACTAAATTTCCAGTACAAGAAGCAGAAAAGAAGAGACCAAGTGGTATATGTAACATATTAGTTACTTAAGAGCCGAAATAAGATCAACTTTTTGAAAGATTTTAGTTCGAAACTACTCAAATTGTCATGGTTTTGCGATTTAGATTGTGGTAGATTTCGACATATTCAAGAATATGCTGTATTAGATGCGATACAGATATTGATGAGATAACTGTTAAGAAATGAGTAATGCATGTTATGAGATTACAGGAATTATTGCAATCTATTGTCGAGATAGAGACTTTAGATTTATTTTCTACCTTGTGGCATTGATTATCAGATGTTCTGAGTGTGTGGTTTTATGAGATTTCATTATACCATCCTTTGATTAGTGGACTATCAGATGTGATTATCAAGATTTCCGAGGATATACTCAGAACTGTAGTACTAGATTCGGTACTAGCTGATTGATTTTCTGCCACATGATTATTGTAATTCATGTGACAGTTATCTGATAGATATAGAGACATTCACTAGTAGAATTTTGGCTTTTTACTTCGCCACCTATTACTTCGGCAATTATTATTGACGAAGTAATATGGAACAATCAACTTCGGTAATAACATTGGTGAAGTAAAAACTAATTTTTTACTTCAGAATTTAAAAAACACGGGCTTCACTTGTATTTTTGATAACATTTTACTTCAGTATTTTAATTTAGACGAAGTAAAAAGCTAAAAACTAAAATTTATAATTATAATTACTGAAGTAAAAAGAATAACCGGGTATCTTAGATTTTAATTTCCCTCACACTTTTCTATCTAAAATTTATCCTTAAACGCTATTCCCTTTCTTCTCCAGCCCAATCGCCGCCGATTTGCATCTTCGCCTTCCACCTCCGCCTCTTTGACGGAAATGTTCAGTTGACTACATATTTGGTAAGATCTCGTCGCAAGCTCTCTCTCGATACCCATTCCATAAGGAAATTCCAGATTTTTATTTCGGTTGTTGGAATTAATTGCGTTTTTCCGGCCGTTTTCCGATCGATTTTGGTGTTTTCTGGTTGTAGGTTGCTTGGATTTGAGTTTTATAGAGATTTATGGCACCTCCTCAAATTTTCCGACATATTTCAGTCACGGCCGCCGCAAGTCCACCGTTCACTGCCGTAGGCTTTCAGACTCGATCTTGCTTAAGAATGGGCAAATTTTCTTATTTCATATTTAGTCAGGAAATTTTTTTATTCTATTTATTCAATTAAGGGTGGACTTGTAGAACTTCACTTGACTTGACAGTGTAGTGAGAAGGAAAATGTGTGTTAAATTGGATGTCATTAACTAGATTGGATCTAAGATTCTTGTTTATGAAACACAATTTCCTGACTACATCTTTATGTTTGCATAAGTACTTTGCTTTCTATTGGATGTGTCAAAATCTATAGAAAGTAGATAAATTTGGAGAAAATGCACATACTAATATACTATGAAAAGGAAAGAAAATAGCATTTTCAAGCTTCCGACTTCCATATATATAACCCACAAGACAAATCCTAGGTTTCCAGAACATAATTACAGAGAGAGATGGAAGGTGAAATGAAATTATACAATTGGGGTTACGAAGTAAGAAGTGAGAACTTGTTCAGATGCTTGTATGTCTGCCATCAATTCATACTACAACACAATGTTTGCGCAATTTCTTTTTTATTTCTTGAAATATGTTTTCTTGATGTTATTTTTTTTGTCTTGTTCTTTGATTACTCGAGGGTTGTTTACTATGTACTTATTTGGTTTCTAGATGTTATTTGTGGTGTAGCTCTTTGATTACTCGAAATGCATTTTTAAAAAAAATTTTATTTATGGTGTGGCTTTTGGAATCCTTGAATGATTTTATGTAAAATGTCATTTCCTTTTACTTCTTATATTTTGTCCCTTCTTGTTTCTTGGAATGATTGAGTTCTTGAATTTGCGTTTTTCTTAGGTGCTTGGTCATGGGAGAAAAAGGTCTGAGATATTGGATGCTCCAAAAAGCGATCCACAATGTGTCCTTGGAAACATTTGGCAACTCATTTTCTCTGCTCAGCGGATTAACCTCGTGCTCCGCCGCACGTTGAGGTAGCCAAGTCTTATCTCGTATATATCTTGTTGATTTGATAATATTAATGGGTTTGGTTTTAGGTTCTTATAATTGAGCTTTTCCTACTTTCTGGTACCTATTCTTTCTCTTATCTTCTTAATGATGGATGGAATTTTTGAATTTGGACAGAATCATGCTTGTCCGTATGAGAAATCTGTGTTTGATGTTTTGCTGTATTTTATTTCTCCTGATAGAAACGATGATCTGGCCGTGGAGTTGCATTCCAATGTTACTGCTGAATCTTGATCACTCTCTGTTTTCCTTTTCTTTATCTACTTCATTGCTTTTTTTTCCTTAAATTTTATGAATTTATTAAGTAATTTATGTTGTTATGGTCATGATGTGATTATTATTGGAGTTTCAGACTGCTTTGGATGTTTAAACTAAAAGATGTAAATATTTACATATAATCCGTACTAATGATTTAAGGTTCTTTCTATTGGTTTTGTTACAGCTCTTACAAGATTTTCCTAGATATATTGTGTCACTTGAGACTTGTAGAACAGGTACTTGTTGAAGTTATGGTTGAACCAATCTCGGATGTTGACTTCATTTCCAGTTATGATTTTGAAATTGTTTTACGCTTCCGTGACAGTATTTCAAATATCTTCTTATTGTGTGTAGTCACAGATAACTATTTCGGAAACAGATCAATAAAATATGAAAACTTGATTTGAAGCCAATGTTATCCAATCAAAATGAGAGAAAACTTGAATTATTTTTTTATACAGAGTGATATTGATCTTTGGCGATCATAGCATGTCACTTATAAATTTTTTCAAAATCTTAAAACCAAATAGAAATGAAACGGATAAAGTATTTCCATACAGAGAATCATACATATAATAGATTATACTTTATTCCGGGAAAAGGGAATTTATTACTAGTTTAGCTGATGATAATGGCTATGGATGAGCTATTACAAAATCTCTTGTAGCCGCAGGTGCTGAAATTTATTGGTACATGGGTGTCTATATGTATATGAGATTTATGTTTCAATATTCAAGTGTTAATTGAACTTTTTTGGCATGTTCTATATTCTTGATGACAATATCATCTTTCAGGCTCTAACCCATGTATGCGTGGATTTTCTTATATCCATCATTTATAATTTTAATATTTCTCTTTATTAATGTGTGGTTTAATGGTTTGGAATTGATGCTATAGGTTGCCAGATGGTTGTTTGATGGAAATTACAAAATTTTACCCATTAGATGCAGTTTATGACTGTCCTAAGGATGTTCCTAAAGATGTAATGAGAAGTTTTTTTTTTTTTTTTTGTTTTGGCAATATTCCCATTATGAAACTCTACATTAAATTAGTTGTTCCTTGATTATGCAGTTCAGAACAAATAATCAGTATGCAAGATCTTCAAATTGGACAGTAAAGGTATTTTGTAATAGAATCCTTTGTTTACTTCTCTTAACTTTTTTTCGCAAGTGCACCAAAAGCTAGTTCTTGTTCTTCTTTCACACAAACTTGAGCAGAGTTTTAATGGGAATGAGAATTATGTATATGGCATGCTTTAGGGTTCCTCTCTCGATCTCCATTCTCGATCTCCACTTTGAGGCCAGATCCCATCGGTCCAGCGCAACTTCGGAGAGGTCGACTGTGTCAGGAAAAGGTTTATGGTCCTCTTGCAAAGGATTGTATTGGTTTTTGTTGGAAATCTGTGGAGTATACCTCAGCATCGATTTCCAGATTTTGAAACAAAATGGTATTGAAGACACCGGTTATGGATATCATCATGTCGCTGCAATTTCTCATACCACAAGAACAAGATGGGGGCACGGGGTCAGGCAGCAGAAATAAACCTCTTTTAAAAATGGGTACACCTGCTGGTGCTCTTTCGAATGAGCAGTTTTCATAATGGGGAAGAGTTTTCTCCCTAGGTATATATCATAACAATTTTGTGCTAATATTCAACTTATCTTGCATTTTGACAGCTTATTTTGTTTTTGTCGTGATGTTCAAACAGGTGAGGAAGCAGTATACGATCACAAAACAAAGGGAACAATGGACGGAAGAGGAGCATAAAAAGTTTCTTGAGGCACAGGATATTCATGGATTGGGTGCCTATGCTTATGTTATACCATCAGGATGACTTAGTGGTGTTTGCTTGTATCTTATTTTCGTGTGCTTAGTAATCCTTATCGGTTGGTCTATTTCAGTTATTGGGAGGAACTGGCAGGCCTCCTCCCCTGTACATTGTTTTTCTTGTTATGAAAAAAATAACCAAATGCAATTAGAAACTTACTTGGAGCAGGCATGAATGTGGTGGTCTATTGCATGTGTATGTGTGTGTACATATATGCATATACTGAATCATATTCAAAGCAGACTGAGAATAATTTGTGGGCTCTTGGTGAATTGTTTTGATCATGATTTCTTAACCTTTTTTCACGCTCTTTCTTTCTGTTAGAATAAATCTTGGCTTGGATCGTTAATCAATACGGTGATCGGAAATTTAAAGCTTTCAATTTCAAACATTCACATCAGATACGAGGATCTTGAGAGGTATGCAGGTTTTTATACCGGATTCATCCTTACTTTCTTCCCCCTTTCTCTGCTTCTTTCTCCCCTGATCTCTGAATGTAACCCAAAGCAACCATTTCATAGTGCCACTGTTTACCAGTAATCCAGGTCATCCATTCGCAGCTGGTGTAACCTTGGATAAACTTTTAGCGATAACAGTGGATGATAATGGGAAGGATACTTTTATAACTTGAGGTGCATTGGAGCAAATCCAAAAGGTTCATGTCCCTTGAAATCTTAATCGAGAAGAAACAGAATTGTGTTTCTTCAACTGTTCCTATCAAATAATCAATTCCTTATGTTTGTGGTTTTACTGTGTTTGGTTATTATTTACCTGTGCAACTTGATCCATGCAATGTATTCTATTAATTCGGAAATTTTAGTGTTATATTATATTTGAGAACTTTAGTGTTATAGTGTTATATTATATTTGAGAACTTTACTCATTTGCTTACCTAATTCAGTTTTTTTTTTCTAAACTTATTGCTGAAATATTTTTTTATTTCATTGTAGGGTAATATAAAACAAAGTGGTTCGGTTGAATGCGGATTTTGTGTGATGAAGTATATGAAAGATATAGTTGAATGCGAAAATCTACATTTGGATAAAATGGTGAGTTTCCTTTTCATTTTATGATTTGGTTTACGTGAAAATTTGTTTCCATCCTTTTTTGCTACTTAGTTGCTCATAAATGAATCTGAAGTTGACATCTGTTTTGAAGTTGGCATTTATGGTAGGCTCTGTTTTGAAGTTGGCATTTTTGGCATTCTTCTTTCTAAACTTTCTGTCTTAGCACTGTTAGTGGTGAAAGGGTTTTATAATTATTTTTTAAACAACTCTTTTTCAGAGATATTGACATATTGTACTTGCTCGCTGGTTTATATCATATTTTCTCGTACGAAAAAGGCCATTATTCCATGCTGATAAATGTTGGAATCAAAATTGTCTGAGATTACTTGCGACTGCTCTATGATGTATGGATTATTGTTTCTAGTTTGGATTGGGTCAATGGTATTTCGTGCGACTGTTCTATGTTCTGGGCATTTGATTCTGCACTTATTGGCTATTTCTCTATCTCTCACCACCTGTCCATTTGTTCTCGCATTATCTGCCTCCCTACTTCTGCAAATTTAGCACTCATTTCCAAACCAAAAATGTAATATGAAAAAGGAATAAGATTGCAAGAATTTCAATAATTGGTGCTGCAAATGGTCGAGGAAAGGCTTGTGATGCTATAGACCCACAAATACTTTTATTTAATTTTTCTTTAGATCTATTATGTTGAAGCTTCAAGATTTTCATTAGCTAGCTGTTGGAATTATTTGTGAAATGACAAATATATATGTATCCTTGATAGAGTACTGTGTTTTCAATTTAGTAATGTTTTAATTTAATCATCTGTTGCAATGACAACCTGTGATCAGTACCTGCATATGTCGTTACCTTTATTTGTGAAATGGCAAATATGAATCCTCGATCTTAAATTTTATTCTAATGTATTTTATTTTTTTTACATTTCAGTATTCAGGATCCATCAGGAACCAATATTACGACCAAGCTCAATTTGACGAAATTAGAAGTGAATGGAGCGAATTCGTCTACTCCTATGTAGGTTCATAAATTGGTCATATGCACGTTGGGATGCATAATACTTTTATTGATGGATATACTTTTGGATGGATAATTTATCAATCTTTTGTAGAAATACTCGTGGATGCATAATTTTTTATTGATGGATGTACTTTTGGATGGATAATTTATCAATCTAATTAGTGTATTTTACGTTTCAGATATATATATATATATATATATATATTAATGGTGTTATTGTATCTAATTAAAATTGTTTAATGTTGATTTAGTGATACATATATTTTTACTTCATCAATCAATGTAAAAGCCGAAGCCATATGTACTTTATTACTTCGTCAATTAATGAAACTGCTGCAGTAAGGGCATGTTTTTACTTCGCCAAGTTACATAACATTTGAAGTTAAATAAAGCATTTACTTCATCACTCAATGTAAATACTGAAGTCATATATGTTCTATTACTTCGTCGTTTAATGAATCAACGGAAGTCATATATGTTCTATTACTTCGTCACTTAAGAAAACTGCCGAAGTAAAATACGCGCATTTAATTCGTCAGTCAACGTAAATGGCGAAGTTATAGATGTTATATTACTTCGTCACATAATGTATATGCTGATGTAAAAGGCATGCTTTTACTTCAGAACCGGTCCAATATTAAGTGAAGTAAAATGGTACCCTATTACTTCGGTAATTTCATGCCTAATACTTCGGTTATTAAGCGAAGTAAAATGGTACCTATTACTTCACGTGCATCTACTTCGGTACTTATCTATCTACAACTTCAGTTAATATGCGAAGTAAAAGACATAAATTCTACTAGTGATTGTTTTGATGATAAGATGATAAGAAAAGCATAATTGTCTTTATATGAAGACAGTATTTCAGAAGTATCAGCTATTCGATCAGAGGTGATTCGAGAAAAAACAGAGAATATGAAGATTGATCCGAATAGAGCAAGAATAAAGCAGAATAGATGGAGGTAGCAGAGGAGTAAAATATACAGATTTTGATGTGTGAACAGAATGATCAACAAGAAAAATTTGTTTCAGAGCATTATCCATTTCAAAAAGAGATTTCAAAAGTGAATCAATAATTGATTCTTGTGAGTATTAATCTAGCTTATTGATTAATATTTAATCTAGAATTGTCAGACAAATAAGATGTGATCTTTGTATTTAAGTTGAACAACATCAGCTAAACTCTTTCCTGTGACTTCAATTTGATAAAGATGAAGTCGATAAGATTTTGAGCTAAGAAGAATAAACAATGCAGATTTTGATTTAGAGAAAAGAGTAGCTCAACTATAAGTTGACTCAATGATTACAGAACAATGAATTAGCTATGATTGAAGAAGCGATCAGATAGACGAATAAGAGAAGATATCAGAACAAATATCTAAAGCTCACATAATTGAAGTAAGTATTACTTCAGTCAGCTATACAGCTTACGAGATTCAGTAGTAAGATTGAATACGATTTCGAGGACGAAATCATTCCTTAGAGGGGAGGAATTGTAAGACCCAAAAATATTAAAGGATTAATTACGGAAGTAGAGATTTAAATTTCGGGTAAAAAATATTTAATTTGAGAATTTACAGATATTAAAATTTAAGTTCCGGGATTCTTAAATTAAAAGATTAAAATATTCGTACTGAATATTTACGGGATTTGAGATTTAAATTCCGAATTTGATAAAATATTAATTTTAGTATTTTTGGAGTTTAGATTTAAATTCCAATAGAAATTTAAGGCCAGGATTATTTAATTTTAATCCGAGAATATTTAATTTGGGAATATTTAGAGTTTATAATTAAATTATAATGTTCTTAAATTATTTAGGATTGAAATTGAATTAAAAATATTGACCGAGAGCTAATTTGCAAATAGCGCAGGGACTGATTTGCAATTAAGCCAAAGTTCAGGGACTAAACTATAAATAGGCCAATATATATCTAAATTTCACTTCTATTCTTAGCATTTGCACGTGAAATGAGCAGTAGCATAGAGGAGAAGCTGAAAAACTCACCCAACGCCATTTTTGAAGCTTTCCAATCTTCGGTTTTCATCATCTGTTCGGTAGAATTCAAGATTGAACATATATTTGCGATCACCGCTCCGAGAGCTAAGTTTTGACGTATGTTTTCTTGAGTTCTCTCATGTTTTGATTTCGGAGTGGATGATGGAATTCTATTATTATTGGATATATATGTGCTTGAGCTAGCATAGATTACATATCCAAGACGGATCGGAAAAAGAACGGCGTTTGGAATTATTATGAATTTCTGAAGCCATTATAGAAATTCTGATTTTTTGGGGATGTATATTCTTAATTCGGTATCAATTAGCAAGTGCACTAGGTCAAGTAATAGTAAAGTGGACTGAGAGTCCAAGTATCGATCCCACAGGGACTGTTGTCAATTCTCAAGAATTAATTATTTAGCTTAATCTAGACAGAATAATAAAACGAGCACTAAAAATTAAATAAAAATTTAATTACTAAAATAAAATAAGAATTAAAATAGAAGTAGAATAAATTCAATTAAATAGAGACAACCAAGACACACGCAGGTACCCAACAAATCATGCAAACAAGTGGCAAATCCAGGATCCAGATTTAATCTTAAATCACGGCGAATTATCCTATCTTGTTTAGCAGTCTATTTCTAGAACATGTTAAACCTATTCAAGTTATGACGGATTAATTTTCATAATTCTAATCAAACATGAATGCATTCAATATTTGTGATAATTCAGTTTTCACCTAAAGCCGCATACTGAAACCGAATACTATTTCTTGTCGGTTTAACCATATGTCAATTATTGGAGTGATCGAAATCAATTCCTCCTATGTCGACTTGGAATCAATTAACAAGCAAGTAAATAGTTGATTAGGTTATTCACAAGACAGAATTTAAATCCAACAATCAATAATATTAACAAAAATCCAAAAATCCTAAATAAACATCCAAATACTCAACATAAAACTGTCTGGCCCAATCTCGCGGTCTTGGTTGAAGAAAAACTAATCAATAAACGAAAATAATATTCAACAAAAGTTTATTAATCTAAAGAAGAAAGGAAGAAAAACTCGAATGAAGCGTTCTTCAATCTCCAAGCCTCCTAGCCGCCGTCTCTCTTATGCGATTTCAACCCCTTTAATCACGTTCTGAACTCTCCTATTTATATGTCTTTGAAAGCCCAAGAAATAAAGACCAAAAAGTTGAAAGTTTTAATTCCAGAAAATTCTATTTTTTCTGATTCTGCGACATGAACGGACCCTGGATAAGGGTCCGTGTCTAGGTCCGTGCATTAAACTGAAAAATGCTGAATTTTTTACGAAGCTGCACGGACCCGTATCTGGACCCTTGCACGGGGTCCGTTCATACATCCTTTGTTGGAACACGCGTTCTCTAATCACACGGATGTGATACCCGGAGCAGCGGAAGTTTAAAAATTTTATTTTTCGATATGGAACGATTCCATATCGTGGGTATCAAATCCAAACGATTAAAATCTTGCAAGTAAAAATATAAATTCACAATTAAATATTTTTACCTCTTCAAGCTAAGGCTTGATTATGGACTCCAACTGAATTTAATCTGCTCTTCTTGTAAATCCCGGGAACCGATGACTTGCTCGATCAATCTCCGGAATTAGGTCCACGAATAGAAAATAGAAACCCTCTGATTGATTGCACTAGAAATCAATCAGATGTTTATCGTAGAGAATAAACAGATTTGATCTGTTAATTCAGAAAGTGACTTTTCAAAAAAATCACAGACCGAATTTTCTCAAAAAAGAGAATAGAGAATTCGAAATTCCCTTAGAATATTATAAGTGTTTTTTTCGAAAATTTCAAGGATGGAATGCATGCAATTTTCGAACACTACACCTATATTTATAGATAATTTTTAGACTAGATTAAGTTATAATTATATTAGGACTCTAACTCTTTAGGGCCCATAATCCATAACTTAAACCCAACAAGCCATGCCTGTTATTATAGAAATTAATATAAAATTCATCATGACTCCGATTGATAAACTGATTTCACCAATGTGCACAGAAACCATTTCTGCATCTTTTAAAGTCAAGATAATTTTTCTAAATCCGAATTCAGTGATTTCCAAAAATGCCCATCCATATGTCATTTTAGGAAATTCCACTCCATTTAGTTAAGAAGTCCAACTTCTCTTTCATTAAATTTAACTCTTTAAATTTAACTATCTCAACGGGGTTTATTAATCCATTACTTGTGTGACCCTCAATGGTTCAGGGATACAGCTAGCTGTGGGCTCGCAACTCCTTGTGACTCGGAACAACAATTTCCGACTTACCCATCGAATCATGGTAAGAGCGCCTAGCAACATCGCCCCATGATTCCCTAGGTATCACTGATAGTGCCTGCAAGAACCAGTAGATTTTGGTTAGCGTACAGTACGGTCCCTTCATCCAAATATCCCGATCGAATCAACAACCATTGGTACATCGAGAGTCGTTCGAGATTCGATAACTATGCAACGCATCTTGAAGATCAAATAGTGACATCGCATGTGCTACTAGGAAACCAAGTAACCTAAATCACATCGAGTACTCTGGCTAGAGATTTGTCACACTAATATCTCCTCAGATCGCATAGGATATCCACACTCGCAAGCGTGTGGTGAATCCTTGACAACAAAGCATCGACTCCTATATGTGTCGTTACTGTACCCAATCCCGACACCTGATGACCCCATAGAGTCGGTAAACGAGTCAAAGTACAGTACTAGCATATAGAGTCTCAATGATGTTTCAAGTAGTAAGGACTAATGGTGTACAACCAAAACCGCAGACTTATCCACTCAAATAATAATAACCACTTGGAAAGTTCGAATAGGGTAGTTCGATCAT
The DNA here is from genome assembly GCF_033568475.1 of Henckelia pumila. Lineage (NCBI taxonomy): Eukaryota > Viridiplantae > Streptophyta > Magnoliopsida > Lamiales > Gesneriaceae > Henckelia > Henckelia pumila. The sequence continues at coordinate 231,714,248 of NC_133123.1, forward strand.
TCATCATATGAATATCCATTTGCATGCTTTGAACATCTCCATGTCCACTACCAATGAAACGTGGTACTGGCATCACAAATGCTAGTCTCAATCTCGAGCGATCCTTATCCTTATTAGCGGACGGCTCAATTGACTAGGAACTATTTAGAATATACAGTGACTATAAGATGTGTTTCATAATAGTGATCTCTCTTTATTCACTATCTCATCTTACTTACACTATAGTATATTCAAGGTCTTTATCAAAACAACAATAGTATATCACAATATAAAAATATGAAGAAAGATAAAGAAAATGCCATTAATTAATGTAAATTATATTAAACAAATATTGTTTATACATAGAGTCATAAAAGCCCTTAGCCACAAGTTGGCTAACCGGGCACCCACTCTTTCATCCTTGCCTGCGCGCAGTTTTCTTGAAAAATTCATATATTAAGTTCTAGCCTTCGGATCAAGCTGAAATTTGGACAGAACCTTTAAAACATTTGGAACGTCATGTTGAACGGTGGAGATTGGATTTGGAGCTATATAAAATTAAAAATTAATTTTTGACCAAGGCTGCTCCGTAATTCACTCTTCAACAATTCATTTTCCTACAAAATTAACCCGATGAGTGAAATACACACACATAAACTAAAACAAATAAAAACACATAAAAAATAATATGAATGCACACAAAATAGATATAAAAATATCACAAACTAATGCATACAAAATGTTCTCATCAACACCCCATACTTAACTCTTGCTCGCCCTCGAGCAAGACATGCAAAAACAATATGCAAACAACGACATAAGTAAGAATGAATCATGAACAACATAGCCTCCGATAAGTTCCAACTTCAATCAACTAAAAACCACAACAACTTCTGATTGTCCACAATACACTATCAGTTTAACGTAAACGTGTGTGTGTGTCATGTCATTCCAGCTTCATGCAACTTCAAAAGAATATGTCCTAAGAATGCTTAGCGACCTATGACAATTCAATGCAAGTATCACAATCCAGTACTCCATCATCTCAACAATCCCAAACAAAAATATGTACTTTCTTGAGATTAATTACGTACCTCCGGATTTTTCACCCGGTATTTTTAATAAGCCCCAATAATTAGCCGCAAACTTAGCTATAACTAAGATAGGATTCGAATTTCAATCCCCTCGTCTATAGCCCGGATGGAGCCACAATCCCATTTAGCCCGCAAACTTAGCTATGGAAGAATGATTAGGATTTCAATCATTTTCCAAGCCCGGATGGAATTGTTATTTTAAAATTTCAAATTTTCAACCCCATGGAATCCGCATACTTAGTCAAGAACAAGAGATTAGGATTTCAATCTCTGCTCGTAACCCAGATGGAGTTAACTTAATTTTCAACAAAAGTTTTTTCAAAAATTTTATAGGTACGCCTAAGATCATACATGCAATGTCTAACAACTATCAAGAATCCAAAGCACTATCATGAACAACAAACACCTATTGCCGTGAAATGATCAAGCAAACACGAACTTCATCAATTAAATCGCTACACTACACTAGTCTAACATGCGTGCTTAAAAAGATTCACGATTCAACCAACAGTTTCTCATGTTCAATCAAAAGCAACATTTTTTTAAAATTTTTTTTTCAAATATATCATCATCGGCTATTATGACTCATCCTACTCATGCAACACAAAACAAAAAAAAAACAACAAAAATGAACGAGATGCAAACAAACACAAAACATTACTAATGCAACACAAACACAACAAACAAAAAAATAAACTAGTCGACCCCACCATACTTATCCAAAGAATTGCCCTCAATGCTTCAGAACCATGAACAGAATGCGAAACAAGCACACAATGAAAACAAAAATAGCACTTCCCTGGTTTCTTATTCGTCCTCTTCATCTTCCTTTGTAAAAGTCCAACAGCAACTTCTGGTGGCGGGGCAATATACTGCACATATAAAGGCGGCAGGTAATGCATAGGATTAGCAAAAGATAATAAAACAAAAACAAAAACAAAAAAAATAATAATAATGAAAAGAGAACACTGGGTTGCCTCCCAGTCAGCGCTAAGTTTATAGTCTACAGCCCGACTATGCAGAAGCAACCATCAAAGAGCGGTTGCTGCCCATAGTAAGAATCATACGAATCTATGTATGGGTCTTGATTTCCTTCGCCCTCAAGCTTGGCGTGATATATACTTTGTAAGCTCGTCGGTCCAACAACACTTGGTCTGAAATTTTTCTTTTGGAAGGAGACTCCGAATCTAGGCTGAAGCTCATAGATGATGGAATATGCTAGAGGTGGCGTCAATGGCAAGAACGAATCTTCTAATGGTATGCATGAAAATATCATTGACGAGGACAAATCTTTCGCCTTGTATATTTCTTCCTCCTCCACTGTAACTTTCGGCTCTTTGTCACATTCAAATTTCTCAAACAAAATTTCTTCTTGATCTGGCTCAATTACGGTCGCAGGATCATACTCCCATGCAAATTGATCAACACAAATCGCTTCATTCTCTTGATTGATATCAGGAACTGACTGCACCAGAAGCTTCATTTGTTCATCCAAGAAACTCAAAGAATTGATGTGAGTTTCTGAAAATTTTTGGTTGATCTCTGACTGTCTATTAACAATGTCCTGCAACTGATTCAGAAATTGTTTAGAATACTCTCCATTCTCCACGTTATGCTCACGTGGTTGATTTGAAAATTTTGGGTAGTGGGGTGTTGGAGGATATTGGTGACTCCAACCCTGCAGTGAAGAATCCCAATGTCAATGGTAGTCGAAATCTGCCATATCATTTAACAAGTGCATCACACTGTCGTAATCTCTCTGAAATAGGTGACTGCCAGTTGAAAAAGCTCCATAATCCACCCAAATTCTTGTTGGCTCATCCAAAACACCATAGAAAATCTGAATTAGAGTGTAGTTCGAAAAATTATGGTATCAAAATCTGTCTGCCAAATAATTGAATCTCCTCCAAGCAACATAAAATGGCTCCGAGTATTGCTGTCCAAAACTTATGAATACCCATCGATTATCCATCTCCAAGCACCTCACAAGTAAGAAAAATTAATATTAATAATTAAAAATAAAACAAATGCAAGAAAAAAAATGTCTAGTCTCAAACAAATAATCTATCCTAATATTAACTGAACAGTCCCCGGCAACGGCGCCAAAAACTTGACCGCTTAATTCGGTATCAACTAGCAAGTGCACTAGATCAAGTAATAGTAAAGTGGACTGAGAGTCCAAGTATCGATCCCACATGGACTGTTGTCAATTCTCAAGAATTAATTATTTAGCTTAATATAGACAGAATAATAAAACGAGCACTAAAAATTAAATAAAAATTTAATTACTAAAATAAAATAAGAATTAAAATATAAGAAGAATAAATTCAATTAAATAGAGACAACAAAAACAAAATCAGGTACCCAACAAATCATGCAAACAAATGTCAAATCCAGGATCCAGATTTAATCTTAAATCACGGCGAATTATCCTATCTTGTTTAGCAGTCTATTTCTAGAACATGTTAAACCTATTCAAGTTATGACGGATTAATTTTCATAATTCTAATCAAACATGAATGCATTCAATATTTGTGATAATTCAGTTTTCACCTAAAGCCGCATACTAAAACCGAATACTATTTCTAGTCGGTTTAACCATATGTCAATTATTGGAGTGATCGAAATCAATTCCTCCTCTGTCGACTTGGAATCAATTAACAAGCAAGTAAATAGTTGATCAGGTCATTCACAAGACAGAATTTAAATTCAACAATCAATAATATTAACAAAAATCCAAAAATCCTAAATAAATATCCAAATATTCAACATAAAATTGTCTGGCCCAATCTCGCGGTCTTGGTTGAAGAAAAACTAATCAATAAATGAAAATAATATTCAACAAAAGTTTATTAATCTAAAGAAAAAAGGAAGAAAAACTCGAATGAAGCGTTCTTCAATCTCTAAGCCTCCTAGCCGTCGTCTCTCTTATGCGATTTCAACCCCTTTAATCACGTTCTGAACTCTCCTATTTATATGTCTTTGAAAGCCCAAGAAATAAAGCCCGGAAAGTTGAAAGTTTTAATTCCAGAAAATTCTATTTTTTTTGATTCTGCGACATGAACGGACCCTGGATATGGGTCCGTGCATTAAACTGAAAACGCCAAATTTTTTACGAAGCTGTACGGACCCGTATCCGGACCCTTGCATGGGGTCCGTTCATACATCCTTTCCTGCGCGCAGTTTTTTTGAAAAATTCATATCTTCAGTTCTAGTCGTCGGATCGAGCTGAAATTTGGACAGCACCTTCAAAACATTTGGAACTTCATGTTGAACTATGGAGATTGGATTTGGAGCTATATAAAATTAAAAATTAATTTTTGACCAAGGCTGCTCCGTAATTCACTCTTCAACAATTTATTTTCCTACAAAATTAACCCGAGGAGTGAAATACACACACATAAACTAAAACACATAAAAACACATAAAAAATAATATGAATGCACACAAAATAGATATAAAAATATCACAAACTAATGCATACAAAATTCACTCATCATATATTTAGATATTATGCTATTAAATTGGTGATGATATCATGGTTAGATCATAGTATGATTGATGTTAATGCTTTTGGAATTACCGAATTCGCACCGTTACGCCGTCGGTTTATATTTGATGAAATTAATAAAATTGTAAAGGCTGATTTAGAAATCTTTATGAGGGAATGAAGATGATATGATTCATAGAATGTTGAATTAATGTTCATGAATCAAGTTTAGAGTTGTTAAGATTTACGGTTTCGAAATCAATATGCCGTCGGTTGAATTTTGGTTCTTTGATCAAGTTTTGAAGTTGTTAAGCACTGAATAGGATTGGAAGATGATTGTGAATTGTATAATACTTCCTTTCAGACTTGAGATGAAGATCATAGATCTAGAGTCGAAGTATTCAAGGCGATAAGAATATGAATCGAAGAATTCGAGTTGAATTAAGTTTGAAGCAAACAAGATCTTTGACTAGAAGGTGAATGCGCAAGAGTTGGAATAAACAGATTTAGCCAAGTTTGAGCAAAGCCTTGCGAGGTTCAAGTACTTCAGATTTAATATTGAAAGGTATGAATTTACATTAAATATGATGGGAAGAAAAACTCAAGATCGTTTATGATTATTGAGTTTCCTAAAATCACATACTTAAATGTTTATGCGTTCTTATGTGATTGAATTGTTATTGTTGCTTTGAATGATTATGTGATTACATGTTCAAGATGTTTTACAGATTTGTATTATTTAATGCATCAAGATTATGTTGCATTCATCTTGAACCCTACCTTGAATAGCATAGAGGGCTGATTGGCCTAGATTGTGAAATGACGTTTGAAGGGCTATAGATGAGTGACATGGATTGTAGATTCGCTTACAGAGCCAGAAAACTCACTATAGTTGCACCAAAGTCAGGGGAAGTAAGATTCTTGATGCCACCTCGATTGGGTGAGTCCGTGGTTGGTTCTAGATTTTATTCCTCGGGATCCCAAGAGCTAAGATTTGTTGTTATCAGACTTGATAGTATATTCCTTGAACATGCATTGCATTTATGCATTAACCTAGAGATTTCTGTGGTTTAGAATATGCAGTTATAAATGCTAGCAAGTTGTTATATGTCATTCTAGATATGAATGTGTTGATATGCTTGTTATGATATTGATGTAGATAACAACTATGCTTTAATAATTTAAGAATTGAATGTGCTTCTATGATTTACATGTTGTTACATGTTTTGATGATTTAAGATTATTATGGCATATAGATTTCATATGCTTAAATGATTTATATGCATGTTGTTCATACTGAAATTTATTCTCACCGGAGTTATCCGGCTGTTGCTTTGTTTGTATGTGTGCATTGCATCAGGTTGGGGCATGAGCAAGTCAGATGTGGCTTGGATAGCACGAGATTGAAAGATTAGAAGTGGTGACTCGGGTTTTAAGCAGAAGACATGTATTATGACTTGAAAAACAAGTTAGATCAAGAACAAGAACTTTTGTAAATATGTTTGCCGAGTACTAGTTTATATTTGACATTATTTATCCTAGATAATGTGTAACGCCCCGTTTTTATCTTAAATGAGTTTATTTGAGATAATCGGAGATTTCAGAGTTCAAGAGACGACTTGTATTTGATCAGGGACTACTTCGCAAATTTTGGAATTTTCAGGGACTAAAACGCAAAAAATGGAATTGTTATAATATCTAGACTTTGACTAAGTCTCCCATTCTCCCTTCATCCCTCCCAAACGTTTCTCTCCCCCATTGAAGAACTCAACGTGAGTTTCAAGCTTTTGGATTTCCTCCCGAGCTCGATCCGTCCATTAGAAATTATTTCTGAAGGCAGATTAGCGATCACGGCTGAGAGAGCTTCGTTATACCGTAAGTATTTCTCCGATCGGATATGTTTTGTTTTTCGGTGGTTAGAATCGATTTAGATTCTAGTATGTTGTTCCTGGCGGAGTTCTGATCGTTTATTATCTGTCAGTTTTGAATTAGAGCGACGTTCGGATTTGTTATGAATTTTTGAAGGGATTTTCGAAAAAGTGAGTTTTGTGATTTGTTGAAATTGGATTGTTTTGGTTGAATGTTGATTGATATGAGTTGCTTAGAGTGATATTATGCTGTTTGCATTTTCGGTTAGTTGAATTTATAGCCGTTATGCCGCCGGTTTGAGATTTTGGAAATTGGAGATTCGTTTGAGTTTTTGGGAGTTGCTCGTTTTGAATGGATTGATATTGGATTGATTTTATCTCCGCAGATTAGTTGAAGATCGTGGAGTTCCGAATTGGCAACTTTCGAATCGTTGAAGAGTTGATCGAGGTTTGGTATCGAGTTGATCCATCCTCGAAAGTTGAATTGAATTATCTTTATCGTTGAACTTGATTTGGAATGGAATTTTGATTTGGAATTCTTGTATCGATGTTGTTTCCAGGTTTGGAGCATCGACGTTGTTGGAAAGAGGTATAAGATGACTTGGAATGGAATGGAACGAATGACTCGAATCCGACTTGATTCGAGTGTTCCGGAAAAATCACATACTTGCATGTTAATTGATTATTTGAGTTATGTTGCATTGCATTCATATTGAGCATATGAACCCTGATTTGAATAGCGGGCAGGACGGCCCTTTTGATGATAGACGTTTTGGGAATTATATTGTGAGTGGCCTGGGTGTAGCTGTTTCACCTAGTGCTAGCATACTCCTTATAGTTGCACCAAAGTCTAGAGGATGGAGATACGTAGCACCACCTCGATCGGGAGAGTCGGTGAGTTGTTTACGTGATCTCGTCCTCGGGATCCCAAAAGCAAAAGCTGAAATGTTTTGATTATCCGACTTGATAATCTCAGATTTAAAGACATGCATTGCATTTATGCATATGAATTGAGTTTTAGACATGCTTGTGGAATTGCATGGTTGTTATTTGAATATGTAGAAGATGATGCATTTCGTTTGAGATGTTTTTATGATATTGCATGTTTGTCTCTTTTACTGGGAATATTATTCTCACCGGATTATCCGGCTGTTGTCTTGTCTTTGTATGTGTGCTTGGTAACAGGTGGGGCAGGACCGAGTCAGAGATCGCATGGCTAGGTGGTCGAGTTGATAGAGTGAGGCCTTGTTGTTGTAGAAGTCGATTATGTAATCGAACTTGTTTTGTAATGCATTGAAGTTAGATTGAAGCATGTTCTATTAGTTTGAGATTGTACAACTTTAGAACTTCATGTATTGTATTTTGATAGTTTGGATATCAATGCATGCTTATGATTAAGTTGGTTTACGGTTTTGCAATTTCCCAAGATTTAGATTGGCTTTTTGGGAGTGTTTTTAAGTGCAACTCGAAGGGGCAGCGCGCCCACGCGATTGGAGGAGCGCCCGCGCCCTTGTATTCGAATCCGCGGCGCGCCCGCGCCATTAACGGCGCGCGCGCGCGCTGTAAAAAAAAAAAAAAAAAAATTTCTTTATCTCTTGGATCTTTGGATGTCTATTGATAGGATTAATTCTTGATTAGATGATTAGAATCGGGGTCTCACATAATGAGAGTAATGTTTGTATGCATTCTTTTGATGTTGTAGTTTTTTAAAAAATAATTTGTTCTTGATTTATTTATTTGCATTAATGATGTTTAATGTATGTTTTTCCCTAAGAATAGATTAGCAACCCGAGGTCCCCACAATCTCGAAATTTCCAAATTCTGGCAATATATTTTTTTTCCAATTTCGCGACATGCACGGACCCTGTGCCACCTACGGACACACATCCGTGCATTTTCACGATTTCTTCTCAACAAATGGCATGGACCCTGGACATATGTCCGGACATGCCTCCGGATGTCTTCTGCCTCGCGATTCTTAACTAGACTTATGCACGGAGCTTCTTCCAAAGTATGAACGGGGTCCGTGCATTAAACTGGGGCTTAATCTTTCTTTCTCACAAAATGCGCGGACCCTCTTCCAGAAGGTGAACATGGTTCGTGCATTAAACTTCAAATTTTCCTTCTTCATTCTCGTCGATTTCCGGCCAAGCTCCAACGTGGCATCGCAATGTTTGACTTTTTCTTCAATTTTAAAGTCTTCTCAAGTTTCAGTCAAATCTACAAACACATGAAAGTATGACGATTTATGCGCAAAACTAGGAATAAAAACGCCAGATAAGCATGAATACGACAAAATAGAGTGCCAAAGAAGCTATAGGATTCGTGCTTATCAAACCCCCTAAACTTAGCATTTGTTCGTCCTCGAACAAATCAGAAGAAAATTAGAGATGAAAAATATCAATGATTTACAACACAGAGTGGCACAATAGAAACCTTTCAATCTACCAATTCTCGTCACACCCAGTGAAAAGCTCATACATTGAAAATCAGAAGCCTCGCTTTCGTTGCAATTCAAAACTCGAACACTACCCAGAAAAGATCAACATAATGAGACATGCGTAGTGTGAGTGTCAGAACTTATACTCCTAAAAAGTTATTCGGTTCAAGGATCCCTCATGTTTATTCATCATTTTTTTTTCTTTTTCTAGCCCCATATGCTTGTTTTTATATCCCTCTCTACTAAATGTGGAACGATTATGACTCGGTTAATAGGTCTTTTAAGCTTATAACGTTAGGCCACGACTCACAGCTACAAAAAAGATAGGAAATCAAAAGTGAGAGACATCAAACAAAATTTTCATTTAGCATAATTAAATATCTCCAATTCCCATCGATTACTGAATTTCATAACATTCTTTTCATTCAGCAATACAACCCCTTTTTCTCTCTTTTCCTCCTTTTTTTCAATACCCTTTGATATTTTTTTTTTCCAACTCAAACCCTTCTTTCATTCAAAAATAATTCACCAACTCCTTCAAATGTTTTTCTGTGAATAACTTGGAGTTTATGTAAATTTAAAAACGCTAAAAGGTTTGTTTCTCTCAAAATTCAGGTAGAAAAAATAGTGTATAGGATAAAAATCAGGTAGTCAATGTAGGACAGAAGAAATGACGAATGGGGTCTAATTGTGTGCCATTGGCACACACCATTCGATTTTTAATCAAGCTCAATGGGGTTACTAGGGACAATAGTGATGCATCAGGTAGGCTCAAAAGACTCAAACGGTCCAAAAATCGCCTAAATAATCCCTAAGTCACAATCGTTAAAATTTTCGCTTCGAGGACTAATCAGACAAGTTCTAGGGATAACTGATTCAATTTTTATCTTTTTTTTAATCTAGGAAAATCAAAATGAGGGATTTTTATGAATTAATCAACTAAATGAAATAAACTAAATTATTTTAAATCAGAAATTTTAATTAAAATTAAAAACAGAGTAAATTCAAGAAGAATTCAAATTTCAGGAAAATGACCAGGAACACACAACGGTACCAGAAATCAATTATTGCCACATATTGGATTTAATCAAGCAAGAATTATTCACATTCACGATGAAATTCCCTAAAATAATTATTAATCTATTTCTAGAATTAACAATCCTATTTTTATTTAACAGTCCAATTATTTCTAATTGAATTGAATTAAACAATAACGCATCCGCAACTATGAAATTTCAGCTTTTTTCTAGAATCGCACATTGAAACCGAATACTAATTCTAGTCCGTTTAACCATGTGTTGATTAATATTTTTGAAGATAATTTCAATCTCTTCTTTTTAAAGTCCAGATCGAACAACAAACATGCGATTAATTGGCCAGATTAAAAGCAAAAAATCTGTGTAAATATTAATAAATAAATATATCATAAATAAATAATCAATCAATCCAAACATGAACAAACATCGATAGTCTGGCCCTATCGTGGACCCGATCAAAGAACAACTACTCCATAATATCAAAATAACAAAATTCTAATGTTTGAATTCATCATAAATAAATTAGAAGAAGAAGAAGAATAAAGAAATTCTGAGCGATGGTGCGCGGCTCTTGCTTGTGTTCTTCGTTTCTTCTCTTCCAAGATCTCTAGCCGTCTTTCGAAAATCTGGCAAAAGTCCTTTGAAAGTCGGGCCCTCTTTTCTTTTATACTTCCCCTCCAAAAAGCCCTATTTTTGTCTTCAAATAAATGTTCAATATTTTCTCCAATAAAAAGAATCTCAAAATTTTCAAATTCTGGCAATATATTTTTTTCCAATTCCGCGACATGCAGGGACCCTGTAGTGACCCTTACCCGGATCACCTACTAAACAGAACTTAGGCATGCAATTAACTTAATTAAACAGCTATCAGAATAAAACTGCGGAAACCATAAATAATTTACAACCCCAAGTACAGGAATCTGTAATTTATTCAATAATATACAACCAAATCGAATAGCTGTATAAACCCAAAACAACAGTAATAAAACCTAAGCGAAGCTCCAGCTGGCCAACCACTGACTAGCCCCTCCTGGATCCACCCTCCTCGTCCAATCGCAAACCTGTCCCATGAAATAGGGTGTCCAAAAAATACAGAGTACGAGACGTGAGCATAAAACGCTCAGTGCGAGAGTATGAGTATACATGCATGCAAAGTGAACTCCCTATAGACTCGAGGTCAAGGATCAGATAACAGAGACAGACCGGGCCCTGGTATGTAGCACGCTATGCCGTCGCTTCAAGAGGTGGCTCCCATACAGAGATAACCGTGGATACGCCGGACCCAAATCGATGGAAGTCCATCCACTAACAGGATAGGGTACAACCCTACTAACAGACATCTCGAAAGAGATACAGCAAGATGCAAATGAATGCAGCATAATATCATGTCATATAAATCATGCAGTCACATAATACATGCATACTCAGTCAGGATATCTCGAACAGTACTTCCGTACCTCAAAACAGTGCAAGCTCTACCAATTCTAGGTCCACGCCTATAGTCTGCTCTACACTGCCAAATGATACTACTATCATTAAAGTGCTCTAAAAGCCTTAACTAAGCTATTGCATACTCCTAAATATTTATAGGAAGCAAAAGCTATACCTTCGTCCGTCGTTAGCCCTTTGATGTCGATGCCTCCAGAACTTGGGCACAACTCCGCTACGACTACTGAACGCCTCGCCGACCTCCGAACCAAGCCTAAGAAGACTAGAACAGCTCCAAAAGGACTAGAATGGAAAGAAGAACTCGGAATTGGAAAATGAAAGTGAAGCCTCGGCCTTCTATTTATAGACAACGATCGGAACTTCCGATCCTTGATCGGAACGTCCGAACCTCGATCGGAACGTCCGATCCTGCCATCGGAGATTCCGAAGATCCTGATCTGCCACGTGTCAAAATATCACTTGTTGACTCCGGATAGGGGTGATCGGAGCTTCCGGTCCTGATCGGAGCTTCCGATCGTGCCACACGTCATGCCTGACGTAATACCGATCGGAGCTTCCGATCCTGATCGGAGCTTCCGAACTCACCTTCGGAGCTTCCGAACTCTACCCAAGTAATTATGATTAATCCCTTAATTACTCAATTAGGGTACGGGCTACTACAGACCCTGTGCCACCTTCGAACACCCATCCGTGCATTTTCACGATTTTTTCTCAACAAATAGCATGGACCCTGGACATAGGTCCGGACATGCCTCCGGATGTCTTCTGCCTCACGATTCTTAACAAGACTTATGCACGAAGGTTCTTCGAAAGTATGAATGGGGTCCGTGCATTAAACTGGGGCTGAATCTTTCTTTCTCACAAAATGTACGGACCCTCTTCCAGAAGGTGAACGGGGTTCGTGCATTAAACTTAAAATTTTCCTTCTTCATTCTCCTCGATTCCCGGCCAAGCTCCAACGTGGCATCACAATGTTTGATTTTTTCTTCAATGTTCAAGTCTTCTCAAGTTTCAGTCAAACATACAAACACATAAAAGTATGACGATTTATGCGCAAAACTAGGATTAAATACGCCAGATAAGCATGAGTACGATAAAATAGAGTGCCAAATAAGTTATAGGATTTGTGCTTATCAATGGCCCTGTGCATTAGAAAACGTAAGAAAACGATAACGACAATCAGAAACTGTTGGATCGAGTTCAAATTTGGTATGAACATTTATGATACCCATTTTGGTCCTTCTTGTTTGTCATTTTTCCTAATATATTTCCTTTTCTTTTCGGGCTACCAAAATTATCCTTATTATTTCGTAATTATTCTCAATTTTATATCTGTCTTCATATTTCAGTTAAAAAATAATAGAGATCCGGTATGTCTCTCCCTTAAAGCTTCTGAAATGGATTAATACATATTTTGGTCTCTCTTGTTTGTCGTTATTCCCAAAATAGTCTCTATTTAGTTCGGGCCGCCAAAATGATCCCAAATGTTTCGTAATTATTCTAAATTTGGCGTCTCTTTTAGTATACCAAGTAAAATCTAACTGAGATCCAGCATATCTCCCTTTAAATCTTCTGAAACAGTATCTGAAAATAGTTGTCACCAAATTGAAAACCCTCAAACAGATGCACCAAATCGCGTGAACAACAAAGTCTAAAGATACTATTTCGAAATATAGCAACAATTCATCTAAGCTAAGTCACATGTTATTCACATTAATTTTTCCATTTTATTATCGAAACATTGCACCATTGTGTAGCATAGTAATCCATTTTTTTTATTTTTGTGTTATTATTAAATTATACAATCTATATCTCCGCATAATATTTTTAACTCCTTTGTATGCAAGCCAATTATTTCTTAGATGTTTGAATTGTTAATAGGTGAAGGCAGAGAGAAAGAAGCCTAGTGGTCTGTTACAGAGTTTGTCAATTCCTGAATGGAAATGAGATTATATTTCTATGGACTTTGTGACGAAGTTGCCACGATCATCCCGAGGTTGTGATGCGATTTGGGTGATCATTGATAGGTTGATGAAATCAGCATGTTTTATTCCATACCGAATGAAATATCGACATGATCAGATGACAAATTTATATGTCAGAGAAGTGGTAAGATTGCATAGAGTGCCAAAGTCTATTGTATCTGATAAAGATCCTAGATTCACGTCTCATTTTTGGCACAGTTTGCAACAAGCTCTAGGTACTCATTTGCACTTAAGTACTTCTTATCATCCTTTAAATTACGAACAATCAGAACGAACGATTCAAACTCTTGAAGATATGCTGAGAGCTGTAGTACTTGATCTGAGTACAAACTGGCAAGATTCGTTACCACTCGTGGAGTTCTCGTATAACAACAGTTATCAAATTAGTATTGAGATGTCTCCATTCGAAGCTTTGTATGGTAGGAAGTGCAGATCACCGTTGTACTGGGATGATGTGACAGAAGTACCGGATATTGGTCCTGATATGATTAGAGAGATGACTGAAAAAGTTAAACTCATTCAGAACTGAATGAAAACAGCTCAAGATAGATAGGCAAAGTATGCGAACGTGAGACATCGACCTTTGAGTTTTGAACAGGAAGACAGAGTATTTTTGAAGATTTCACCTTTTAGGGGTACTATTCGATTTGGCAAGCGAGGGAAATTGTCTCCACGTTTTATTGGACCGTATAAGATTCTAGAAAAGATAGGCGATCTAGCTTATCGATTGCATTGCCTCCAGATTTATCTGGTATTCATGATGTTTTCCATATATCGATGCTGAGGAAGCATCAGCCTAATTTATCTCATATTATCCAAGTCGATGAAGCAGGACTGGATGAAACTCTTAGCTATTTCGAGATGCCGATTCAGATTCTCGATCGAAAGGAAAAACAACTCCGAACCAAAACCATTCCATTGGTGAAGATTCAATGGAGTCGACATGGATTTGAAGAAGCGACATGGGAAACTGAAGACGACATGCGACAGAAATTTCCCTATCTATTCCATTGATGTGAGTTCTTATTCAGTTTTTCTTTTATTTTTTTATCTTATGTGTCTATACAGATTGCTTATGAATTCGAGGATGAACTCATGTCTTAGAGGGGGAGAAGTTTAAGGCCCGAGATTATTTGATTTAATCCGAGATTATTTAATTTTAATCCGAGAATATTTAATTTGAGAATATATGGAGTTTAGATTTAAATTCTAATATTTTAAAATTATTTAGGATTGAAATTGAAGTAAAAAGAGGGCCAATGTCTGTTTTGTGAGTTTTGAAGTTTCTAGGGACTTAAGTGCAAAAAGTATTGTTATTAGTGGAGTACACGTGTGGATAGGATATATTCAAAATTATGAATGTGTGTATTGATCAGAATTTTGGACAAAAGAATCGAGAAAATCAGATTTCCGACTTTATTCGTCATCTTCAATCCTTCGTATCTTTTGATCCGATTGTCCGATTTCAATTTTGAATATAGTTCTGGAATCCTTTCGATGAGAGCTTTCATTTGATGTAAGTATTATGATATTTTTGGCATGTTCGAAAGTTCAGAAATGAAAGGAATCAGAATTCTTTTCTTTATTCATGTTCTTGAGCTTTTATACCATGTATGTTTGAAACCGGATCGAAGAACGAATGTCGTTTGTATTTGATATGATGTTCAGCATGTATGTTGAGATTTATAACTGCTGAATTGCTGGTTTATGATTTTAATATGCTGCTATATGTGGTGTATGATTGTTGGATCGAAGTCGGTTAGTTTCTGTTATCGAATTTTTGTCGTTATGCCGTTGGTTATGATTTGAAGTTGTTTTGATATTGTGTGATTGAGCTGAAGTATTCCTTGAGTTGTTGCTGATATATTGAGCTTATGATCACCTTGTTTCAGCTTTCTAAGAGATTTCGAACTCGAGAAATTCGATTTCGAACCGAAGAAGAAATTAAGCTAGGTTTGAAGTGTTCTTAGAAGATTGAATGATGATGTTTGTATAGAGTTTATATATGTGTTCTTGTTGTTATGTTTCAGATTTGAAGCTTCTACAATCCGAGAAGAAACAGAAGGTATAAGACAACATCGAGTTCTAGATGAAATTATGTATGTTAGTTGTGTCAAACATGTTAGAAAGATTATGGTTTGGAAGACACGTATGATACTTTTAGTAGTTTCATTCTTGTAATGCCTTTCGTATTATCCGGTTGATGTAAGAAATACATGGCATGATGTTTGAGATTTAGTACTTGTATCTATGTATTTCCAGACTTGTTTTAGCTTGTTCAGAGTTGGTTTAGCATGTTTGGAATCGGTTTTGACAGCAACAGAAATATGCAGGTTTTTGAGCAGGGATGCTCGCTCGATCGGTAATGATTGACCGATCGAGCGAGGTACAATATTTTGCAAACAGAGAATTATATTTTTCTGCTCGCTCGATCGATAGAGATTGACCGATCGAACGAGGCCATTTTCGCTCAAACCCGAGAATTGTTAAGTTCTGCTCACTCGATCGGTTAACGTTGACGGATCTAGCGAGATGCATATTTTTTTAAAAAAAATTTTTTGTTAGTTTCTTGAATGATTTGATTAAATTTTTTACGCTTCTAATTTTTTCCCTAAGAAGATATTAGCAACCCGAGGCCCCACAATATCCCTATAATTCTAAGGTTAATTATTTTAATTACATGAATGAATTATTTGTTAGCCGATGACCAGTGATATAATTGAATATGGAAATCCCCTGAATCGGAGTTTGGTAAATATTGAATTTCACATTTAATTAATCGTTCATCTCATTTATTTAATTCTCGTTTATTTTCATTTTTATTGCATACCAAAAATTCCCCTTTTTTGTTCATTCACTTGAAAGAAATAAATACATGTTCCCTGTGGATTCGACATTGCTCGCCATTACACTCATTTTACTAAGGAGTAGGAATTAAGTTTGTTGGCTCGACGACAACCCATCAAATTTTAGCGTCGTTGTTGGGGAGCGGTGTTAATAATTATTTCTTTTGATTTCTGCTGTTTGTTTGTTTGTTTTTTTTCCCTTTTTTTATGCCTCGTTCTTCTTGTACAGGAAAACTAGAATACATTCCGGAAATCGAGAAGACGGCTAGGTAGGGATGCAAACGAATCGAACTTGTTCATGTGCTTTTCGAGTTGGCTCGATAAATATTTGATTCGTATTCGAACTTATCAAACTCGAGCCGAATTCGAACATGCTCAAACTTTTTTTTGAGCCGAGCTCAAGCAAAAATTACTATTTTCGATAGTTCGCGAATATTTCGTGAGTTTTAATATATAATATAATTATATAATAAATATATACACATTTCAAACATTTTCGAAAATTTTGAGATTTTTGAACTATAATATCCGAGCAATAGTTCACGAATAGGTTTGAATATTTCGAGCCGAACTTGAACTCGAACTTCATTTCGAGCCGAGCTTGAGCCAAAATATTTGAAATTATCGAACTTAGAATCAAGCTCGAACTCGAATATACTTATATCGAGCCGAATTCGAACCATAAAATTTTGCCATTATTCGGCTCGATTCGGTTTGTGTTCACCCCTAATCCATCTCCTGGTTTGAACGTTGCATCAAATTCAAGTGAGTCTGAGAGGGAATTTGTAGTAACCTGCACCGTGATCACCTATTAATCAGAAACTTAAGCATGCAATTAAATATTAAATAATCTTAATCGGAGTAAATGCGGAACTTTAAAATAAACCAATACCAGATAAGAAAAATCTAGTGGTCAACCCTGCCCTCCAGCCTTGGTCACCATCTAACCACCTTGTCCTCAAGGGAACTACCTGCATCTGCCCCATTGAATGGGGTATCCAGACAACAGAAAAAATAACCAGAAGTGAGCCTAACACGCTCAGTACGAGAGTATGAATATACATTATTATATGTGAATGAATGAAAATGAACTGGGTACCAAGACTCTCAGGTCAAGAAACTTGCTCATAAACCGGGCACAAGGTATATGCACGATGCGCCGTCGCCTCAGGAGGTGGCTCATATACCCAGTGGATATTGGTGACCTGATACTAGTACGAGTGTCCAACCATAACGGTGACCTGACACAAGACTTGCGTATCCAACCATCCACAAACTCGTAGGCTGAGCGCCCTACTATAGGATACCTCTAAGATAAAAGCTCAATATGCTCATGTATGCATCATACAATCATGACATGTTGTATATAAAGGCATATAAATCATGCAATCACATAATACTGCATACTCAATATAGATATCTCGAATAATACTTTTGTACCTTACTAAGGCAGATCCTAGAAGCTCCAATCTATGTCCAATCCAACCATGGAGCACTAGAATGCATAAATACCATGCATTAACTAACATTCCAGATATCACCTAACATGCTCTAAAAGCCTTAACTAGACTATAGCATACTCCCTATTTCCTATAAGGAGCCAGAACCATACCTTTGTCCGTTGTCAGCATGCTGATGTCGAATGCCCCAGAGCCTAGGCATAGCCTAAATATGACCCCTGGACACCTCGCCAGAGCTCCGTCACCTGGCCACCACTGTGGACACCTTGACAGAGCTCCGCCGTCTGGCCACTACTACGGACACTGTCCGTTATATAAAAATATACTATTTCCAACTCCAACTCTTAAAAAAAAAGTCCCGAAGCCCTTAAAATAGAGCCATTAAGGGAGAGGAGAGGAAATTTGGCAATTCAAAATGAGCCATCCTTGGCCCTATTTATATACCTCGATCGGACGGTCCGATCCCCGGTTCGGACGGTCCAATCTATGCATGGTTTCCACGTAGCCTGCATGCATCTTCGGACGATCCGAACCCTCTTCGGGTCGTCCGATCTCATTCATTCGAAACACTTGTCAAATCTTCCTTGCCACTTGTCCTGGTGACACAACGGACGGTCCGATCCTCCATTTCGGATCGTCCGATCCAGCTATGTGATGCCAGCAATGACGTCATCTACTACCAGAGATTTGGACACATGTCCCTGGGTGAGTTTGGACCGTCCAATCCCTTAATCGGATTGTCCGATCTCACCCTACCTCTGAACCCAAACTGAGCCTCCGAACTATCCTGGTTCGGACCTTTCGAACCCAGTTCGGATCCTCCGAACTGCTCGAGCCCAATAAACCCATTAACCATTTTTCGAGCATTCTGGACCCAATTCCTTGGTCCGTTTGATCATAATAAAATCCCTTAATCATGTTTTATTAAATCTAAATATGATTAGCAACTTAATCTTGTAAAATGGAATCAGACCACTACATTATCCCCCAACTTAAGATATTTTGTCCTCGAACAATCTTAAGTATTTAATTCAGTTAACACTGAATAAACATATTTTATTCAAACTGAACATTTTACAAGATATAACTGAAATACAACACTTTTCAAAACACTTCTGGATATTTTGTACGCATACATCTCTCAAGTTCCCAAGTGAATTCTTCAGTGTCTTGATACTGCCATTGAACTAGAACAAGAGAAATGATCTTGTTGCGTAATACCTTATCTTAATGACCAGAGATATGCAAAGGTCAATCCACACAAGTCAAATCCATATCCATTCTCTCTTTGCATAGTTGCTGCAACTCATCTATCATATATCATCTTAACTGTGATACATAGAACACATTGTGGATACTATCCATATAACTACAATACTTGCTTGAACTATATCTCATGTTATTGTCCAATAACCCAATTAGACCAATAAACCCTAGAGATATCTTTTCTGGTTAAATAGATTAAACCATACTCTAAGAATTAACTCTTGCTTTCTCAATTGTTTCTTAAAATTTCAGATACTATACACTGACTTATCATCAATCTCCAGATGATCGATTGAAATCTTACTGAGAGTAATCCCAAAGACATGCTGAGAACTCCCCCAAAAATAGGAAACAATTTCTAAACTTTCCACTTCAGGAAATGTCATAAAAATTCACTATCTTTCAAATTTGTAATTAATCACTATTGATAAATGTGATATCTCGATTACACAAAAGAAACATATCACCTTGGTGAGTCAATACATCACAACCTTAATTGTATCATAATTCCTCGAGAATATCAGCAATTGGTTCACAACTTCATTGTGAAAATCCTTATTTCCATCCATGAATTAATACTTATGATACAAAACTCCAGGTTGTATATATTTAATCTAAATCTGTTGACTCACTCAACACCAAGAAACATTATAAAACTCAAATGTTTTTTTCCTTTTATCAGAGCTTGTACAACAAATCCTCATACTACGGACTTGTACTAAGTCATAATACTTGTGACAACACTGTTGTCCACAATTCTTGATTTTCTGAATTCTGCAGAATTCCACCGAATCCTGACTAACTAATTCCGGATATCGTAATTAACAAGCAACATCATCTGGTAATTACAAAATTTTGTAATTCTGCTTATAACAATTTTATATCCGATCATATGACTCTCTACCGCATCCAATAGACAAACCTGGAGAATTAGTGACAACAATCTTTTCAAACCAGATATATACACATCTCGATTGTTGTCTTTCTCTATGTCTAAAACACTTGATGAAATCCTGCTAGATTCCATGATCAGTCATAAAATCATCAGATATATTAACTGATATCACTGATTCTAGTTCATTATTGTTTGTAACAAGCATAAGAAATTTAATCCTTTTCTCGCAGTGACCTCCCATTGACCAAATACCGGTCAACATCACTGGAATTATTTTAAACCTGATACTCAGATCCTGAGTCAAATCTCTAAAGATTGGACTATCACTTTTATCATCATATATAAAATCTAGAGATATCTCATAATCATAATACTATATTTTAAACACTTTATGATTCCAATCTAATCATGTAGATTTAATTATCAAAATAAACCATCCTGATAACTTTATTACATACTAATCACTGTCTCGGAACACATACTTGTTCCATAATATATTATATTCATCTTGGAATCAGTCCCATTTATCTTTGAATGCATCAGATGATAGTCACCATTAGTCATTGGGTACTAATCTTGCACCAGTTGACTAACTATTTCAAAGCAAACATGAATACCTAAATGCTCAACTTTCACTATCCAAGTGAATTCTCATACTGCTGAATCCCTGCTGTAATTTAGCAGGCTCGTGACATTCGTCAAACACTAACCATATCAATCATCTGATAGGTCCCAAACTCTTCTGATGCCCAAAATGTTCCTAACCAGGAAACACTTATCCCATCATAGTTCTTTTCACCAATAGGATCAATTATCTTTTTCAAGAATAATCAAACTGACACTAAGTTATACTTTAACGTAAGTGTTGCGATAATCTCTAGACTGGTAAATTTACATACCTTCTGAAGTACAAAAGACTTCCAGAATAACATTGGAAATATACTCCACCATGTCTAGTCTTTGATCACAGTTCACGTCTCCCAGTATAAGTCATCCTGGTGTCCTGATGAAAAATTTTCTTTACTTGACAATCCAAAATCATATTCCAATTCTTACAGGAAAACTTATCTAAGTAAATACATCACTTAGAATCCCAATTCATCATGATGATCATATCCCTGATCATTAATTGTATTTCTGATAGAATCAGACAATACTGGTCAAACCTCCTGGTTCTCCCCCAGTACCACATGCGAAAACTATCCGTCCAGAATATAAATTTGTCAAGAAATCTTTTTCAATACTATTCTATCCACGGAATCAAAAATCCGTACCTCTTACAAAGTCAGATAATAACTCATCACATCCCTTCACACTAATCCAGCATCAAGAATAATCTCTAGAAGACTCAAATAAATTCTGAATATTCTCATGATAGTTATACCCATTGCAATGACTATACCATATTAAAACCTGACAGTCATCAGCACCCTGACATAACTCATCCCTGCGTCTCTGATAAATTCGATTATTACTGAGAAACATTCCTATCTTGACCAAAATCATTGGTCAAGGAAAACTTGCTTAACTTTACAGAAGCACAACTCAAATCCCGAGTTTGAAAGCATCTGAAAATTCAATCCTGTTGAATACCAATTCAACTAAACTCCCAGATTAATTCCTGAAATCCAAAATCTAAGATTAAACTTATCTGTTAAGAACGATTACCTGTCAAGGAAAATTCCCTCCAAGAATGTTCTGTCAACAGAAATTCTCGCTGTGTATCTCTGAAGAAGTCAGACTTATAACAAATTACCTTGGATATCAAATCTCTAAATCTTCGCAAGATACTTCCATTATAATTATTGGTAGCGCTTAATCGTGCCACGCCCAAATTACCCGACTCAATCAGATAAACAAAATACGTAGTAGTGTGAGTAGGGATCGTTCCCACGAGGAAAGAGAAATTTAATGTGTTCTAAAATAAAAGAAAGAGGGTTTTGAGTTTGAGATTAACTACTGAAAATTTAAGCAATTTAAAATTCAAGTTTATCACTAACATGCATGATTAAAATTATACTGAAGAAATCAGTAAGAAACAAGTCTTGGTATCGGTCGACTACATCCTTGATATCATTCATTCAATCATCGATTACCTAAAAATAATTAATCCTAACAAATATTCATCATTGAAAATTTAATTCCTATTTCACCTTAATCTTAGTTAATTAGACACCAGCGTTCTAGATTAACCTTTACCAATAAATCAACCCGGATACCAGCGATCTAGATTTAAATTTAAGGTAGCATTCAAATGAGTGAAACTGATGAATATAGACAACACAAATACCAGCGATTGTTTTTAATCTAGTCAATTGTTGTTCTTACAATTTAACAAATTCACAAGCGGAAAATATTAAACGCAGTTTCTTCACAAATTAGTTGATTCAAAAAATTACGGATTTGAATTCTAATTTAGCATTAGATTGTATATCGAAATCCTCCCCATGTTGTCGTGTGTGTTGGAGACATCGGAAACAACACTTAGTGCATAGTGTTGTTCAAAGATCTTTTATGTCTCTCGAGTTTTGGCATACAATGCATCTAATTTGTTTATTATTCTATTTTTTTAGAATGCAATTTGGTTTCTGACTTGTTGAAAACTTTAGTCTTTACCGTTTTTCGTACAAATCACTAGTATTAGTTTATAAAACTTATTTATGTTTTCTAGTGACTATTTGGTCCTAAGACACCCGCACAAGTACCAGTTACTTGTGCATGATTATCACTGGTTTTACATATTTTTATTAATTATTCTTATTTTATTAATTCCCTGAATTTATAGCAAAATGTGAGCAACTCGATGAAGCAGTAAAATAATCTACTTTCCTATTGTGATTTTATTAAAAAAAATAAAAATTGATTAACAAAGTTTTATTATCTTTCTCAAAAAATGTTTTATATATCTTACTTATTTGCTAATTTATAATAAAACAACGAAGAGAATTGACAGCAAAATTAACGAGTTTATAAATCATCCATTAATTTGGTCGAAACTCGGGTACATATCCTCCATCATTCCATTTGATTATAAAACAAAACATACATAATTTGTTACCATGAATACCATTTCTCTGCTGTCCCGGGAGGCATTTGATACGTTAAATAAAAACCATCTTCCCTTACGAACCACAAACATACACCAGTTTTACGGCATGGATATGTACTCTTCCAACCCGAACCCGAAGCGAAAACTGCGACATCTATTTTCTTGGCCTTCCACCACACATGGCAAGTGAACAAACTTCCACGACTTTCGCAAAAATCGAAGTTGAAATTCTGACCATGGGAAAGCTGATGGAACCCGAGATAGTCGTCTTTGGACTTGCAACGCATATACAACTTATCCGACGAATTGAGAGGGAGATCATTTATAATATAAATTTGGTAGCTCTCCGAAAAAAAACATGTTATTTTACTTGAAGAGTGCCTGATGGAGAGTGCCTGATGGAAAAATATGGTTGCGATGACCAAAAGTATGGGAAAGATGAATCTCATCTTTAATTGGAGAGTGCATGCAATTTTATACGTACCCTGTTGAATTAAGCACATTAGTAGTCCAATTTATAGAGATTAATTTTTTCCATATTATGATGAAATAAATGTAGTATCTAACATCTCTACCACCCAATGATTTTCAATTCAAGAGAATGATTATTTGGGTCCAGATTTGAATAATTAATTGGTGAATTTTCATGGAGAGAAATCGAAATAAATTGAATGCTTTAGAAATGGATATGATTTACTGATGAACAGATTAGGAAATCATTTACTATACTTTGTATTTCAAATCGTGTTACACTTTACTCAAACAACTCTCGTTTGTACAAATTATTTAAAATTAAATTAAACCCACTAAACACCATGTATGCACAAAATACAAATTAATTATTGATAAAACATTAAAGTTGTTAGTCCAATTTATAGAGTTTTATCCCCCCTGATTATGATGAAATAAATGCAGTATCTAACATATTACACATCACCACCCAAAGATTTTCAATTAAAGATAATGATTATTTAATTTGGGTCCAGATTTGAATAATTAATTGGTGAATTTTAATGATAAGAAATCGAAATAAATTGAATGGTTTGAAATGGATATGTTTTACTGACCACATTAGTCCACGGGTTTCTACAAAATACTTGCAATACTTTGTTCAAATAAGTCCGCGGGTTTCTACAAATTAATAAAATTAACGCACTAAACATCATGTATCAATAAAATATAATTAATTATTGATAAAACCTTCTATTCATTTATTTATTTATCTATTTTTTCAAAAGAAATTGATAGCAAATTATTTACCAAGCACGATAATTGATTAAAAACAATATATTGATTTTTTTTATTAAAAATATTATTTGACTAGAAGTCAGATTTTATACATTTTACCATACTTTGCAATTATTTTTTTAACGGTATTACATGTAAATTTATTGAATGGAATTGTCTATAATTATAAGATATACCAATAAAAAAGAATCGTCATTCGTCCAAACCAGAGACGGACCCATGATTTTCCCGTAAGGAGTGCTAATTTTGCATGAAAAAATATGAATAAAAATTATAGTGTCTTTTTTAAAAAAAAAAAATTATAGTGTCAATATACATATTAGGTATATGTTTATATTTTATTATTCATATATTTTTTAACTTGTTTATGATTAAAAAAAAGGTTTGAACATCAATCATGCTAGTAATGACACAAAATTTTAATATATCAATATTCTTATACATTTTTTCTATATTTAATAGTAAATGCATTTCAATAATTAAATTATATTTTATAAAAAACTCATGAAAATTTTATGGGTTAATGAATAAAATATTTTTTTATCTTTAATAACTTGAGTAATTGTTTTATATTTTATAAAATATAATTTTTTGAATTTGATAACGTACATAATTATAGATTTACTTTGTATTTATGATGTTAATTTCTACTCAATAGCATATAATGTTCAATCTATTTAATATTCCATGAAATTGTCTATATATATACAAAATTTAGAAGCCCAAATAACTTGAAATAAAACCCATATATATCAATAAATTTAAAAAATTCAATTATCTGCAAGTAATAATAATAAATATTGTATAAACATATATATACATATACATACACTATATGGGCTGGGTCAGGCTGGGCTTCATACTTCCATATAGTTCCGTCTCTGGTCCAAACGAAAAATGAAGGCGAGGGAATAACAAAATGCGCAACATTATAAGCTACACTATTGGTCAATCTGTGCTCGTGTACAACCTCTGTGATCCTTAGAGCTTTCAACATATAGTGTATATCTAGGCATGAGCATTCAGTCAATAATGGAAAAGAAGTAACCGAATTCTTTTTAGGCTAATCGAACCGAGCCGAATTTATGTTATAACTGATTTAACCAAATCGAATTAAAATAAGTTAATCGGTCGGCATCGAATTAACCGAGTTTTTACAAAATAAAATTAAAAAATAAAAAACTTTATAAAATTAATGATTGAAATATGATATTTTTATCATAACAAAACACATTAAGCTTAAAATTTTAAAATAACAAAAATTAAGTACAATATTACATATAAGCACATCAAACAAAATATTATAAAATATGTTTAAAGCCTAATAAAATTTAAAATTTTAATTATTTATAATTTTGTTAATTCGATTAACCGAATTTTTTTTACGAAAACCGAATCGAATAAACCCAAAATTTCTAACACTAAAATGAACCACTACATGAACAACTTTCGGTCAACGAGCTGGATCTCAATAAAGAAAGGATCAAAAATAGGGAAAAAAATCAACTTACACGATTAAGAAAACAAATACATTGTTAATATGACCTAAAATTGGAAAAAAATGTAAATTACAAGGTCAAAAATTTATTTCTTCAAATTTAATTAGAAAAAAACGGAAAAGGTAATTAATTATTGATGCATCCATATAATTTTTCCTCCATGGGATTTTTTTGGATGGTGAATTGCGTTTGTGGATAACACAACACTTTCCTATATTTTAGTACTAGTTACTCACCCGTGCATTGCACGATAACTTATATTTATACAACTAACCAAAAAAAAGTGAGTATGATCATTTGAACAAATAATTAAAATGCAAATGAGCTAAATGAATTATAGAATATATAATTACAAAATAGAAAAATTTAGTTAACAAAAAATGTTAAATATAAAAATAACTTTTAAGTGAATAAAAAATTATATTATATGTAATCTATATATAAAATACAAAAAAAACGTATCAAAAAGTTATGTTTAATCGCTGACATTTGCACTTTTCAAATCTTGGAAACTATTAAATTCAAACATCTTTGAAGAAAAAGTATCATCGAAAATCTCGCATACATTTGCTTTATGTGTAAAATTGATTTTTTATTTGTCAGTTGTCGTTTTATATTTCAGTATATTTTCTACTAATTACGTTTTGAATCGTAAAAAGATGACATTCTTTGAGAAGTGGTTTCACTTTGTCAGGAATGCCATCTTTGATGGTTATATGTATGTGTGAATCCTACAAAATAGCTACAGAAAATGTAAAATATACTTGTATATTTACTAATAATAAATATCAATAAGAAAAAAAATACATATCCGATCAACATCATGAAATATGCATTCTAACGTGGGAGCCCACTTGTTTCCATACGAAGGTAGCTCACAACAACGATTTAATTGTCCCACGGATTTTTTTATTTGAGTACTATTTATATTTGATTATGTGTGTTTATCATTTATGATACTTTTTTGTTGAGGAATTTAAGTTTCGGTGTTTGCAGAAAAGTAAGTCAAACGCATATCAAAACAGCTTCGCTGAAGTAAATTGGTTGAGTAAACTGCTCTCGCACCTAAACTGTTACAAAGTATAAGCGTTTACTTACTTAGGCTGATTAGTCAAGCAGTTGGTCACACAAACCTGCTTAATTTACTAAACTGATCTCTCAATCAACTGATGTTTGCGCATACAGTTTACCAATATTCCAGAAATATTCAGAATTGAATTTTGTCTACCTTTTTGCCACAAAATTGCTTTCTTTAGTCAACTGAAGTTTGCGCAGATAGATCACCAACATTCCAGGAATATTCAGTTAGTCTACCTTAGTGGATAAAGTCTTCCGTACACTGGCACTCTGCAACAACCTCCATGCACTCAAATTGTACTATTTTGGCAAATAATGATGATGTAAACATATACAAACAGCGCAATGAGAAGAATTTGAAGATATCAGATTATATTTAAAATTATGACCATAGACATCTAAGCCTATAAATAAACATCTCGATCAGTTTTGGAAGCGTTATCAAGTCTTACACATGAACTCAAAATATTTGAAAAGTCTACCAAAAAGCTTTCAAATTTCATCAAGCTAAACTGATCAAAAACTCATAGCACATTTGCAGATATCATCTGATCATTGAAGGATCAATTTTTGCACTTGCAATCGAGTTGTAATAACTCTGTATTAAATTCAATCTAGGATTGTCTTAGTTGTTGTTGTTGCTAGGAGTTCTGATATAGGCCGTGTGGTAAGTCCTAGTCTTGGAGTGAAATTTTGCAAAGTGTTGTAAAATTCAATGTATTCTACTATAAACCTTCCTACTGGGAAGAAGGGGTGATATATGAGCTTTTAATTCCCCAAACATCCAGAAACATTTGAGCATGTTCTTCATTTCAATTACCTGGAATTTTTCAGTCTCGAATTCATTTCTCTCACTTAGTGTTCGGAATCTGTTTGTTGGCTTCTTCCGCACATTTCATTTCTTTGTCAACTTACATCGACAACAAAGAAATAAAGAAGTCAATCGCCAACCCAATTCACTTCTAACTATTTAGTGATAAAAATTTTTGTAGTGTATTCCCTCCCCCCCCCCCCCCCTAGCTCTCTACACCCTAACCGATTCTATCAAGTGTTATCAGAGCGCAAGATCTTTCTTGTCTCTGAACTATACCAAATATGCGACCTCGTCATTTAGTAAGATTCCTATGTTCTCCAAAGAGGATTTTGATGATTGACAAATAAGAATTAAAGCACATCTATCAGCTTAGATGATGACATATGGTATGATGCATGTTTATGCAATTTGAAAAGAGTGTTGAAGAGATGTGAGGAAACTAATCTTGTGTTGAATTGGGAAAAATGACGTTTTATGGTGCGTGAGGGAATTGTGTTAGGACACAAGGTGTCTGAAAAAGGTGTGGAGGTGGACAGGGCAAAATTAGAAGTAATTGAAAACTTCCACATCCCACGAACTTGAAAGGAATTAGAAGCTTTCTAAGATATTTGGGATTCTAGAGGAGATTCATTAATGATTTTTCTTCTATTACTAAACCCCTTAATAATTTGTTGATCAAAGAGGTTCCTTTTAATTTTCTGCTCAGTTTTTACAGGCTTTTCAGATATTGAAGCAGAAATTGACAACCACACCTCTGATTGTAGCACCTGACTGGAGTCTTCATTTTTAGTTGATGTGTGATGCCAGTGACACCGCGTTGGGATCCGTGCTTGGATAGAAAATGGATAAAGTACTTCATGTTATCTATTATGCCAGTATCACCCTGTCAGTCGTCCAACTGAATTATGCCACCACTGAAAAATAACTCCTTGCGGTAGTTTTTGCATTGAACAAATTCCGATCATATTTGGTGGGGAGCAAAGTTGTGGTCCACACTGACCATTCAGCATTGAAGTATTTGATGAGAAAAGAATATCATAAGTCCAGGTTAATTCATTGGGTTTTACTTTTACAAGAATTTGATTTGAAAATTATTGACAGGAAGTGCTCGGAGAATCAAGTAGCGGATCATCTTTCCCTGTTGGAGAATCAAGGAACTGAAACGCAAGTGATTCATGATGATTTCCCAGACGAACAGCTGTTTGAGGTAACGAATCTACCATGGTATGCAGACATTGTTAACTATCTATCAAGTATGTTTCTTCCCCCGCATTTAAATTATCAACAGGAAAAAATTTTTTTCTCCGATTTGAATTATTTTTTGTGGGAAGATCCTTTTATTTTTAAGATCTGTACAGATGGTATAATTCGTAGATGTATTCCAGCGAAAGAGGTAAGTTCTATACTCTCACCCTATCACACAGGTCCGACTGGATGTAAATTCGGCGCGGGTCATACCGCTGCTAAAATACTACAGTCGGGATTTTATTGGACATCATTGTTTAAGGATGCGTATGCCTATGTGATTGTTTGTGATGCATGTCAAAAAGTGAGTAATATTTCTAGGAGACATGAGATGCCCTTAAAATATATACTTGTCTGTGAAGTTTTTGATGTTTGGGGTACTGATTTCATGGGACCGTTTCCCGCGTCTGAGGGGAACAAATGCATTTTGGTAGCAGTCGATTATGTGTCCAAGTGGGTTGAAGCGCTTTCTTGTAGAACTAATGACTCTAGAATGGTTGTAAAATTTCTGAAAGGTTTATCTTTGCTCGATATGGTTCCCCTAGAGCCATAATTATTGATGGAGGAACTCACTTTTGTAACAATAAATTTGACACACTTTTGACTAAATATGGGATCACTCACAAGGTAGCAACACCTTACCACCCCCAAACTAGTGGGCAAGTTGAAATATCAAATTGGGAGTTGAAACGAATATTGGAGAAAATTGTGAATTCAAAGAGGAAAGAGTGGTCCAATAAGCTAGATGACGCGTTATAGGCTTATCGTACTACTTTTAAAACACCTATAGGAATTTCTCATTTTAGGTTGTTATATGGGAAAGCATGTCATCTGCCTGTTGAACTTGAGCACAAAGCATTATGAGCAACTAAATTTCTGAATTTTGATGTGCAGGCTACAGGCGAGGAGAGGTTGCTGCAATTGAACGAGCTTGAGGAGCTAAGGTTGGATGCATATGAGAATACCAGAATTTACAAGGAAAAAACAAAAATATGGCATGATCAACACATCGTTTCACGTGAGTTTGAGGTAGGCCAAACTGTTTTATACCCTGTTTAGACAGCTCATGTAATCCCTTCTCACTTACATGTCCAAGCCTCAGATGCCATAGCTTGGTTCTGTCTTGCTGTTCCTGAATACTTGTTGTACTTTCAATAATCGTTTCACCTTGTAGTACATACAGGAGGTTCCTCTTGACAGCCTTCATAACAACCAGAGATCCTTTAGACACTGAGATACTGCCTGCTCCTAATTGAATGAATATCCCTGAGCATCAAGTGTTCCCAATGATATCAAGTTTCTCTTCAACTCGGGCACATACCTCACCTTGGTGAGTACTCTGTCGATCCCATCATGCATCCTTATTCTAATATTTTCAAAGCCCTTTATCCTGCATGATTGATTATTTCCCAACAGTACCATGCCCTGATCCGATTCCTCCAATTTTTCAAACCAAGATCTTATAGGAAACATGTGAAAGGAGCATCCTGAATCCAGTATCCAATCATGGTTCTGATCACCTTTAGAAACCACCAATACTTCTGCTGAGTCATATCCATCTATAGTTACGGCCAGAGTACCATCTTCTTTGGGTTTTTCCTGCTGCTTCCCTTTCCTTTCCGGACAATCTCTTCGCAGATGTCCAACCTTCTAACAAGCATAGCACTTCATATTACCCAAATTTCTGTTCTGGTATCTTCCTTGACTCTTCGATCTGGACTTTGAACTGTATTTCCCATTGGATGTCCTCTTATCACTTCAGCCCCTTGCCGTAAGACCTTCTCCCTGTGATTCAGTGTTTGTGTTTGATTTTCTCTGAAGTTCCTTGCATTGAATAGCAGACATAACTTCTTCCAATGTTATCTTCTGTTCTCTTCCATATAGTAAAACATCCCTGAAATTTTCATATGCTTTAAGAAGAGCATTCAGAAGTATCAACGCCCGATCTTCATCCTCAAGCTTTACTTCTATATTCTCCAAGTCATCCAATATCTTGGTGAATTCTTCGATCTGGTCTTCAAGATTCTTCTCATCCTTGATCACAAAGGAATACAATCTCTGTTTCATGTACAGACGATTATCCAGGGATTTCGTCATGTATAAATTTTTGAGTTTAAGCCACACCGCCGCTGCAGATTCTTCTCTGGCCACCTCCCCAAGAGGTCAATCATCGAGACAGAGAATCATTGCACTGTGTGCTTTCTCGAGTAATTCATCCTTGTTCTTTATCTCATCAGACATCTCCTTCTTCTTCTTAAGAGCTTCCACCAATCCTTGTTGTATCAGGATTGCCCGCATCTTAATTCTCCAGAGCGAGAAATCGTTCTTGCCAGTAAACTTCTCAATATCAAACTTCATTGATCCCACCATCTTTGCTTAGTTTCCCACAGACGGCGCCAATTGTTAGGAATCAATCCAAAATTTGGTTATCGAGAATTCACCAAGAAAACGAAACACACAGATAAGAACAATAATCCCAGAAAGCAGATAAAACCAACGCACATAGATCAATCAACCAACTCACCCGAAAGCGATTAAACGACGCAAGTATTTACGTGGTTCGGCAATGAATTTGCCTACGTCCACGGGAGAGCAACACAACACTTTTATTAATCACCAACAGAACAACCCAAGCTCAAGAACAGGGCTTATTACAGAGATGGACTCAGACAAACTATCAAGCTAGATACAGACACGATTCAAGCTATTGATACTTGAATCTTCCCGTCACAATCTACGCTTAGTTTTCTCCTCCGAAATCTATCCTTCTTCTCTCACATATTCTGAAGAATTTTGATTTTCTGTTATTCTCGTTGCGCACAGCTTCTATCTTCTTATATAGAGAATTACACCGACTTTCATCTTGGGCTTTAGGTCAACAGTAACTTACGACCCAAATATAAAGTCAACCTGGTCCAGCTCGATAAGCCTTCATTCATTAGTCTGATTTGCCCTCGTATTTCGATCTGCATCGATCTGCCTGCAAGCGTATAGCTTGTCGGACACTTCATCTGACTTCTAACCAAGTCACAATACTCGAGCAATCTATCTGCATGAACTCATCCGAAGACTCATCTGACCATCACATCGATCTGATCCCAATATTCGATCTGGGCCATGAACTTATCTGATCACCGAGCTCATCTGATCTGTACTATTCGATCCGATCTCTTCTCTATACTCATTCAATCTGATAGAAGCATACTACAACAGGTTTTTTATGCAATTGTTCAATCATTGAAATAAAGTTGATGTTTGATGAAAATACTGAAAAACCAACTAATAACTGGTTTTTTTTTTTTTTTTTGCTCATATACTCAACTAATAATTAGCTTTCTGCCTGAGGTCAACTCTACTAGCTGAAAAAATAATGAATGTCCCGATTGGATTATTAGGATACTATTGCTCTTGTGGAATCTGTTTAGTTAATGGACCATACTCAGCATAGCTAATTTTTTGGGAATACATTTTTTGTTCACTAACAAGCGTATATTATATTTATTTTATTTAACATCAAAACTTGACGATTTTCCAATTCAAGTTTCTTTCCTTACGTAAGGAGGTGATATCTGCAAAGAAGGAAATTTATCCCCTAGAAGATATCACCAATTATATCCCGGCCACAATCAACTAATTTTAATCCCTATAGTTGAGATATAATTGACTAAGAAATGAATTTGATTTAATTTTCGAAAACTTTGCCTCAAGCTGAAGCACAAGTCAAAGATATGAAATTTAATGATAACTTTTTCTTCGATGCAATGAATTCATCAAATATGCCACTAAGTTCACACTTCTTGTGGTTACTCCACATATTTTTGGTTCCACCATAAACTTCTTAACTCTCACTCATTTATTCCCTTATCTAATTCAAGACCAAAAATTTTTGATCATGTGAGGCTTTCAAGGGTTTGACTATGCCAATGGGTTTCATCCACGGGTAAAAAGCATGCTAATATCCAGAGCATTGTTATTTTGCGATTAAAATGTGGATATCCATTGAGTATTCTATGGGATGAGAAATAGTCAATTCAAGAAATTTGAAATCGTGTTCGAAATATGAAGCATTTTAGGTGTCCACCATCCATGATGCCTAGTATGGGAAGAAATACTGCCCCCATAAAAAGGTGCCGGATTGGAGATGGCTTGATACCATATGAAAGAAACTAAAAAAAGATATAATGGGGAAAACAAATCTAGCTACCATTTTTTTTTATTGAGATGCATCCCACAAAAAGATTAGAACATACAAAGAGACATAGAAGATGAAAATATTAGGGTTTGAGAACGAACAACATTGCAGAGGTTTAATTTGTGGAAGAAACCTTGGAGGTAAGTAGGGGTGTCAAAACTCAACCAAACCCGTCAATCCGACACGAGTCGATCCGAAAAATATCAGATTAGGGTTGGGGGTTTTTGGGTTTGGGTCCAATCGGGTTGACCCAAAACTTTTAATTATTATTATTATTTATATAAAATTAAGATAAATTTACTACATTTTTATACGTTATATGTTTGAAAAAAAATTATTGTATATTGATATAATATATTTTCGTCATTTAATTTTTATGTTGTACAATTTTTATTTTTAAAAATAATTTTTTATTTTTTGTAATAAGTGTAATTTAAATTTTCTACAACTAAAAGTTCAAATTTAAATTATATATAAGCTTAGATTTTGTTATTATGTGATTAAATTAAATATTAATATTATTATTGTGTGTTTTGAGTTTTTATTTAATTATTTTTTAAAAAATAAAAAAAAATAAAATCTGGTTGATCAGGTTATGCGGGTTAGTCGGGTTCGGGGCAATTCAAATCATCCGACTCAAAAAAGAATTTTTGCACACATACTCAAGTTATCAGAGGAAAACTAAACTCCTTCAGTTTGCCGGCCCACTCAATCGAGAAAGCAAACATAAAGCATCTTGAAGTCTATCATCTGAGAGTCGAAGAGCACAAGCACAAGTATTTAAGCATGCAGATCAGTGAAGATCAACCAGTGCTAAGTGTTGGGTAATAACAAGTGTTGTATCAGTGATAAAACAGTTGAGGTGCTGCAAATCTCATTGTAACAAGAAGTAGTTGTGAACTGTGTTCTTGAGTGTTTCTAGGAGTTTTGGGATAGAAAGTGTGTGTAAGTCCTAGTTTTGGAATGAGATGTTGCAAGTTGATTAATTGTAATAGTCAAATTCTTCTAGAGTGAACTCTTCCGACGCGGAAGAAGGGGTAAAAGAAGTTTTTGAAATCTTCGAACATCCATAAATAAACTTCGGTGTTCTTACTTTCAGTATATCACATTCACACACTATTTATTCAATTATGGGTTCAATCTGTTAGTTGATCTCATTTCGCACTTATCTAGTTGGTCAATTAACATCGACACACAAGATTCAATTGATTAACCTCAACTAAAATGGAATTAGTACTTTTTGTGGTAGATTACCATAGTGTTCTCAGTTGAGCAGAGAAAGAACTCCCATAAACCGATCATGTCACCAACACATCCTATCACTCCTTCAACCACCTCCATGCATGTGTTTTAGTGGCATCCATGTTATAAGGGTGTACTCCGAATTCTAAAAATTAGTGCGTCAATAGCAACAACAGCAACAACAAAGATGAACAAAGTCGAGGCGAGAGAAACTCTCTATCCGCAAGACGAAATTGCCCGTTAACAGTGCTCAATGTTGGATGCAATTGTCTCTAAGATACAACGACTATTCAATCGAGATATAGCAGCACTACAAATATCTCGATCTTCGTCGAACTAAAATATGTATCAACTTTTTCTTTTGTGAGAGAGAGAGAGGGAAGAATTTGCAGAGAAATCTGATATTCAATCGTTTGATGTTATCAGATGTTTTCGGATCATTTCTCTGCGTTATAACAGTCATATATATATACTATGACTCCAAAATACACGATTTATGGCGTAAGGATGCAACCAATGACAGAAAAAGGCCAGAAAAAAAACGCAGCTTTTCGGACTGTAGAAGACGCGCTCGGTCGGTTATTTTTGACCGATCGAGCGCCCCTCTTCTGGTAAACATTCTGTCTTGCTCAAACCATGGTGCGCTCGGTAAAATTTATGAAACTTACTGTCTCGGCAGATGAGGGCTGCGCTCGGTCGGTTGTTTTTAACCGATCGATCGCATTTTCAAAAATAATAAAATATTATTCTTGAACCAAATTTTATCCAAAAAGAATATTTGATCACAAGACCTCGCCTCGCCACGCCCCGCCGAGCCGGCCGGCCGGCCGCGCGCGCGTGTGTGTTTGTTGCATCGATTAGCGTCTTGCCCCTTTACAAAACATCGGTGCCCTAAGGGCCCAATCCTATAATCCAATGTTGGATTATATAAGGTGAACAATACATTGAACATGTTTCAATGTGGGACAACTTTCCCTCCAAATTATTTCACCAAATTCAAATTTTTGCATCAATTGGGATAAGCTCTTTGGACAAGTATACAAGCCTTTTGGACAAGTAATTCAAGCCCATTTCATGCCATTTTATTCAAAAAATTCATTCAACATTTCTTCCAACAATCCCCCACATGAATGAATTTAACGTATATTAGCATTCTCACTAAAAAGTCATTTTTAGTTATTGTTACATCAGGATAGGTAGCTTGTGGCTTTGAACCTACCTTAGTAAAATACTATCGGATTTACTAGTTGCATAGTGACGCGATGTCTTGAACTAGTCAACCGTTTATGTAAACCAAGACAATAGTACTTACATAACAATACTCTAACATATTTTGTTCTCACGTTGTGTCTATTTCGGCCCTGGACCATATCTTAGATTCATAAGTGTTGCAATCAAAGCGGCCAATACTTTGCACTTATATAGGTGATCTCCTATCAAGTATCCTGCGTTACTCCACCTCATAGGTATAGGAATCATTAAAAGAAAACTTAACCTCACCATATTTTGCAGGTCATTTATACTTGGATATTTCAAGAATGAGCAAGTAACAATTCCAAGCACTCAAACTAATATTTATAACTTAGTTGTCCCATTGAACCAAGGTTTTCGGATCTCCAATTCTCAAGGTTGGGTTACCGCTATAAATATTTTAAGTTGTGGATTTTAAACCCATTCCTCCAAGTAGTTTGTACATTTGATCTCTATTTATACTTTTTGTAAGCGAATCCGCAAGTTTTTCCTTTGACTTCACATAGTCAACCGAAATAACCCCATTCGAGATCAATTTGTCTTATGGTATTATGTCTTCGACGAGATGTCAAGATTTACCATTGTACATACTACTTTGTGCTCTTCTATTGCTGACTGACTGTCACAATGAATCATAATGGAAGACACCGGTTTATTTCAACATGGAATATCTTCTAGAAAGTTTCGAAGCCACTCGGCTTCTTCTCCAGCTTTATCTAGAGCAATGAACTCGGACTCCATAGTAGACCGAGCTATACAATTTTGTTTAGAGGATCTCCATGACACCACTCCTCCACCGATAGTGAACACATATCTACTCGTAGACTTGGAGTCTTTCATGTCAGAAATCCAATTTGCATCACAATATCCTTCTAGGACCGCAGGATATTTTGTATACACTATTCCATAACTTAAAGTGTATTTCAAATATCCAAGCACTCTCATTAGCGCTGTCCAATGATCCTCACTTGGATTACTTGTGAACCGACTAAGTTTGTTTACAGTATATGCAAGATCAGGACGGGTACAGTTAGTTAAGTACATTAAACTTCCTATCACCCTTGCATATTCCACTTGTAAAACAGGTTCTCCTCTATTTTTGGCTAAATGTGTACCCAACTCCATAGGTGTTCTACCGAAGGACGATTTGTGGCATTAAATCGTTCAAGAACCTTTTCTACATAATGAGTTTGGGATAAAATAATTCCAGCAGGAATTCTAGAGACTTTAATCCCTAGAATTATATCACACAATCCCAAATCCTTCATATTAAAATGTTTTCTCAACATTTTCTTGGTTTTCACAATTAATTCATGGTTGCTTCCCATGATTAACATGTCATCTATATAAAGGCAAACAATTACATATGCATTTATAGTACCTTTAATATGGACACATTTGTCACACTCATTTATTGTGAAACCATTGGACAACAGTGCAGTGTCAAACTTTTGATGCCACTGTTTAGGTGCTTGTTTGAGTCCATACAACGACTTGACAAGTTTACACACCTTTTCTTCTTTTCCGGGTACAATAAACCCTTCTGGTTGTTTTATATATATTTCTTCTTCCAACTCTCCATTCAAAAACGCTTTTTTAACATCCATTTGGTGTATCTCAAGATCACGCAATGCTGCAATAGCTATGAGAACACGGATGGATGTTATTCTAGAAACCGGAGAGTAGGTATCGAAGAAATCATATCCCTCTTTTTGTCGAAAACCTTGAACCACTAGTCGAGCTTTATATTTATCTATAGATCCATCTTCTTTGTATTTCCTTTTAAGAATCCATGTTGTGAAATTTCCTCGCAAGCGTACGAGTGTCAAGTTTTAATATAGTGATTAAATCAGATATCGATCCCACAGGGAGTAAAATGAAAATATTTAGTACTTGTAATTAGAATAGTCCAAACTTTATCTAGAAATCAAACTTTGAGAATTTTGCAATAAAAATAAAATAATTAAGAGATTTAAAAGCACGCACACAACTTTCAGATTAAAAATCAATCAGAGAAAATTGGTCTAGAGGTATAGATTTCACCTGGTTTCAACAACAATCAATCCTAATTAATTAATCTTCATGAATTTCAAAGAATTAATAGCCAAGAACACTTACGTGTATTATTTCCCTCTCCCGAGTAGTAAATAATGTTTATCAACTACAATTAAATTTCAATATCCCTATTAAGAATTTATCGCAATGATCTATCACAAAACAATGTTCTCTTTTAAAAAGCTCTGTTAAAGTTATAAGCTCTCCCGAATCAGATAAACAATTAACAGTGTAATTTCTAATGTCCTATTCAAAATCTCCTCTCCCGAGTGCCAGATTTCAAATAAATATAACAAATTAATTATTGATCAGATAATTGAAAATACAATCAATTCTAGAAAAAACAATTAATCTAGAAGAAATTCAAATCAATAAAATCAAGAATTCAAGAAAGTGTCTACACCAGGTTCCATCCGACCTCTAGACTATAAAAATTAGTTCATAATAAAATTCTGAAAACAATAAATAATAAATCCAAACATATTCAGAAGTAACAAAATAAAAGATAAAAGAAACAAATCCGTCGTCGATGTCGTGTCCGGTCTATCGAAATCCGTCTTCGTTCTTCAATTAAGCTCCAGAAATAAAATAAAAGTCACGATCAAATCTCTGATTTCTGTGTAATTGTTGTGGCGGCTCCTCCTCATAATCAGATGAAAAATTGCCTTTTATATCGTCCACAAAAGCCCACTCAAAATCCCATAAAATATAAAAATTTCCTTCCGCTAAAATATGGCGACGCGCGCCCGCTCCACAATCCATGCGCCTGCGTATAGCCTTCTGTTTCAATTCTCAAATCTCCCAAGGAACGCAGCGCGTTTGCTCTGAATGAAGCGCTAAAGATAAGCGCTATCTTTGGCCCAATTGTGAAAATCCCATTAACCTCTCCTGACTTGACTATGTACGTTGTTTCCTTTTCTTTTCTTCTTTCTTCTTTTTATTTTTTCTCCTCGAAATTCCATAATTCACAAAATCTCGATAATTTCCTACAATCACAAAAACAAAACAATACCCACATAAATCTACTCGAAATAAATATTTAACAATTAAAATCATATATAAATTAAATGTATAAAATACACTTATCAAATACTCCCAAACTTAGACTTTTGCTAGTCCCGAACAAAACTATTCAAAACAATAACTTCCAAAAACTCAAATCATCATAAACTCACAAGAATAGTCAAGAAATATTATGGAGCAATGGCCTCGACAATGATTTCAAAGAATTTTCAAATCCAATCTCATTCAACCTACTAACACTTGAAAGTTTCAGTCATAACAAAATAATAACCGCATAAACTCACAATCTCCGCAACTCACGTTCAAAACACCCTTATCCAAGTTCAATTCAAACATTCATAGATCATGAGGACTTTTCAAGGATAGCATAGGATCAAATATAAGATATTGAATCCAAAACACTCACAATCAGGTAAATGCAAAGAATAATAGTGTGTGCGTGTTTAGATCAAAATTCATAATCATTAAAAGCATCAATCAACAGTCCATAGGCTAAATTCTTGAAACTCTTCTCCACTAGTATATTGGGCAACTGAGACTCGGTCAATAGGACTTATTCAGCTTATAATGTAAGGTCTGGCTCATGGCTACAAATGAAGGATAAGAATTCAAAATAAGGAGTAATTCATATTTTTATGCTCATTCTAACTTCAACTCCTTTTTCATTCACAATTTCACATTCTTTCTTCCTTCATTTCATTTCTCAACTTTTTCACAACTCTCTCACAAATTTTTTCTTTCTTTCACAACTTTTTCAACTACATTTTTCAACTCTTTTTTTCTACTACCTTTTTTTTCATCTTTTCAATTCATCCACCACACCAATCCTTTTTTCACAAATAAAGCTAGGAGCATACAACATTTTAGCATTCAAATTACTCCCTTAAAGGTAGGAAATAGTGTTTAGGCTATTCAGGTAGTCAATGGAAGACCTTGAAATAATGACGAATGTGGGTTTAATCACACGTTTACACGCATGCCATTCGATTTTTAATAAAGTTCAAACAATGTACTAGGGATAAAATAGTAATAGGTAGCTTGAAAGGCTCAAACGAATTCAGAAAAATCGCCTAAATCATTCCTAATCTCAGTTTTTGCCCGTATTTCGCCTCGAAGAGTGTTCGAACTAGTTCTAGACAAGTCTCAATCCACAATTAAATCATACAAATTCAATCAGTGCAGAAAAAGAATAATCATCAGCAGTTAAAGATGATTTTCACAACAAATTCAGAATTTTGTACCTCAATGTACTTATACAAGTGTAGGCTCAAATAGGCATCTAAAGCTAAATTCAATGAAAATTAGGCCCAAAAATTTCAAACAATGCCTCAATCATATCTATGTCTGTATGTCTCAAAAATCAGATTCAAGCATTAATCACAGCGTATATAGGAAATTGTTCATCCAATTGGTTCCATTTTTTCAAAAATATTTGTCAGATAGGTAGACAATCATGGATTTCAGTTATAGCACAAAAATATTTTTCATTGACCATGCATCCATATATTTCTCAACTTCGTTTCAACTCAACTAACAACAACAACTAAACTCAACAAAAATTTTATCTATAAAGCACACAATAAAATTCAACTACTCAAATATCAACCAAACAACTAAATCACTAAATCAAAAACTAATTCACCCCCCCCCCCCCCAAACTTAATGTTATCATTGTCCCTAATGATTAAAAATCAAGAAAAAGAACAAGGGACTCATAACTTCGACACCGAGCATCAGGACTCGGCATCATCATCATCATCTCCATGGAAAGAAGGTGCAGCAGCAGTATCATCAGAAGACCACTGCGGAGGAGGTGGATAAGGCACAACAGTGGGAGGATAATTTTGGGCGAGAGCGGCAGTGAAGTCATGCATATATGTCATATGTGCTCGCATCATCTTCCACTGCTTCTTCATCTGAGCAATCACGACCGTAGAATCATCACGAGTAGAATACTCAGTGGCCGGATGTGTCGGTAGTGACATAGGTGCTTCCAAATGGGAAGGTGCTGGCTCAAAGTGTGGTAGTGGCTCAGAGGGTTGCGGTGGTTCAGCTGCCTGTTCAGAAGTACTGGCTTCTTTCTTATTCTTGTCCCATCTCAATGCACCAGTAATTCTTATAGGACCTCGAATTGGAAGAATCTGCTCCGTATCATCCCACACAACACCAGCTAACCGGCAAAGTTGAGTAATCAAAGACGAGTGGGGTAAACTGATAGTCGAGGAACCCCTAACTGCAG
The DNA here is from genome assembly GCF_033568475.1 of Henckelia pumila. Classification (NCBI taxonomy): domain Eukaryota; kingdom Viridiplantae; phylum Streptophyta; class Magnoliopsida; order Lamiales; family Gesneriaceae; genus Henckelia; species Henckelia pumila. The sequence goes on from NC_133123.1 coordinate 231,754,991, forward strand.
CAATAATAGACTCCTGAATCACCCTCCCAGCATCGACAGATTTTCCAGTGACAATACAGTACACAAGACCAGCTCTAACCTTAGTCACATCAGATGTATGCCCAGATGGCAAAATTCTGGCAGCCACAAACTCATGCCAATTATTCGCTTCTCGTCTAAGAAAGATGGATGGAAATGTAACAGCTTCATCCTTTGAATTCCTCTTCCATTCCGCCCCATCATGACACAAAGTCTGAATTACAATATTCTCTGGATATGACTCATTCTTAAATACCTCATACTCATCATCAGAAATGTCCAAATCCGGCATTTCATAGAGACGGTTAATTGTACTCTTATCAAAAGGCACCAATTTCCCTCGAACTCGAACTTTCAGATTCACGTCTTTGACCATCAAATTTGCATAAAACTCATGAATCAATGATATAACAGCATCTGGTGGACTCCTCACAAATGTCTCCCAACCTCTTCTCTTAGCTTCAATTAACGCCGGCGCACTATGCTCTCTCAAACTCATTCCTCTTTCTTTGTGCATCCCTCGCTCCATTACATCAAAACAATACTCCTCTGCTGTGGCATTCCAAAATCTGTGTCTATCATATGAAGCAGTAGAGGACGAAGAAATCGCTCCTTTCCCTTTGGTTTTCGGTGGCATTGTAACTCAATAATTCAACTCAAATCAAATCAAATGCCTCAAACAATGCACTAAACTCCCAACAATTCCAGCAACCAACGTTTAAATATAACCCAAGCAATTCAACAAACACTTGGTAGGCACGAATAAAATGATATAGAATTTCACTGCATCAAAACGTACTCCACTCCACAGCTCAGACAACCCAATAGCCTCAAATCACAACATTTATCAAGAATCAAATGTAAGAGATAAAATTTCAGCTTTTGTACCGTTCACGAATAACATTTTCCAAATTCTCCAAATTCCCCTTTCTCGACAATCGTAGATGGAGCAAGACCAATTCTGAGAATCTCTGCCTTGTAATTAAGATCAAAATCCTTGAGATGATGATATTTTGTTGAGTAGAAGATTTACGATGATCGTGCCAGTGCGTGAGATTTAAAGATGGACTCGAACGAGGGATCGTGATTTAAGTCTGGGAGGAGTAGACTCTGGAGTGGGCTTTTAAATTTCTGAAGTATTGCGCGATAGCGCCTAATCATGCGCTATTTACTCGCACGATAGTGCTTATGTGGCGGTGTAAAGGAGCACGATAGCGCATGCTGAAGCGCGGTTGGTGAGCGCTGATGAGGAATGGTAGGTTGCGCGTTAGCGCAAGTATGAGGCGCGGTTGGGTGGCGCGTTAGCGCATGGTTCTGCACTTGAGAAAGCGTAGAAGTGAGGCGGGCGCGGTGGATCCACGAGCGAGCGCGCATAAGCGTCTGCCCAAACTTTTAAAAACCTGAAAAAAAAAAAACACATTTATAAAATCAATCACCATAATTCCCAACAATAATTTCAAAATAAAAAAAACATAAATTAATCTAATGAACAAGAATAAAAATTAAAGCATAAATTAAAAATAAAAAAAATAAAAAATAAAACAAAAATTTTTGGGTTGTCTCCCAAAAAGCGCTTGGTTTATAGTCGTCAGCCCGACTTTCACCGAATTAATTCTTCCCTTTCTCTTTCACTCGCCAAATAAATTTCACGAACCGTCTTTTAAATTTTGCTTTCTTGTTCTTCGTGGCTTTCTTTGGTAGTAAATTTGGCGTTTTCTCCTTCGATGAATCAACTGCAAAATCAGCTCTTTGACAGCTCTCCAACTTCACAACCGGTTCTATCAAGCATAATTTTTCGATAGGGGTGTTAGATGACTTCATGAATATATTAAAAATTACACTCTCACCGTCCACACCCATCGACAATGCACCTCTCTTCACCTCTATCTTGGCATCGGCAGTGGCCAAGAAAGGTCTCCCCAATATCAGGGGCATGTTTGCATCCTCCTCCATATCTAACATAACAAAATCCGCTGGAAAAATAAATTTATCTACTTTTACCAAAACATCTTCAATGATTCCAAGCGGATATGTGATAGATCGATCAGCCAACTGCAACGCGATCATGGTGGGCTTCACCTCACCAAGTCCTAAGCTCCTGAAAATAGACAAAGGCATGAGATTAATGCTAGCTCCTAAATCGCAAAGTGCATTATTAAAATAAGAAGAGCCAATAGTGCAAGGAATAGTAAAACTCCCTGGATCCTTAAGCTTTTGTGGCATCTTCTTTTGGAGCACCGCACTGCACTCTTCCGTTAAATTCACTACCTCGTTCTCTAGCAGCCCCCTCTTCTTGGACATCACCTCCTTGATGAACTTCGCATAATTCGGCATTTGCTCCAAAGCTTCAGCAAAGGGAATGTTGATGTGAATCTTCTTAAAAATCTCCAAGAACTTGGAAAATTGCTCGTCCAATGCTTTCTTCTTGAACCTTTGCGGGTATGGAAGTGAAGGCTTGTACATCGGTTTTGGCTCAGATTCAAGCTCCTTCTCTTTCTCCTCAACTTTTTCCTCAAGTTTCTTATCCGCAACAGTAGGAATTTGGACTCCAACGTCTTTGGCACTCCGCACTTCGATGGCATTGCACTGCTCCTTGGGATTCACCTCAGTATTGCTAGGGAACTGGCCGCGATTGTTGTCCTTCAGTGCGTTCGCCAACTGCCCAATACTAGTCTCCATGGATTGCAACACTGCGCCCATGTTGGCCATGTGCATCTCCAAACTGTCAAGTCGAGACTCAGTTCTCGCCATCCTCTTACCTGAATCCTGCACAAAAGTACTAACCACATCCTCCAACGACTGCTTACCCTCATCCTTGTTTGTATTGAATCCCGAAGGATTCAGCACATTTTTATTGTTAGCATACGAAAAATTTTCATGATTACGCAAGCTAGGATGATAAGTATTTGGGACAGGGTTACCTCTATAGCCTCCATATCCTCGGTAGCCATTTGGATTTATATAATTGACTTGCTCTATAGCCGGTGATCCTTCAACTCCAGTTGAATCTGCAACATTAATTTTATTCAAAGAAGCTACCTGTGTAGTCAGTGCAGATAATTGAGCAGTAATGGAGGTGAGAGGATCCACTGCATACACTCCAGCTGGCTTCTTGACTCCCACACGCTCAGATGGCCATTGGAAACTATTGACCGTCATCTCCTCCAACATATCATAAGCCTGAACATGATCCTTCGCAAATATAGTACCTCCAGCCGCTGAGTCCACATTCATTCGCGTAGGCGCATTCAGTTTGTTGTAAAACCACTCAATCTGTTCCCAATCTACAAAATTGTGGTTAGGACAACGTCTAAGTAATTCTTTATACCTTTCCCCCGCCTCGTACAGCTGTTCAGAGTCCATCTGCCTGAAAGTACTGATCTCAATCTTCAGTTGGGTGGTTTTGGCAGGTGGAAAATATTTCGCAAGAAATTTTTCTGCCATCCCCTCCCAAGTAGTGATGCTTCCAAGCGGCAGTGATTGCAACCAACTTCTGGCTTGATCCCTGAGAGAAAACGGAAACAAGCGTAAGCAAATAATATCCTCAGACACACCATTTATTTTTATCGTATCCATAATCTCCAAGAAGGTGCGTAGGTGTAGGTGAGGATCAGCAGTGGTGCTCCTATTAAATTGGTTCTGTTGAACCATGTTGATCAAGGACGGCTTTAGCTCAAAATTGTTTGCATTGATAGTTCCACGAGCGATTCCAGAATAGTGATCCTGGATCGTCGGCCGAAAGTGATCTCTAATTGGCACCAAGGGAGCTTGTTGTGCTTCTTCTTCAGCCATGTTATTAATTTTTTCTCTTCTCTCTCTTCTCAAAGCACGTGTAGTGCGCTCGATCTCCGGATCAAAAAATAGAGAATTAGAACTTTGAGATCGTCGCATAGACTGCAATTAAAAATAAGAAGAAATTAATTAGCAACTTAAAAAAATAAAATAAAAAAAAACTCTAAATTAAAATCTAGACTAATTGGTAACAAGACAAAAAAAAAATCAAAATTACTCCCCGGCAACGGCGGCAAAAACTTGTTGTGAAATTTCCTCGCAAGCGTACGAGTATCAAGTTTTAATATAGTGATTAAATCAGATATCGATCCCACAGGGAGTAAAATGAAAATATTTAGTACTTGTAATTAGAATAGTCCAAACTTTATCTAGAAAATCAAACTTTGAGAATTTTGCAATAAAAATAAAATAATTAAGAGATTTAAAAGCACGCACACAACTTTCAAATTAAAAATCAATCAGAGAAAAATGGTCTAGAGGTATAGATTTCACCTGGTTTCAACAACAATCAATCCTAATTAATTAATCTTCATGAATTTCAAAGAATTAATAGCCAAGAACACTTACGTGTATTATTTCCCTCTCCCGAGTAGTAAATAATGTTTATCAACTACAATTAAATTCCAATATCCCTATTAAGAATTTATCGCAATGATCTATCACAAAACAATGTTCTCTTTTAAAAAGCTCTGTTAAAGTTATAAGCTCTCCCAAATCAGATAATCAATTAACAGTGTAATTTCTAATGTCCTATTCAAAATTTCATCTCTCGAGTGCCAAATTTCAAATAAATATAACAAATCAATTATTGACTATAAAAATTAGTTCATAATAAAATTCTGAAAACAATAAATAATAAATCCAAACATATTCAGAAGTAACAAAATAAAAGATAAAAGAAACAAATCCGTCGTCGATGCCGTGTCCGGTCTATTGAACTCCGTCTTCGTTCTTCAATTAAGCTCCAGAAATAAAATAAAAGTCACGATAAAATCTCTGATTTCTGTGTAATTGTTGTGGCGGCTCCTCCTCATAATCAGATGAAAAATTTCCTTTTATATCGTCCACAAAAGCCCACTCAAAAGCCCATAAAATATAGAAATTTCCTTCCGCTAAAATATGGCGACGCGCGCCCGCTCCACAATCCATGCGCCCGCGTATAGCCTTCTGTTTCAATTCTCAAATCTCCCAAGGAACGCAGCGCGTTTGCTCTGAATGAAGCGCTAAAGATAAGCGCTATATTTGGCCCAATTGTGAAAAGCCCATTAACCTCTCCTGACTTGACTCTGTACATTGTTTCCTTTTCTTTTCTTCTTTCTTCTTTTTATTTTTTCTCCTCGAAATTCCATAATTCACAAAATCTCGATAATTTTCTACAATCACAAAAACAAAACAATACCCACATAAATCTGCTCGAAACAAATATTTAACAATTAAAATCATATATAAATTAAGTGTATAAAATACACTTATCAATCCACTTGGATCCCAAAGGTTTACATCCCGGAGGAAGATCAACCAACTCCCACGTATGATTGTGCATGATGGAATCTATTTAATTTTGTATGGCTTCCTTCCAAAAAGGAGCCTCAGGATTTGATAAAGCCTCTTGAAGAGTTCTTGGTTCATTATCTAACATGTATGTTAGAAAATCAGGACCAAACGATTTTTCAACTCTTACACGCTTGCTGCGTCTGGATTCTTCTTTGGTTTGTGGAGTTTCAATTGTATTTTCATAAGTTCGCTTATTCAAACTTATTTCTTTCCTTTCTTTACATGAAAAAATATTTTCAAAGAATACAGCATTCCTTGATTCCATAATTGTGCCTTTATATACATCAGGAATCGTTGACTTATGTACTAAAAATCGATATGCACTACTATTGTATGCATAACCAATAAATATACAGTCAACCGTTTTAGGCCAAATTTTTATTTGTTTTGGCTTAGGTACTTCTACTTTAGCCAAACACCCCCACACTTTGAGGTATTGGTAAGAAGGTTTATGACCTTTCCACTATTCATATGGTGTCTCATCTTTCCCTTTGATTGGAATCTTGTTTAGAATGTGAGTTGTTGAGAGAATCGCTTCACCCCACATATTTTGAGATAAACCAGAATTTATTAACAACGCGTTCATCATTTCCTTTAATGTTTGATTTTTGCGTTCTGCAACGCCATTGGATTGAGGTGAGTAAGGGGCTGTCGTTTGATGAATGATGCCCGAAGTTGAGCAAAATTCTTCAAAAGGAGCCACATACTCTCCACCTCTATCACTTTGAATCATTTTTATCTTTGAACTTCGTTGATTTTCAATCTCAGTCTTATATTTCTTGAAAGCTTCAATTGCTTGATATTTGCTTTTCAATAAATATACATAACAAAATCTGGTGCAATCATCAATGAATGTTATAAAGTACTTATTTCCACCTCGTGTTTGTACCATTTTTAAATCACATACATCAGTATGTATTAATTCAAATGACGTAGTACTTCTCGTGACATTATGAAATGGAGCTCTAACCATTTTTTCTTCAACACAAATCTCACACTTATGTTATGGATTTCTTTTAAACATAGGTATTATATTTAAATTTGCAAGTCTTTGCAACGTGTTGAAGTTAACATGTCCTAATCGTTCATGCCATATATCATAACTTTCAGTCAAGTAAGCAGAACCAAAAACTTTATTCTTCGCCTCAGGGCGGATAACATTCATTACATTCAATTTAAAGAGACCACTATCTTGGTACCCTTTACCAACAAATACACCGGATTTTTTTAATACAAATTTATCAGACTCAAACACCATTCTAAAGCCTGCCTTGCTCAAGAGAGAACCCGAAACTAAGTTCTTCCGAATGTCTGGCACATGCAGCACATTCTTGAGCGTCACCTCTTTGCCCGAGGTCATCTTCAACACCACATTTCCCACTCCAACAACTTCAGACGTTGCGGAGTTTCCCATGAACAACTTTTGATCCCCAACAGTTACAGGTGGAATACATATCTTATCGGCACAAATGTGGCTCGTAGAGCTGGTATCAATCCACCATCCTCTCGGTTTATCCACCACGTTGGTCTCACAAATAACGGCACTTAAATCAATATCAGAAATTGCTAAAGGTACATACCTTTGTTCAACCAAATTTGATTGATTTCGTTTCTGATTTGTGTTGTTTGTTTTTTTGGAATTTGGCAATCCCTTGCCATATGATTCGGTTTGCCACAGTTGTAGCACTTTTCTTGGAATTTCTTCGCTTTCCCCTTTTGCTTTCCATCATGGGGTCTCTTCCTCTTTTGACTCGTACTAGACTCCGTCAGATTTTCTTTGGCCTCGGTTTCCATCATCTTTTTATGTGACTTGGCCTCGGTATTTCTGTTATCCTCCTCAATACGAAGTCGCACTATAAGATCTTCAAGTTTCAACTCCTTACGTTTGTGCTTAAGGTAGTTTTTGAAGTTTTTCCACAGTGGAGGCAACTTCTCAATGATAGACGCGACTTGGAATGGTTCATTGATTTCCATTCCTTCGGCCAATAAGTCATGCAAGATGATTTGTATCTCTTGCATTTGACTCATCACAGTTTTTGAGTCTACCTGTGAGACCTCGATTCTAATCATCTAATTAGTAATAATCCAAACTAAATCATACAAGAACCAAGATGGAAAACAAATAAAAAAAAAAAAAAATTTTGCTAATGAACAGTGCCCGCTCGATCGGTTAATTCTTACCGATCGAGCGGCCGAGAATTCCAGTTTCTCTGCCCAAACTAAAACAGGACCCCCGCTCGATCGGTAAAATCTTACCGATCGAGCGGGCACAAAATATCAAAACCTCTGCCTCACTGAAAGGGGTGCTCGCTCGATCGGTAAGAGTCTGCCGATCGAGCGAGATGCCCTGCCCAGAAAACTCTGTTTTTTTTTCTTTCAAAATTTTTTTTCCAACTCAATCCAATATCAATCTAACATGCTCAATTCTGAATTCAACAACATGCAATCAACATACAAACTTCAACACTCATCATTCATAATCGATTATAATATTCCATACTTCAAAATCAAATACAATACATTCGAATTCTAACATGATTTCAAAACATAAACTAGATTGGCATGCATTTCCAATTCTAACTCGAAGTCTCACTTCTAATCTTCATTCTCGTTCTATCCCTGTCGTCTCTGACTCGATCCTGCCCCACCTGTTGCCAAGTACACATACAAACAAAGACAACAGCCGGATAATCCGGTGAGAATTGATATTCCCAGTAAAAGAGACTATCATGCAGTATAAATCAAACATATAAATCGAACATATCAATCAAGACATGCATCAATCCAAGTCATATATCAACTTTAGATATAAATCAAGTAAACATATCAAGTCATGACATATATCAACTTCCATATATCTATCACATCAAGATAGAATTCAAGTAATTAATCCAAGTACTGAATTAAAATGATATGCATGTCTTTAAAACTTCTGGATTATCAGACTCAGATAATCAAAATGGAAATCACAAAGCTTGGAAAGCTTTGGAGACGCCTTCAATGGAGGGAGACGGCTTGAAGGGGAAGGATGAAGTAAAAAAGGAGAGTCAAAGCTTGCTTAAATATCTATTTAAGTCCAAATTTGCGTTTTAGTTCCTGAAAATTCCAAAAATTGCATTCTAGTCCCTGATAAAAATCGAATCGGCCCTCGACTTCTAAAATCTCTGATTATCTCAAATAAAGTACATTAAGATAATTTTGGGGCGTTACAATTCTCCCCCTCTAAGAATCGATTTCGTCCTCGAAATCAATCATTGTTCTATCACAAGGTCGAGGATCTAGTCAAAGGACTGCAATAAGAATTTACATCTCGGAACTAAGTCCAGAATCGTCTTCCAATCAAACTCTGAATCGTTCGTCTCAACAGCTCGACATCTCAATCAATCAGAGAAGTCAGAAACTCTAGTCGAATAATTCATCAACACTCCGTCCGTCTATCAAAAGTCATCTCATCCTCGTCAGAAAATTCTTCTAAACTCAGCCACAATTCGAATCTTTTTTCGTTCTAACTCCTGTGACACAAAAAGTTCATAACAAAAGCAAGGAGATCTTCATCTCTCCTCGTACAACTTCTATAATGTGCCTCCAATAACTCGTCAAACTCTGTCATTGCAAGAAATTTTCACAAACATCAAGAGTTTCTGTCAACTAGTGCTAAGTCGAGCACTACTACTCAATGCAATTCTTCTAAAGTTCAACTCATCTGATCTTGCTGTCCGTCGTTCTGAGGGTATCGAATCGAAAGTAGATGAATTCAACAACAAATTTCTCTTCGAAGTCTATGCCGAAAGGACAATGCATCAAGGATCTCAGTCTAAACTAATAGACTTCGGCAATTCATGACATCTGACAACCTCTGACAAGATATTCATTTCTCGGTTCTTCATCAAAATCATTCTGTACAAAAAACTATAACAGATCCTATCTATCGGTCAATCAAAATCAGACAGTAGATAAAATAAGAACAAATTCTTCGGTTCTAAACATCAGTTGCTGCATTCGCTCCTTCTGTTAAAAAGATTCAAATCAGAAATCTCAATAAGAAGAAAACCAAGTACTACAAGATCATCAGTACTGAAACTCAGAATACAAAGAGCGGAAAATCAGAAATTTCATCATCAGATAATAAGATCAAAGAAATTCATTCGGTTCAATCAGAATTTCAAACGTCGAGATTAGTCTACAATTGATCGGCGTACAATTATGAAAAGATTGAAGCTCTAAACGATCAGTACAATTCTCACATACAGAAAACAAGAATCATCAATAAGAACTCCTAATTTCAACTCATACTTCTGAGATATTCGGTCAACAGAAAATTTTTCAACAATACAGGAGTATTCTTCAAATCAAACGGCCTGTCAAAAGCTCAAAATGGCCATACCTCAATCGGAAACGCTTCTGAGAAAGCTCACTTCACAAACTTCCTGTAGATAAAAAATTTGAATCTCAAATCAGTGTCGAACTCGTTCTGACAACCGGGACCAATCTAGAAGTTCATTCCGAACAACTTCATTTGTTCCATAACCACTGGCACATCAACCAGTTCAGGTTACAATTCAATACATCAACTGTAAAGTTTCGAGAGTTCGTTCATACTATTCTGTAACAACAGTCAATCTACAGAATAAAACAAGAATTCTTAGAATCGCGAATTCTTAATAGAGTATTCCATCACTCGATCAACGGTACTCAGGTGACATCTCATCTCAGACTCAACCAAGTAGCCTTGCTACAAAAATCATCAAAATGCGATCTCAATTCCCTTCTGAATCAGAATAGACTGAACAATAGAAAATCGGATCGCTCTCTCTCTGACTGCTGACATTTCAAAACATCAGAAGCCTTACTTCGAACTTCACGCTTCATCATCCTCTATTCGATCTGATTCCCCAATTCATCAAACATCTTCCTATCATCTGGAAGAACTCTGAATAAACTTCAAAGTGCAAATCTCTTGATACTCTGTCTCAAATCGAAACATCTGGCACAACAAAAGTTATTCGCTAATAAGGCATCAATAAAAACCTGAAACTCAGATTATACTCAGATCTGCTCTATCTTCATCGGATTTTGAATGGTCGAATCAGATTCCAAAACGTTCTCAATCTTCTGAATCAAATCTGATTCGAAGTCGAATGAAGGAGTCAAGATAAACATTCCATCTGTTCCAGACTCTATCAGAAGTGCAGCAATCATCTGTCAAAGAGAACAAATGAAGTAGATAAAATAAGATCAGATCATACAACTTACAATTGTAGCTGTTACCATCAGTTCTCCGGATAACAATAAAATTTGCAGTCAGATTAATCGCCCTGTATAACTCTCTTTCCCAACTCATAATTAGTTCAGACTGCGACAATCAAAACTTCTATCTTCCAAGATCAGAATAGATTATTGAGATCTTCCAAGCAATAAGATCTCCGTGAGATTCAAATCGGAAACTAACATTGCATCTCGAACGTCTTCAACTTCTTCGATGTTCAAGATAACAAAGAGTTCTTCTAAACAAGAATAAGTCTCAATACTCAATAAGAATAAGTGCAAAGCACCAATAGGTCATCAAAGATACAACTGAACAGAAGAGCAAAACTTGCTGAGTATTCGTCTAATCAACAATAAGAATTTCTCAAAGGATTTGCGGTAGAACTTGCTAAATCAAAGACTCTTCAAATTCAGATAAGGACGTCAATCCAGATCAATTCATAACAGCTCTAGTCTTGAGGTATTCAATAAAATTCTATCTTCCCAGAGAAAAGATCGAGGAAAATACCACACGGTCTCACGAGATTCAGACGTCAAAAGAATATCATAATTGATCGACATGCAAATCTGCAAACAATTCTTAAAGAATCTGAAAGATCAATACGGATCTTCGAAGGATAAAATATTTATCGATAAGAATACTCAAGAACTCATCTACAAACCTCTGGAAGATTCGGTTCAAAGAACTCATAAATAATGCAGATGCAATTCCAACTCAATCTATACGATTAAAATTCAAATTGGTCGTACCTCATTCCGAATTCAGTCTCTGAAACTTCTTCCCTACAGATTATCTGTCGATGATGTCTAATCTAAAAAATCAATGTTGAACTCATCCTCTCGACTCGGAGGCAAATCTGGAATCTCAACTAGAACAACATCAGCAAACTTAACATCTCTGTTAAAACAACCAACACGGGCTGATTGAAGACATCATCTGCATACATCAAACATTCCTCCGCACCTTTCTGTAACCAACGGTAATCAACAAACAATAAGAAAGAAATTCTTAATTCAGGAATTCTTACCGGAGGAAATCCACTCGTCTATCATCTCGGATCCGAATCTGGCAACAATCTGAAATCAACTCGGTTGCTCTGTACTCGGTTAATGCACTGCTTCATCATCGTCAAGAGCAGTTAGAGTCTGTGAATCCTCGAGCAAGTAGTAAAGTCTGTCGCAGAAATTTGGATTTAAACAAACTCTACGAAACGATCAAACCTTGTTTCTCTAAAGCTTTCTTCTTCGATATCCACCAATTTCGCAATACCTTGCAGTTGGTAAACAATTAACTGAATCCGTCGTTCATCAGTGTAGTTTAAAAGAATCAAACAACTGATCGATCTCTTCTAGTCAGCTTTCAAACCCAAACTCATTCTCAGAACTCCTTAGAGTTGAAGGCTAAAAGACTGAAATCTTATCAGCAATGCTTCCATCATTTCAGAGTGACATCCATCAGTTCAGTCACAGGACAATTCTGTACCATCGAGTTCGCTACTAGTTGAATCTTGTTCAAAACTTGTCGAGTAGAAAATATGATTCAAGAGGATTAGGACACAACATCTCAATTACATCTATCCGGTGTCCAACAACCTCAGTTCAACATACTCATTCGATCTCAAGAGTATTCAATGTAACCCGAAACAGTTCGTATCTCAATTGTTTCATGCTTTAAAAATTAAATCACATATCCATGTAATTCAAATAATTCTCAATCGTAAAGCATGCTCGCATATTCTTCAATCATAGAATTAATCAATCACATATGAGAAATTATATTCAAGAGGACTCAATCTACCCCGCTCTCTTCTAAATTCAGTCCAAGAATCTTAGTAATAATACAAACTAAATCATACAAGAACCAAGATGGAAAACAAATTAAAAAAAAAAAAATTTTTTGGTGATGAACAGTGCTCGCTCGATCGGTTAATTCTTACCGATCGAGCGGCCGAGAATTCCAGTTTCTCTGCCCAAACTAAAACAGGACCCCCGCTCGATCGGTAAAATCTTACCGATCGAGCGGGCACAAAATATCAAAACCTCTGCCTCGCTGAAAGGGGTGCTCGCTCGATCGGTAAGAGTCTGCCGATCGAGCGAGATGCCCTGCCCAGAAAACTCTGTTTTTTTTTTCTTTCAAAATTTTTTTTCCAACTCAATCCAATATCAATCTAACATGCTCAATTCTGAATTCAACAAAATGCAATCAACATACAAACTTCAATACTCATCATTCATAATCGATTATAATATTCCATACTTCAAAATCAAATACAATACATTCGAATTCTAACATGATTTCAAAACATAAACTAGATTGGCATGCATTTCCAATTCTAACTCGAAGTCTTACTTCTAATCTTCATTCTCGTTCTATCCCTGTCGTCTCTGACTCGATCCTGCCCCACCTGTTGCCAAGTACACATACAAACAAAGACAACAGCCGGATAATCCGGTGAGAATTGATATTCCCAGTAAAAGAGACTATCATGCAGTATAAATCAAACATATCAATCAAGACATGCATCAATCCAAGTCATATATCAACTTCAGATATAAATTAAGTAAACATATCAAGTCATGACATATATCAACTTCCATATATCTATCACATCAAGATAGAATTCAAGTAATTAATCCAAGTACTGAATTAAAATGATATGCATGTCTTTAAAACTTCTGGATTATCAGACTCAGATAATCAAATGGAATTCTTCTTTCTTTCTTTATTCGGTTTGGGATCCAAATGTTAAAATATCCAACAATCACACAGAACTCCCCTCTCGAGGTGGACGAGGCATATTTTAATCCTCTAGACTCCAGAGCATTATAGAGATTTTATTTGACAAGGTATAAAATCTCCAACCAGGCCACTCAACTACAATCTCTAGATCGTCTAATCAAATTGAAATGAAGGCTCAATATGAATGCATATGTCATCTCATGCATTCTAATATCATTTCAATCATCAATTCATATAAGCATTCAATCATGCTTTCATTCATCAATTCAAATAATCATTCAATCATGCTTCCAAATAAACATTCAATCATGATTCCAATTAAGCATTCAATCATGCAAGTATGTGATTTCTTCGGAACATTCGAATCAAGTCGAATTCGAGTTAATCGTTCCATTCAAGTCTAAGTCGTCTTTTACCTTATTCGCTTCGAAGGTACTTCAATCTGAAATCAATAATAAGGATAATAATCAATATCCAATCACATTCATTCAAAACACAATCACACTTCTTCGATTGATAAAATAAGAAATTCGATACTGTACCGACTTCAATCTTCCAAACTGACCAAAGCTACTATCTCGCAACTCTGTTGACTTCACTTCAATCTAACAGAAGAAGTTATAAGGATCCAAAAGCTCAATCAAACTCGATACGATCAAAATAATTAACAAAGTCCAAAACTCAAACTGACGGCATAACGGCTATCAACTGATCAAACCGGAAACGCAGACAGCAAGATATCAATTCAATAAACTCATAATCATCTCAATATCATCAAAACAATTCAAATCCTTCAAATCTAAAATCTCCAATTTCAAAATAATCTTCTAAAAATCAAAACAATTCCGAACGACGCTCTATTTCAAAACTAACAGAGAATAAACGATCAGAACTCTGCCAAGACCAACATACTCCAAACTCAATCGATTCTAACAACATCCGAAAATAGAAGTCTAGTTGATCGAAGAAAAACTTACTATAGAACGAAGCTCTCGCAGTCGTGATCGCTAATCTGCCTTCAGAAATAAATTTCAACGGACGGATCGAGCTAAAATGGAAATCACAAAGCTTGGAAAGCTTTGGAGACGCCTTCAATGGAGGGAGACGGCTTGGAGGGGAAGGATGAAGTAAAAAAGGAGAGTCAAAGCTTGCTTAAATATCTATTTAAGTCCAAATTTGTGTTTTAGTCCCTAAAAATTCCAAAAATTGCATTCTAGTCCCTGATCAAAATCGAATCGGCCCTCGACTTCCAAAATCTCTGATTATCTCAAATAAAGTCCATTAAGATAATTTTGGGGCATTACACTACCATCTTGAAGTCCAGAAATTTGCCAACCACGAACTTCTTTATTCCCGCGTCTTCAGTTTTGTATTTCTTCTCCAAGAAATCCCAGAGTTCCTTGGCCGTCTTCACAGAGGAGTAGACACTATAGAGAGTGTCATCAAGACCATTCAAGATGTAGTGTTTGCATAGGAAATCGCTATGGTTCCATGCATCAACAGCGGTCCTCCTTTGGGTGTCAGAATCGCCATCAACGACGATAGGGGGATCCTCCTTCAGGAATCTAGACAGATTCAATGTGGTAAGGGAGAAGAGCATTTTCTGCTGCCAACTTTGAAATCGGCATCAGAAAACTTAGGCGGCTTTTCTCCATGTGCGGGGGCGGAAGCGAGCGGAGTGAATGATAAGGTAGACATTTTCAGAATCCAAGAAATACAAAATTTTGTCTTACGATTGTTATAAGGGTGTACTCCGAATTCTGAAAATTAGTGTGTCAACAGCAACAACAACAGCAACAAAGATGAACAAAGTCGAGGCGAGAGAAACTCTCTATCCGCAAGATGAAATTGCCCGTTAACAGTGCTCAACGTTGGCGGCATCGTCTCTAAGATACAACGACTATTCAATCGAGATATAGCAACACAACAAATATCTCGATCTTTGTCGAACTAAAATATGTATCAACTTTTTCTTTTGTGAGAGAGAGAGGGAAGAATTTGCACAGAAATCTGATATTCAATCGTTTCATGTTATCAGATGTTTTCGGATCATTTCTCTGCGTTATAACAGTCATATATATATATATACTATGACTCCAAAATACACGATTTATGGCGTAAGGATGCAACCAATGACAGAAAAAGGCCAAAAAAAGACCAGCTTTTTGGACTGTAGAAGGCGCGCTCGGTCGGTTATTTTTGACCGATCGAGCGCCCCTCTTCTGGTAAACATTCTGTCTCGCTCAAACCATGGTGTGCTCGGTCGGTAAAATTTAGCGGACCGAGCGCCCACTTTTATGAAACTTACTGTCTCGGCAGACGAGGGCTGCGCTCGGTCGGTTGTTTTTAACCGATCGATCGCACTCACAAAAATAATAAAATATTATTCTTGAACCAAATTTTATCCAAAAAGAATAATTGATCACAAGACCTCGCCTCGCCGGGCCGGCCGGTCGCGCGCGTGTGTGTTTGTTGCATCGATTACATCTTGCCCCTTTACAAAACATCGGTGCCCTAAGGGCCCAATCCCATAATCCAATGTTGGATTATATAAGGTGAACAATACATTGAACATGTTTCAATGTGGGACAACTTTTCCTCCAAATTATTTCACCAAATTCAAATTTTTGCATCAATTGGGACAAGCTTTTTGGACAAGTATACAAGCCTTTTGGACAAGTAATTCAAGCCCATTTCATGCCATTTTATTCCAACAATTCATTCAACATTTTTTCCAACAATCCAATCATACGCCAAATCCACACTCATGTGGACTCCATGAGACGTCGCAACCCACCACGTCATCTTTCACCATTCCAAGTAGCATAAAAGCCCCTCATTGCTCATTGCGACAATGTGCACGTGCGAAATACGCCATCAATAAGCCCTTTGCATTCATCGGGCTCGGGCTCGGTCAGTGCGTTGCACCTCTCTCACCTTGGATTTGACTTCAAATTTATTTAATTAGTCAATAATATATAGCAATATATATGTAGGAATTTCTATAAAGTGTTGAACTTTTCATGTGCGACAAGTCTGATATCTCCCAGAACGCATCAATTGAGCCTTGAACATCAATATTAAATAATTAATTTTTCATTCACCCGAGATCAGTTTTGAGCAAATTAATATAAAAAAATTATCTACTCCAAACGTAGATTCCAATTTTCAAGTCAATTTCCAATGTTATCGGACAAGTTATGCTCCATTAATTTTCAAAACTTAATGAATCTCAAAACTAATTTCCAACAAAAGATTTTAACGTCATCTTGAATCCATTATATTGGTTTACCAAGATTTTGTGCTCATGTAATAATTTCTACACCGAACACAAACTTCAAATTTAATTAAAAAAAATTTATTCCAACTTTTTAATTTACCTCAAAAAATGTGTTGCGTAAATTAAAATATATTAATCTTACTGATATATTGATTTATATCAATTTATGTTATCTTAACATATATAATTAATTCATATATCGTTTTATTTGTTAACAACTTTTTTTGGTTATAAATATATATAACCATTAATAAATAAAAGATTTAAATTTTATCATTATTTTTTTTAAATAGCTTTTCAGATTCGTTAAAGTTATGAAATAATCAAATGATGAATCAGTGTATGTTTTCTGAAAAATTAACAATCTTTATAACTTACTTTTTATGCTAATAAACTTTATTTAAAAGTTTTAATAATAATAATAATGTTTTGGAGCTAACAATCTATTATCCTTATGTACCAATTAAAACGTACGTTTGTGTCACAATTCATTCAAAACAGATATTTGAAGATGCTATAAAACACACCCCCTAACTGCTGCATTTTGTCAAAATAGGATCCCAAATACTCTGCAACTCATTTCTCTTGTCCTCAAACACATTCACTTGTGCAACTTTGTGTTCATCCAACCACTGGATAGTCGAGTTGATCTCGTCGTCTATTTTTTTTTGCGTCTGCGGATGATAACATGAAAGCAAGCTTCTTGGTCACAACAGTCGCTCTGGTGTCGTAGACATACCTTTCGAGAGAATTTCTCGCCTCAAATTTCCTCTGCTTCCTTCAA
This sequence comes from Henckelia pumila, assembly GCF_033568475.1. NCBI lineage: Eukaryota > Viridiplantae > Streptophyta > Magnoliopsida > Lamiales > Gesneriaceae > Henckelia > Henckelia pumila. The sequence continues at coordinate 231,772,424 of NC_133123.1, forward strand.
CATTCTCTCAATCAAGCCTTTCGCATTGCTGATTGTGATGCTATTTTGTTTACCGGTTGTTTTATCCATAGCAGACACAGTTAAGATCCCATTAGCATCGATGGCAAAGCACACCTTAATTTTCGGGATGCCCCTCGGAGCAGGAGGAATGCCATGCAAAACAAATTTACCCAAGAGAATGTTGTCACTTGTTCTAGGCCTTTCACCCTCGTAGACTCGGATGGACATACTAGTTTGGTAATCATGAGTGGGATACTCTGTTTCCTTCTTAATAGGAATTGTTGTGTTCCTGGGTACAACTACACTCATTTCATCGTCATTATCTGTTATACCAAGAGAGAGAGGGGTGACATCGCACAACACCAGGTCTTGAATCTCGTTATTACCATAGGCCACAGCCTCATCGGGGTGAATGCTTTTGCACAATCTTGAAGCATTTGTTGTACCTTTGGTATTCTGGTGGATCCACCGACGAGCACCACATCATGGATTCTCTTTTTTTCCATCTTACTATCATTCAAACATTTCTCAACATCCTTAATGCATTCCTCGAACAAATCCATGTTGAGCTCCTCGAATTTGGCACGTGTAATTGTCGAGTGAAAATCAATTCCATCGTACAAGCCATCGATCCAGATAGTTGTAAGTGCCGTAAAAGATAGATTCCTTTTCGCCCGCTCACAAGCACTTCTCAACCTTCTCAATGCTCGGGGGTTGTCACTCATGTCCCTTTTGTGCTTTATCTTGAATTCTTTGACAAAATGGTTCACCATTCTACCGTCAAAATCCTCTCCTCCAAGGTGAGTGTTGCCCGCAGTCGACTTAACCTTAAAAACACTCTTCACCATGGTGAGAAGAGAGACATCAAAAGTGCCACAGATAAGTACATTCTTTTCTGTACGGCTTCTAGAAATTTTGTCGAGGCCATAAGCAATGGCCGCAGCAGTTGGTTCGACAATGATACGCAAGACATTGAGACCAGAAAGGATTCCGGCATCCATGGTCGCCCGTCTCTGGGAATCATTGAAGTAGGCAGGTACAGTAATTACTGCACTTTGAACCTTATGTCCAAGAAAAGCTTCTGCAATTTCCTTCATCTTGAAGAGAACCATTGAAGAAATCTGTTCAGCAGCAAATTGTTTCTATTCACCTTTATAGTTAACAACAATCATGGGCTTATCATCATGAGAAATGACTTTGAATGGCCAAAGCTTCAAATCTTTCTGGACCAAATTGTCACTGAATGTTCTACCAATCAATCTCTTTGCATCTGTAAAGTATATTATTTATTGAGAGACCATGTGAATAAGTCTGCATAATATCATTAATATTGATATATTTCATATAACTATGATGTTCTTCTATAAAATAAAACCATGCGAAGAATAATAATATCTTACCAAAAACAGTGTTGGTGGGGTTGAAGGCCGCAAGATTATTGGCGATGAGACGTTCCGTTTCATTGAAAGCTACGTAAGAAGGCGTGATGCGGTTGCCCTGATCGTTGGGTATGACCTCCACATGATTCCGTTGCCACACGGACACGCATGAATAAGTGGTTCCCAAATCAATTCCAACAGCTGCGTTTTCTCCAGACATGGTTGTCTATCTACTGAAAAAAAGTTGAAAACTTGGTTTTTAGGGGACTTCTCTTGATCGATGCACCTTATATCTTTGATACTATGACGGAAAACGAATTTCATACGTGTACGGCAACAGAGTTTGTCTATAATCCAAAGTTGTTTTCGGATTTTGGATAGAAGATTTTAAATCCATGAAGGATACTTAGTAGAATATTTATCAAATTTGTTTTCTATCTTTCCGTAAGTTCCCTTATCAAAATATTTTATTCCTATTAAAACTTATTATTTCTAAATATTCCCACCATTACAATTGAAAGTTCGATTTATGTATGGTTGGAATAAGAGATATCACATTAATTAATTGGCACATAAATACACATACTAGTTTTTTTTGGCCACATTCGTGAAAACATTTTTTTTTTGAATAATGTTAGAGGTATAACCAATATCTCGTACAACCATATTTACAACAATTATATCCTGAGTTTTTTTTATTATATCGTGATATTTTGTTATTATATCGTGAGATTTTGTAATCAATGTATCATGAGATTTGATAAAAAAAAAAATTGTATTGATTTTTTATGGTGTAAGATGTGTTGTACAAATTTGGTTGTACATATAGCATTACTCTTTTTTTTTCGTGTTGAGTAATTTTTGTGTAAAAAATTGGAGTTATATTAAAATTTTAAAATTAGATGGATTAGTTTTTTTTGTTAGTTTTAAATTCTAGCGATTCGTGGCAGATTCATGTGATCCATACAAAATAGAATGAAATGTGTTTTTTAAATTTTAAAATGAAATTTATCAATTTTTTTAGTTGAAAGTAAAATTCAAAATTTGAAATTGAAATGATATAAGATAATAGATAACTACAAGAAAAATGTCAATTTTAGAGACCGAAAAATTGGTCTCTAATAAAAAATTTAGACCGATTTTGTCAGTCTCAATAATCATGGTCGCTAATTGTGGGAGACCGGCAGCTAAAATCAATCTCAAATTTAGAGATCGAAATGTCATAGTCGGTTTCTATTTTAGAGACCGATATTATTTAATTTGTCGCTAAACAGAGAAGAGACCGATTTTCCAAAATCCGTCTCTATTAATAAAGTACTCATCCTGCCAGCAATGCAAAAACAATCACAAAACAATATACATAATTAATCAATATAGTCATATGAAAGCACAAATTAATATGAACATTAATATAAAATATCTTACAACACAATATTTACACCAATTATTCAAGTATGAAAAATTCCAAAACAAATGTTAGTTCATTCTACAAAATGTTTATTTTGTAACGATAACCAAAGCTCAAATCTATGCAAAATACAGACTAATAGAATAAATATGTCTTAATAAAATAATTTCAGGATCGTCTCCTTGATTGTAAGTTCCATAGCTACTCTCTTTTGCATTTGAAGTCGTGGTTGCGTATATATTTATGTCTGTAGGAAGAAGACCCTCAAATATACTTCCAGATTAACAAGCTTCGACATAAAATACCTCTAAATCATCCAAATATACAAACAAGAAAATTTTTACATCATGTAGCTTTTGACATATGAAGACATTCAGTAACCAATCTACCAAGCTCTGATACGATCCAGAAGCGTGTTTTTTTTTCAAAACGTCGATCTATCATTCGCAAAAAGTCAAGGGCCGGTAGCATCCCTGAGAATAATATTGATATCACTACGTTGAAAATAAGGGATACTTGTACACTAAAAATTAATATTGTTAGAGTAGAAGCCCTTCAAGCCAACTGTTGGCTAGAGATTTTATTGATTCAAGTGTAATGAACAATTTTTATTTTAATATAATTTACATTTATTCTGGCATTTTTTTTTCTTAATACTCACGCAAACTGCATAGATAAAGACCTTGAATATACTATAGTACAATAAATATTAGGTGGTACATATGATGACAATCATGAAACACATATTTAAGTTACTGTATATTTTAAACAAGTTCCTAGTCAATTGAGCCGCCTACAATAAGGATAAAACTAGCTTGAGTTCGAGACTAGCATCAGTGATATAGTGTACCACGTTTCATTGGTAAGGATATAGAGATGTTTGAAATGAATATTTTATTCCTAAAATTCCTTAAGTATCAAAATATTTTATTTAAAATTTTTTGTCTTTCTTGGACATGAAGTATCGTTGAGATTAAGTTTACAATTATTTATTTCTTTAGTTAACTAGATTGAGATATTATTATGAGTTTATCATATCTAATTGATTTATTTCTCAATCTTTGTAGATTTGATATGATCAAATCTAGAAAAATCCTTGTCTTACAAGAAAACAATTTGAAGAAGGATTCTTGCTTATTTAAGGAGTTGAACGTGCACAAAGACATAGAAAGTGTGTGCAAGTCCTAGTTTTGGAATGAGATGTTGCAAGTTGATTAATTGTAATAGTAAAATTCTTCTAGAGTGAATCCTTCCGATGCGAAAGTTGGGGTGAAAAAAGTTTTTGAAATCTTCGAGCATCCATAAATAAATTTCGGTGTTCTTACTTTCAGTATATCACATTCACACACTATTTATTCAATTACGAGTTCAATCTGTTAGTTGATCTCATTTCGCACTTATCTAGTTGGTCAATTAACATCGACACACAAGATTCAATTGATTAACCTCAACTAAACTGGAATTAGTACTTTTTGGTGGTAGATTACCATAGTGTGCTCAAGATTCAATTGATTAACCTCAACTAAACTGGAATTAGTACTTTTTGGTGGTAGATTACCATAGTGTTCTCAGTTGAGCAGAGAAAGAACTCCTATAAACCGATCATGTCACCAACACATCCTATTACTCCTTCAACCACCTCCATGTCATGTGTTTTAGTGGCATCCAATCATACGCCAAATCCACACTCACGTGGACTCCATGACACGTCACAACCAACCACGTCATCTTTCACCATTCCAAGTAGCATAAAAGCTCCTCATTGCTCATTGCGACAATGTTCACGTGCGAAGTACGCCATCAATGAGCCCTTTGCATTCATCGGGCTCGGGCTCGGGCTCAGGCTCAGTCAGTGCGTTGCACCTCCCTCACCTTGGATTTGACTTCAAATTTATTTAATTAGTCAATAATATATAGCAATATATATGTAGGAATATAAAGTGTTAAACTTTTCATGTGCGACAAGTCTGATATCTCCCAGAACACATCAATTGAGCCTTAAACATCAATATTAAATAATTAATTTTTCATTCACCCGAGATCAGTTTTGAGCAAATTAATATAAAAAAATTATCTACTCAAAACGTAGATTCCAATTTTCAAGTCAATTTCCAATGTTATCGAACAAGTTATGCTCCATTATCTACATATTATATATATTCTTAACGATGATGCATTGATGCTCCTTTAAAATAACAAAGATCCATACGTAATGTGAAAGGTCCATGACTACAAGTAACTGTTATACTGTCACATATTTCACTCTAATAGAGTTGCATCTATAGAAACAAAAGGGCAGAACTAATTATAATTCGCAATTTGATTGATGGTATGGGGCCAAAAACCACCAAAATTCATAGATTCCATAATTTCTACTTCAATAGAATGGAACATTAATTGGTCAGAATAATAATATCTTACCAAAAACGGTGTTGGTGGGGTTGACGGCCGCAAGATTCTTGGCGGCATCGCCGATGAGACGTTCGGTTTCATTGAAAGCAACATAAGAAGGCATAATGCGGTTGCCCTGATCGTTGGGTATGACCTCCACACGATTTCGTTGCCATGCGTATACACGGCTACGCATGAATAAGTGGTTCCCAAATCAATTCCAACAGCGTTTTCTCCATACATGGTTGGTTGTCTACTGAAAAAAGTTGAAAACTTGCAAGTTTTTAGGGAACTTTTGTTCGACACTGTGACGGCAAAAGAATTTGCTTATTACTTTATCTTTGTTGTGTTTGGATAGAAGATTTGAAATCCATTTGTTTTCGATCTTTCCGCAAGTTCCCTTGTCAAAATAATTTTTTCTTATTAAAACTTATTATTTCTAAATATTGCCACCATCACAATTGCAAGTTCGATTTTATATATGGTTGGAATAAGACACATCCCAATAATTAATAGACACATAAATACATATATAGTTTTTTTCCTGGCACACAATGCGTGGATACATTTGTTTTTTTGGAGTAATTTTTTTGTTTATATTAAAATTCAAATGTGTACAATTGGTTCGTTATCATCATCATGAATCATGGTCAATAGTGTAAGGACCCAATGTTAATTTTCTAATTAATTGGCAAGATTTATTGATAATTATTTTAAAGCATAAAAATAAAATAATTAAGCCAAATAATTTAATTATGTGTTAAATATGTATTAGTAAATGTTAGTTTATAGACAGAATTAAAATATATATTTGATTTTTATTGCACACAAGAGTTTAAATAATTCAAGTCGAGTCAAGTTTTAACTCAAAATAATTAAATATAACACATGCCAAAACAAAAGTATATTTTATATTTTAAATATATATTAGTCATCGAGGCACATGTGATGCCTCACAATTGAAATGCCATAACTGTTGACAATATAAACTTGTACAAAAAATTGACTAAAAAATCAATCTAAAATAAACACAATGAATTTTTCGTAAATCATGATCCTAATTTCGAAAAGGAATGCAACATAACAAACATCTACGGAAAAAAAAAAAAATCAAAGCATATAAGTCATTGGAAACATATTTGAGCTAAGAGGGAAATATTCTATTCTATAATCTATGTATAGACTCCTTGTAATAAACTTGAAAATTCTCTACTCTTCGAAACATTTAAATTTAAAGTTCTTTCACAACCTTTCATGATCCTTGTTCATTGATGTATCGCCATGCTACCTGTCCAAACATAAACAACCTTAAATAGAATGAGTGCAAGCAAATAGTATTAAAATTACGTCATTGAGAAGGAGAATTATATTTACACTCCAAAAATTTATAAACACACTCAAATTTTAACATTTATTGTGATTTCTTACAAAATTACCCCCACTGAATTATTCTATAATTTTTAAGTCTAATATACCCTTCTTTATATATATATATGTGTATATATATATGTGTGTGTGTGTCTCCAAAAAAAAAAATCACTACATTTATGGGTTATAAAAACATCTCACGTTTCCTCATCAAAATTATTTTTCACAAGATTGTAAAATGCAATACATTAATGATTTACAAATTAAGTTTTATTTGCAATCTTAAGATGTATCATAAATTTTGAACATTTTTATAAATAAAGTGTGGTGATTTCTTTGAAAAATTTCTTGATAAATATTTTGAGTTGTATGAAAAATCTATAAATTAGAATATGTGCATGAAAAAAACGACAAAAAGAAATTAACATGTCACTTGGAAAAAAATATTTCAAACTTTAATTAAAATTAAGTATAAAAATTTAATACAACATAATTAATTAGAATTAAGTAATCTTAATTGCATGTAAAATTATATTTTTGTGAACTTATTATATGAACAACAAAAACGTGGCTTATTCTTAAAAAAAAAAAAAGAAACAAAATGTGGCTCATTTAACATTGAAGTTTTAATCACTTGTTAATACAATTTTTTTGACAAATCTAAAAATTGAAATTATCTACACGAATATTTAAATTTTCTGATATTATCACCATTATGTTTTGATTAAAAATTTCAGAAAAATCTCAACTTAATTTAAATTTCAAAACCGATAAATTAGTCCAAAATAAAAATTTACTTGAATGATTAAATATTTATTATTTTTTGAGAGTGACAACAATCTACATAAGAATTTTCTTTAATTTAATATTTCTTTGAGATGCTACTTTTATTATTTTCTGAATATCGTCAACAAACTATAAACTTTCAATAATATCCTTTATTCTCCCATGTTAAGGAAAGTGAAAGACGAACAAAGAAATTAAAAGTTTGAAATGATCTAAATTAAATTAAATAAATAAAATATAATGGAAAAGTAAATAAGTAGTAAGATTGAATGATTGATGAAAGAGTATATTAGTTTAATAAAAATATGGAATAATTAAGTAGGGGTAATATTGTAAGAAAATACATTAATAAGCAAAAGTGGTATGGAGTGCAATTATAAACTATAATTTGAAGTATTGAGTTTGGAATACGTCACAATATGCATAATATATATAATACTCCGATCCTAAAATTAGAATGCACTGAATTTGGAAATAATAGGATCCCAGATGCTCATCAACTTCTTTCGTTTGTTGTCAAACGTATCTGCTTCTGCAATTTGGTGCTCATCCAACCACTCCATAGCAGATTTGAACTCGTCTTGTATTTTCTTGGAGTCGGCAGCTGATAAGTTGAAAGCATGTTTTTTGGTAAAATAAGTAGCTCTTGTCCCATACACATAATTTTCAAGAGAATTCTTTGCCGCAAATTTCTTCTTAAGCTCCTCGTCGTCTAACTTAAATCTCTCTGCTTCCTCCAACATTCTCTTAATATCAATATTGGACAGCATGCCTTTAACGTTGCTGATGGTGATGCTGTTTTTCTCGCCAGTGGTTTTATCTTCAGCAGACACATTTAAGATACCATTAGCATCGATATCAAAGCACAATTTCAATTTAGGGACATACCTCAGAGCAGGAGGAATGTGAGACAAACAAAATTTACCCAATAGAAAGTTGTCGCTTACTCTAGGTCTTTCACCCTCATACACTGACAACAACACGCTAGTTTGGTTATCATAAAGAGTGGTCAATCCACGTTCTTTCTTAGTAGGAATTGTAGTATTTCTGGGCACGATTACGCACATTTCACCCCCATTAGCTGAGACACCAAGAGATAGAGGGGTGACATCCCATAACACCAGTTCTTGAATCTCTTGATTACCTCGGCCAGTCAAAATTGCCGCTTGAACTGCTGCACCGTAGGCTACGGCCTCGTCAGGGTGAATGCTTTTGCACAACTCCTTCCCATCGAAGAAATCTTGAAGCATTTGTTGTACCTTTGGTATTCTAGTGGATCCACCAACAAGCACCACATCATGGATTCTCTTTTTTTCTATCTTACTATCATTCAAACATTTCTCAACATCCTTAATGCATTCCTCAAACAAATCCATGTTGAGCTCCTCGAATTTGGCTCGTGTAATTGTCGAGTGAAAATCAATTCCATCGTACAAGCCATCGATCCCTATAGTTGTCTGTGCGGTAAAAGATAGATTCCTTTTCGCCCTCTCACAACCAGTTCTCAACCTTCTCAACGCTCGGGGGTTGTTACTCATGTCCCTTTTGTGCTTTCTCTTGAATTCTTCAACAAAATGGTTCACCATTCTACTGTCAAAATCCTCTCCTCCAAGGTGAGTGTTGCCCGCAGTCGATTTAACCTTAAAAACACTCTTCACCATCGTGAGAAGAGAGACATCAAAAGTGCCACCACCAAGGTCAAAGATAAGCACATTCCTTTCTGTGTGGCTGCAAGAAATTTTGTCGAGGCCATAAGCAATGGCCGCAGCAGTTGGTTCGACAATGATACGCAAGACATTGAGACCAGAAATGATTCCGGCATCCATGGTCGCCCGTCTCTGAGAATCATTGAAGTAGGCAGGTACAGTAATAACTGCACTTTTAACCGTAGATCCAAGAAAAGCTTCTGCGATTTCCTTCATCTTGCTGAGGACCATTGAAGAAATCTGTTCAGCTGCAAATTGTTTCTCTTCACCTTTATAGTTAACAACAATCATGGGCTTATCATCATGAGAAACGACTTTGAATGGCCAAAGCTTCAAATCTTTCTGAACCACACTATCACTGAATCTTCTACCAATCAATCTCTTTGCATCTGTAAAGTATATTATATATTGAGAGACCATGTGAATAAGTCTACATATATATTATCATTAATATGAAATATATATATATTCTTAACAATGATGTCCCTTTAAAAAAATAAAGATAAAATCATGCAATGATGTGAAAGTTGTTATACGTACTGTCACATATTAATTTCACTCTAAAAAAATAAAGATAAAATCATGCATCTATAGAAACGAAGGGCCAAAAACCACCAAAATTCAAAGTTGTTGATTCCATGATTTCTACTTCAATAGAATGGAACAGAACAATTGGTCAGAATATTAATAGCATCTTACCAAAAACAGTGTTGGTGGGGTTGAAGGCAGCAAGATTCTTGGCGGCATCGCCGATGAGACGTTCGGTTTCATTGAAATATACACAAGAGGGCGTGATGCGGTTGCCCTGATCGTTGGGTATGACCTCCACACGATTCTGTTGCCACACGGCTACGCATGAATAAGTGGTGCCCAAATCAATTCCAACAGCTGCGTTTTCTCCAGACATGGTTGAAAAGAGTTCAAAACTTGGTTTTTAGGGGACTTCTCTTGATCGATGCGCCTTATATCTTCGATACTACGACGGAAACGAATTTCATGTGTGTACGACAACAGAGTTTGTCTATAAAAATATGCTTTACCTGTGTTGTTTTTGTATTTTGGATAGAAGATTTGAAATCCATTAAGGATACTTTGTAGAATATTTATCAAATTTGTTTTCAATCTTTCCGCAAGTTCTCTTATCAAAATATTTTATTCCTATTAAAACTTATTATTTCTAATATTGCCACCATTACAATTGAAAGTTCGATTTATGTATGGTTGGAACAAGGGCCGTTTCCTTTCACTAGATTTTTAAAAAAATAAGTGTTTTTTTTTTAAGTTGGCTTTTAAAAACACTTTTTAAAATAAAAGCAGAAATAATTTTGTGTTTGGATAAATATATTGAAAGTATTTTTTTAAACTTGAGTTTTAAAAAAAGCATTTGAAAAGCTATAAATATATGCTTTTAAAAGCACTTAAAATTTATCCAAACATATTTGAGTAAATAAAAACACTTTTTTTTATTTAAAAAAAATATTTTTTCTTAATTGTCTATTGAAACAAAACGGGCTCTAACAGACATCACAATAATTAATTGACACATAAATACACATACTAGTTTTTTTTTTTTTTTTGCCACACAATGCGTGAATACATTTTTTTTTCGTGTTGTGTAATCAAAAAAATTAATGGATTTATATTAAAATTTTAAAAATAGATGGATTAGTGTTTTAATACTTTTTATAAATTCTTCCAGTCGTAACAGATTCATGTGATCCATAAAAAATAGAATTAAATGGGTTTTTTTTAATTTAAAAATGAAATTTATCAATTTTTTAAGTTGAAAATAAAATTCAAATTTTGAAATTGAAATGATAGAAGATAATAGATATACAATACAATAAAAATGCAAATTAGAGACCGAAAAATCGGCCTCTAATCGAGAATTGAGACCGATTAGCGACTGATTTTATCAGTCTCAATAATCATGGTCGCTAATTGTTGGTGACTTGCATCAAAATCGGTCTCTAATTTAATTACCGAAATTTTATAATCGGTCTCTATTTTAAATAGAGACCGATATTCTTTTATCGGTCGCTAAACTAGATACCGATCATCTCTAATTTAATTTACATATCTAAATTAGAGACCGATTTTCCAAAACCAGTCTCTATTAATAAAGTAGTCCTCCTAATCTTTCTCCTTATTTAGAGCAATGCAAAAACAATCACAACACAATATACATAATTAATCAATATCATACAAAAAGCACAACTTAATATGAACATCAATATAAAATATCTCACAACACGATATTTACACGAACTATTCAAGTATGAAATATCCCAAAAAAAAATGTTATTTCATTCTACAAAATGTTTATATTGTTATGATAGCCTCATAAGAGTTACTTTGTAGAATACTAGTATCTCACCCGTGCGATGCATGAGATGTTATTTTATACAATTAATAATAAAAATTTAAATGTTATATATGATGATATAATCTTTCTATATTATTATAGCAGAGAACCTTTGATTAACCAATATCGTTACTTTTTAAATTCAATTAATTTTTGTGCGTCCAAATATATGTGAACATTTACATAAATGATATATATGTTAATGTACTAATTTTCAATTTAAAATTTGAAATTTAATGGTATGTTATCACTACTTTTTAATCTCAGTTAATTTTTGAAATTTAATGGTATGTTATCACTACTTTTTAATCTCAGTTAATTTTTTGTGTCAGTGACAATTTTCATAAATGCTATACATGATGATATACCAATATTTGGTTCAAAATTTAAAATTTGATAGGATGTCATCACTAATATTTAATTTCAGTTAATTTTTTTGTGTTCATATTAATGTGAAAATTTCTATAAATCTATATATGATCATAATGTATCAATTTTCAGTTCAAAATTTGAAATATGATCGAATGTTATCATTACTTTTAATTTGAGTTCATTTTTTGTTTCCACACACACATATATGTATTGTTTGAGAGTCACACACATATATATGTATGATAATGTAAGTTTTTCCTAACATGACCGATGTTATGGCTCAACCAATCTTAAAATATAAACTACATTTAAATATATATTTTGATTATATTATTTCATTTAATTTTGGTCATGTTTTTGAGTTTTTTGTATTGATGTTATATATTTAATCATCACCACTCTATATCATATTAAATAAATATAACTTTTTATACAATATTACATTTTCAAAATTTTTAAAAGAGTATCGTCCTTAATATTTTATGTATTTAGTTTTCTTATATCGCTAGTATATGCATTAATTAGAACCTTGAATCTTGATATAAATTTATTTAATATATTCTAAAAAATAATCAACATTTTTAATCAAATTTATTCATCAACAATGGCAAAAAATTTGAATTTTTTGAAAATATTTATTTTTTAAAAATGTTGATAGAAAAATAATATTTGATTTTTTTTAGATATCTTTTGTATATTTTTATTAGTGAGAGTTTCACTCAACCAAGATAAATAAGTTACTTTAACCACACAAAATTGTTATATCATTTCAGTACATATCTCAAATGATACAAACATTTCTCTGATATATGGTAAATTGTTGAGGATCGGTTGCGGTGTGGTGAACTTCTTTTGAGGATAGAATCGATTTGGGTGTGAATAGTAATTTCCAAACTGATTACACTGTTGCAGTTGAGCCCTGAATCTTCCAAATTGAGTTCAGTTGAGATTGGTCAATTGAACTGCTTCATTCTCGCGTGTCGATGTAAATTGCCAAACAAGTATTATGTGCGAAATGATGTCAACTAACAGATTAGTACTTGTGAACAAATGGTTTGATTTGAGTAGTGAGTGAGTGAGAGTGCTCTACTGAAAGTAAGATGTGCAAGTATTTGTTTTTGGATGTTCGAAACAAAATTTCCTATGTCACTCATTCTTTTTCCTTGGAAGCATCTACTCTAGAAGACTTTGACTACTATTACAACACTTTGTAAAGCCCACTCTAAGACTAGGACTTACACATAATCGCCTATCCCAGAACTCTTAGACTCAAGAATCCAGCCCTCGACTGATCCTTATAATTGTAAGGTCCAAAGTCCACTAGTTCAATAACGATATAATTAATTAAATTAATCGATATATTGCAGGTTAGTTTAGAAAATTTAGTTTTTATGTGTTATTATTTGAATAATGTTAATGTCTGAAATTTATGTGAATGTATGATTTTAAAAGTTTTTCATGTTGGTATTTAATTCTGGGTCATAGGAACGAATCTAGCCTTCGAACGAGTCAAGTTTAATATTTTACTTAATATTTAAGTTGATGTAGTGTATTCTATTAGTGGGCAATGGAATTTTAATGTTTTTTGGAACTAATGGGCCGAACTAAGCCCATTAGTCACAAACTGAGTGAGCGTTCAAATCAGTTTCTTTTCTCAGTTTTTTTTTTCTCAAAAATTTGGAACGCCGCTTTTTCCTTTCCCCTTTTCTCACGTTTCAAATTGTATCAAGAGCTAGGGCAAGATTTGTAACACCCCAAATTTATTACCAAATTAATTGGCAATTAAAATAGTTATTGAGTTGGAAAAATATTTATTGCGACCAATTGAGTTATAGAGTGTATTTATAAAATACATATCTGTGTTTTATTGAGTGTGTTTTAGTGTGTGTTTTGAGATTTATAGCAAATCGATAATTTTTTGATTTGTACTAATTTATTTGATGTCCAAATGGTAAAATTAGTCTCCATTCTGATATTTTCTGCTACACACACCCCACAATTATTAACATCATTCTCTGAAATTATTGTCTTTGACTAGTCAATTAGACTTATAATTTCTCAAATTAATTATTAAGTTAAACTTAGACCATGATCAGTCAACTCGGTCAAACATTCTTTTAAATTAAAGTATCTTACATAAATAATTATTTTAATTCCGATATCTCAATAATTATATCAAAAATGCCAATATTACCAGATATCCGGAAATAGTCAAACCAATTGACTAATTGACACGTGTATTTTATAAATACACTCTATAACTCAATTGGCCGCAATAAATATTTTTCCAACTCAATAATTATTTTAATTGTCAATTAATTTGATAATAAATTTTTGGGGCGTTACATACATGATCATTCCTGTTGGTGCCAAATTGTTGAGAATTGGCCGCCATGTTCTCGATTAAATTCCTCGCTTGTACCAGAGTTTTATCCACAAAAACTCCACCACTGGCTGCGTCTAGCATACTCCTTTCATGAGGTAACAAACCTTCATAGCAATATTTGATTAATAAATTTTCACTTATCTAGTGCTGCGGACAGCTAGCAGAAAGCTTCTTGAACCGCTCCCAGTATTCGTGCAGTGATTCCCCTGAGTATTGCTTGATTCCATAGATTTATTTCCGAATGTTCGCGGCTCTAGAGGCTGGGAAATATTTTTCCAGAAATATTATTTTCATCTCCGTCCAAGTCGTGATAGAAACAGAGGGTAAATAGTATATCCAATCCTTAGCAGCACTCTTCAAGGAGAAAGGAAAGGCCCTCAGTTGAATATGCTCCTCTGTCACTCCATGGGGTTTCATACTTATGCAGACCACATGGAATTCCATCAAGTGTTTATTAGGGTCTTCACCTGCAAGACCATGAAAAGAAGACAATAAGTGAATCAATCCAGATTTAAGCTCAAATGTAGCATTATTTTCTAACGTAGGAAAAGTAATGCATAAATGTTGATTGGGATCAGGAGTGCCTAATTGTCTAAGACTCAGATTAGCATTAGGAGTCATTTCTTCTTCTGGAAATTCTGTTCAAGCAACTTCTTCATGTTTCCTACGAGCTTCTCTCCTTCGCCTGTGTAAAGTCCTTTCGATCTCCGGGTCGTAGAGAAGGTCTTCTTCAGCAAAATCACCTGAAAGAATGAACGAGAGAGAAACTAGAAACAAAGAAAAGAGAAGAGAGTGAGATTAAACAAAACAAAATAAAAAGAAAAAGAACACAATAAATTAAACACCGTTCCCCCGCAACGACGCCAAAATTTGGTAGCGCTAAGTCGTGTCACGCCCAAATTACCCAACTCAAATCAGATAACAAAATGTGCAGTAGTGTGAGTAGGGATCGTTCCCATGAAGAAAAAAAATTTAATGTGTTCTAAAATAAAAAGAAAGGGGATTTTTGAGTTTTGGAATTAACTACTGAAAATTCAAGAAATTTAAAAGAAATATTATCACTATCATGCAAGATTTAAAAGTATGAGGAAATCAATAAGAAACAAGTCTTGGTATCGGTCGACTACACCCTTGATATTAATTCATTCAATCATCGATTCCTAAAAATAATTAATCCAATCAAATATTCATCATTGAAAATCAAATTTCTGTTTTACCTTAATCTTAATTAATTATACACCAGCGTTCTAAATTAACCCTAACCAATAAATCAACCCGGATTCCAGCGATTTATATTTAAATTTAAGGTAGCATTCAAACGAGTAAAACTGATGAACCTAGACAACACAAATACCAGCGATTGTATTTAATCTATTCAAGAGTTGTTCCTACGATTCAAAAAATTCAGCAGCAGAAAATATTAAACGTAGTTGCTTCGCAAATTAGTTGATTCAAACAATTATGGATTTGAATTTTAATTTAGCTATAGTTTGCATAGCAAAATCCTAAGATGACCAATCCGAAAATTTCGCATACAAACATGAAATAAAACAGATCAACTATTGATACTCAATAAGGATTAAAGCATGACAATCGAATCTCATGAATAAACAAAATCAAGGGCTTGTATTCCTCAACCAAGTTCTAAGGTTTAGCTACAATGATTCATGAAAAATTCGAGAAAAATTAAAAGAAAGGAAGAAATCTTGAGAGAAAATTGTAATACAAAACCTAGCCGCCAAGGAGATATGCCAAAAGTCTGATAATGAAGTCTGAAAAATGGAATAAAATCCTAATAAAAGCTAGAATCCAAAATAAAAGAGTTTCTAAAATTAACAATTCTTTCCCGAACAGCGACGCTTGCTCGATCGGTAAAATGTGACCGATCGAGCGAGCCAAAAAATGTACTCCTACTATTTTGCGAATTCCGCGAGCCGCTCGATCGGTCAAGTCTTGCAGATTGATCGGCCGAAAATTCCAGAGCCTACTGTTTTCAACTTCACATGCTCCGTTTGATCGGTTAAATGTTGCAGATCGATCGAGCGCTTCCCTTCAAAATAATTTCGTCATTCCCCTTTGCTCCATAGTTCGTCCATGCATCCGCTAAAACGCACAACCTAACCAACAAAATCGGGAAACCAACCATGTAGACACATAATATGCAATACGAACAAAATACTTAATTAAAACACATAAACGAATGCAAAACAATAACAAAATAACATTAAAATAAGCAACACAAACACAACTATCAGTTATGTTAGGTGCAATGACTGTCGAGTTTTGAGATGGAATAGGAAGCGTTTCCATATGTCTGTGCGCTGTGGAATGTCCCAGTCGAGCATATTGGTGGAAGCTTACCTTAGTCTTGATTTGTGTACAGTGATTGCGAGTATGTTTAACTACCAGGAGGATGGCCATCGATTAAATTCATGGGTGAATAACCTGTGATCGAGATGATGTAAATCATCAATGGTGCGATGATTTCCATTGCGGCATATGCACATGAATTCGCAGACCAATGAATCAAGAAAGGATTTTGTGACATGATTGTCACGTGAAGAGAGTTCCTTATGACGCAGTATTGAGTATACAAAGAAACGTGAACTATGATTTGCACTAGACATGGTGGGCTAAATTCCCATTATTTCTTGGGAAGCTTGTTTGCTTTGGTGGAGCATGGGAAGGATGACCAGTCTGGGAATCGTGTTGAATAGTTACGTTGGAATATAGCTTTGTGTCAACTAGATTCTTTTGGGGAGAAATTCGGGCTTTGTTATGTCAGCACATTGTCAGGATTGGTGTTTCCTGACTAGAGGTGATAGGCACCGAGAGCTTTTGAGAACCATTGGATGGTTAGATTCAATTAGTGATTCGATGAATGTCGTAAGCCAGTCAGGTTATGACTTGGTCTTTGTCAGTCTAAGATTTTCCCTTGGGACAATGATTTCGGTCAAGAGGGTGTTTGTATCCTTAGTGATCAGTGAGATCGTGGTCAGGATGGAAGATATATCAGTGTGGCTGATACAGTCGGTAATTGGATCAAATGTGTCGTGTCGTTTGCGATTAACAATGGATAACTGAAGATAGTCAGTAGTGTTACGCAATTCTAGCAGTATTGCAGATGAATCAGCGCGGATTCTAAACCGAGTATAAGTTCCGATGAGGTTCAGTGATTAAGCATACCCTGCAGGTTTAGCGAGGTTTAGAGTTTTCGAAGGTTATTCGACCAGATGTTTCGAACCGGAACTATTGGTGAATTGGACAAGTGGTCTATATTACGTTCTCGAGGTTCTACCCTAGATTTCAAGGGCGAAATCCTTTTAAGGGGGGGGGGGGGGGAATGTAGTGACCCGTATCCATAATTTGTGATTAATGAGTATAGTAATCATGTGATCATGTTTTGATTTATTAATACATGATTAAGGAAATTTTTGTTGGATTAACGAACTTCAGAAATGGATTCAGAATGATCGGAAATGGCCCGGAGGTTGACCAGGAACGGAAGAAACGTTCGTGGAACGGACGCAACGTTCTTGCCATCTGATGTCATCCGTGACGTCAGCAAGAGGACGTCGTTGCTTACGAACGTGATGGGACATCAGATGCAACGATGGGAGAACGGACGCAACGATCGGGAATGGACGCAACGATGGAGGAACGGACGTTCCGTGTTGCGTTTATAAATATGGGATCCGAGGCTTCATTCCAACTCGCACCTCTCCTCTCTTCTCTCTCAATTCCTTAGCCTTCTAGCTCAGATCTAGGGAATTCTAGGCATCCTTTTGGGATTCCGGAAATGGCATAGCGATTCAGGCGTCGTAGCGGAGCTGTGTCCTAGTTTTGAGGCAATCACCATCAGCGGACTGACGACGGACGCATGTATAGCTATGGTCTCCTTAAATTATTTAGGAGTATGCAATAGCTTAGTTAAGACTTTTAGAGCTTAAATATTGATGCATGAGTATTTGCATTGTAGAGCTGATGATAGGCTTGAGAACCTAGAGTGGGACTGCTAGGAACTGCCTGTAGTAAGGTATATAAGTACTGACTGAGATGACCAGCATGATATATATTGTATGTATTGCATGAGAGTATGTGCTATTTGTTTTACCATGTTTTACGACTTTAGCACATGCATGTTTTTACGATAGACTACATCTGGTATGATGTGAGTCATGACAGTTTCCATCAGTGAGGCGTTACTTCCTGTGGATTCGTGTCTGGGGACACTCAGCCCCTGGATTTTGCTATCACTAGGAGCTACCAAGACAGTGGGCAGACACTATAGTTGATAGGTGAATATACGACCGGCACCGCGGACTTGCTATCCGATATTGCCCTGTACATTCATGGCGCCTCTGAGTACTGTTTTTACCCTCGTTTTAAATACACTTATGTGTTGTATATATTTTATATATCATTGCTTCTGTATAGAGCGTATTCGCTCACGTCCAGTATTTTCTATATGTCTGGACACCCCATTCGGCAGGGCAGGTGTAGGTGCAGGGTTGAGCACCAGGAGCTTGAAGTAGCAAGTGACCAGTGAAGAAAACAGGATTAGTTGTAGATCTTTACCCTTAGAATTATTTGTAATTCGATTGGGTTGTATATCGGCTTATTTAACCGGTTGTATTCTGCCGGTCTTCTTTTATTCAAGTGTTCCGCAACGATTTATTTTAAATGCATGCTTAATTATGCTCTAACTCTGATTAGTTAATGGATCTGGGTTGGGTCGCTACATATTCGCCTGGAATACATCTCAACTGATCTGCAAGTTGTTGATATCTTCACAAAGCCATTACCTGACGCTAAGTTTTCTTATTTTTGAAATGTTATTGGTTTGATTGATATTGATTAAATATGCTTATTTTTAGGGGAAACTTGTTTCGTTTTTCAAACTCATATGCCATGAACTTTTCTGCATTTTCTTGAACTCATCTAGTTGAACTTATCTTAACTTTAATTTTTTTTTGTGACTTTTTGCTTATCTTAGCACACTCATACATCTGCACATTAAGTCACGATTTGACATACACAGAAGCAAATAACAAGCAAAATAATTTCATTTCATGATAATAAAAAAAATTTACATTCTCCGAGGCGCATACATCCTCTTCATTATGTTAACCTCTTTATGCCACTTAAACAATCACTCTCTAAGTGGTGTTTCAAATGGCGTGAACATAAACTCACCTTACGGAGAAGAAGATACTTTGCACCTTCTGAAGGGATGATGGCCTCGTCACTTTCGGACCATAAAAGGTCCCTGTACATTTCTCTCCTGTAAGAGAGCTCCCTGGCGTCCTCCTCCTTCCGTGGTGGGAAGATGGCAGGATGATACATTAGTATCTCCTTGATCTTAAAGTACGTCCTCATCGTGTATTTTAGGACAAACTCCTGAAGCTCTTCCTATCGTTCTTCAATACTTTGCACCATTCTTATCTGATATTTCTTTTCTGTGCAGAAGATCGGACAATCGATCCGATTAGTTAATTTATGGAGGGTTCTTTGTCGTTTTTTATTCCCAATAAAGAATTAAATATATTATTTCTTGTCGCGATAATAGTACAGCCGACTTACACCGTATATTTTTTAATTCAAAAGTTTCTCACGTCACTCATCCACACTTTTGGGAAAAATTACTTACATACATCTATATCACCTCTCTTTCTTACAACTGAACCCTAATTTCTTTCACACAAAACACATTTACTTTGGAAAATTTATTTCGATTGCAGGAAAGATGTCTCCGATTACCCAAAATGTTCTTCTCATAGACTTTCACACTGTGTACGATCTTCTTGATCAAGGGATGGTGGAAATTTTTCGCACCATCAAAGCTTCTGGGTTGAGGAAATTCCTGGAAGGTAGGAAAGTCATCTACAAGCAGGCACTTCCAAAGTTCTTTCAGATAGCCAAAATCTAAGATCAAGTTATCTCTACTGCTCTTCGTGGAGAGTTCGTGAGGATTACATCTGATTTATTTTCTTCATCGTTCGATCTACCCAGACAGGGGATCACAAACTTCTCAGAAATTTCTTTTGAATTGAATACTCAGATGAAAATGATGTATTCTATGACAGATAAACCAGTTAAGATACCTTGCAATAATAAGGAACTCAAGATGGAATTCAGGCTGCTATTTCTGCTGGTATTGCAGTAAATTGGTCTGTTGTTCTGTTATATGTTCTATCTGCAAGGATCACTGCTCCAATAGTCCAATCTCAAGGCTTTGCAATTCAAATCGGAGAAATCTTGAATGATTTGAATGTCCATCTGGGACCATCTACCAATCTTCATCCTCACAAGACATTAAATGAGAGGGCCATCGAGGTGTATGAGGCCAAGCAGTTGATCGTGTTCAAGCATGGTACACCCAATCCAGATGAAATTGAAAATTTGACTATACCAGATGAATCAAAGCCTCCAGCAATTCAAGCTTCCAAGTCCACTGCAGATCCGAAGCCATCTGTTTAAAAAAGGAAGAAATCAGTAAAAAGGAAATTACTGATTGAATCTACTGAATCAGAAGAGTCAGAGTCAGATCAAGTGACTCTGGTTGAGATCGTTCTTCCTCCTCCTCAAAATAAGAAGATATCTATTAGACCTCCTCCCGAGTTCCAACAGCAATTCAATCTGCTCCAATTCCTTCTATACCTCTGTCAAGAGTTGAAAGAGCTGTTATTTTAGTGACATAGATGAATATCACTACTCTTCGGTCTGGATTTTTTAAGGAGTCCGGTGATACATCTGATCCTTCCTCTACTTCCAATGCACAAAGGATTATTGATCAAGTTGCTGATCACATCATCAACAGTGCAGAAGAAAAGATGAAAATCTTTGACAGATGGGTATTCCACCGGACCAAAAATCACATCTCAAATATTAAGTCATTGAAAAAGCTGTCCAATATTCTGCTCTTGAAGACAAGATCCTTGAGTGAGCTGAAACTCAAGATATCTTACTTTCACTGAAAAGAAAAAAAATTATTGAACTCAGACTGAAGGAAAGTGTCCTGCGAGCTTATTTGAGAATGAAGAGAGCAAAGTTCAATCCAGTAATTTTGGATATTTTTGATCAAACTGCTGCAATAAGTTAACAGGAGAATGATGCTCTTCTGATGAATTCTACTGCTCAAATGATGAGACAAGATTTCCCTGTTGAGGTTTCATCAGCCAAAACAGCTCACATTAACTCATCTGAGACTATTTTTGACACAGAGGATTTTGATTCTATCATTGACATTCCTTCTAATGATCATGTTTCTCGTACTCGGTCTCCTGCTCAATCAAATTCTCCTCCGAAGGGAATTCAGATGATTGACACTATTATTGAAGAACCATTGATTGAGATTCAGATTGAAGAGCCATTTATTGATCAATCTATGGCTGAATCTCACATTGAAGATCATATTTTTGAAGATTTGTTCATTGAGGATGTTTTTGTTGAGCCTCCAAAACAAATGTTGACTTCAACTTCTTCTGAGGAAATCAACTTTGATCCGGACACAACCATTGTCCCTTTTGTTCCAGCTATAGAACGATTTCAGGTTCCATCTACAGAATCTTTGAATAGGAAACCAAATTGTTAAATCTAGTTTCGTTAATTTATGTAGATGAAATATGCTATGATAGCACAACACACCTAATGTATCGCTACTCGCACACTAATTATTCATGACAATTACGGATCATTGAACTCATGGTTAGCATTCAAAAGACGTAAAGTCAATTAATTTATCAGATTAATCGACCTACAACTTTCATGAAATAAAGCATAAATCAACAAATACTAGAAACAAACAAGAACATCAATTTAAACGTATAACCTCACAGTGATGAATCGAAATACCGGAAAATATCCTTGAATCAAAATTAAAAACTTAGCCAAGCATAGTTGGCTAGCCTAGAAATATAAAAGATTAAACCTAAAAATTATGAAGAGGAAAAGAAGAAGAAAATTTCTCTGCCTGGTCGTCTCAAGAGTGCAGAACAAGATGCAGATATCTGTAGAATTCTCCCTAAATCTGAAACTAACGTGTAAAACTTGTAAAAAGGAAAAAAGATAAAGTCTAAAATTAAAAACAAAAAGATAAAGCCTAAGTAAAAGATAATGTGGAGATATTGTTTGAATAAAAAATCTCCAACTATCTTTATTTATGTAAAAATATTCTCTTCAAAAAATCTTCCATAACTTAAATACCATATTTATACTTCTCAAATTCTGAAATCTTCTATTCCCCACAAGACAGTAACATAGTAATCACACAGCGCGCCCACGCCTTGTTTAAGGACCACTTTTAGTTTGCTCAATTTCTCAAACTTTCCTCTTGGAAACTCCAAATGTGATATAATTCAACTTTTTAGCCCAATTTTTGTCCAAGATCATCAAAATTCCTCCAACTACAAAACATGACAAAAACACACCAATTAACATATGCAAAAGATAAAAACTCGAGAAATATGATACTAAAAATATAAATATTATGAACCTATCAAAATCTCTCATACATAAACCATGCTTGTCCTCAAACATATAATAGTTCAATCTATCATCTCACTCATCATCCTCCTTTCTCTTCCTCAACCAATCCAAACAAAATATTCATGCATTTAATGCTTTAAAAACATGCCAAAAGTGCAAATTCTCACATACCACATCACAAGCAATCAACTCAATCAATTGTATTAAAATTAAAATACATAGGGCACAACAACTTCTCACGGGATTCACTCATTGCACTCAACAAAAGTGTTTGTGGTGTATATATCAAGAAAAAAAACTCTCATGTCAAAACATAAAAGATTTTTAACCATAAGCTTGCAAATATATCACGTCTTTTCCACCAAATGAATGAATTGAAATGCATGATCAAATGGCGTAAAGATGGTTGTAACAGAGCTAGAAGTAAGGTAGCTTAAAGGATAAAATGGCTAATAGAATTGAAGTCATCATATAAAAATTTCCACAAAAACAACTCCATCTAGCTATTCATCCACAATCCATGACAATTTTGACATCCAATAAAATCATTCATCTCTCTTCATTTTTTTCAATTTTTTTTGGGAATTTAAAATGTAAAAAATAGAATTATAAGACTCGGAGCATGAGTAACTAAGTCTCCAAACTTTTTCACTGTCTTTGATTCAAATAGTGCCCTATGTGAAAAGTTTACATAATTTTTCAATTCAAGGTTCAAAGAATGGGATAACCAATAAATAAAGGATTTTCATGGCCTGTAGTGTGGTTATTCTTCAAAGAAAAGGATTAGGCTAAAAATTGACTCACTAAGGGTATATTCATAAAGGTTGGCTCAAAGCAGGGGCATATGAAAAATGATTTTAACCTAGGGCCCTTAATTTTGAACAATGCATTAAATCCACCAAAGGGGTTAATTAGGACATGTATAACAATGCAAGTTCTAGAAAAATTAACAATGAATGACAAACACACAATCAAGAAAACAAGGCATGATATAGTGATTGCTCATTGGCCCAAATCTCGCCAAAAGAGATGGCTATGTGTGTTAGACCCATGCATTTGTCTTTTCAACGATTATCAAGAGCAACAACCCAAAATGAAGCAAAGAGAGTACAATTTTTTTTTTTCAAAAAGGACCAGTGTTAGAAGTATCCAGGATTTAGAGGAGAGAAACAATAATCATGAACTAAATATCTCTTGGACAGAAACTCACAAAATTGAATTAAAAAAAATAAAAAACAACAATAATTAACCACCGATAAGAATAACACAAACAACTTAAAACCTCCCACACCTAAATCCGCATTGTCCTCAATGACATAAAAAATGCTCAAATAAAACAAGAAAAGGGTAAGGATAATTAGATAACTCCCCTGACAATTTTGAGCATTGACGAAAATGCCATCTATTGCTGAGGTGAGAGAACTTTGGATCAAACTACGCTGGTAAATATCATTAAAATCAAACAACACTCCACAAAATATTTCAGCAATCACCCACCAAAATCATAGTAGCAGCTACTACGAAGGAATAAAACCTTGGCAAACTAAAGAAAACATAATGCACACCGGAACCAAAGATAATAATCAAACAATGATGATCTAAGAGTAGAGAGATATCACCAAATTACATCGGTGAATGGTGGCTGGTCGATGGTTGTCTTGGAGTGAAAGTGAAGAGCGAGCGGCGGCTAGAGAAGACGGCAAGTGCATGGCATTGACGAGGTGGCTGGACGGTGGTCTGGTGATTGTTCGGTGCGAGGAACGATGGTGGTCTCAGGCCAAGAGAGGTGGTGGATGCAGGCGGTGCTGGATTTGAAATACGACGGCTGGTGGTCACGATGGATGTTGGTCAGTGATCTGGTAAATGACGGCAGCACAGAGGCGTTGTGAGGATAGGCTGCGCTGGAATTTAGCAGAAAAGTGGCTGACGATGGTGCTGGAGTGAAGTAGTGATGCACAGGCAGCGACTGCGGTGATGAGGGGTGAGAAACGACGTTCGTGTGAAGTGGAGTGAATGGTGGTGGAGAGAGGGTGAGTAGCGGGTGACTTGGAGATGAAGGAGAGAAAGAGACGGGAGGGGCGGCCCTGTAGAGAGATAATAAAAAAAATGATAAGGCGATAAACCCTCTTATTTGAGTTATTATTCTTGTAATAATTACAATTATTAATTAAAAGAAACTAAAACAAATTGGAAACGTTTTCTTTCAAAACAGAAAATAATTTTTCATAGGGCATGGGCACACCTTGTAGAAAATTATTTTCTAAAAATTTTAAAGTTTTTAAGAAGAAAAATTGTTTTTTTGTACAGAAAATGATTTTTCATAGGGCGTGGGCACACCTTATAGAAAATCATTTTCTGAATATTTTTTTTAAAAGGAAGCATAAAAAAAAAATAATAATAATAAATAAATAAATAACGTTGGGTTGCCTCCCAAAAGCGCAATTTTTTTAGCGTCGTTATGCTCGACGTTACCAATCTCATCAAGTCGTGGAATAACGAGAAATTGTTAACTCAATCTCCATGTACGACACACTTTCATTTTCATGGAACACCTTCAGTCGATGTCCATTCACTTTGAAAATTTTCTCTGTATCCAAACTCTTAATTTCTACTGCACCATAAGGGAACACGTGAGTAACAACAAATGGACCAATTCATTGAGAACAAAGCTTACCTGACATGAATTTTAACCGAGAATTAAAGAGCAGTACTTTTTGGCCAACAATAAATTGCTTTCTCAACATAGAGTTATCATGACACAACGTCGTTTTCTCTTTATAAATCCTTGAGTTCTCATAAGCCTCCAAACGCAGTTCCTCTAACTCTTGCAGGTGCAGTTTCCTAGTTTCTCCTGCCTCATCCAATTGTGCACACATTTGAAAATTTTCAGTCTCACATTCTTCCTCAAAAACTCCCTGCACAATTGAATCAACATCTATCGAGCATATAGAATGATTTTACTTGGGTATTTAATAACATCAAAAATATTAAATTTTACAATCTCTCCATCAAATTCGACGGAGAGGATACCATCATCAACAACAATCTTGGTCCTAGCTGTCTTCATGAATGGCCTTCCCAATAGAATTGGAGGTGAATTCGAAATGGATTCATCCTCCATTCGCAAGATATAGAAATTTGCGGGGAATATCAACTCTTTAACCTGTACTAAAACATCATCAACAACTCCTTACGGGTAAGCATTAGAACGATCAGCCAATTGAATCACCACTCTAGTTTCTTTCAAAGGACTCAAATTTAGAGCACAATTAATGGAATATGGCATGACATTTATGGATTCACCTAAATCTAACATGGCACACTCAATTTTTAAATTTCCAATAACACAAGGCATAGTAAACATATCCGGATCCTTGCATTTATTTGGTAAAGACATTTTTATCACAACAGATACATTTTTTCCCACACTTACCTTCTCATCACTTCTCAACCTCCTCTTGTTAGTGCACAAATCCTTCAAAAATTTAGCATACCTTGGGATTTACTTAATTGAATCAATCAAGGGTATGTTAATTTCCACTTTTCTGAACGTCTCCAACACTTCATTCTCAGCTTTTTTGGATTTTTAACCTAGAAGGAAAAGGAAGAACAACCACATTAGATATATCAGATACAGAAGGTGTGGATTTTACCTTTGTGTGCTCCTAGGATGTGTCTTCAACCTCCTTGTCCATGTATTTTCTTTCACTAGTCTGCTCAGGTGAGGTAGACCCAATTTCTTTTTTCTTTCCACTTCTCAACACCATTGCACTTGCATTTTCTCTTGGATTTACTACCATTTGTGATGGTAATTTTACAGAATTTTGAGCCTCCAAATTGATAACCACAGTAGCTAACTGGGTTATCTGATTTCCTAGATTCTGAATGCTGTCCCTCGTTTCATGTTGGAATTTTTTAGTGTTAGTTGCAAGGGTCTTAACAATTTCATCTAGAGACATACCTAAGTCGAAGGATTGTGCAGGTTCCGGTTTTTTGTTGTAATTCTGTTGTAAAAACCCTTGTTTTTGTTACGCCTTAAATGCATACAAATCTCGCGTTATGAGATTAATCTTTTTAATGCATTAAAAAGTCTCATGTTATTATGTTTTGATGATTACAAACTCGGTTAATTGTTACTAAATGTTTAAAGTGAGATTTTGCAGATTAGATTTTTATTGACAATTAAATTCTTGGAAGATATTTTGAAGTTGTAAATGTATTTATGAAGTCTCGTATTCCTCATATAATTGATGCAATGTTCTGTGGATGGTACGGAATACCTTGACGATGGATACGAGAACAAAAAGAAGAAAAAGTATGGAGAAGCAATGTCCAAAAATCACTGGGAATTTTTTATAGATCCATATCAGATCTCCACCACTCATAATCTGAGGATGTTGTAAACCTTCTGTCCAAATTTCAGATCCATCCAAGGGCTATATTTGGAGATATGATTTTTTCAAATATGTTGCACAATATCTACTTCTGCAAGGAACGAAACCATGAAGAATAAACTTCAGAAAATAACAGGGAATGTTTCACATATCCAAATCCAATATCCAACGATCAGAATCCATTTAGGATGTTATAAATCTTATGTTCAAATTTCAGGTCAATCCAATGGATAGATTGTGAGATATGATTTTTTCAAATGTGTCGCGCAGAACAAGAAGCAAAAATATTATGAAGCGAGTTCCGAAAATTACTGGACGTGTTTGATTCTTCCAAATCCAATCTTCACCGTTCACAATGCATTATATGATTTTTTAAAGCATCTGTCAAAATTTCGGCTCAATCCCACGGTTAGATTGTGATATATTATTTTTCCACATATTCCGCACAGTGCTGGGTGGAAGTAGACCGCGGCGCCGAACACTTTTTTTTCTAGAACTTCTCTTCCCAACATACTCTCCATGCACCAAAAGGAGTTTCAAATCCTTGCCAACTATAAATAGAGGCTTTCCAAGGCCATTTGAAGACATCCCAACTCATTTCTTCTCTTCTTTGCAAGCAGTCTTCTCTCTATCAAAGTGTTTGTGTGATATATTCAAAAAATCGAGAGTTGTTTGTAAAAATAGTTTGTGAAGTTGGTTGTGATATTGTTTTAAACACTTGAGTGTGAAGCCAAGTGTGTTGTGTGATTGTTGAGGCTATCCTTGGAGCCCTTAAGGCCAAGTGTTTCGAGTTGTAGCGGCGCGGCGATCGTGTTGTTGTTTTACGGCTATCATGGATCCATCAAGGCCAAGACGTTGAAGTGCTAGTGGATTTTTGGTTAATCGATCTTAACCAAGAATCACTTAGACGATTTATCGTCGAACTTTCATAAACATATCCTATCTCATTTACCGCTCTAATTTGTTTTACGCATTTATTTACCGCATTTATTTTTGATTGCTTTAAGTCTTCCGCTTACATATTTTTATAATCGCTTTAAATTGCTAAAGTTTCCAATAGAACCTAAACCCCCCCCCCCCCCCCAATTAGGTTCTAACAGTTGTCCTCCTTGGTTTTTGTAGCTGAAGTTCGGGTGATCTCTCCATCCTGGATTGTAGGTATTGGAATATGGATCATATTAACGTTGTGGTTGTCTAGGAAAATTTCCAATTGCATTGGCTTGTTGTGTTTGATCTTCTTGTAATGTTGGACACATATCCGTCGGATGTCCAACAATCGAACATATACTACAAGATTTGACCTGTTGTGCTTGTCCTACAACCAATTTTTCCAAAAGAGATGTTAAAGAATCTAATTTTTTTATCAATGGGACTAACACTTACCTCTTTGACATGTCTCGGAGCGTTATCTTCTCTTGTTCTAAACTGTTGAGCATTAGTTGTCATGTTGGCTATAAGATCACTTGCTTCTTGAGGTGTTTTGTTCATTAATGCTCCTCCACTTGCAGCATCAACCATGTTCCTATAAAAAACTGAGAGTCCCTCATAAAAATACTGAACCAAAAGTTGTTCAGAAATTTGATGTTGCTGAAACGACCCTAACTCTATAATTAATAAATAAATATGCGGAATTTTTTTTTTTTCTAAGTAAAAATATG
Source organism: Henckelia pumila (assembly GCF_033568475.1). Lineage (NCBI taxonomy): Eukaryota > Viridiplantae > Streptophyta > Magnoliopsida > Lamiales > Gesneriaceae > Henckelia > Henckelia pumila. Next base: position 231,801,124 of record NC_133123.1, read on the forward strand.
TACATACATGCCCATACATATATGCACAAAATAAATAGATTTAAAAATAAATAACTTGAATAAAATAATGTAACAAATCGAAAACTTAACATTTCATAATTTAAATATCTGAGTCATGAGTTAAATAAAATACTGACCAAAAGTGAAATAAATTAAGGTTTTGCATGCACTGAAAATTTCTCAAATAAAATATCCCGAATCACAACCATTGAAAATAATTAAAATGTAACATGCTAAAAATTCGAGACATGCATAAAGACTCAGACAACGGTCACGAGGATCACTGCAGTCTGCTCATACGTCCTCGCCTCCGGTGGGTACTACGTCCTCTACGTACTCACCTGCACCATACCAGTGTAGTGAGCCTAGAAGCCCAACATGCTAACATAACAAGGATTTAAAATAATTTAAATCACTTTAATACTAATACATAACATATACATGAATGAGCATGCTTAAAATAACATCATGACATAACATAACTTAAATTAACTTAAATATCATAATTATACATAATACATAAACATTGTTGAGCAAATTATTTTCTAACATCGCATGGTTGTATCCATAGTGTAACCTTAAATCATACATCAAATACTGATCAGCGTGGAAACCAACGTACGTGGCGGTGACGAATCACCTCTTAAATTGGCAGTAAACTGCCCTTCAATAGTTCACATATGGGGATGAATCCCCCTCAAATTGTCACACTACTTCAACTTCCAACATAAAATATTTTCTTTTGCTCAACCTTAAACATTAAATCATGCATAAAAATTATTTCATGAATGCATGTACTTAAATAAAATGTGTGTCCTTCATATATATTTAATTTAAATTTCATACTAACATATAATTATTAAAATAACTTCCATGCATAAAAATTATTAAATATATATTCAGGACACATGCAAATTTCTCATGGGTTGTACTGACTGCTGGCCCTAACACTCAAGCCCAATTACTTAAATCTGGCCCATTAACACTGAGACTGGCCCATTAACGTACTTAAGCCCAACATTACATTTCTAAGCCCAATGAATTAATTAAAGCCCATTAAAACACTCCTGGCCCAATAACAACTTATTCTGGCCCAATGGGCCCTAAAGCCCAAAGACTGGCCCAATAACTTCCATGGGCCCCAAGGCCCATAAAAATTTAAGAGATTAACTTAAATTAATTTAATTAAGCCCAAAAATAATTAAATTTATCCCAAAGAAATTAAATGGAACCCAAATCATTTTATTTCAAATTAATTGGCCCAAAAACCAATTAAACCCTAAAATACTTTAAAATTAAAAAGACTCGAGCACGGCCCACCAACCCGGACCCGGACCAACTTAACCCGACCCACTACCCTACTGACCCGACCCGGACCACTCAGACCCGGCCCAGACCCGAAACTAGCCCAAACCCGTGACCCCCCTCCTGTGCCCTCTCTCGGCCGAGAGCAGCAGGTCTTCACGGCCTGCTGCCGGCCAGCTCTGGCCGCCCCTGGCTAGAGCCCCACCGCCCAGACGTAGCCCACGCCTGGGCGGTCCCGACTTGGCCCTAGCCCTGACCCCATGCACGCCCTAAACCAAGCCCGAGCCCCTCTTCCCTCGAACCCTAGCTGCGCATCCATGGACGCGGATCTGCACTTGGTGGTTTCTTGGGCTCATTTTGCTCGAGCCACTCGAGCCATTCAAGTCTAGGCCTCCCTCACGCATCCTAAATTCCCTTGACCAGAAGTAGTACGAATCATGGTTAAGAAAAACATGAATATGATCAAGAAACGCAAGAACACACGCATAAAACCCGCACTATTCTCGTTTTTCTGAAAATTGTTGGAACAATCTGATGTCTACACATTCACACATCTAATTTCTGATATGGCACGAAAATAAAGAGAAAGAATCATGCCTTTCACCGAAATTGAAAAGATGAAGGCGCATGGAACGATTCCGGGACGACGGGACGACGACGACAAGCTTTGGACCTTCAAAAAACGTGGCTATGGAGTCTACCTTGGGGCTGCTCGGTCGAAGAAGAAGATGAAGGAGGGTGGGATGTCGGCTAAGTGAGTGATCGGGTGAAGGGTTTGGGTAGGATAAGTTTAGGTTTAAGTTTTTAATTAAAATAGGTTTTAGGATAATTGAAAATATTAAAAAGGATATTAAATATATAACTTAAAAACTCTAAATAAGAAGTAAAATCTGATAACTAAATTAAAATCCCGAAATATTAAATTAAGGGAATTTTAAAAATACTAAAAAGTCATTATTTTGGCTTATTTTGAATAAAAACGGACTCCTAAAATTATATAAAATTAAATACTAAAAATATTGAGGAAATAAAACTCAAAATAATATTTTTGGGCTCTAAAAAGACTCATAAAATAATTTGGATAGAAAGTTGTCATCTCGTCCGTCCACGGTCCCGTCTACGCGATCAAAAACAATTAATTTCCATAAATCGTGAAAATCACTAATTATGGGTTTAATGCTTAAAATAACTTAAAACATGCACAAATAATTTCACATAATTATTTAGCCCATAAATCTAAAATTCTAAATAAATAAAATTCCTAATTATGCATGCGAATTTACGTATTTAAAATACCGGGTGTTACAGTTGCGGACAACTTGCATACAGTTTCTTGAATCTCTCCCAGTACTTCAGAAATTTGATGTTGCGGACAACTTGCATACAGTTTCTTGAATCTCTCCCAGTACTCATACAAAGTCTCTTCCTGTAACTGTTGGATCCCACAAATATCCTTCCTAATGTTTGCTGCTCTCTAAGCTGGGAAGAACTTTTCCAAAAATTGTTGTTTCATGTCATTCCAAGTTATTATAGTTCCAGAGGGCAAATAGTAGAGCCAATCATTAGCCTTGCCAGCCAGAGAGAATGGGAAAGCTCGCAGTGAAATTTGTTCCTCTGTAATACCTTGAGGTTTCATAGTTGTGCAAACAATGTGGAATTCCTTCAAATTCTTATGCGGGTCTTCACCTGCAAGACCACGAAAAGTTGGTAACAAGTGAATCAAACCAGATTTTAATTCAAAATCGGCTTCAATAGGGAATTGAATGCATAATGGTTGTTGAGTAACATTAGGATTAGCCAACTCCCTGAGAGTTCTTCGAGCTGGTTCTGTCATTGTTTCTTCGTGCTCACTTTCTTCAGTTTCAAACTCGAGGTCAGATTCTGTAACGCCCGGAATTAATTGAATTAATCCGAGAATTATTGAATTTTAATCCGAGTATATTTAATTTGAAAATTTTGAAGTTTTGAATTAAATTCTAATATTTTTAAATTATTTAGGATTGAAATTGAATTAAAAAGATTTGGCGAGGACCAATTTGCAAATAAGCAAGAATTGAGGGGCCAAAGTGCAATTTTCAGATTTTACTTGGACACTTGGCTTGAATATGTAGTGAACGTGTATACACATGTTTTATCATCAATTATGATCAGAATTATCATCTTCCTCAATAGCCAAAACCGAGACCTTCAATTCTTTGTCCAAATTTGATCTTCTAAATTCGATAACTTTTGCTACGGTTGTCCGATTTCAATTCCGAAGATAGTTTTGGAATCCTTGCAAGAAGGGCTATCCATTGATGTAAGTATTGATGGGATTTAGCATGTTTCGAAATTATGTGTTTGGGCAGAAATCAGAATTGGTCATGGTGTTGTGTTCTTGAGCTTATATTGTTTGTTATATCGAAACCGGTTTGAAGATTTGATACCGTTTGTATTTGCTATGAATTTCCAGCTTATACTCGAGATTTTGATGCTTCTAATATGCTGGTTATTCAGAGTTTATATTCTGATATGTATGTGATTTGAGTGAAGAGAATTGAAGTATTGTTATATCGAAGTCGGTTCGGAAAAAGGAATGTTGTTTGCAATTACTACAGAATTTCAGCAGCTATTTCGAAACCTATGACTATTGATCTAGCTGGTTTATGATGTTATGTTTCTGGTATAACATGTATTTGAATTAGAAATGGATGATAGAGTTGTTGAATTTCAGTTACGGTTGCTGAATTATAATCATTACGCCGTCAAGTTCAGAATTTTCTTGTCGGGGACTATCTTTGATTAAGCTGTTATGGAATTGATATTATTTTCCAGCTTATGTTTCGAAATTCACACCTTTTATTATGCTGATATATGATGTTAGGAAATGAATTAGAAGTTAATATGATGTTTAGAAATGATATATATTACGATATCGAAGTTGAACCGAAGAATAAGCACCGTTTGCACGTGCTATGATTTTTCAGAAGTTGGATTCAACCCTATGCTTCTTATTTAGATGATATATGATGATATTCAGCTGTCATAATATGTATATGAAGTTGATAAGAATGATAGAATGGTTGGAAATGAATTACGGTTGCCGAACTTATATCGTTATGTCGTCAAGTCAAGAATTGACTAGTTTTGGATTCTCTTTGATTGAGCTGAACATGGTTTGAGTTCTTGCTGATGTTCTTCTATATATATGATGCGTTTTCAGATTGAAAACAGGGGACATCGAGCTTGGAAAGTTCAGCTTCGAATTGATAGAAGTTTGATCAAGGTTTGTGACTTCTAGCCTTGGAGAAAGAGTTGAGTCTTGAGAAGATTTTTGTGACAAGAGACATGTTGTGTGGTGTGCAGATTGTGAAGATTTAAAGAGCTTGAAACCAATATTGAAAGGTATAAGACAACCTCTAAAGAAAGGGCTTGCACACTCAATATGAATCTATTGAGTAATCATTTCTAAAACCACATACTTTGTGCTTCTATGTTAATAGATGCTTATATGATTACTTGTTGAGATTATTGATTGATAACTTATTTGATATTGATGGGTTTAAATTATTTTGAGTTGTTGAGTTGTGGTAGATTGATTATAGAGTTGTTAGTAAACCTCTTGAGCCACAATTCTTTCGAAACCTTGAAAACAGAATCGAAAAGAAAATATTGGACGTGGTTAACTTGTATATGAGAGGCTTGAGATCTGACTTGATTTCTTTTTGCCATGATTCTCAGTATAGTGTTCACAGTCCAGGGAATATGAAATTGTTACCACCTCGAGCGGGAGTGTAGGTGGGAGGCTTGATTTTTGGCCTTATGATATTCCCGGGATCCCAATGAAATGATTTTTGAAAATATCGATTCTGTGAGATTTGAATCCTTGAACCCTCGACTTGTCTTGGAGTCTTTATGTTATTGAATGAATTTTCTTTGGAAGATATTCAACAGGTAAGGGTATAAGGAAATGATGATTGTTTGAAGAGTTGATATTGACTTATTGATTTGATATGAGTTTGTAAATATTGATAGCATGTCTTGCTTAAATGCAATGTTTGCAACTTGATTTATAGCATGTTGAGTTAATATGTTTTAAGTTGCCTTTAGTCTTATTTGTTGAATAATTGATATATACTTCAAGTTGAATTACTTGAGATTATGCATGTTTATGTTGTTTTATACTGGGATTAAATTCTCACCGGAGTCTTTTCCGGCTATTGTCTTGTTTGTATGTGTGCATGACAATAGGTGGGACTGGAACATGTCCGGGAAAACCGTGAAGAATCGAGACTTGAGAGATTAGAGTGATGATCCAATATAGAAGTTTTGTTGCTGTCATGGTTATGTTAAGAACAAGAGTTGGAGTTATGAACTATTAGATTAGACCTTTTGTCTAGAGTTTCTACTCCTTTGTTATGTATCACACTTGAACTACTTGTGCTAATTTTACTTTGAGATGTGGGAATAAACTTGTTAATAACTTTTATACCATGTTTGTTGCATCCATTACTTAGTAGAGTTGGTAGATGGATTATTTAAGTATGGTACAGCAACAATTCTGATTTTTTTGGCAGCTGACAGAACTCAGCTCGCTCGAGCGAGCCGAGGGAGGGGGTCTTGGACTCGTGAGGCCCGCGCTCGAGCGAGGGGTGTGGCTCGCTCGAGCGAGCCTCCTTGAATAAAAAAAAATATATTTTTTTGAGGCTTTGGTTGCTTGATTATTGCTTGGTTTTAATTCATGATCTTGGATTAAATGTTTGATTTGAGAGATTAAGAACCGGGTCGTCACAACAGGTGGTATCAGAGCATAGGTTCTGGACTGATTTAGAATGAGCGGGGTAGGTCGAGTCCGCTTGATTTCTTTATTCGCATGTGATTGAATTCTTTTTGTAATTACCTGAAGTACATGCGAATACTGTGTTATAAATCCAGAACTATATGATCGCATGATTTTGTGATTTAAATTATCGAGCTTGCTTTACTGTTTCTCAAATTATATGATGCTATAATTCTGTGTTTAAATGGTAAGAATAGCATGTCGTACAGATGCAAGAATTATAGGCTTTCCTTATTATCTGAGTTGATTGGAAGCGTGTATTATTCGAGAATGAATCAAAACTCGATCTCTTGAGAATGCACGACAATGTTGATCAGAGGAGGACTGAGACAGAATTGTTATACATGAGATTGTATTATATACTAATCTGTTTGAATTAGCAGATATGCCTTCTCGTCGAATGATGAATAGACAGACAGAGACAGTTCCTCAACCTGAACAGGGGAATGTATCCCCGATAGTGCCACAAACACCTGAAGCTCCGAGAATAGAGCAAGGCAATACATTGAGAGATATGAGGGATGACACAGCTTCACCAATGGAGATACTTCTGAAAAGATTTCAATCTTTCAAGCCGCCTACTTTGACAGGAACAGAGAATTCAGTGAAATGTGAAGGTTGGTTAGAAGATATTGAGGTGATGTTTGATTCCTTTGGTTATGCAGATGATAGGAAGAAAAAAAAAAATTTAGACTGATTGGGTATCAATTGCAAGATGTTGCAAAGAGCTGGTGGATTACAACCAAGAAAGCTCTCGAAAATCAAGGTACGACGATTACTTGTAAAGTGTTTAAAACTGAATTTTATCAACGATTCTTTCCAGTATTGTACAGAAAAGATAAGAATGCAGAGTTTGCCAATCTAAAACAAGGCAATTTGAACATCGAGGAATATGTTGCTAAGTTCTCTACCTTGCTGAAATTTGCTCCACATGTAGCTGAGAATGAAGAGGCTAAAGCTGATCAGTTCATTAATGGACTGAATTCAGATGTATTTACACTAGTGAATTCTGGTAGATCAAACAACTTTGCTGACGCACTTAATAAAGCAAAGGGAGCAGAGGCTGGTCTGATGAAACAACGAGAAGCATTGTTTGAGTTACAGTCTCAAAGAGAGCCACAGACACAGTTTCAACAACCATTCCCCAGATCTGAGGAAGGTGGTAGCATTAGTGGCAAGAAAGATTCTTTGAAAACAAGAGAAAAACAATTTAAGAAATCAGGAGATAGTTCATCTAGCTCTAGCGGGCAGAGGCAAACTAGTTTTGTGTATGCAGGAGTTTATTTGCAACAAATGTGGAGGAGGACATCCTATCAATCAGTGCAGAGGTGTACTTGGGAGTTGCCATGTATGTTATCAAATGGGACATTTTGCTAGAGTATATCCGCAACGTGGTGTGAAAAGATCACATAGTGCAAGATCATCGAGAGACGTGACTCAGCCTGAACTGCAAGCATCTTTGGTATATTTCTATCAACTACAGCCTCCACTACAGATTAAACCAGGAGAAAACCAGCCAAAAGCATCAAATGATGATATCACTGATTATGTGCGTTACCTATTGATGTATTATCTACTGTGGTATCTATTCGTGATTTTTAAGGAAGTGACATCTGTTCAAAAATTGTATACTACAGTCTGATGGTAATGTGAGAAACATCGATTGTATTGTGCTTGGTTCGTCAGATTATGATTGAAATATCGGCTTAGATATGTTGATCAAGTACATGGATGTCGTCGATTGATTCAGAAAGTTATGAGATTCCGAATTGAATTGATAGAGGTGTTGGAGAACGCGGCGATCAGATCAATCAGAATTGATACCCGGTGCAGCGAAAGTTTAAAATTTTTATATGGAACGATTCCATAATGGGTATCAAAACTTTACGATTAAATTGTGTGTGTAAAAATTAAATAACAATTATAAATTTTTACCTCCAATCTCGAATCGAGATTATGGACACCAACAGATTGCTCTGCTCTTGTTGTATCTCCCAGGAACTGATGGACGAACTGTTCTTCAATCAGGTCCACGAACAGAGATTTAATCCCTCTGATAGATTGCACTAGAAAATTTATCAGAAGTTTCTACGAAGAGAATTAACGAATTTGATCCGTTAAACCAGACTGTAATTCAAAATTCACAGGCTGGATTTTTCCCGAGCAGAGGGGAGGGGGCGGCGGCCACACTTAAGAAAAATAGGGTTTTCGAAAATTATTTTGTGACCTGTGTTGTGTAATTTCTGTACTGCAATAACTTATTTATAATGTAGGCCGCTAACAGCTTAGGGCCCATTAGTCATAAGTTCAAGCCCGACAAGCAAAGCCCGCATGTTCAGAAATTAATATAAAATTCATCATGACTCCGATTGATAAACCGATTTCACCAATGTGCACAGAAACCATTTCTGCACCTTTTAAAGTCAAGATAAATTTTCTGAATCCTAATTCAGTGGTTTCCAAAAATGTCCATCCCTGTGCATTTTAGGAAATCTTACTCCTCTACTCTTAAATAAGAAGTCCAACTTCTTTGTTCATTAAATTTAACTCTTTAAATTTAACTATCTCAACGGGGATTAAAATCCATTACTCTGTGTGACCCTCAATGGTTCAGGGATACAGCTAGCCGTGGGCTCACAACTCCTTGTGACTCGGAACAACAATTTCCGACTTGCCCATCGAATCATGGTAAGAGCGCCTAGCAACATCGCCCCATGATTCCCTAGGTATCACTGATAGTGCCTGCAAGAACCAATAGATTTTGGTTAGCGTACAGTACGGTCCCTTCATCCATATATCCCGATCGAATCAACAACCATTGGTAAATCGAGAGTCATTCGAGATTCGATAACTATGCAATACATCTTGAAGATCAAATAGTGACATCGCATGTGTTACTAAGAAACCATTTCTTAAAACACATCATGTACTCTGGCCAGAGATTCGTCACACTAATATCTCCTCAGATCGCATAGGATATCCACACTTGCAAGTATGTGGTGAATCCTTGACAACAAAGCATCGACTCCTATATGTGTTGTAACTGTACCCAATCCCGACACCTGATGACCCCAATAGAGTCGGTAAACGAGTCAAAGCACAGTACTAGCATATAGAGTCTCAATGATGTTTCAAGTAGTAAGGACTAATGGTGTACAACCAAAACCGCGGACTTTATCCACTCGATAAGTGATAACCACTTGGAAAGTTCGGATAGGGTAGTTCGATCATTCATCATATGAATATCCATTTGCATGCTTCGAACATCTCTATGTTCCCTACCAATGAAACGTGGTACTCTGCATCGCAAATGCTAGTCTCAAACTCGAGCGATCCTTATCCTTATTATCGGACGGCTCAATCGACTAGGAACAGTTTAGAATATACAGTGACTATAAGATGTGTTTCATGATAGACATCCCCATGTTCTACCACATCTTACATACACTATAGTATATTCAAGGTCTTTATCAAAATAACAATAGTATATCACAATATAACAATATGAAGAAAGATAAAGTCATTGCCATTAATAAAAGTGTAAATTATATTAAACAAAAGATTGTTTATACAAAGAGTCATCAAAGCCTTTAGCCACAAGTTGGCTCATCGGGCACCTACTCTTTCAATCTCCCACTTGCCCTAAAGCCAACTAGTCATATTACGTAGACCCATTGCTTCGCGATGTTTGTCAAATAATGGTCCTGGCAAGGGCTTAGTAAGTGGATCAGCGATATTGTCTGCAGAGGCCACTCTTTCGACAGTGATGTCTCCTCTTTCCACAAGCTCCCGGATGATGTGGTATTTCTTCAGTACGTGTTTGGATCTTTGATGAGACCTTGGTTCCTTTGCCTGAGCAATGGCACCCGTGTTGTCACAGTACACCGGGACTAGACCAACAACTTCAGGAATGACGCCCAACTCTTGGACGAAATTCCTCATCCAAACAGCCTCTTTAGCAGCAGCTGATGCTGCAATGTATTCTGCCTCAGTGGTGGAATCCGCTGTGGTGTCCTGCTTGGAACTCTTCCAAGAGACAGCACCGCCATTGAGCATGAACACAAATCCAGAGGTTGACTTCGAGTCATCCACGTCACTTTGGAAGCTAGAGTCGGTATAGCCTTCCAATTTTAGTTCTCTTCCTCCATATACCATGAACATATTCTTAGTCCTTCGTAAGTACTTAAGAATGTCCTTCACGGCTTTCCAATGCATTTGACCGGGATTAGCTTGATATCTGCTCGTGATACTCAGAGCAAATGCTACATCCGGTCTGGTAGATATCATCTCATACATGATACTACCTATGGCTGACGCATATGGTACATGTGTCATTTTCTCTATCTCTTCATCAGTCTTGGGTCACATAGACCTGGATAGAGAAACTCCATGACACATAGGTAGATGTCCTCTCTTGGACCCATCCATTGAAAACCATTTCAATATGGTATCGATGTAGGTTGATTGAGTGAGTCCTATCATTCTCTTAGATCTATCTCTATAGATCTGTATCCCTAGAATATAGGATGTCTCACCCAAATCCTTCATCGAGAATCTACCTGATAACCATATCTTTGTTGACTGCAACATCCCTACATCATTCCCAATGAGTAGGATGTCATCAACATAAAGTACTAAGAATGTCACAGCATCCTTAACTACTTTCTTGTACACGCATGGTTCCTCCGGGTTCTTGATGAAACCAAAATCCTTTATTGTTTCATCAAATTTCTGGTTCCAACTTCTTGATGCTTGTTTTAGACCATAGATTGATCTCTGAAGCTTGCATACCTTATGCTCGCTTCCCATGGATGTGTATCCCTCAGGCTGCGTCATATAGATCTCTTCCTTAATGTTTCCATTAAGAAATGCAGTCTTCACATCCATCTGCCATATCTCATAGTCATACCAAGCAGCTATGGCAATAAGGATTCTTATGGACTTGAACATTGCAACTGGTGAAAAGGTTTCATCATAGTCAACTCCTTGTCTTTGAGTGTAACCTTTCGCCACCAATCGTGCCTTGTAGGTCAATACCTTACCATCAGGCCCAAGCTTTCTCTTGTAGATCCATTTACACCCTATTGGAACAATTCCATCGGGAGGATCTACTAAAGACCAAACTTGGTTTGTATGCATCGAATCTATTTCCGACTGCATAGCTTCAAGCCATAAATTTGAATCCGCATCAGAAATTGCTTCTTTGAAGTTTCTTGGATCACATCCAACATCGGGTTCATCTTGATCCCCTTCAAGAAGAAGACCATATCGAATAGGAGGTCTAGAAGTCCTCTCGGATCTTCTAGGTATAGGCGTGTCTATCAATGGTTCCTGAGGTGTAGGATCGTTATTTTGTATTTCGGGTTCTTCTCGAATTTCTTCGAGTTCCATCATCTCGCCTTTCTTATCCAATAAGAACTCCTTCTCCAAGAAGGTGGCATTCCTTGAAACAAACACCTTTGTTTCAGCAGGATGATAGAAATAATATCCGATTGAATTCTTCGGATACCCTACAAAATAACATAAGGTGGATCGACTATCCAACTTATCTCCCACTGTCTGCTTCACGTAAGCAGGACATCCCCAAATCCTCAAGTACGAATACTTAGGAGCTTTGCCATTCCATAACTCGTATGGTGTTTTGTCCACTGCTTTAGTGTGGGCGTTGTTCAACAACAATACCGCCGTTTCAAGCGCATAGCCCCAAAACGAAGGTGGAATCTCAGTGAAGCTCATCATGGATCGAACCATGTCCAACAAAGTTCGATTACGACGCTCCGATACACCATTCAGCTGAGGTGTCATAGGAGGAGTCCACTGAGAGAGAATCCCATTCTCTTTCAGATAGTCCAAAAACTCGGTACTCAATTATTCTCCACCTCGATCTGATCGAAGTGCTTTAATACTTTTACCTAGCTTGTTTTCTACTTTAGCCTTGAATTCTTTGAACTTTTCAAATGCTTCAGACTTATATTTCATTAAATATAAATACCCATACCTTGAATAATCATCAGTAAAGGTAATGAAGTAGGTGTGGCCATATTGAGTACCAATTCTAAATGGACCACAAACGTCTGTATGGATCAAATCCAACAGATTTTGACTATGCTCAGGTTTCCCCTTAAAAGGAGATTTAGTCATTTTTCCTTTCAGGCAGGATTCACAAGTAGGTAGAGAGTTAATATCAGACATATCAAACATGCCCTCTCCCACTAGCTTGTTCATCCTCCTTGAGGAAATATGACCTAGCCTAGCATGCCAAAGGTTTGCCGGGTTTTGACTATCGATTTTTCTTTTGTTTGTTGTTGCCGGTTTATCAACATAATTTATTGGAACGTCTTTTAATTTTAAGTTATATAGATCGTTTTCAAGTTGTCCATTTCCAATCAAACATTCATTCTTGTAAATATTGCAAATCTCATTCACAAAATTGCAAGAATAACCATCTCTATCAAGCATAGAAACAGAAATAATGTTTTTAATCAAATCTGGAACAAATAAAACATCTCTCAAAAGTAACTTAAAACCGTTCTGCAAAATTAAATAAATATCTCCCACAGCTTTAGCTTCAACTCTGGAACCATTTCCGAGCCTCAGCTGGGTCTCACCCATTCTAAGCCTGCGACTTCTTGTCATCACCTGCAAATCATTGCAAATGTGAGATCCACATCCGGTATCCAATACCCAAGAAGTAGTATTAAGTGAAACATTTATTTCAATATAGAACATACCCTTCGCAGTTCGCAACTGCTCTAGATATTCCTTGCAGTTACGGTTCCAATGACCGGGCTTCTTGCAGTAATGGCAAACATCCTTGGACTTTTCCATGTTTGAAGCCTTTGTCTTGTACTTCTTCTCGGGTTCGATTTTCTTGGGTGGGGCAGAACGTTTCTTACCCTTTGTACTTGGCCCCTTCTTAGCAGAAGAAGAGGAGCCCACCAAGAAAGCCGGTTTATCCTTCTTTAAAGTGGATTCATATGTTACAAGCATATTGACCATCTCTTCAAGGGAGGCCTCTATCTTGTTCATATTGAAATTCACCACAAATCCGTCAAACGAAGAATGAAGAGATAGAAGTAATAAGTCCACGTTGAGTTCATGCTCCAACACCAAATCAAGCGTTACCAACTTCTGTATGAGCCAAATCACTCGTACCCCATGTTCACGGACCGAAGTCCTTTCACGCATGCGACACGTCATTAGCTCCTTTACAGTAGCGAACCTTTCAGCTCTCGATTGAGCCCCAAAAAGTTCCTTGAGTTGTACGTGAATGTCAGCAGCATTCACGGTGTCCTCAAATTGCCTCTGGAGTTCATCAGACATCGAGGCTTGCATATAGAATTTGGCCTTGATATCATGGTCCCATCATGTATCAAGTTTGGCTAACTCTTCCGGACTTATGTCAGCTGGTGCTTCCTTCGGAGGAGATTTTTCTAACACGTAGAGCATCTTCTCCGAAGTCAAGAAAATCTTCAACTTACGGAACCATTCCGTATAGTTTGCGCCAGTCAATTTATTTTGTTCAAGGATCGAGAAAAGTGGATTACGCGAATTCATCTTTATGAAATACTGAAAAGAAACAGACAAATATCAGTGATTGTTTAATTAATTTACTAAGACATAAAATAGGCGAAATTTATTTTATGAATCTCACTCCCACTATTTTAACGATTTCACTACCCTCTAGTGAAAACGGGAAACTGTTTTCCTTAGTGAGAACATGGAGTCCAATTGACAAACTATGGTCCCGAATAATATCAGCCAACCATAATTTTCAAAAGGTAGAGCCCAATTGCTTCCAAAGCAACCTCCACGTTTTTACCTCATGTCCAATAAGGGCCCAATAATATGACGCCGTTTATTGTGACATGTCAAGATGACCCATCAATATTAAGTTGTGATGGACGGTCGCCATGTGGATCCCCCAATAATATGAGCCGATCCCATGGGAGTTCCACCCAACTTACAACATGTGTCGATCCAATGTACAGCTTTCCGACGAACGGGCCCCCCCAATAATATGAGCCGGACCGTATCCGCGGGTAGCATCTCATACATTGATCGTTGATGGAAGGTAGGAACATTTAAACAATTTTAAATTTCCTTTATTTATCTTGATATCAATTTTAAATCATATTTAAAATGAGGGATTTTAATTTTGAAAATTTGTCTCATCATTTTAAAATTTTGTATGCTTGCCGGATTCACACAATTTAGTCTAAAACATGCATACAACAATAATATCATATATTATATAGGATGATCGATTCCATTTCTAATCGACCCGTGGTTGCCAATCACGAGTCTTAGTCCAATCCTAGGTAATATGCAGTATGCAATGCAATCCTATTACATTGAGCTTCCAATTTACATTTTTTCTGTCTTTATTGTCTGCTGGGCCCACCTCCATCTTCAAATCTTCATCTCCCACTAAGTCTAATGTATTTACAATAAATAACCATGACAAGTAGGGGATACATTTTAAGGGGTGGGAACGGGCCATAAACCAAGCCCACTTTTATTACATATGACAATTCATATTGGGCCATAAACCAGGCCCATTAATAAATCCAACAACAATAAAAACAAATGTAAATTCCTAACATACACCTACAAAATTGGTCATGGCAATCGATCATCCTTATCCAATAACATTTAATTCAAAATTAATTTATTGGATAACATGCAATGGCAATTTAAATTTAAAAGGATAAAATCATATTCCATATATAAAATCTTATTTTACATACAAAATCATATTTTATCTTTTTATCAAATAAAATCATATTTTACATATAAAATCCAATTTTATACATAAAATCATATTTTACTCAATATATCCATAAGATCATATCTTATCATCAATTGTACCAAAAATAATTAATTTCATAAAATCTGATTTAACGGATAAAATTTATAAATTTTCCAAAAATTCAAATTTATCCAAAAATCAATTTTAAAATTTTCGGACTCGAACAATTCGATCCGACGCCTCGTGGACTAATCAAAAACAATTTTTGATCGGACCAAAAATAGAATTTTAACATATTAAAATTTTAATTTTAAAAATTAAAAATTAATTTTTCGCGGGCCGCCCGGGACATTCCCGGGCTGCCCGCGCCCCAAAGGGGCTCGGGCCGGGCAGCCCGGCTGCCCCTAGGGCAGCGACGATCGCTGCCCTGGGCCGCGCCGCCGTGCGCTGCCCGGGGCAGCGACCATCGCTGCCCCCCCCCCCCCGGGCAGCGATCCAATCGCTGCCCGGGTTTTGCCCGAAAAAAAAATTTTTATTTTAAAATATTTATTTTGTTTCAAAAACCGAGGCTTAAAAAATTATTGTACAATCGATTAATTTAATCGCTTGATCTGAGCAACCTGGCTCTGATACCACTGTTGGAGAACGCGGCGATCAGATCAATCAGAATTGATACCCGGTGCAGCGAAAGTTTAAAATTTTTATATGGAACGATTCTATAATGGGTATCAAAACTTTACGATTAAATTGTGTATGTAAAAATTAAATAACAATTATAAATTTTTACCTCCAATCTCGAATCAAGATTATGGACACCAACAGATTGCTCTGCTCTTGTTGTATCTCCCAGGAACTGATGGACGAACTGTTCTTCAATCAGGTCCACGAACAGAGATTTAATCCCTCTGATAGATTGCACTAGAAAATCTATCAGAAGTTTCTACGAAGAGAATTAACGAATTTGATCCGTTAAACCAGACTGTAATTCAAAATTCGCAGGCTGGATTTTTCCCGAGCAGGGGGGAGGGGGCGGCGGCCACACTTAAGAAAAATAGGGTTTTCGAAAATTGTTTTGTGACCTGTGTTGTGTAATTTCTGTACTGCAATAACTTATTTATAATGTAGGCCGCTAACAGCTTAGGGCCCATTAGTCATAAGTTCAAGCCCGACAAGCAAAGCCCGCATGTTCAGAAATTAATATAAAATTCATCATGACTCCGATTGATAAACCGATTTCACCAATGTGCACAGAAACCATTTCTACACCTTTTAAAGTCAAGATAAATTTTCTGAATCCGAATTCAGTGGTTTCCAAAAATGCCCATCCCTATGTCATTTTAGGAAATCTTACTCCTCTACTCTTAAATAAGAAGTCCAACTTCTTTGTTCATTAAATTTAACTCTTTAAATTTAACTATCTCAACGGGGATTAAAATACATTACTCTGTGTGACCCTCAATGGTTCAGGGATACAGCTAGCCGTGGGCTCACAACTCCTTGTGACTCGGAACAACAATTTCCGACTTGCCCATCGAATCATGGTAAGAGCGCCTAGCAACATCGCCCCATGATTCCCTAGGTATCACTGATAGTGCCTGCAAGAACCAATAGATTTTGGTTAGCGTACAGTACGGTCCCTTCATCCATATATCCCGATCGAATCAACAACCATTGGTAAATCGAGAGTCGTTCGAGATTCGATAACTATGCAATACATCTTGAAGATCAAATAGTGACATCGCATGTGTTACTAAGAAACCATTTCTTAAAACACATCATGTACTCTGGCCAGAGATTCGTCACACTAATATCTCCTCAGATCGCATAGGATATCCACACTCGCAAGTATGTGGTGAATCCTTGACAACAAAGCATCGACTCCTATATGTGTTGTAACTGTACCCAATCCCGACACCTGATGACCCCAATAGAGTCGGTAAACGAGTCAAAGCACAGTACTAGCATATAGAGTCTCAATGATGTTTCAAGTAGTAAGGACTAATGGTGTACAACCAAAACCGCGGACTTTATCCACTCGATAAGTGATAACCACTTGGAAAGTCCGGATAGGGTAGTTCGATCATTCATCATATGAATATCCATTTGCATGCTTCGAACATCTCTATGTTCCCTACCAATGAAACGTGGTACTCTGCATCGCAAATGCTAGTCTCAAACTCGAGCGATCCTTATCCTTATTATCGGACGGCTCAATCGACTAGGAACAGTTTAGAATATACAGTGACTATAAGATGTGTTTCATGATAGACATCCCCATGTTCTACCACATCTTACATACACTATAGTATATTCAAGGTCTTTATCAAAACAACAATAGTATATCACAATATAACAATATGAAGAAAGATAAAGTCATTGCCATTAATAAAAGTGTAAATTATATTAAACAAAAGATTGTTTATACAAAGAGTCATCAAAGCCCTTAGCCACAAGTTGGCTCACCGGGCACCCACTCTTTCAAGAGGGCTGGGAATTCTACGGTAAGAGTTCGACATGTTGAATTTATTCGATATCTATTCTATTTATGATTTGATGATTGCAGAAAAGAGCAGAGAAAATTCTTTATTATGCAATCAATGTATTGGAAGCTAGCTCGGAATTGATTGATTTGTCAATTATTATCGAATTGCTGTTATTTTCCAAATGAAATTCTGAGATTAATTCCAGCCTGTGGGATGGACTTCGATACGTAACTGATGCCATGTATCTTATTGATTTTCCAGTACCTTATAGAATGGCACCAACAGAACTGCACAAATTGAAAGAGACACATATCAGTGAGATTTTATGCTACTTATCAGAAATTGAATAAGGCCACAATACTAAATTGTTATCTTTTTGCCTTGATTAGATGATTGATTTGCACAGTTATAGAATTTATCAATTCTAGCAGATGAGATATGAATACAGATGTGATATAATTCTTGGTTCTAAAGTCTATATTGTCAATGAATTAGACTAAGCAAGGTCAATTGAATGATTTATGAACAAATTCGTAGTTCTGAATCGAAAGAAGATCAAATTTCGTTGAATTTTATTCTGAAACTATCAATATTGGCAGGAGATTGCGATATAATTTTTGATAGTTTGTATTGATGGAATAATCTGTTGTATTTGATAACTATACAAGATGATGAAATAGATGGTAGCTATATGAGAAATGTTTTTCCTTGTTATAAGAGATCGCCAAAGGAGTTTGACTCTGAAATTGATATTACTCGATGTTATGGCAGAAAGGTTGAGATCTATTATGTCAGAGTACTAATTTGAGTTAAATTTCTCAGTTATGCTACTGATCGTTATGAGTTTGTGATTGCTTGAAGTTGATTTCAACAAATGCAAGATTATGCTGTCTTGGATATGCTACATATATGAGAAAATAGCTGTAAAAGAAGTTAATGATATGATGAGATGACAGGAATTATTAAAATCTATTGTCGAGTTGGAGACTTTAGATTTATTTGATTGATTGTGGCATCGATTGTCAAATAGATTGAGTATTTGGTTTTATGGGATTCCATTTGACCATATTCTTCTCGATGGATTGTCTGAGTTGACTATCCAAAATTCGAGGAGATGCTCAGAATTCTAATATCTGATTCGGTATTAGCTGAATAATATTTCCACTTGGAGATTGTAATTCATGTAACAGCTATCTAATAGATGTAGCGATACTGTTCTGAATTGTGAAATGACAAGAAAATCAGAAATTCTCTGAATTGAGCTAGTATTTCAGAACTATCAGTTATCGGATCAGATATGATTTGAGGAATGACAGAGAAAGAGAAGCTTATTCAGAAGAGAATGAAGTTAGTTTATGATTGAGAAGCAAGACATACGAATATCAGACACCGACCTTTGTGTTTTGAACAGGGAAACCAAGTATGTTTGCAGATTTCTATTGTTAGAAGCATGGTCTGATTTGACAAGCAACGAATATTATCTCCGAGAATTGTTGAATCTGATGACACTTCTGAAGAAATAGGCAATCTTGCATATCGACTTATATTGTCTTTATTGCTTTCTGATATTCGCGATGTATTTTATGCTGCGAACGTATTAGAATGAAGACTTCTTATGTACTTCAATCAGATGAGATTGAGTTTGATACGACATTGATCTTTATCGAACAGCTGATACGAATATTTGATGAGAAAAAAAAAAAGCAACTCAGAATTGAATCAGTGGAGTCGTCGTAGAACTGAAGAAGTTATTGAGAAGATGAATCTGATAGAATATAGTGTTATTCTGAGTTATTCTAATGATATGAGTTCTTATTCAGTATTTCTCTTATTCCTTATCTTATGGGTGTATCGATTGCAAGAGATTTCGAGGACGAAATCCGATCTTAGAGGGGGAGAATTGTAACGCCCGGGATTAATTGAATTAATCCGAGAATTATTTAATTTTAATCCGAGTATATTTAATTTGAGAATTTTGGAGTTTTGAATTAAATTCTAATATTCTTAAATTATTTAGGATTGAAATTGAATTAAAAAGATTTGGCGAGGACCGATTTGCAAATAAGCAAGAATTGAGGGGCCAAAGTGCAATTTTCAGATTTTACATGGACACTTGGCTTGAATATGTAGTGAACGTGTATACACATGTTTTATAATCAATTATGATCAGAATTATCATCTTCCTCAATAGCCAAAACCGAGACCTTCAATTCTTTGTCCAAATTTGATCTTCTAAATTCGATAACTTTTGCTACGGTTGTCCGATTTCAATTCCGAAGATAGTTCTGGAATCCTTGCAAGAAGGGCTATCCATTGATGTAAGTATTTATGGGATTTAGCATGTTTCGAAATTATGTGTTTGGGCAGAAATCAGAATTGGTCATGGTGTTGTGTTCTTGAGCTTATATTGTTTGTTATATCGAAACTGGTTTGAAGATTTGATACCGTTTGTATTTGCTATGAATTTCCAGCTTATACTCGAGATTTTGATGCTTCTAATATGCTGGTTATTCAGAGTTTATATGCTGATATGTATGTGATTTGAGTGAAGAGAATTGAAGTATTGTTATATCGAAGTCGGTTCGAAAAAAGGAATGTTGTTTGCAATTACTACAGAATTTCAGATGCTATTTCGAAACCTATGCCTATTGATCTAGCTGGTTTTTGATGTTATTTTGCTGGTATAACATGTATTTGAATTAGAAATGGATGATAGAGTTGTTGAATTTCAGTTACGATTGCTGAATTATAATCATTACGCCGTCAAGTTCAGAATTTGCTTGTCGGGGACTATCTTTGATTAAGCTGTTATGGAATTGATATTATTTTCCAGCTTATGTTTCGAAATTCACACCTTTTATTATGCTGATATATGATGTTAGGAAATGAATTAGAAGTTAATATGATGTTTAGAAATGATATATATTACGATATCAAAGTTGAACCGAAGAATAAGCACCGTTCGCACGTGCTATGATTTTTCAGAAGTTGGATTCGACCCTATGCTTCTTATTTAGATGATATATGATGATATTCAGCTTTCATAATATGTATATGAAGTTGATAAGAATGATAGAATGGTTAAAAATGAATTACGGTTGCCGAACTTATATCGTTATGCCGTCAAGTCAAGAATTGACTAGTTTTGGATTCTCTTTGATTGAGCTGAACATGGTTTGAGTTCTTGCTGATGTTCTTCTATATATATGATGCGTTTTCAGATTGAAAACAGGGGACAGCGAGCTTGGAAAGTTCAGCTTCGAATTGATAGAAGTTTGATCAAGGTTTGTGACTTCTAGCCTTGGAGAAAGAGTTGAGTCTTGAGAAGATTTTTGTGACAAGAGACATGTTGTGTGGTGTGCAGATTGTGAACATTTAAAGAGCTTGAAACCAAGATTGAAAGGTATAAGACAACCTCTAAAGAAAGGGCTTGCACACTCAATATGAATCTATTGAGTAATCCTTTCTAAAACCACATACTTTGTACTTCTATGTTAATAGATGCTTATATGATTACTTGTTGAGATTAATGATTGATAATTTATTTGATATTGATGAGTTTAAATTATTTTGAGTTGTTGAGTTGTGGTAGATTGATTATGGAGTTGTTAGTAAACCTCTTGAGCCACAATTCTTTCGAAACCTTAAAAACAGAATCGAAAAAAAAATATTGGACGTGGTGAACTTGTATATGAGAGGCTTGAGATCTGACTTGATTTCTTTTTGCCACGATTCTCAGTATAGTGTTCACAGTCCAGGGAATACGAAATTGTTACCACCTCGAGCGGGAGTGTAAGTGGGAGGCTTGATTTTTGGCCTTATGATATTCCCGGGATCCCAACGAAATGATTTTTGAAAATATCGATTCTGTGAGATTTGAATCCTTGAACCCTCGACTTGTCTTGGAGTCTTTATGTTATTGAATGAATTTTCTTTGGAATATATTCAACAGGTAAGGGTATAAGGAAATGATGATTGTTTGAAGAGTTGATATTTACTTATTGATTTGATATGAGTTTGTAAATATTGATAGCATGTCTTGCTTAAATGCAATGTTTGCAACTTGATTTATAGCATGTTGAGTTAATATGTTTTAAGTTTCTTTGAGTCTTATTTGTTGAATAATTGATACATACTTCAAGTTGAATTACTTGAGATTATGCATGTTTATGTTGTTTTATACTGGGATTAAATTCTCACCGGAGTCTCTCCGGCTATTGTCTTGTTTGTATGTGTGCATGACAATAGGTGGGACTGGAACATGTCCGGGAAAACCGTGAAGAATCGAGACTTGAGAGATTAGAGTGATGATCCGATATAGAAGTTTTGTTGCTGTCATGGTTATGTTAAGAACAAGAGTTGGAGTTATGAACTATTAGATTAGACCTTTTGTCTAGAGTTTCTACTCCTTTGTTATGTATCACACTTGAACTAGTTGTGCTACTTTTACTTTGAGATGTGGGAATAAACTTGTTAATAACTTTTATACCATGTTTGTTGCATCCATTACTTGGTAGAGTTGGTAGATGGATTATTGAAGTATGGTACAGCAAAAATTCTGATTTTTTTGGCAGCTGACAGAACTCAGCTCGCTCGAGCGAGCCGAGGGAGGGGGTCTTGGACTCGTGAGGCCCGCGCTCGAGCGAGGGGTGTGGCTCGCTCGAGCGAGCCTCCTTGAATAAAAAAAAAAAAAAATTTGAGGCTTTGGTTTCTTGATTATTGCTTGGTTTTAATTCATGATCTTGGATTAAATGTTTGATTTGAGAGATTAAGAACCGGGTCGTCACAGATTTCCTCTCAAACTCGCTCGAGTTCAATGTCACGTTCAAACCAGGAGATGAAATTATTGCTTGGTTACGTCGTAGCCTCGCCTCTTTTCTCAACCTCTTGGTTGTCTTCTCGATTTCCGGAATATATTCTAATTCACCTGTACGAGAAGAACGAGGCATAACAAAAATAAAAATAATTAATTACAAAACTCGAAAGAAATAATTATAAAAACCGCTCCCCGGCAACGGCGCCAAAATTTGATAAGCATGTCGTCAGCCAACAAACTTAAAAGTACCTACTCCTTAACAAAATGAGTGTAATGGCGAGTAGGGTCGAATTCAAAGGGAACGGATACTTGTTTCTCGAGGAATAACAAATAAAAAGGGGGGATTTTTGGTTTGCAGTAATAAAATAAAAAATATTAATACTAATGCGAAATTTAAATAAATGAGATGAAAAAATAATTAAATGAGAAATTCAATATTTTATCAAACTCTGATTCAAGGAATTTATGTATTCCAATTATATCACTGGTCATCGGCTAACAAATAATTTATTCATGCAGTTTGTAGCAATTAACCTTAAAATCATAGGGATAGCCACTAAGATTTTTGTGTTCTCCTATTTTAATTGACCAAACCCAGCATCAACTCAACACTTATCAATAATCAACTGGGCACGATAGCGTTTCATATTGATTAAAAATAGTTTTTTGATTTGTGAAAATAGTTAATCCTAAAATCTAACAATCGAGATAGCTGCAATTGTTAAATCTAGTTTCGTTAATTTATTTATATTAAATATGCTATGATAGCACAATACACCTAATCTATCGCAACTCACATATATACCAATCATTCATGATAATTACGGATCACTGAACTCATGGTTAGCATTCAAAAGACGTAAAATCAATTAATTTGTCAGATTAATCCACCTACAACTTTAATGAAATAAAGCATAAATCAACAAATACTAGAAACAAACAAAAACATCAATTTAAATGCATAACCTCACAGTGATGAATCGAAATACCGGAAAATATCCTTGAATCAGAATTAAAAACTTAACCAAGCATAGTTGGCTTCATAATTTCCTAGAAATATAAAAGATTAAACATAGAAATTATGAAGAGGAAAAGAAGAAGAAAATTTCTCTACCTGGCCGTCTCAAGCGTGCAGAACAAGATGTAGATATCTGTAGAATTCTCCCTAAATCTCAAACTAACGTGTAAAACTTGTAAAAGGGAAAAAAATAAAGTCTAAAATTAAAAACCAAAAGATAAAGACTAACTAAAAGATAATGTGGAGATTTGAATAAAAAATCTCCAACTATCTTTATTTATCTAAAAATCTTTTCTTCAAAAAATCTTCCATAACTTAAATATCATATTTATAATTCCTCAAATATGGTATTTTCTTTTTAAATTCTGAAATATTCTAATCCCCAGAAGACAGTAACATAGTAGTCTCACAACGCGCCCACGCTTTGTTTCAGGACCTCTTTTAGTTTGCTCAATTTCTCAAACTTTCGTTTTGGCAACTCCAAATGTGAGATAATTCAACTTTTTAGCCCAATTTTTGTCCAAGATCATCAAACTTCCTCCAACTACAAAACATGACAAAAACACACCAATTAACATATGCAAAAGATAAAAGCTCAAGAAATATGATACTAAAAATATAAATTATTAACCTATCAACAACCGACGGACAATTATTCGAAAATCCCATGTCTGACATGCAGATAAAATAAATCCTCCTTGCTAATCGCAGGATCAGTTTTTCTCAAACATGATCTAACACGTCTCATGACTAATAATAAACCTTGACACCTTTCAGGCGATGAGAACGTCACTGGCTGTGTGGTCATTGAAATCCTAAATCGTTTGACCAACTTCGCATGATCATCTGAACTCTTATCGGATCATACGGGAGTTTACCTCAAACTCAATGTTCAACTAAATTATGTGATTTCAATCGTTTTCTATGTCATAATAGCTGCTACCTGGCTATTAACACAATCCCTTTGATATCTAATCTGATTCTCACGAGTTTCCTGTAGTATTCTGACTACTAAATCTAACTGATACAACAATGTTGTCTGTGAATGTTAGCGATGACGCATCTTGTTAAGGCCTAATTCTTCCACTATCATCCATCTGCATCAAACTAGAAGGCAAGATAAATATATATATTGTATCTCTAACTTTCCTGACAGTGACATCGCATCCCCAATGTTACCACAAGGCGTTAACCAATTGTCCACAATTCTAGTCTCAGTGTCAAATTCTAGAGACCCTTATCAGAATACACACCCGAGCTATTTCTTCTTACTGAGTACAAAGTCCTATCTCTCAAATAGAACTGCATTTGCAAAAAGAAATGGCCAAAACCTTGCCACTTTCTTGCATAACGGCAACATGGCTGCACACCATTCTTTCTATCTAAAAATCTCATATTACATCTCTAATGGTATGATTACAAACTTGTGGAATACTCAAACTGATTATGACCTGTCCTGATCCTAATGTCGGAATCTCGCTACTGGAGATAGCATCCACCCGATTCTATTGGTCATCCTGCCCATTGCTGGATAACATCCCCGAAAATACCAACTAAGGATGGCCAACTCCTCGCCAACCAAAAACCAATTGCGACAACGTCGTTGTCCACAATCCTCTACTGTACTGGATTTCTCAGGTATTCACCTTGGAAGTACACTACCATCACGCCAAACACTTAGATGGGCTAACACCATCCTTGACTTTAACGATTTGTGCGGACTGACCTACATCTATCTTGTTACTCGAGATAATATCCAGAAAACAATGCTGGTTATCTTGCCATGGATAACAACAAATTCTTGTCCAACTTGAATCACTAATTGAGATGAACAAAACTGGTTCACCTCGATCCTATATGAAGTCCTCAATACTTGCGGCTAACCGACTAACTACTGGATCGATCCTATTGATTATAACATCTCAATAGCATAGCGCATCAGAAACACACAAGGAGATCAACAAAAACAATCCTGTAAAACCCTGAAAACCATAGGTCTCAGTTGTAAACAGCTGATGTTAATCATGCTAATGATCACCGAAATCCACATCACTAGTCGGATCCCAACTCAAAGACAAACTCCCAAGAATACTACTGGAAACCTCTGAGCACAGTACTCGGCATAGTCCCCAAAAAACTGTCGTTTACTAACAACCTAGAACAACTACTCAATCCCCTTTATGAAATTGGGTCAACCATTGCTAATACTGAGAAATTCTCAATTCAAATCTGCCTCTTCCTAACAAGGAAGTACTATATTGAACCGTTGCTAAATCCTGACGTCTGTATTTATCACTGATAACTTTAGCAATACTATCAGACTAAGCCATGACCACAAGAGTCAAACTGCAACCACTCCATGTGATCAAGAGAAACTCAAAAGTTCAGTCTCCTGCATTCTTGGAGATTCCAAAACAACTAGAGAATCCTGAGTATACCTGCATCGCCTTTCTACCTCGAGGTATCACCAAAGACCAAACTCTTAAGCATACCAGCTTATAGTATCATTTCAAGTACCTCTGATTCACTATATCCCAAATCAACACTGATTGGAGTAAACTTATCGATCACGTTGATCCGATGCGGCTCACGCTTAGCCTGACATGGTCAATCAAATTAGGCAATCACTCGCCAACTCTTGATCACTGAAAACTTACATGGCTCGATTAACAATTCTGATCTTGCTGTCATAAATCCGCTAATCCCTAACACTTGGAATCACAAGGTTCTACCGAATCCATCACTCTTATCTTTGACGGAGTCAGACGATAGGTAAGGGCAATCATTGACACCAATCTTGCACCAGTCTGGATCTACAACCAACTACCTTGTTCACCCGAAACTAACACCAAGATGAATTAAGCCCAAAACAGTTTACGATCCGATAACTTGGCTCTGATACCATAAATGTAGCGACACAACCCGGATCCACTACTAATCAAATTTTAAAGCTTAAATAAGCAAGCAATTAACAATAAACAGATAAAATCCGTGGAAACAAAATAAATTCTAGACCGGCAGAATACAACCAGCTGAATAAGTCTAATAATACAACCAAATCGAATAAATATTAATAAACATTAAGACCCAACGGCAACCCTTGATGTCTCTCTCTGGTCACCGACTACTCCAAGTCCCTGGGTGCAATATATGCACCTGCACTTGCAACTGCCCCGTCAAATGGGGTGTCCAGACAACACAGAAAATACTGGATATGAGCGTTAAAGCTCAGCACTCTAGTACGGATAAACATACAAACATGATGCATGAAACATGAATATGTCTGCGTATCCGTATCTAGGATATACTGTATCATCATGCTCAGACTGGCGCCTATGATATGAGCTATAGCCTCGGGGAATCAAACCGCCGGACCCAACCACTCACTCCTAACTAGACGTGGATCTAGGATGTCCCCCGGAACACTAGAGCATGCATGACCCGTTGGTCAAAGTTACTCTCAGTGCCCCAAACCGTCCAACAGGACCGAGCGACCCTACTCAATTGTCTCATCTCAAAAGATGTACATGCACAATATGATATGCAAATGCCGCATAATAAATCCATGCAATAACATGCAATCATGGCACATAAATTCAACATATAAACATGCATACCCGCTGGCAATCTCAATCAGTACTATGTACCTCAACACAATCCTAGATGTCTCCGCATCTATAGTCCAGCACTACAATGTAAAATACTCATGCATCATCTATAATACTCTAAAAGGCTAAACTAAGCTATTACATACTTTCTAATATTTTTAGGAATTCGAAGGTATACCTTCGTCCGTCGTCAGCCCGCAACTTGGGCATAGCTCCACTATGACCCTGGGACGCCTCCCTATCGCCCGACCTTCGGGTACTGTGGCTAAAAGCCCCTAAAAACACTTAAGAACGAGAGAGAAATAAATCGAAATGAGCACCAAATGAGAACCCTCGACTCCATATTTATAGAGCACGATCGGAAGCTCTGTTCCTCTGTTCGGAAGCTCAGAACACCCTGATCGGAAGCTCCGATCTTGCATGAGTGTCACATATCATGTATTTCGACATATGTCCCTGCCAGTAGATCGGAAGCTCCGATCGCACGCACGCACCCCCCCACCCCCCCACCCAACGTCATCTTGCTGACCTCATCTCCGAACAACTGGCCTGAGGAGTTCGGAAGATCCGAACATAGATCGGAAGTTCCAAACTTCCCTAGTTCCAAACAGTAACTATGCTTCTGAACATGCGCACACTTCAGAGGCTCCGATCCCAATTTGGAGGTTCCGATCCTCTCGAAGATTCGGGACCTTCCTAGCTATTTTTGAGCATTTCGAATCCATTTTTGAATTCCTTGGACCCATCTGAAAATTCTTAAATCATGTTTTACCCATTCTAAACATGATTACTTGATTAATTATCGCTTAATCCTTAATTCTGGATATGGGTGACTAAACTACTTTTGATATTACTATGTGAAAATCCAGATAACCTTTCAAATAATGAAAGAAGAGAAAATTAATAAATTATACTGAAATTTCACTCATTTTTTCACTTTATTTATCGAGGCAATTTTCAACCCATTCTTTTAACAACCATTTTCTTCAATCCACTTTTTTTGATGGTAGGGGTAAACTTTTGTGTTCAATTTAATTTAATTTTTTAGTTTTAGAAATGTAACAAATATTATATTCGAAAATATGGGAAAGATGTTGATATTCCAAAAGCTAACTAATTATACTGTAATTTCATGACATTACTATATAATATTAATTTATCATCTTGCACACATGTACATTGTGTGTGCATGTTACCTAGTAACTATTAAAATAATAATGATTTACTTAAAAAAATTCAACAAATAGTTTTTTTAAAAATAGATGATAGAAATATTTTTTATATCTATAATTTTCTTTTCATGTTTTCTTTAGATTGACTTTAGTAATATGATGAAAATAAATTAAAATATTGTAATATTAAATGAGTCAAAAAATAAATACACAAATTAAATGATTTATAAAAAAAATAAATGGTAGAAATATTTTATATCTATAATTTTATTCTCATGTTTTCTTTAGATAACTTTAGGAATATGATGAAAATAAATTATAATTTTGCATTCGATAAGTAAAAATATAAATGTAAAAATTATGATTTATATAAATAAAAATAGATGATAGAAATATTTTGTATCTATAAATTTTTCTCATGTTTTTTTTAAAAAAATGATTTTAGGAATATGATGAATATCGGTTAAAATATTGTATTCAATGATTCAAAAAATAAATGCACTAATTTAATGAATAAGCAACACATTAATTCTCCACAAATTGAATATTCTAATTTGACACTAATTTTTACACCATTTTTCACACAATTCTCATGCAATTAATACATATAATTCATAGTTTTTTGGCAATGTAATAAATATACAATGCAAAATTTTTGTCCACCATTAATATTTTTATAGTAAAAATAGATATGTTATCAAATTTAAGTATTGATCTGCTATCTTTTTATTTTTATAATTATAATTTTAGTCATTTTTCTGAAGTGACGCTAATGCAACGCCTAATCGGTCCTAACATGACTCCGACTTAACGTTGATGTATAAATGTCATATGAACACTTCCGATAAAAAAAAAAAAAAACAAAAAACAAAAAGGTTGTTGGTGGTGGGAGAGTAAAATTGCCAATAACTAAAATATATACAAGACTAAAACTAACTTGGACAAGACAAAGGAACAAAATTGGAAAACAACAAATGAATATAAAGCCAATTACCGATTTTTTTTTTTCTAAACTTTTAGATAGAACTTTGTGTCGTGGCTCCAAATAAGCGACAAGGAAAACCAATCTTGCTATGCATACTAATCTAAAAACAAAGACATGCACGTCAAACTTTGAACAATACTCCAAATCATAACACTCTAATAAAAAGCTGGAAATAGAATGTGGTTATATTTGAATCAAGGACACCTATATATATCACTTCTTCTAATTTCTACATTTTGCAATAATAGGATTCAAAATATTCTCCAGCTCCTTTCTTTTACTCGCAAACAATTCTGCTTCAGCAACTTCATGTTCCTCCAACCAATGGATAGCAGATTTGAGCTCGTCTTCTATTTTTCTGGCGTCCATGGCTGGTAACTTAGAAGCAAGTTTTTTGGTTTTGACAGTTGCTCTGGTGCGGTACAGGTAGTCTTCTAGAGAATTCTTCGCTTTGAATATCATTTTATACTCATCATCTTCAGATTTAAATCTCTCAGCTTCCTTCAACATTCTCTCGATTTCTCCTTTGGACAACATGCCTTTAACATTGCTGATTGTGATGCTATTTTTCTTACCAGTTGTTTTATCTTCGGCTGACACATTCAAGATACCATCAGCATCAATATGAAAGCTCACAAAAACTTTAGGGACACCCCTCGGAGCAGGAGGAATGCCAGACAAGACAAAGGTACCCAACAAAAGGTTGTCACTCGTTCTAGGCCTTTCACCCTCGTACACTTTGATCTTTACACTAGTCTGGTCATCATCATGAGTGCTAAACTCGTTTTCCTTCGTAGTAGGAATAGTGGTATTCCTGGGTACTATTACACTCATTTCATCATCATTAACACATATACCAAGAGATAGGGGAGTGACATCCCATAACACCAGGTCTTGAATCTCATGATTACCTCGGCCAGTCAAAATTGCCGCTTGAACTGCTGCACCGTAAGCTACGGCCTCATCCGGGTGAATGCTTTTGCACAACTCCTTGCCATTAAAGAAATCTTGAAGTAATTGTTGCACCTTTGGAATTCTAGTGGATCCACCAACAATCACCACATCGTCGATACAGTTCTTGTCCATCTTGGCATCATTCAAGCACTTCTCCACATGGCCAATGCATTCCTCAAACAAGTCCATGTTGAGCTCCTCAAATTTGGCACGTGTTATTTTAGAGTTGAAATCAATTCCATCATACAAACTATCAATTCCAATAGTTGTATGTGCCATAAAAGACAAAATCCTCTTTGCCCTCTCACAAGCTATTCTCAACCTTCTCAGTGCTCGGGGATTGTCGCTTATGTCCCTTTTGTGCTTCCTCTTGATTTCTTCAACAAAATGGTTCACCATTCTGTCGTCAAAATCCTCTCCTCCAAGGTGGGTGTCGCCGGCAGTGGATTTAACCTTAAAGATGCTCTTCACCATCGTCAGAAGAGATACATCAAAAGTGCCCCCACCAAGGTCGAAAATAAGCACATTCTTTTCAGTGAACCAACTAGACATTTTGTCAAGACCATAGGCAATGGCCGCAGCAGTTGGTTCAACAATTATACACAAGACATCGAGCCCACAAATGGTTCCAGCATCCCTGGTTGCCCGCCTCTGGGAATCATTGAAGTAGGCTGGGACAGTAATAACAACATTTTTAACTTCAGAACAGAGAAAAGCTTCGGCAATATCCTTCATCTTGCTGAGGACCATTGAAGAAATCTGTTCAGCAGTAAATTGTTTCTCTTCACCTTTATAGGTAAGAACAATCATGGGCTTATCATCATGAGAAACGAGCTTGAATGGCCAAAGCATCATATCTTTCTGGACCAAAGGGTCGCCAAATCTTCTACCAATCAATCTCTTTGCATCTGCGAAGTAAATTATGTTGTAAAATCATTATATATTTGTGAGACCGTGTGAAATAAGACTCTCATTGAAATATATCAAATAGCAACAGTTTTTCTTTCAATAAGAAATACTACAGTCTGCATATCTTATAGAATCATTAACATACACATGAATCTCATTAATAGAAGCATATGATCTAAACCTATGTTTCTGTCAAAATTATCCAACTGGAAACAAAGGATTCCAAGCAGCCGCATCTTTAAAACATTGACTTAGTACATGACAAATCCTTCAAATTGAATACTAGACTCTAATTTCAATTCATCTTTCTTCCCATTTAATACAAAAAACTGTTACAGTGTCATAAGTTAATTCGTTCCAAAAGCATTTCAAGAATTGAGAAACTCTTCACAAACAAAGGGGGCCCACAACTGAGTTTGATTTGAAACACCAATTTTAATGCACAAACAATACTTCAATGCGGAGCCAATAAACACAAGAATAAACTTGAATATTCCTACTTCAAAAAAATGAAAACCAACCAGGAACGAAACAACTGGGAATAATATATAGCATATCTTACCAAAAACAGTGTTGGTGGGGTTGACGGCTGCAAGATTCTTGGCGGCATCGCCGATGAGATGTTCGGTTTCAGTAAAAGATACGTAAGAAGGCGTAATGCGGTTACCCTGATCATTGGGTATGACCTCAACGCGATCATGGCGCCACACAGCTACGCATGAATAAGCCCAAATCAATTCCCACAGCCGAGCAATATTTGCTTTCTCCCGACATGGTAGTAATCTACTGCACTGCTATATTATGTGAATAATATATAGCTCAAGCTTTAGTGCATTTGAAATGAACGAATGCATTCAAATATACATAATATATGGGAAAGAGCAAGAGTCGTTCTTGGTTTTCTCACTTGAAACAACGTCAAGAGTTGAGCAACCGAAAAGTCACTGCTCTTCATTTTTTTCATTTAATTAATTAATTATAATTATTTAATTTTCTGATATGCGTGATGTGTCTCTGCGGAAATTAAAGTGCCAGGCTTCCTTTCGGCTTTTTTTTATTTTTACTGTAAATTAAAAAATAAATTTCAAAAATACCATGAATT
This sequence comes from Henckelia pumila, assembly GCF_033568475.1. Taxonomy (NCBI): domain Eukaryota; kingdom Viridiplantae; phylum Streptophyta; class Magnoliopsida; order Lamiales; family Gesneriaceae; genus Henckelia; species Henckelia pumila. The sequence continues at coordinate 231,833,047 of NC_133123.1, forward strand.
AAAAAAAATTTCAAAAATACCGTAAAACTCCAAATCTGACAGCGAATGCGCAGGTGTACGTGGCAGAGTCCGGTAACACTTGGAGCGGATGCTGCGTCGTGGCGTGTGCCATTGGCAGCGTCCGCTCCTAATGGCAGCGGATGCCCCGGATGCCATTAATTTTGTTGCGCCCCACCCACCTCTGTGAATTCAATAATTCATGTTTTTTGTTGCGCCCCACCCACCTCTGTGAATTCAATAATTCATGTTTCTTCTTCCATTGTCTCTACGGCATTTCTTCTCTTCTCAATTTTAGTTTCTTTGACCGTAGATTTCTCCGTCATCGTTCGTCCAATTGCAAATCCGAGAGTATTTTCGGAATCCTTGCAACAAGATTTTTTTTTTACACTAATTTTTCGAGTTTTCTTCGCCCTTTCGGAAACATTGTCCGACCAACCGTGTTTTTTTTCATCGTCGTTCATCGCCGCCGATTGTTGTTCAAGCTAGAAAGAAGATATTTAGGTTGGTTGGAGCTCTATTTCAAAATTTGAAGGTAAATTCGAGAGTAGGGTTTTGAAATTTGGGTGTTTTTGTTTAATTGAGTTACTATAATTGAAATATTTTTAATTGTTGCTTGTAGGTACTAAAAAAAAAAAGTCATTCGAAGGTATGGATTATTTTTCAGAATTTTTTTAAGCATTATTTTGAATTTTAAGTTTATTTTAATAATATGTTTTAGTATATATTTCAAATTTTTTCTTTTTTATAATTAAATATATTATATTAATATAATAAAAATTAAATGTATTAATAATAAAGAATAGTTATGTTACGTGTTGTTATTATTTTAATCTTATAATATATATAAATATAGAATTATATATATATATATATATATATATATATATATATAAAACGTTATTGTTATTATATTAGATATATATGAATATATATTATCTTATTATTGATATACTATATAAATATAGAATAATATATATATATTTCAATATAATAATATATATTCTATATTTATATAGTATATCAATAATAAGGTAATATATATGCAGATATATCTAATATAATAACAATAACGTTTATATATATATATATATATATATATATATATATATATATATATATATGTATATATACTTTATTGTTATCGTTATTATATTAAATATGTGTCATATATAGACATATATTGTTATATGCATAGATTAAAATTTATTTTATTTTATTTTATTTTTATGTTTTGTTATTTTGTAATTTTATAATATGTATTTATTGGTTTGCATTATATAATTGTTAGTATATTTGTCAGGATGACAACAAATCGAGGGTCAATAGATTCCAGTGTGCTATATTTACAAGCAACACATATGTCGTCAGAAGTTTACACAAAAACAATTGATGACATAGTTCGAGTCAAACGATCCGATAATTTGATTTGGCAGTTATTTAATGATCATGGTCTGCACAGTCGTGTGATTGCATATTTAAATAACATGGGGTTTTATGGTGTTTTGCTGTGTGGATCTCGACAATATGATAATCATTTAATTACTGCTTTGGTTGAACGATGGCGACGTGAAACACATACCTTTCATTTTAGATGTGGTGAAGCAACCATCACTTTACAGGATATTTTCATTATTTGGGGTCTGCCTATTGATGGTGAGCCTGTAATTGGTATAGATGTTTCACACAGAGTTGAAGACTGGCAGCATATATGTTTGAATTTATTGGGATTTACGCCACTGACGTCGCATTTCAAAGGTGGCCACTTATCGATGACCGCTTTATATGAGCATTGCATGGTTGCACATATTGATGATAATAGTCCAGAAATAGATGTCGTAAAATATACCCGTTGTGTAGCATTAATGATTATTGAAGGAATCAGGGTTCCAAATTATCAAGGAGGATCTGTTAGATTGATTTTTTTGCAACTACTTCGGGATATTGAACGCATCAGATCTTATAGTTGGGGAAGTGCAGTTCTGGCATTCCTATATCATGAGTTATGCAATGCAACACGGATAAGAAAAGCTATAATATCAGGGCCTCTATTTATCTTACAGGTATAAATTTTTAAGTTCATTTAATATCACATTATAATAATTTCTAATTTAATTTATTACTGATGACAGGTATGGGCATGGAGCAGGATTACATTTGTTAATCCTGATATGAATGGATTATCTCTTACTGTGCGCCAAAATGAATTGGAGAAAAATATTTCATATGCTCCTTATGGTGCACGGTAATATTTGAAAAATATTAGCATTGTATAAATTACAAATTCATTTTATAATAATTTTAATAATCTTTTTTTATTGTAGGTGGTCAAATGTGTTTAGTTTTAGTTACACTCATTCACCAACACATGTTGTTAGAATTATAAGGGATTGCTTCGATCGTATGACTAATGTCGAGGTGTGTTATTGGATTATTGAAACTTTACAACAATTATATTCATTTATATTTATTAATTAAAATTGATTTTATTATTATTATGCAGTTTAACTGGATAGTTTACAACAAAAAAGATTATGATGTTAAAGCGATCATTAGTACATACGATAATAGAATCTGACGATGTGTTTGTCCTCTGATTTGTTTTGATATTGTGGAGATGCATCGTCCTGACCGGGTCTTGAGGCAGTTCAAAATGCGACAATCTATTCCTAGGCCTGCAGTTGACAACGATAACCTACACAATGTTAATAGAACAGGTCATCGCAACACAGATTGGAAAGAGTATCATAAAGATGCAATTATTCTTTGAAATGGAAAATTGAGTAATGTTGCCCGAGGCGAACGCCACGGAAGATCTAGGCAAGTCGATGATGATTACTTTCCATGGTTTGATCGCATTACTGTACGATTTATATCTCCTGCAGTAACTGGGCTTGGTTTTAGGTCATATCAATCGAATTTAGATATTGGCGGACACAATAATATTCCACAAAATTTTGGTGTGCCATCCCCTGATTCGCATCAGTCATCATCAGGGTTTATTCCTCCTCGGCCATCTGGTGAGTTTTACAATGCGGGTCCATCTGGTGGGTTCTACAACGTGGGTCCATCTGGTGGGTTCTACAACGCAGGGCCATCTAGTGGGTTGTACAATACCGGACCATTCGGTGGATTTTACAGTGCAGGACCATCTGGTTCATATGTTGATGCCGGTTATCATACTCCATTTTGTGAAAATATCCAAAGTTTTACAGATCTTCTTAATGCTGGTCAACACAATACTCTGGCTCCTGAAAGAAACGTTCCGTCACCTGTAATATTCCCTAGTTATTCAGATGAGTAACAAGAGAGGAGTGAAGAAATTGTTGATGCTCCTGTTGTGCGTAGAGGACAACGTAGACGTAGACCACCTGCTTGTGGTATCTGTGGTCATTTGTATAACTGCAATTGTCATGAACAATCATGATATATATTTTTTGTTTTATAGTAATTGATAATTAGTTATGCATGTGATTTTTGTTTTTTTTCTTTTCGTATGAGTTTTGTTTAATTACACCATAATTATTTTAAATACTTTATTAAGTTGATTCAAACCAATATGAAGAAAAATGCTAGTAGTGCAATAGATAAATGCATTTAAACCAATATCAAATATGCTACAATTTTTCTTCACGCAATCTATTGTCCGCGTTCATCTGATGCTCCTGAAATACAAAAAATAGACATATACAATTTAAAATATATTACTCAATATATTTTTAGCAACAAATTAGATTTCCAAAGATTATACCTGTTCGTTCTTCGTTGTTGTCTCTCTCTCGCTACCGGCCTGTCCATCTCGTTTCTTAGTCGAGTCGTTGTATCCCTACCTGCTCTTCTTTTTTCACGTCTAACTGGGTTGTGTTGCAATTCAAAGGTAGGACGATCCCAATATCTTTCATCTGCAAGAGGTTCAAATCTTCCTTCATACGTTGCGAGGTACTCCGATATATTGTACCATGGTTGCACAAGTGTCGTAGGATCTAACGAGTGCCATTTAGCGGTGCAAATAGCATGAGAACACGGGATGCCGAAAATTGTCCATTTACCACATGAACAATCTGTTGTTGATATTCTCACCACTTGCATGTGTTGGCCGCGACTTGGCCTTCCTCCGGTCGCAACCTGAGCAGTTTGTGATCGTACATCATATTTAACAACACGATGTTCACTAGATTTCTTCGCCCATTCCTCATACTTTTGCCGTGCATAATCCGACCACAGTTGATTTTCTTGAACCATACATTGACCTTTCGTCACACGTTCAATGAAGTATTGAACACATCTCAGAAGGGTCAAGTGTACTATTGCAGATATAGGCAGTCTACGAGCTCCCTTCAACACACTGTTTAAGCACTCGGACATGTTGGTCGTCATCACTCCATGACGCCAACATCTGTCATGGGCCATACTCCATTTTTCCTTTGATATTCCATCCAAATATCTGTGTGCCAAAATATTTTTGTTCTTAATTGCCTCCATTGTTGCATCAAATTTACAAATTTGATGTTGGCTCCCTGCTTCCCAGCATAAATCTTTCAAATGCACATCTTTGAACCTGGAATTAAAATTTGAGCACACGTGCCGCAAACAAAAACGATGCACACCTTGTGGAGGTTTGAAATAGGATATATCTTCAACGGCTCGCACGATTCCCTTATGCCTATCAGATATTAGACACACACCATTTTCGCCACGTACAACATGCCGACCAACATTTTCCAAAAACCATTTCCAGGAATCAGACGTTTCTTCATCCACAATTGCAAAAGCCAATGGTAGCACTTGATTGTTAGCATCCAGAGTGACAGCGATCAACATTTTGTGTTTGTACTTTGTGTACAAATGTGTACCGTCGACACTAATGATTTTTCGACAGTGTCGAAATCCATTAGTACACGGCTTGAACGCCCAAAAACAATAGTTCAATGTTTTTATTTCTTCATTGTTTCTGAGATGCTTTCAGTCGACAATTGTTCCCAGATTGTATTTGCAAAGAGCACGCATATATTTCGGTAGTAATTGAGCAGAGCTCTCCCAAGTTCCATAAACAATTTCCACTGCATGTTTCAGACTCCGCCACGCTTTCGTATACGAGATTTGATATCCATATTTATCTTTCACACTCTCTATTATATATTTAATCTCATACGAAGGATCACATCGTACAATGCCCAATAGTGTATGTGCAACCATATCGCTATTCAAGTTATGATGATCTATGCCGATGTTGGTTGATATACATGTATGAGGCCCACCATATCTGGTTATTTTCCAATAACCTGTTTTCTCCTTGAAAGATGCGCAAAGACCCCAACGACATCTGACAGTGGAAGAATCATTTTTGCATTGAATTTTCCACAAAATGCGTGTGCTCTCAACGACAAGATATTCACGCCTAGAAACTCTGACCGAATAATCCTTCACAGATGCAATCAGATCTTTTTTATCCTTGAAAACCATGTTTACACATAGTTCTCCTCTCTCCTAATTATAGTATCTGGTCCGCATGTCATGAGGTACGCCAATAGAATCAGGAATCTCTTCTCCAAAATATGTATTGAAGAAAGATGGCATATCAGAAGTGGTAGAAAAGAATGGAACATCTTGCCTCTGTAATTTCTGACGAGGTGGTGGACGAGATGATGTTCCCTCATCAGTATTTGCATGGATATTCACATGTACATCATCATTCACATCTTCAACATCGTCATCATCTTCTTCCTCAGACTCCCCGTATGACATCTCTGGCTCTGTATCGCTTCTCTGGACATCTTCGTTTTCTCTCCTAGGATCATCAACACGTGGTACAAAATTTTGAATTTCTAAATTCCAATTTGCTTCACCAGAATTTTGTTCCCAAACACGTGTACTTTGCGGCCAACTTGCAGGATCAGGTTCTCATGTGTCGGCGATATATTGATCCCACGATCCACTTTCAGGATAAAGATACATGTTGTCCATTCCTTCGGTGACGTGTAAAATATCTGATTCTTGGTCGACATGACCAACGTGATGGTCAATTTCGTTTGCCTCCACGTACAAATGTAATATACGTATATTGGGAGATTGCATCATAAACTCTAAAGCGTTGTCATCGACAAGATTGACTTGAATTTCATGTCAAGATTAATTTTCCATGAAAGAATATTTCGTTGACAATTTGAGAGTAAAAGTAGTTGGATCAATCCTCAATATTTGATGCACAGCTTCAACCAACTCGGACAAAGTAATGGAACGTATAACTCGCATTGGTCTAGTATAAGGAATACTATACACAATCGATCCATTATCCACAATAATATGACCACCAAAATATAAAAATCTATCGATGTTTTCCATTCTCGACATGATTTGTTAAAATAAAAATGAAAAACAAATAAATGAAACGAGAGAATTTTAAAGAGATTGATATTTTTATGAGTGATATTCGAATAACATTTGTGAACATATATATAGTAATACAATAACGCGTAGAATTAATTGTTTACGCGTTAGACGATATATTTAATTTTATTTAATTGTTTACGCGTTAAATTATTTTACGTGCAAATACTATCCGTCAACACGTTTTTTTTAATTATTTACGGATTAAATAATTTAAAATAATATATTGGGCAGCGCCTCGTGGGAAAGAACGCTGCCAACTCGGCAGCGTCCTCCGCCACGAGGAGCGGACGCTGCCCTACTGTGGCGGAGGACGTTGCTTACGTGTAAAACATCCGCTTGTCAGATTTGGAGTTTTACAGTATTTTTGAAATTTTTTTGATTTTACGATATTTTTTAAATTTATTTTTTAATTTACATTAAAAATAAAAAAAAACCCCTTTCTGAAAGTAATTTTATGTTTCTTCAATATTAAAAACTGAGAATAAAAGACACCCCTATTATCTATAATAACTTTTTGTCTATAAGTTCACATTAAATATATGTTTCAAAATTGCAATATAATTACTGTTTTAGTATGTGCGTTGTTATATTACTTTACTATTCTATTCGATTAAGCAAGAGCTACTTATACTAATTTGGTCCGTTTCTTAATTTGGTCTCAAATGTTTTGTCGATCCCAGTTTAGTCAATCAAAATGGTCCTTTCGTCAATTTAATGTCTGAATCTAACAGTATATGCGACGAGAATGGTCCAATTCAGTTCCAGATATTTGACACCTTTCCTTTTTTGGTTTCAAATATTTTGGCATTCCGAAGTAAGTCCCAAACTTTTACAAATATTGAGCGAGTTAGCTTTATCGTCAATTTAATTGTTAAAACTAACTCTAGAACTTTAGATGCAGGGTTTTTTCTTCCTCTCATATTCCAAAATTTCTATAGAATTTTAGATTTAGTTTTAAATATATATATATATATTATATATCGATTTTTTGTAGGAAATTATTTTTTTGGTCAATTAACTTGTACAATTTTTAGTTTTAGTCCATTAATTTTTCAAAGTTTGGTTTTGATACAATAACTTTTAGTTTCGGTTATTTTGGTCAAACTGCTGATGTAGTACAGAAAAATGATGACGTGACATCGGAAAATGTTGTTATATCAAGATGACATGTTAGCAATTGAACTAAAATAACTAAAAAAATAAGAGTAACAATCCTGTGAGACGGTCTCATCCGTGAGACGGGTCAACCCTACCCATATTTATAATAATAAGTAATACTTTTGGCATAAATTGTAATACTTTTTAATGGATAACTCATCCAAGAGACTCGTCTCATAAAAATGACCCTTGAGACCGTCTCATAGGAGTTTTTGCCAAAAAATAAAAGTTAATATACTTATAAAACCAAACTTTAAAAAGTCAACGGACCAAATTAATGTACTAAAAAAAATCATTTTTCCTTTTTATGTGTTGTTTTTGGTTGGATTTTTGTTGTTTTTCATTTTGTGATTTTTTTTCATCTTGCTATTTAGATAATTTTAGAACTAGGAATTGGATGTTGTCGTTTAGGGGTTTTTAATTTTGATTTTTATGGAAAATTGAACAGTAAATTAAAGAAAAAAAATTTGGCAACTAACTTTGATTAAAATTTTCCATTATTTTTTCTTTTTGGTTTTAAGTGGAATGGAATTTTTGATTTCATATTATGGTGAGCATTATTTATTTGAGCAGTGAATTAACCACATAATTATGTTCAAATGATTATTAAATGTTTCATTTTATAGTCTATCATAGCGATAAACATATGTTGTTTGATAAAAACTCCTATGAGACGGTCTCAAATGTCATTTTTTGAGACGAGTCTCTTATATGGGTTATTCATTAAAAAGTGTTACATTTTATGTCAAAAATATTACTTATTATTATAAATATGGGTAAGGTTGATCCGTCTCACAGATGAGACCGTCTCACGAAAATATTACTCATGTTGTTTTGTTGGGCATTATTTATAAGTGTCGAAACGAAACACATACTCAAGTGAACAAATTAAGTAGCGCTAGCCATAGTCCTATTCAGATCAAGGAGGAGAAATAAAAGATTTCAACTTGTATATAGATAAACCACCACCGACAGCTATTTCCTCTACCTCAAATGCAATTCGTGTTAAGTGGTATTTTGAATTTATGATAGGATCATAATATTTATTATTTTAGTATCATATTCCCCGAGTTTTCAGCTTTTCAATATGCTTAATTGATAGATTTTTATGTTATTTGTAGTTGGAGGAGATTTGATGATCTTGACCAAAATTTGAGCTAAAAAGTTGATTTCTATCACATTTGGAGTTGTCAAGATGAAAGATGAAGTTTTGGAAAAAAAAACAAAATCAGAAGAGGTCTTGAAGCAAGGTGTGGGCACGCCCTGTGACTAACTTCGCTGCTGCCTTAGACTGCATGTAGAGCTCGAAAATTTGAAATAAAATACAATATTTTAGGAGTTCTAAATTATGGTATTTAATATATGGAATACTTTTTGGAGATGAAATTTTTTGGATAAAGAGAATTTGTAGAGATTTTTATTTCATAAAAATCTTTAGTTTACCTTGTAGATAATTTTATCTTTTTCCTAGAATTTTTAATTTTCCCTTCTCTTAGGTTTTACATGTTAGTTTTAGAGAATTCAGAAAAGGGGAGATTTCTGCATCTTATTCTGTACGCTCTACACGGCCAGAGATAAGATTTTTTCTTCTCTTTTATACTTCATAATTTCTAGATTGGATCTTTTCTATTTTTTAGGAAATTATGAAGCCAAATATTCTTGGCTAAGTTTTTAGTTCTGATTCAAGGGATATTTTTTTGTATTTCAATTTATCACTGTGAGGTTTTGAGATTAAATTGGCGTTCTTGTTGGTTTCTGGTATTTGTTGATTTATGATTTATTTCATGAAAGTTGTGGGTCAATTAATTTGACAAATTAATTCGTTTTAAGTCTTTCTAATGCTATCCATGAATTCAATGATTCGTAATTGTCATGAATGATTAATACTGATTAGCGATAGATTAGGCGTGGTGTCCTATCATGGCATGTTTAATCTAAATAAATCAACGAAACTAGATTTCACAATTGCAGCTATCTCGATTGTTAGATTTTAGAATTAACTGTTTTCACAAATCGAAAAGCTATTTTTAATCAATATGGAACGCTATCGTGTCCAGTTGGTTATTGATAAGTTTTGACTGAATGTTGGGTTTGGTCAATTAAAGTAGAAAAACATAAAAATCTTAGTGGCTATCCCTACGATTTTAAGATTAATTGCTAAAAACTGCATGAATAAATTATGTGTTAGCCAATGACCAGTGATATAATTGAAATACGGAAACCCCTTGAATCAGAGTTTGGTAAAATATTGAATTTATCATTTAATTAATCTTAGTTATTTAAATTATGTTTATTTTTATTTTCGTTGCAACAAACAAAAAATCCCCTTTTTATTTGTTATTTGTTGGAAAAGATAAATTTCCGTTCTCTGTGGATTCGACCCTACTCTCCATTAAACTCGTTTTGTTACGGAGTAGGAATTTAAGTTTGGTGGCTCGACGACAGACCTATTAAATTTTGGTGTCATTGCCAGGGAACGGTGTTTTTATTTATTTCTTTCAAGTTTTGTTATTTAATTATTTTTATTCTTTTTATGTCTCATTCTTCTCGTACAAGTGAACTAGAATATATTCTAAAAATCAAGGAGACAACTAGGAGGTTGAGAAAAAAGACGCGGCTACGACGTATCCAAGCATCAATTTCATCTTCTGGTTTGAACGTGGCATTGAACTCGAGCGATTCTGAAAGGGAATCTGATCCTGAGTTTGAAACTGAAGAATGTGAGTACGAAGAAACAATGGCAGAGCCAGCACAGAGAACTCTCAGGGAGTTAGCTAATCCTAATGTTACTCAACTGCCATTATGCATTCAATTCCCTACTACTCAAGCAAATTTTGAATTAAAATCTGGTTTGATTCACTTGTTGCCAACTTTCCATGGTCTTGAAGGTGAAGACCCGCAAAAACTTTTGACGGAGCTAGTTTCACATTGTTTGCACAGCTATGAAACCTCAAGGAATTACAGATGAACAAATTTCACTGCGAGCTTTCCCATTCTCTCTGGCAGACAAGGCTAAGGATTGGCTCTATTATTTACCCTCTGGAACTATAACAACTTGGAATGACATGAAGCAGCAATTTCTGGAAAAGTTCTTCCCAGCTTCGAGAGCAGCAAACATTAGGAAAGACATTTGTGAGATCCGACAGTTACAGGGAGACACTTTGTATGAATACTGGAAGAAATTCAAGAAAATGTGTTCGAGTTGTCCGCAACATCAAATTTTTGAGCAACTTTTAGTTAAATATTTCTATGAGGGTCTCTCAGTTTTTATAGGAACATGATAGATGCTGCAAGTGGAGATGCATTGGTAAACAAAACACCTTAAGAGGCAAGAGATCTTATTGCCAACATGGCTGCCAATGCACAACAGTTTGGAACTAGAGAAAACAACGCTCCACGACAAATTAATGAGTTAAGTGCTAATCCTATTGATCAAAAATTAGATTCATTGACTTTTTTTTTTTGGAAAAGTTGGTTATAGGACAAATACAACAGATCAAAGCTTGTGTTATATGCTCGGGTATTGGACATCTGATAGATATATGTCCAACACTACAAGAAGATCCAACGCAGCAATCCAATGCAATTGGTGGCTTTCCTCGACAACCACAACATCGGTATGATCCATATTCCAATGCCTACAATCCAGGATGGGGAGATCACCCGAATTTCAGCTACAAGAACCAAAGAGGCCAACAAGGATTTCTACAACAAAATTACAACAAACAACCAGAACCTGCACAATCCTCTAACTCAGGTATATCTCTAAATGAAATTGTTAAGGCCCTTGCCACTAATACTTTGCAATTTCAACATGAAACAAAGGCCAAGATTTAGAATTTGAACGCTCAAGTGGGTCAGTTGTCAATTGCAATCAATAAGTTGGAAGCACAAAATTCAAGTGGTCAAAATTCTCATACCGTGGTGAATCCAAGGGATAATGTTAGTGCAATCACTTTAAAAAATGGTAAAGAATTGGAGGATCAAGATGATGTAGTACTAGCACCAACTAATAAAAACAAAAAAAATGAGATAAAAGTAGAGAAAAAAGGAGCCAATCAAGATATTGTACCGAAAGATAAGTTTTGGCCTCTTTTTGATTATAAACCAATCCCCCATTCCAAATTACATTGAATAGGAATTGTGAAAGCATTACAGAATTGAATGAAAATTTTCGTAGATGCGGGGTAAATATTCCTATATTAGATGATACTAAACCAGTACCTCGTTCAACACAAAATATAAAAGAATTGTGTAATAGTAAAATGAGACAAAATTTGAAAGAGAGTCAAAGGGTAAAGGTAGGAGAAAATGTGTCTGCTGTTCTGCAAAGAAATATTCCTATCAAATGCAGTGATTCAGATATGTTTACTATTCCTTGTATAATTGGAAATACTAAACTTAAAGCTATGTTGGATTTGGGTGCTTCTATCAATGTCATGTCTTATTCTGTTTATAATCATTTGAAACTGGGACCTCTGAATAAAACTGCAATTGTTATTCAGATGGCCGATAGGTCCACTATTTATCCTAGGGATGTAATTGAGGATGTTCTTGTGAAGGTTGATAATTTGGTTTTTTCTGCTGATTTTTATGTGATTGACATGAAAAATGGTGATTTAAATAGTCCAATTTTGCTAGGAAGATCATTTCTAAAAACTTCAAGATCTATCATAGATGTTAATAATGGTACTCTTACTATGAAATTTGATGGTAAGATCGTTAAGTTTAATATTTATGATACCGTGAAATATCTTAGTTGTGGAAGAACTATTAATGCTCTTAATATCACTTATCACTTGTCACAAGAAAATACAAATTTTGTGGATGAGAATAATTTAGAGGAGATTGTTGCAAGACCTGCTGAAAATTCTAATACTATATTTTTTATCTGTGATTTGCAGGAATATAAAATTGAACGAAAACTTCCTCCAGATCAACCTAAAAAAATACCCATGGAAAAAAGAGAAAATTATCAAGAGATGATGATTTCCACGAAATTCAAGCAGAACAAGCATAGACTGAAATTTGCTATGAAATACTCAAATGGGTGAAGGTGGAAAAAGTAACCATTTGTAAACCACCATGAGAAACAAGGAAACATGAAGTCGAGCCAATGACAATAAAAAGAGGCGGTTTTGGTAGGCAACCCAATTTTTTTTTAAATAGTTATTGTGTTTGGTTAGATATTTTTGAAAAAAAAAATTTCAGAAGAAGATTTTCAACAGGGCGTGCCCACGCCCTATAGAAAATCCTCTACTGTGCAAAAAGTTAGAAATTTTTATGGTTTTTCTTAAAAATTTTCAGAAGAAGTTTTTGAATAATGCCCATGCCCTATGGAAACACATCTTTTACCAGATTTTTTTTTAAAAAAATTCAAAATTAAACAAAACTGTCTGGGATACCCTTTCTTTTCTCAACCTTAATTGTTTCTCACTTTTTCTTCCTTCTTTTTCATCTTCACAGACCGCGCCTCCCATTTCTTCTTTGCAACACAAATGTCACACCATTGCACCACCTTCACATCGCCACTGCAAAGAATCGCCGACCAGCAGCCCGGGCCGCTTGTCTCTCTTACCTCTCAAATAACAGAAGCGCCGCTGCTGCCCATATTCTCCTGCCGCCTGCATCCACCACCTCTCTTGGCATGCGATCACCACATCATCAACTTCTGCAACACCTTCCGGTTCCCGACCATTTACAAGGCGTTTCACTGAGGAACTTTCCAATCTTCGGTAGCAGTTGACAAGAATGGAGCATAATCAGCTGGCTTTTTATCGGCACATGGGGTTTGATCCACCGTTTCCCCCACCTCAGTAATGGATGGCACTTTCGTCGATGCTCAAAATTTTCAGGGAAGTTCTCTATCTGTCCTTACGCTTTTATTGTTTTATTTGAGCATATATTTATGTCATTGCGGACAATGTATGATTTAGGTTTGGGAGGTTTTAAGGGTTTGTGTTATTCCATTTTGTGAGCTTCTGTTCAAGAGATATTTAGTTCATGATTATTGTTTCTCTCTTCTGAATCCTGGATACTTGGACATTGATCCCTTCGGAAAAAAAAATTCTTTTTTATTATCTTTGCTGCATTTTGGGTAGTTACTTTTGATAATTGGCTGAAATGACAAAAGTATGGGTCTAACACACATAACCATCTTATTTGGTGAGATTTGGACCAATGAGCAGTCACTATATCATGCTCTGTTTTCTTGAATATGTGTTTGTCATGCATTATTGATTTTTCTAGAACTTGCATTGTTATACATGTCCTCATTAACCCCTTGTGGTGGATTGAATGCATTGTTCAAAAATAAGGGTCCTAGGTTAAATCCATTTCTCATATGCCCCTTCTTTGAGCCTACCTTTATTCATATATCTTTAGTGAGCCAATTTTGAGCCCGAACCTTTTCTTTGGAGAATAACCACACTACAAGCCATAAAAATCCTTTCTTTATTGGTTATCCCACTTGCACCTTGAATTGAAAAATCATGTAAAATTTTCACATAGAGCACTACTTGAATCTAGGAAAGTGAGAATTTTGGATATTTAGTTACGCATTCTTCGAGTCTTGTAATTCTCTTCTCTACATTTCAAATTCCCAAAAAAAGTGAAAAAAAAGAGAAAAAATGAATGAAAAAAAGGAAAAAAATTTGGGAAACAAAAAAAATCAAAAGAAAAGAGAATTGAATGAAAAAAAAATAAGAGAAATGAACAATTTTATTGGATGACAAGATTTTAATGGATTGTAGATGAATAACTGGATGAATTTGTGTTTGTGGAAGGTTTTATATGATGACTTCAATTCTATGAGCCATTTTTTCCTTTTTCATCCTACCTTACCCTTAGCCTCATTACAACCAATTTTACGTTATTTGATCATGCATTTTAATTCATTCATTCGGTGGGAAAGACGTGATATATTAGCAAGCTTATGGTAAAAATCGTCTATGTTTCTCTACATGAGCATTTTCTTCGATATATATACACCAAAAATACTTTTGTTGAGTGCAATGAGTGAATCCCGTGAGAATTTGTTGGACTCTATGTATTTTAATTTCAATACAATTGATTGAGTTGATTGCCTATGATGTTGGTATGTGAAAATTTTCACTTTTGGCTTGTTTTTTATGCATGACATGCATGAAAATATGTTTGGGATTGGTTGAGGAAGAGAAAAGAGGATGATAAGTTGGAATGATGGATTGAACTATTATATGCTTAAGGACAAGCATGATTTAGGTGTGAGAGATTTTTATAGGATCATAATATTTATAATTTTAGTATCATATTCCTCGAGTTTTCATCTTTTCAATATGCTTAATTGATAGATTTTTATGTTATTTGTAGTTGGAGGAGATTTGATGATCTAGGACAAAATTTGGGCTAAAAAATTGATTTCTATCACTTTTGGAGTTGGCAAGATGAAGTTTTGGAAGAAGGACAAAACCAAAAGAGGTCTTGAAGCAAGGCATGGGCACGCCCTGTGACTACTTCGATGTTGCCTTAGACTGCATGTAGAGCTCGAAAATTTGGAAGAAAATACCATATTTTAGGAGTTCTAAATTATGGTATTTAATATATGGAAGACTTTTTGGAGATGAGATTTTTTTGGATAAAGAGATTCTGTAGAGATTTTTATTTCATAAAAATATTTAGTTTACCTTGTAAATAATCTTATCTTTTTCTTAGAATTTTTAATTTTCCCTTTTCCTAGGTATTACACGTTAGTTTTAGAGAATTTATAAAAGGGGAGATTTCAACATCTTATTCTGCACGGCTAGAGAGAAGACTTTTTCTTCTCTTTTATTCTTCATAATTTCTAGGTTGGATCTTTTCTATTTTTTAGGAAATTATGAAGCCAAATATGCTTGGCTAAGTTTTTAGTTCTGATTCAAGGGATATTTTCTTATATTTCAATTTATCACTGTGGGGTTTTGAGATTAAATTGACGTCTTGTTGCTTTATGTTATTTGTTGATTTATGATTTATTTCATAAAATTTGTAGGTCAATTAATCTGACAAATTAATTTGTTTTACGTCTTTCAAATACTATCCATGAATTCAGTGAAAATTGCCATGAATGATTGGTACTGAGTAGCGATAAATTAGGTTTGTTGTGATATCATGACATATTTAATCTAAATAAATCAACAAAATAAGATTTCAAAATAGCAGCTATCTCGATTGTTAGATTTTAGAATTAACTGTTTTCACAAATCAAAAAGTTATTTTTAATCAATATGAAACGTTATCGTGCTCAGTTGGTTATTGATAAGTTTTAACTGAATGCTGAGTTTGGTCAATTAAAGTAGGAAAACACAAAAATCTTAGTGGTCATCCCTACGATTTTAAGGTTAATTGCTATAAATTGCATGAATAAATTATGTGTTAGTCAAAAACCAGTGATATAATTGAAATACGGAAACCCCTTGAATCAGATTTTGGTAAAATATTGAATTTCTCATTTATCTTAGTTATTTAAATTCTGTTTATTTTCATTTTCGTTTCAATAAACCAAAAATCCCCACTTTTTGTTTGTTATTTTTTGGAACAGATAAATTTTTGTTCCCTATGGATTCGACATTACTCGCCATTAAACTCATTTTGTTACGGAGTAGGAATTTAAGTTTGGTGGCTCGACGACACGCCTATCAATTTCCATCCGAAAAAATGATGAATTTTTTGAAGGAAAATGATATGTGTACACAGAAAATTATACGTTGGATTACACGCTATCATTAATTATAAATGTTAGAAATTTGGATTGTGTACCCATTTAAAATCGATAAAATATTTGCGATAAAATTATTTTTCGATTACCAATCATGGTGAATGAGAAATTAATAAAGTGTTCACAAATAATTGTTCAGATTATATCGAGTGAAAAATATTTAATAGAAAAATATTATATATTATATAATATATAATTAAATGAAAAAAAAAAAAAAGAAATAAGTGCTAATTTACGTTTCAATTCAAATTCAAATTTTGAATTGAGAATTGGTTGTGTGAGGTGGCACCTCTCCATTGGAAGATACATCAAATCATTCAGATATAACTTATGACCGAAGGGTCTCGTGTATGAAGAGAAATGATGTGTATCAATTATTGCACTATTTCATGGAAAAATGTGTTTTTTCATTCAAGCCTTTTCACATATTATATGTAGAGCCCCTACATTATGCAGAATGGTTGTTGCTGGTTACACACATTAAAACTAAAAAAATACACTGATTTTTGTCTATACATATTGCTGCATATCAAATTTGTTCATCATTTTCAGAAAGTTCAAAAAGCATATTCAAAGTTTGCCAGGTTTTATAATTTGGAGTGCTCCTATTACAAAACAAAGTAGATGTATCTTGGTAGACGATTGTCATATTCCATAAGCACCATGTGTGGGGCAAATTTGTCTTGATATCGTATTCCAGGACGTGTTGCAACATCTATCAAGGCACAAGACGAACAGTTTCAGTTTTGCACAGGATTCAAACCCAACATAAAATTATCCCAAAACTATTTTTCACATTTTCTTTTCACCTCCAGTTTTTTATTTTCTTTTATTTTGCTTACACAAGATCCGGCTACCCTTCACGTCACGTGAATGACAGAACCAAGAATTAGGATGAAGCCCACAGGGGCATAGGCGAGTTGGTAAGACCTGAGGTGACGTGGGAAGAGATTCCTCAGCGTTGCGGGTTTGATCCTTGTGTGGAGCATATTCCCTGAAGAAAAATTGTGGGGGTATGATATGGGGGTTCTCCATGCTGCTCCCTCCTTCAGGTCTCTACCGCTTGTGCACATCCCTCGATTTAACCTCCTCATGAGCCAATGGGCCTCTGACTCATGAGAAATGGGGTCCTCTTCCGGGTCAATCCTTTTAAAGAATTAGAATGAAAATGTGCATATGTAATTGAATAAATGAGATGCAAAAATGAATGAACTCGAGTAAAGCTTGAAAAAAAGACTTCTTTCGATAGGGATTTTTTAAAAAATAAATTAAAATAAAAAACAAATACCAACTCTAATATTCGATACTATTTTAAAATTTTCATTTTCACTTCCAATTGTTTATTTTACTTAAACGTAGAGTCTTAACTATGTGTGAGATATTTTTTAATACTTTTCGAAATAAATATAACCACCATAACACATAAAATTGGGTGCAAAAATATGAATTTCACATTCGTTTCAAATTCATAATGTTTTAACATATAAAAAAAATCTAAATCAATTTTAATTCTAGTACATTTAATTGCATATCCAATTAACTTGCTTCATAATCGATTACACCCTTAGATCCAATCACTTCATCCTCATTCGATCAGCGTCTTGACGAGCATAGTGTTGTCGATGTCTGATCAACACCGTACTTGGATACAAAATGTACTCCGTAATCAATATTCCAAGGATGGTAATGAAAACCCTATAAATATTATGCAAATGTAAGAAACATACATATATATATATATAATTAGAAACATAAAACACGGACATATATCATACCATTAATTGTTGTGGGAAAGAGAGTTAAGTCATCGTAGAATTTTGATCAGGTGTTTGAATAAATACGTACATTACTGTGTTCAAAATTTTTCATCACAATTCAAATAAGTTTTCAGTACACGACTCATGCAATCATCAGGTAAATATGGCTCCTACAATTTATTGGAAATTTCATCTACACAATTTTAGAAAGCAGCATAAACGCAAAAGTGTCATTCGAATTAAGGCTTCCAAGGTTGTTCTTAAGATCATCAAAATTGCACCAAAAATTTTTCATTCAACCAAACAAGAAACCGTGTGTTGTGTCCACACATATATATCTTTGCTAGAAAAATTTCCCTTTTCTGTGTACTTGTTTGAATTAATATTGTAACGTCCCACCGTATCCAGATGAGTCTTTTCAAAGTGCTTATGTCCTCACTCACACGCACCTTGGAAAACTTCCCAGGGGGGTCACCCATCCTAAAATTGTCCCAAGTCAAACACGTTTAACTTTGGAGTTCTTATGTGATGAGCTTCCAAAAAGAAGATGCTGAGTAGTACATATGAAATTTTTTAAGCCTTCCTCAACTATGTAGTCCCATACCTACACGGTCTCACACTCTCTCCTACCAGCACGGGATCGGTTCATTCATGTCTCCCTCCGCATAGAAGCTTGTTGTAGCCGCTCATTATCCGTACAACTCTTGACACCGGCAATCACTCACCGCCCTCCTCAGCCCCAGGTGTCACAAATATAGAACAATAACATATATTCATAACCATCGACTCTAGTCATTCATCTTCCGTCCCTACAAATAACTAGATTTATCATCGATATTACATCATACATACATGTCTGTAAAAATTCATGAAGTTGCTTGAAACTTTCATGATAAGATTGTGACATAAAAGTTGAAAATCGACATAGGTACGTGTAAGGACCAATCTTGATCATTAAAAAAAATAATAAAGCAAGGCGTTTGTGTATTCTTTCAAAAATTGTATTCTTTCAAAAATTGTTGCACACACATAAATCTATTGAATCTACTACTAACTTTAATTTAAGCTGATAAAGATGTCCAACAAAGAGACAAACAATATGCGGGTGTCTCGATTGGCAACATAATACTTCTCTGATCTGGATCAACTTAGAAGGGTTTGGAGAGAAGAACACGTGAAGGCCTACCGAGTGATTAAGTATTAATAATTATTTATTTAACTCTCAAAAAAAATTATTTAGTTAAATATTTAATAATAGCGTGTAACCTACGTGTAACGCTCTATGTACACATAGCATCACTCTTTTTTGAATGATTTCGTGTAAGAAGGAGAAGAAGAAGAAGATGATGATGATGATGATGATGATGATGATAATGATGATGATGATGAATCACAAACATGCATCAAAGGTTATGAGGCTAACCATGGAGATAAAGCAACAAGTGGAATAGATAAAATAACATGTGGAGTGGTTTGGGGATTTTAGGGATGTAACTGGTACGATAATCTTTGGTTTCATTCTATATTTTACAAATCATGAAATTTCTAAATGATAACAAATTTCATGATTTTATTTCATTATGTACTTTCCATGTAGTAGCCCGGTTCCATTTTATAGGATAAAGTTGCTAATCATGTTAGATTTAATAAAACATGATTAAGGAATTTGTTTATGATCAACCGGACCAAGAAATTGATTCCAGAATGCTCGGAAATGCTTAAATAGGCTTATTGGGCTCAGGACATTCGGAGGGTCCGAACCAGGACAGTTTTGAGGCACGTTTGGAGTTTGGAGAATGGTGAGATCGGACGTTCCGATCTTGGGATCGGACGGTCCGAACTCTCTCAGACCAGATGGCAAGAAAAACTTTACAAGTGTCTCGGACATGTGAGATCGGACGATCCGATGAGGGATCGGACCGTACGAACTTGGCCTGCATGCAACGTGGACATCATGCAAGGATCGGACCGTCCGAAGAGGGGTTCGGACGATCCAAACTATGCCTATAAATAGGGGTCCGAGGGCTCACTTTTGAATTGCCAAATTCCTCTCCTCTCCCGATAATTGCTCTATTTTTAGGGCTTCGAGACTTTCTTTAAGAGTTGATAGAAAATAGTGGGCTGACGACGAACGAATGTATGGCTTTGGTTCCCTATAGTAGATAGGGAGTAGGTTATGGTTTAATTAAGGCTTTTAGAGCCTAGTGGGTAATGTTTGGCATGCTAGGTAATGCATGATTATTTATGTTGTAGTGCTGCATGATAGGCTTGGACCTAGATGGGGAGCTTCTATGATCTGCCTTAGAATGGTACGAAAGTATTATTCGAGATATCCAGATTGAGTATGCATATATTATGTGTTGCATGGATTATGTGATTGCATGTTTTATATGACTTTATATACAGCATGTCACGACTGTATGTTGCATACATGAGTATATTGAGCCTATATCCTTGTGATATCATGTATTAGGGTTTTACCCTATCCTGTCAATAGATGGTTGGACACATAGATTCGTGTTAGGTCACCAATATCAGTTGGACACATGAGCTCGTGTCAGGTCACTAATGATTGGTTGGGCACGTGTACTTGTGTTAGGTCATCATCATGGAATCTGGGTATGTCGGTCACCTCCTGTAGCGACGGCTCAGCGTGACACATATCAGGGCCCAAGTTTGTTCTTGATTAGATATTCTTGACCTCGTGTCTTGGTACCCAGTTTACTTGCATTTATGTGCATATAATAATGTATACTCATACTCTCATATTGATCATGTTAGGCTCATTTCCGGTTGTTTTCTGTTGGCTGGATGCCCTATTCCATGGGGCAGTTGCAGATAGTTCCTGGATAGCAGGGTTGACCACTAGGTTTTGCTTACCTGGTATTTGACTTACTTTAATTTCGTAGTTACTCTGATTAAGATTATTTTATTGATTAATTGCATGCCTAAGTTTTAATTAGTAGGTAATCACGGTGCGGGTCACTACATTCCAAATCCTTTATATGTCATTTATCTTCCTTCTTCGGTCTTCCTGTCACATTTATCAATCACCAGCCATAATACTCCCTCCGTCCCGATTATATTGTTCTGTTTTGTTTTTCACACAAATTAATAAAAATTGATTGAGAAATTTTTTTTATATAAACTTCCTATTTTATTCCTATTTAATATATTAAAAAATAATTGCACAATTTTCAATGTGTAGTTAATAGGGGTATATTAGTAAAAAAATGTAATAAAATATTACTACATATAACATATGACTATATATTTGGGACAAACAAAAAAGATAACGTGGATATTATAACTGGGATGGGGAAATAGTTAAATATGTTCCTAGTATCCATCATCACAATCACCAACGGGTAAAATTGAGCATATTCAATATTCATCACCTCCATTTCCATCAAAACAACAATAATTTTATACATTTCAATTTTAATATAAATGAATTTCAATGTCATAGGAATAATCTCAATTCATTTTCATTGTCTAAATTAACAAATCCTATTATGTATTATAAACAATATTAAAATTTTCTCATAGCATGTCATATTAAATACCTAAACATATTGAAATAAACAGTTTAAACCTGTAATGATAAGCATAACAACCTAATTAACTATTAGGTTGCGCTTGGATATAAGTATTTCAAATCCATGGATATATCGATTATTATTTTAATGTTAACAATGAAACATAGAGAAATCTTAAATTCATAACTAGCTTAATTATTTACACATTATTTAGATGGATCAAAATGGATTCCAAATCACCACTTTATTGGATAAACTTAAAATCCATTCTAACTATCATGAATAATAATACAAACATAAAGGAAGTAGATTTGATGTTTATGATGTTCCTTCTCTAAATAACAAAATCACATTTGAAATCAATGGATTTGAAGTACTTCAATCCAAGCGAAACCTTCAATCATTTGTAGGGATGACCAGACATTACATTATATTTAAAATTTAAAATTTTATTTTGGTTTATATGTATATGTATGATTATAATTTGGATTTTAAACTTTGTTAAAAATAATATTTTAATAGTATTTGAGGTTATTTTGATTGATTTTTGTTTTAAATATATATATATATATATATATAATTATATATGATATTTTTATTATATATTATTGGCTAGATTTTTAAACTTTGGTAGATATATATTTTTATTATATAAAAGAATATTATATTTAACATCTTTAAAATTTAAAATATATTAATTTCTATATTATATTATTATTTTTCATAATAAAACAGTATTCCGGTTTCATCGTCAGTTGAACCCATCAGATCGGTTGAACCATTTTTTAAAAGTTTATCAATTTGATTATTGGTCAGGTTATATAAACATTGTACGTAATGGTTACAATTGATTTCTATAACAAATTGTATTAATCATTTTCGTAAAAGGATCGATGGCGAGTACGAAGTAGCTGCTATTGAGGTCCACTATGCAGTTGCGCTTAAGCGGGTTTGGGCTCGGAACATGATAGAATGGTGGTCAGCAGCAAAGGCATCTGGTGACAACATCGAGATTAAGTTATATGCAGGGCTTGAAACTACGACCGAAGTGTTACATCTCAAGAGCCACCTCTTGAACATATTGGAGCTACATCGAGAATCTAGTGGATTGAGGGTTAGGCTGTGACAATCTTGAAGATGTAGGAGTTACATCTAGATTCTCGGTGTTGGTAGATCGAAAATCATATTGCGACGAGAACATCGCATTTTAAAGGAGGGGTTGGTGATTGTGACACTCTTGTTCCACATAAAAAAAAAATTAAATTTTAAAATGATTTTGTAATAGATTGCAATCTATTTCTATAGTAAATTGGATTAATCATTTTTATAAAATGAAAATAATATGAAATAATTGCTATAGAGGTCGTTGTGATCACGTTTGTGCGAGTCTGAGCACGGATGACATTATACCTTCTATATTATAGTAATAAAGTGGAACCCAAACTTGTAATTGGTACATATACATATTTAATTTGCGTAAATTTGAAAATAATATTCCGATCCAAAAATTTGATCTTACTGCAATTTTTTTCTGGATGACTTTTCAGATTTTGTGATGCACAAATATTTTCCTACGCACCCCACGTATGTCACGACCCATTTGTAAATAAATAATGAATGTCATCACCAAAAGTACGTTTCCTATTTTTTACTCCTCTAATAGTGGTTAAGTAGAGTAATTATTAAATCTTCCCAAAATGTAATTACACTTTGTATTTTATAATAAATTGAATTGAATATGTATGCATGATGCATGAATGATCACCAAATACTTATTGTGTAAACTTGTTAGGATTATAAAATGCTCAGTTCAACTGTTCAACAAAAGAACTTATTTTTTGGCTTCCTACGACTTAGCTCTCCATGTACATGTAATATTATCCTTATCAAAGTGAACTGATCAATAATTTTAAACTTCATTCATTAAATTTCACATAAACATAACATGATTAAAACAGAATCTTGGGACAAACCATGAAATCTTTGTTGTTCGCATAATAGAATACATTTAATAAGAACCTTAATTAATCAACTTCTTCAATCTTAGGACCATGAGTTCCACTGAAATGCATCTTTGCAATGATGGGGTCGCAGATGCTCTCTAGTTCTTTCATTTTATCCTTGAACTCGTCTTCTCCGGCCAGTTGGTTGCCGTCCAGCCACTCCTTTGCATGCTCAATGGCAACCTCCATCTTCCTCTGGTCTGAAATTGTCAATGTCAATGCAAAATTCTTGTCATTTTTAATTTTACTTCTCAAGCTGTAGATGTAATTTTCTAGAGCATTCATGGCCTCCACTGTCTTTCTATGTTGCTCATCTTCGGCCTTGAAAAACTCGGCTTCTTGCAGCATTCTCACAATTTCGTCGGTAGACAACCTGCCTTTGTCATTGATGATTGTCATGTCTTTTTTATTCCCAGTTGTTTGATCTTCGGCAGAAACATTTAAGATTCCATCAGCGTCGATATCAAAGCAGATTGATATTTTTGTTGCACCCCTCGGAGCAGGTGGAATGCCAGTGAGCTCGAATTTACCCAACAAATTGTTGTCCGTCGTTTTCGCCCTTTCACCCTCGAACACTTGGATCAGCACAGTGCTTTGGTTGTCATAACATGTCATGAACTGTTTCTCCTGCTTGGAAGGAAGAGCAGTGTTTCTTGGTATTACCACACTCATAGCATCTCCTCGGACATGCACGCCTAGGGACAAAGGCGTGACGTCACATAACAATATATCTTGAACCTCTGCATTGCCCTGTCCAGTTAATACTGCTGCCTGAATCGCTGCACCGGAAGCCACGGCCTCATCAGGATGAATGCTCTTGCACAACGCCTTACCATTAAAGAAATCTCGTAGCATTTGTTGCACCTTTGGAATTCTAGTAGATCCGCCAACAAGCACCACGTCGTGGATACTTTCCTTGTCCATCTTAGCATCATCCAAGCATTCCTCAACTGCTTTAATGCATCTCTGAAATAAATCCATGTTGAGTTCCTCAAATTTTGCACGAGTTATTTTATAGTCAAAATCGATTCCATCATACAAACAATCGACTCCTACAGTCGTCTCCGCTACAGAAGATAGATTCCTCTTCGCCCTCTCACAAGATGTCCTTAGCCTCCTCAGAGCTCGGGGGTTGCTGCTTATATTCTTTTTGTGCTTTCTTTTGAACTCTTCAACACAATGCTCGACCATTCTGTTGTCAAAATCCTCCCCTCCAAGATGGGTGTCACCGGCTATGGCTCTCACCTTAAACACATTATTCTCCACAGTGAGAAGAGAAGCATCAAATGTGCCACCCCCGAGGTCGAAAATAAGCACATTATTCTTCTCATCAGAGCTGCCAAACTTTTTGTCAAGACCATATGCTATGGCAGCTGCAGTTGGTTCAACAACCATACGCAAGACGTTGAGTCCAGAAATGCTTCCAGCGTCCTTGGTCGCTTGCCTCTGGGAATCATTGAAGTAGGCAGGTACCGTAATGACTGCATTTTCGACTGGCACCCCAAGAAAAGCTTCGGCAGTTTCTTTCATCTTGGAGAGGACCATGGAAGAAATCTCTTCGGCTACAAATTTTTTCTGCTCACCTTTGTAGTTAACTACAATCGTGGGTCTATCACCAGCGCCGGAAATGACTTTGAAAGGCCAGAGGTTCACATCACTCTGAACCAAAGGATCGCTGAATCTTCGACCAATCAACCTCTTAGCATCTGCACAATGGATTATATATGCAACGAAAACAGTCAAACCAAATTAGGAGGACAAAACATTTTCCTTCTGTTCTCTAGCGAGAGAGTTATACATATAATCAGGTGGTTTTGACTTTTGATCGACCAAAAGAAGCACACATATCAGTTATGATTGTGTGGAAAAAACATTAACTTAATCACAAACATGAGCACCAGACAACAGACACCGAAGAACATCACATTCATATCAAAGATGAAACAAGAAACGACATTATAAGTATCTCACCAAAAACAGTGTTGGTTGGGTTCATGGCGACGAGATTTTTGGCGGCACCGCCGATGAGACGTTCAGTTTCAGTAAAAGCTACATAAGACGGCGTTGTGCGGTCCCCCTGATCATTTGGTATGATCTCCGCACGATCGTGCCGCCACACGGCTACACATGAATAAGTGGTGCCCAGATCAATCCCAATCGCGGGTGATTTAGCATTCTTTCCAGCCATGTTGATCAGTATACGGAGAAATGAATAAGTAGGTAGTATATATTTGGAGTAGTGTGTGATCAGAACATTAATAATGTGGGGAAACTGAAAGAGCAAAAGCCATCGTTGGTGTAATTAATGATGGAGGGAAAGAGCTTCGATTTCTTGAAAGAAGCCGTAGAGTCATCTAATCTCATTAGTCAAACATGCATGCATGACTCCAAGTGTGGATCCAACTTGGAAAATGAACTCATTTGTAAAGAAAAATTTGTGGATTTTTGAAATAGAATAGAATAATATAAAAATTAATGAAGCTATTTTTTCTTATATTATTATAACTATAATATACTATATATATACACACCTATTTGCATTATACATTATATGAATTTTTTTATAAGTTTATAAATTATCATCATCATCATCATTATCCAAATACAATTTTGGAAGCAGTTTAATAAAAAATATTTATATATGAATCCATCAACTGTTAACTTTTCTGAAAAATGGATTTAATAACAGGATAACTTTAAAATGAAATTTACTTTGGCAGGTTCTTGAATGTTGAATAAAACTACTAACATGGTCAATTTTCAGTCAAGGACAAAACCACAATATGAATCAACAAACAGTTGGTTAAAACAAACAACAAAATGCTTGAATGCACGTCTAGTATGATAGGCTCAACACTTGTTTCAAAAATCGCCCAGCCTCTCCCATGCGTTTCAATACTTCAGTGAGTCTGTTGACCATAGTTTCCTCGTGTTGTTTTCAAAAAGAACCAAAGTGACATAAATATTGATAGTGCACAATTTCAAAAGCACAACGCGAACGCTCGATAACGTATTTAACGGAGACAGGATAATTCAATTATTCCAGTAAACCTCTCCCAACAAAAGTTTGCTCTACCATAGTTTTCTAATCACTAACTTATATGATTCATTACAGTTTTCCCATGGCTGTAAGAGGCAAGTGCCATAAACCAGTATGCCCCCACCTCTAGTAAGGTCTGTACCGTCTATTTCGACTACTATCATCATTACTACTGCCAGGTCCTCCTCGGCCACTATTACTCCTATCATCCCTCCTGGGTCTCACAGCTGATGGCATCAATACACCAGGCTGCTGGCTGCGAAAACACAGATAGATAATTACTGATTATGAGGAAGCTGTTTTGCTTACACATGAAAGTCCACACATGAGAAACTTACAGAAAATATCCGATTCGACCATCAGGTAAGACCATTGGCACCATCTGCATTCCCGCTGGCATTGGTCCCCTTCCGTAAATCATAGGCTTACGAGGCATTCAAGCATATTAAAAGCAATTCATCCAGTGTATAACAAAATAAAGCAAACAAAAGGTTCAATGACTACCTGCTGAAATCCAGAAGTGATTGGGGCATAAGGGTTCATGGTTACACCAGTATATCCTTGATGAGGAATGTAGTTAGGAACTTGTGAGGGATTATGAGGAGTGGCTGCATCCAACTTCTTGTCAGCCTGAGGCTTTGCAAGAACAACTTCCAACAGCTGGCCTGTATTTTAAATGGATCGATATAGGTTCCTAAACGATGGGGTCGAAAAGATCTTAAAACAAGTTAAATGAACTAGAGGAGTTCCAATCTGTGAAAAATATATTACATGGGCATCTCAGTGGTCTCTTCGTGTGTTAGTCTAAGGATCTCTCACTGTGTATATTATATATAAGCATCAACAATGAAATTAACGACATTTTCACGTTAAATATATATTGAAAGAAAAGAATCTATAAAAAAGTTAAATGGCTAAGGAGCAAAATTCTACATATAGAAAATAATACTGACAAGAATTAGCAATGAAAGTCCAATCACACAGAAGATATTCATTTTAAGTTCAAGCTCATATCTCCACCATCAAGGGATTAGAAATATATCATGGGCATCAAAACTCTAAAATTACAACCTTGTAATAAGGTCAATTGGCTGATAAGATGTTCATTTATGTACGTCAAACCAGAGATGCTCATGATGAGTTCATTCATAAATAATTCAACCCCATCTTATGCTTACAAAGCGATCAAGCCAAATTTTAGTTAATTCAAGAGCATGCTAGTGCACATGCAAACTTCATAATTTATGATCATATAATTCCAATAAAAAAATTTATTACTTTCATCCAACTGCTGACTGCTCAGGTAAGAATTAATTCATAGACAACAATCGACTTTTCTCATTCGTAGTGAATTTCAAAGCCAATATCTGGTTAGATAAGAAGTATGTTAGAACAAACCATTAATTTCATGCTTCTCCGAGTCTTTGATAGCTTTCAAAGCACTCGACCTTTCCGCATAGTGAACAAATCCAAAGTCTCTTTTCCCACCACTTTTGGCTGGTGGCATAACAACCTTAATGACCTCCCCATGGCGCTCAAAGAGTTCCTTCAATTGTTCAGTTGGTGTATTTTCAGGTATATTCTTAACATAGAGAGCCTTGACCTGAAAAACAATCAAGGACATTGAAATAAAACAACAGGAGTTAAACCATCAAAGTTCAGATTTTTCCCAACAAAACTACAGAGAAATATGGAAATAATTTAAACATAAAAGAGCAGAATCAGTTTATTAACTATCTTCTAACATTGTTTAATCAATCACCTCGAAATCTTCAATACTCAAAACATCAATTACATCAATATCCCATTAATCCACAAAATGTACCCTGAGACAACAAAAATACATGTTTGGCACAGTGATACAGCAGACAATTAGTATACTGTCCCTAATCGGCTTATCAATGGCATTCAATAATGGGACTATTTCACATCATCATATTCTGCCTTGCAAAAAATGAACAGTGAAATCTTGATAAAATTATTTCAATGAAAGTTGTTTTATATGTACAATCATTGAGCTATTTTCAAAAGAGATAATAAAAAGTAGAACTTTATAGCGTATAGAAAAGCATGTAGTAATACCATAATAAACTTCAAGAGCAGCAGTAAAGCTATAAAACCATTAAGTTATGAGAAAGAGAAGATAAAAACTTTGCTTTAGCGTCAAGACGAAAAGTGGACAGGAGAAACTTGGAGGGTAAACTTGAGATCAAGATATGGCGTTGAGTTGAAAACACTTTGGCAAGAGAATCAAGCCACATGCTTTTCCCCATCAATCAAAATCAGCAACAGATTTACCCAAAAGAAAGAGACACGAGCCACTAAATATACAATACTAAGAAAGCATGTTGGGAGAAGAACACGTCATAGCATAACATGCATAATGCTTCATCGGATTTAGCTGACAATATACATTGATAGTTTAACAATGGAGTCCACTGCACTTCAAATCTAAAATGAATATAACTGTATCAACGGGCAACCACAACATAGTTCCCATTTGCTCATAATAAATCCATGTATGCATTGTGAGTATACTTTGATCAAAACTAGTTTCACCATAAGCTAAACCAACTTTTTGTGTCCCACCCGATTTAGTTTCAAGCCTCGTCGGACATTGGTTCGAGATGGAGCTAGTCTGTCATTACTCATTACACAAGAAATAGTTTCACCATAAGCTACACAACTTTTTGTGTACCACTCCCGTGAGTCCCGCCCGACTTATTTACATGCCTCATCGAGTGTTAGTTCAACATGGAGCTTATTCTGTAACTACAGAATAACTAAATGCACCATCTTTGATTAGTCTCTGAAATATAAAGGTCATATAAAGGTCAATCGTTACAATAAATGACAGAATTAGAATACACCACAGCCTAAAAAACAACAATTTTCAATATTTAGAGTTCGGGCATCAAAAACACACAAAATCCTTTACATCACTATAAGTCCAAAGAGCTCCAAATTTCCATAATTTAAACAATAACACATGGTGCGTTGTCAGACATTTGAGGTGATACCTGAGCTGCAGCAGCAGAAGAATGATCTGGAGTAATCTTTGGATCCGCCCATGTGACAGTCGGTGTATTTCCTTCCAGTTTAAAACTCACGGCAGACAATTTTTGCCTAGAATAATCAGCACAAGCATTGTTGTAATATTCCACAAAGGCAAAACCTCGATTACGAGTTGGGTTTTGAGGATCCTGTAAATAAGCACAGCTCATGAGAAATAAATGCGCCTTCACAAATTGATATGTTGACAATTTAATCATTAAAAAACCCATATTAGACCTTAATGAGTTCTATTGTTTCTGCACCAGGACCGGTGACTTCAATGATTTTTCTGAACTCATCATCCGTCCAACCTTTAGGTACATTACCAATAAACAATCTGTATTTAGTTTCAGACAGCGAACAACGTAATGTTCTTCCCTGCAGTAAGACAAATGACCGTTAAGAAAGAAGAACTAACCAAAAACTAGAACTGGTAGGGCAAATTTACATTACAAAAACAAATCCAAAAGATTAAAGATAAAAGAGTCAAATTCTACCTTTAACTCTTTGTTACATAATTTTTCAATAGCCTTCTGTGCTTCATCTTTTCTTTTGAAGGAGACAAAGGCAAAGCCCTTGCTTTCACCAGTATCTCTATTTTTCATTACTCTAATCTGCCATTTTATGAAGTAATAAGAAAAAGTAAGAACACGAAGAAAAGAAAATAGCATAATTATCAACCCACAAAAGTTTTGGTTGCAAAATTACTGACCTCGGAAACATCACCAAATGGTTCGCAAAGTTCCATCAAGTCATCTTCAGAAACATCACGAGCAAGTCCTCCTATGAAAATTTCAGAACCATGAGGAGGAAGAGAAAGGAGTTGAGCATGCTTCGATTTCTCATGATCTTGATCAGAGTTTTCTACATCTTCCACAGGCTTGATGCTATTATCATTTAGATCATTCCCCGGTGAATGGAAGGGAGAATGATCCTTCCTACCATCATCACTTGTAGTGTCCTGGAGCTCTTCACCATTTTCTTCACCACCGTCTCCAGTCCCTTCATCTTCCATGGGTTCTTCATCCTCTTCAGAATAATTGTCATCATCAAGATCAACCTGGTCCTCAATTTCAGTGTTCTCTGTCATGATTGTGTTACGTCCAAGGTCTTGTCACACAATAAACAGAATTTGAGACCAGGGTCGTACCTGAGATTAATCTCATAGCCTGAGTCAAACCTCAAACGTTGGGTCCTTAAAGAAGGTATGGTTCAATTTTTTCATCAATAAGATTTTTCAAAATAAAAGAATATCCAACTTCTTGTTTTGGGGTACTATTTTAAGTAGAAAATCAAGGTTCTACTCAGATACTTTCCCATGAAATACAAAACTTCCAAAAATATCATCTTTACATGGGTATTAAATATTTTGGGCAAGATTTGGAAAAAACCTTTCTTTGAGAAATCCTGTTTTTGACAAGCAGATGTATAGAAGCACAAAGCAAAACCAGAACACAGATCTCTCCCGAGACTTTAATTTAAGCTGATCCACCAAGGCCAAAACCAATTATCGATCAAGGGGGGAAAAAATACCAAATGCCCACCAAGTCATTCCCAACATCAAAATCCGAGAAACAACACAATAAAACTTTTGCAATTGGCACGTAAATGACAATATGTGACATCCGAAGCAGAAACAAAGATGAATGGAAATCAGTTCGTTGAAATTGCAAACCTAAAAACATGAAAAACATGACAAGAACGCCTCTGGCCTCCGAAGTCTAGAAAAGAACCTGTAGCACATAATAATTGTTTGCTATTTTCGAGCTACCCGTAGCACAAAATTTGATTGCAAGGCCACTCACTAGCTCGCTCATTCACAGGCTGAGAGGATATTTCGATCGCTAAAGCCATTATAGCTGAAGATTTGGGGTTCATGATAGTTCCAGCTAAAATCGAAGATAAAAAATGGAAAAAAAGAGAGAACCTGTCTCCTTTGTTGTGTTGTCGAATCACTCGTCGGAGTTGTCCACCAAAAAGCTAGGGCAAGAGATGCATCACACACATTTAAAGCCACAGAAGATCGATTTCTCATCTTGGGCCTCTCACAAAGCCCAAAGCCCACAATATTATGGCCCTACACAGATATTTTATTTTAATTTTAATTTTTAAAAAATC
This sequence comes from Henckelia pumila, assembly GCF_033568475.1. NCBI lineage: Eukaryota > Viridiplantae > Streptophyta > Magnoliopsida > Lamiales > Gesneriaceae > Henckelia > Henckelia pumila. The sequence goes on from NC_133123.1 coordinate 231,864,837, forward strand.
GGTTACATTTTTTTGTTATGACAATAACCGAAATCCAACCGATTTGGGTAGTGTTTACAACTTTTATAAATAAGTGATTATGAATTTTTTTGTTAACAAATTTTCTAAGGAAAAATCTATAATCACTTATTTTTAGAGGTTGCAAACACTACCTTAATTAAATTTTTTTAAAATAAAAACATAATTCTGAATTAAAATGGAAATAATTGATAGGGTGAGTAAAATATCGGTTCAATTGAAATAATTGATTGAACCGAATTATTTCGATTATGTCAAAAATTACATTTTTTCCTCTTTAAAAGTTCTATTAAATAAGTTAAATTCGATTTAGGTAATATATATTACAAAATTCTAATTAAATTTTATTAGACAATAAACATAGACATAAATTTATATGTTTCCAATAAAAAAATGAATTGATCTAATCAATTTATATATTAAAATTTTATTATTGAACTTTATTTTTTAAAATTTTCTTTAAAATTTCGATTAATTTGGTTCCTAACTTGAATCACCGATTTTTATTGGTCCTGTTTACTCAGTTTTATTAGTAAAATTCGTTCAGTTCAGTATGTAAAAAAAACATTTCGGCTAGTTCGATTTTAAGAACTTCGGTGCTATGTTTTAAGGGGATACTTACCCCTATTAATTAAGAACTTCAATCAACCATTAGAATATGCATGTTTACATCTAGGGGTGAAAAAAATATCGAATTTTTGGTATATCGAGGTTATCGAACCGAAAAATATCGAATTTATCGAATTTTTGGTATACCGAAGATTTCGATACGGTAACGGTATGAAATTTAAAAATTTTGGTATATACCGATATATCGATATACCAAAATATTATATAAAAAATTAAAAATATATAACATTTTTAAACAATAAATTTGTAAATTTTCAAAAATATAAGGTTTTTTTCAGTATAAGACTGCATATATCGATACCGTACCAAAATCTCGGTATACCATAAAATTTCTGTATAATCGGTATGCTAGTTATAGATACCGAAATTTTTGGTATATCGAAAATCGGTATACCGAAATTTTCGGTACAGTATCGGTATAAAAAAATTTTATATCGTAATTATTGATACGATGTACGGTATACGATATACGATTTTCGGTACGATACGGTATGCCACCCCTATTTACATCAATATGCAAACTGTTTTGGTGTGACAAAATATATATTCCCACTTGTGCCCTTAAACTATTTGTTAGTAAATTCAGCTCATGGTTTTTGTGGTAAAATTGGTTATAATATTTTAACATCTCCCACCATTTCTAAAATTTGCAAGATAATATTGTGTGTGTAGTATTGATGCAGCTAGATTTATTCGGGTTCTCCATCATGGGTAACAACAAACTTTTTTATATATAATTTTTGTCCTTCCATCCAATTTTTGAATTTGATTTTTAATGTACCCCATTGCATTTCAACATTAGAATCTACAAAATCTATTAACTTAAAAAAAAAGTTTAAAAAATACAAAAACTCGTTTGAGACGGTCTCGCGAATCATTTTAGTGAGACGGGTATTCTTTTCGACCTAACACATGAACAATATAAATTTTTATGTCAAAGTATTTTTTATTGTAGATATAAGTTAGATTGACCTGTATCACGTGTATAAATTTGTGAAACCTTCTCAAAAAAATCTACTTATTTAAAATCGTAAACACGCACGTCAAGTCCTCCTTATCAAATTCCTCAAGAAAGAAACCACGAATTGAATTGGTATCAATAGCCATGAGAAAAATAGATGATTTTTAGTAGTCATTGTTACGGTATTTTTGAACTTTTAAGAAAGAATTCTTCCAGTTTTTCTCTCCACTTTTACCATCAAAATTCTTCTTCTCCCTCCATCGATTCTTTCGGCCGGCTCTTCACTTTTGCGGCGGTGTACTGTTGACCGGCTAAATCGGTTTGATAAAAATCTACTGGCAAGCGCACCAGGTCAAGTAATAGTAAAGTGGACTGAGAGTCTAAGTATCGATCCCACAGGGACTGCAGTCAATTCTCAAGAATTAATTATTTTACTTAATCTAGACAAAATAATAGAAGGATTTTGAATTAAATAAAATAAGAATATAAAATAAAAACTGATTAAGAAATAAGAATAAAAATAACTGAAGATAAAAATAATTAAGACAAAGACAACCAAGACACACGTAGGTACCGAACAAATTTTGTAACATGTAGTCGATTCAGGACTCAGATTTAATCTTAATTCACGGGAATTCTCCTAATTTGTTCAAAGGTCTATTTCTAGAACAATCAAACCTATTCAAATATTGATGAACTAATCTTTCGTAATTCTAATCAAATTTGAATGCATTAAATATTTGTGAAAATTCAGTTTACACCTAAACCGCACACTGAAACCGAATTCTATTTCTAGTCGGTTTTACAATATGTTAATTATCAGAGTGATCAAAATCAAAACCTCCTCTGTCGATTTGGAATTGATTAACATGCAAGCAAACAGTTGATCAGACTATTCACAAGACAAATATAAATCTGACAATCAATAAAATAAAATCAACTCTAAAAAATCCCAAACAAACATCCAAGTTTTCTACATGAATTTGTTCGGCCCAATCACGCCGTCTTGGTTGAAAATAAACTACTCAATAATTAAAAACAATAATTCAAAAATAAAAATAAAAAGAAGAAAAGAAAGAAAAAATCTTCTCTCCCAAGCCTTGTAGCCGCCTCCTCTTGCGTTGTCTGCGCTCTGGAGCTTCCGAAACCCTCAAAAATATGTTATATCTTCTATATATATGGTCCGGAACGCCTACCAGTTAATTTCCTCTCAAAATAAGGATTTTTCGGAATACATATGACCCCCGAACACGCGCGCGCGCGCGGCATAGGCCTCGCGCGCGCGCAGTACAAGTTTTCTGCACCGAGCGACGATTTTCAAAAATTCATATCTCAAGATCTAGCCGTCCGATTGAGCTGAAATTTGGACAGCAGCTTCAAAACATCGTTAACTTTAATCTGACTGGTGGAGATCGGATTTGGAGCTCTCTAAAATTAAATTTGATTTTTTGAACAAAGCTGGTCCGCAATTCACTCTTCAACAATATATTTTCTTACAAAATTAACCCAAGGAGTGAAATACACACACATGCACTAAAACACATAAAAACACATAAAAATAATATGAATGCACACAAAATAGACATAAAAATAACATGAAATAATGCATACAAAATGCACTTATCAACACCCCCATACTTTACTCTTGCTCGCCCTCGAGCAAGACATGCAAAAACAGAATGCAAACAAAAACATAAGTAAGGACGATTCATAAATGTGCAAAGCCTCTGAGAAGTTTAATCACAAAACAAAAAACACAGACATGCTCTCAACTTTTCATAATACACCTTCGGTTTAACGTGAACGTGTGTGTGTGAAATGTATTCCAGTTTCATACAACTTAGACCGAATTCATCTCAAAACTGCTTAGCGACCTATGACAAATTAGTGCAAGTTTCACTCTTCAAGTGCTCATTCCTTTCAACGACCTCTAGACTAAACCCACCTCCCTTGAGATAATGAATTACACACCTCCGGATTTTGCACCCGGTATTGCATTAGCCCCAATAATTACCCGCTGACTTAGCTACAACTGGATAGGATATGAAAAATCATTCTATTTTTTCTTTCTAATCCCCTCATCTATAGCCCGGATGGAGCATCAATCCCATTTAATCCGCATACTTAGCCTTAAATTTAATTTTTATTATAGGATTTTAATCCTTTCAAGGCCCGGATGGAATTGTATAAAACTCTTTTTTTCTCTAGGTGCGCCCAAGATCATAAGTGTAAACTAGAGCCTCATCAAAATTCATAGAACACAATCAAGATCCACAAACCACCTATTGCCGTGCAATGGTCAAACAGATAGAAACTTCATCAAATCTTTCGCTACAATTCACTGGTCTAACATTAGTGCTTAAAAATATTCACGGTTCAACCTACAGTTTCTCATGTCCAGTCAAGAGCATAAAAAATTTCAAAAATCAATTTTTTCAAATAAACTTCATCATCATTGGCTATCATGACTCATCCTACCCATGCAGGACAACACAAACAACAACAAAAACACACTATATGCAAACAGACATGAAACGAACTTTATGCAACACAAACACAAAACATAATGAAACAAACTAGTCTACCCCCCCATACTTATCCAAAGCATTGCCCTCAATGCTTCAGACAATGAACAGAATTCAAAACGAACAAAAACACAATGAAAACAAAAATAACACTCCCCTGGTTTTTGTTTCATTCTCTTCCTTCTTGACGGCATCAGCTGGGACAGTAGCATCAGTCTAGATATATCGGCAGGCATGACCAACTGGCATGGGAAAGAAAACAAAATCAAATAAAAACAAAATATAAAAAAAACAAAATAAAAACAAAAGCAAAAACACTGGGTTGCCTCCCAGTCAGCGCTAAAATTATAGTCTATAGCCCGACTATGCAGAAGCCACCATCAAAGAGCGGCTGCCGCCCATAGTAAGAATCATACGATTCTACGTATGGGTTTTGAATTTCTTCGCCCTCAAGCTTGGCGTGATATTTGCAGTTTAAGCTTGTCGGTCCAACAGTACTCGGCATGAAATTTTTCCTTTGGAAAGAGACTCTGATTCTAGGCTGAAGCTCAAAGAGGATGTAATACTGTGGAGGTGACATCAATGGCAAAAAAGTATCTTCTAACGGTGTACATAAAACAACCACTGACGAGGTAAAATCTCTCTCCTTGTATAGTTCTTCCTCCTCCACTATTACGTTTGGCTCTTCTTCACAAGAAGATTCCTCAAAAATGATTTCTTCATGCTCTGGCTCAGTTACTTCACTCAATTGGCAGATATCCAAAATTGGTTCTCTAATAAGCGCAATCTGTTTATCCAAAAGACTTATGCGGCTTTCTAAAAATTGATTTGACTCTGTCTGCTGTCGCACAAGATTTTCCAACTGAGCCACATAATCTTCGGAACGCCCTATGCACTCTTCTTGATGCTCCGGTGGCTGGTTCGCAGAATTTTTAGAGTTGATATCTGGAGGATATTGGTGACTCCAACCCTGCAGTGAAGGATCACAATGCCAATGGTAGTCAAAATCTGCCATATCATTTAACAAGTGCATCGCACTGTCTTCATCTCTTCTAAACAATTGACTGCCAGTGGCCAACGCTCCATAATCCACCCAACTTCTTGTAATCTCATCCAAACCACCATAAAAAAATTGAGTGAGGGTGTAGCTCGAAAATTTATGGCATCGAAATCTGTTCGCCAAATCATTGAATCTCCCTCAAACAACATAGAATGGCTCCAAGTATTGTTGGCCAAATCTTGTGAACACCTGATGATGATCCATCTCCAAGTACCTCACAAGCAAAAGAAAAAAAAAATCAAAATTAAAATAAAAAAAAAAACGAAAAGAACGAAAAGATAGAAATAAAAAAAAATGTCTAGCCTCAAGCAAATAATCTATCCTAATATCAACTAAACAGTCCCCGGCAACGGCGCCAAAAACTTGACCGGCTAAATCGGTTTGATAAAAATCTACTGGCAAGCGCACCAGGTCAAGTAATAGTAAAGTGGACTGAGAGTCTAAGTATCGATCCCACAGGGACTGCAGTCAATTCTCAAGAATTAATTATTTTACTTAATCTAGACAAAATAATAGAAGGATTTTGAATTAAATAAAATAAGAATATAAAATAAAAACTGATTAAGAAATAAGAATAAAAATAACTGAAGATAAAAATAATTAAGACAAAGACAACCAAGACACACGTAGGTACCGAACAAATTTTGTAACATGTAGTCGATTCAGGACTCAGATTTAATCTTAATTCACGGGAATTCTCCTAATTTGTTCAAAGGTCTATTTCTAGAACAATCAAACCTATTCAAATATTGATGAACTAATCTTTCGTAATTCTAATCAAATTTGAATGCATTAAATATTTGTGAAAATTCAGTTTACACCTAAACCGCACACTGAAACCGAATTCTATTTCTAGTCGGTTTTACAATATGTTAATTATCAGAGTGATCAAAATCAAAACCTCCTCTGTCGATTTGGAATTGATTAACATGCAAGCAAACAGTTGATCAGACTATTCACAAGACAAATATAAATCTGACAATCAATAAAATAAAATCAACTCTAAAAAATCCCAAACAAACATCCAAGTTTTCTACATGAATTTGTTCGGCCCAATCACGCCGTCTTGGTTGAAAATAAACTACTCAATAATTAAAAACAATAATTCAAAAATAAAAATAAAAAGAAGAAAAGAAAGAAAAAATCTTCTCTCCCAAGCCTTGTAGCCGCCTCCTCTTGCGTTGTCTGCGCTCTGGAGCTTCCGAAACCCTCAAAAATATGTTATATCTTCTATATATATGGTCCGGAACGCCTACCAGTTAATTTCCTCTCAAAATAAGGATTTTTCGGAATACATATGACCCCCGAACACGCGCGCGCGCGCGGCATAGGCCTCGCGCGCGCGCAGCAGTTAAAAACAGAGATCTGATCACGAAACTCGCGCGCGCGGGAGCTTGATTCTCGCGCGCGCGCAGTACAAGTTTTCTGCACCGAGCGACGATTTTCAAAAATTCATATCTCAAGATCTAGCCGTCTGATTGAGCTGAAATTTGGACAGCAGCTTCAAAACATCGTGAAATTTAATCTGACCGGTGGAGATCGGATTTGGAGCTCTCTAAAATTAAATTTGAGTTTTTGAACAAAGCTGGTCCGCAATTCACTCTTCAACAATATATTTTCCTACAAAATTAACCCAAGGAGTGAAATACACACACATGCACTAAAACACATAAAAACACATAAAAATAATATGAATGCACACAAAATAGACATAAAAATAACATGAAATAATGCATACAAAATGCACTTATCAACTGTCCTCACTGATGAGATCATTAAGAGATTTTGGAGATATCTCTCCTTTCCAACCAAGGGCTTAATCTTTATAAAGCGGCGATCCATTTCTCCTTTACAAACATGGGTTTTGTCTTCTAAATCGGCGACGCAAACTTCCGATGGAAAAACCTAGATCAGTCCCCGTACACTTTTTACTATATTTTTTGGAGATTTTGTAGGGTGTAAATTCTACAATGGGCAAGACATTAGAACTACAACTAGTCTTAATTGTACCACATGTCGCTACATTAGTACTATTCAATAATTCAACTTGTATTGAACATACGTGAAAAAATAAAGATCATGATGATACACATATATGTATACGATGTCATATTTTAATTGTATTAATACTGCAAATATTTTTAATTGTATCATAGTTTTTCATATTAATACTACGTAACAATACAGTTGCTACCGAACATACGTAAACAAACTATTGGAATATATCTTGTGCATATCTTTGTATATTTGTTTCCTTTTATCATTATCTCTTTAGGTTGTATAAATATACATTGTATCATTCATTTGTGAAATATATCAGAATATATTTTCTCATACGCTTCTACATGGTATCTAGAGCCTCTTACTCCACTAACCCTAGCTCCTAGCCGCCGCCGCCCCACCTTTACCAATTTTTTTTTTCCGACGGCCACATCTATGGCTACAAACACCATCCAGCTGCTGCCCCAAACACTCCCATCTCCTTCAATGTTGTCGATCATGCGCCCTTGCAGCTGACGTCTTCTAATTACCTCTCCTGGCGTCTCCAGTTCACGACTCTCCTCACTGGTCATGATCTGCTCGATTTCATTGATGGCTCCCACCCATGTCCTGATCGTATCATTACAGTTTCCAATGCTCAGGTTGCCACTCCTACCTATCATGCCTGGATACGACAAGACCAATTTATTCTTAATATCATTATTGGATCGTTGTCTCCATCTCTGATCCCATTTATTGGCAATGCACGCACTGCCTATGATGCATGGACCATGCTTGCTAACACCTATGGCAAACCATCATATGGTCGCATCACTCAACTGAAAACACAGCTTCGCAATCCGGTGAAAGGCTCACAATCTATCACTAAATTCATGCATTTTATCAAATCAAAGGCTCATGAACTGGCCCTCATGAACGCTTCTCTTGACATTGAGGATCTCACTATCAAGGTTCTCCATGGCCTTGATGATGACTACAAGGAACTGGACCATGCAATTCAAGCCCGGGACTCTGCCATCTCCTTTGAGGAACTACATGAAAAGCTTCTTAACCATGAGGCTCATCTACTTGCTCTAACGACATCTCGGATCGCTCTTCCGGGCACTGCTCATATCGTGCACCGCTCGGCCCCCAACAACCGTCGGCCCCAGCCTGCTTCTACCACGGGTCACTCGTCAGCCCCTTCACGTCACGGTGACGCCTGGACTTCCCGCCCCCAGCACCTGCCGTCCCCTCAGGCCCCGGGCTCGCGTCCCTCGCGCCTTATTTGGGACGCTGCCAACTTTGCAGTCGCCAGGGACACTCTGCTCGGCGCTGTCCTGATTTCCAGTGTGCGCTCACTATTACTACTTCTCCTCCTGCTGGTCAGTCTCGCAATGTCTCTGGATTCCCTGGTCCGTCGGCTGCTGCCTACACCGTTGCGTCTCCTGCTTTGTTCGATTGGATACTCGACTCTGGATCCACTCATCATGCGACGTCTGATCTTTCAAATTTATCCTTACATGCTCCGTATGTTGGCTCTTATGACATTTTTGTTGGTGATGACACTGGGCTTCCCATTACTCACACAGGTTGTCTCTTACCACCGTTCCGTTCTTCTGACCTCTTATTCCCACGTGCTCTCTGTGTTCCCTCAATTAATAAAAATCTGTTATCTGTCTCTCAACTGTGCACAACTAATGATGTCATTGTTGTTTTCTCCTCTCATGACTTTCAGGTGAAGGATCGCCGCACGGGGGCTACTCTTCATAAGGGACCACTTAAGAGTGGTGTCTACTCATGGTCTACGTCCTCTCCTACCCCACCACTGTCTCTATCTGCATCTGTAGAGTCTCTGCCTGTCTGGCATAGTCATTTGGGTCATCCATCTACTCGGGTGTTGCGTCATTTAGTTGTGTCGAATTCATTGTCATGTTCTTCTTCCATTCATAATTTTCATTGTAAGTCATGTTTATGCAATAAAAGTCACAAACTTTCTTTTCATTCCTCGTCACTTCACAATTTCCCCTTGATTTAATTTTTTCTGATGTCTGGACTTATTCAGTTATTTCCTGTGATGGCTATACATACTATGTTATATTCGTTGACCACTACAGCAAATATATCTGGTTCTATCCACTAAAACGTAAATCGGATGTCTTATCTGTGTTCCAATGCTTTAAGTTTCTTATTGAGAAACGGTTTAATTGTCCTATTCTCACCCTATATACTGACAATGGTGGGGAATTTCTTGCTCTCAGAAGTTTTCTCAGTCTGCATGGAATTTCTCACCTTACCACCCCACCTCACACCCCTGAACACAATGGATACTCTGAACGTAGTCATCATCATATTTTTTAAACCGGCCTCGCCCTCCTTCATCATGCCTCTGTTCCCACTCGCTTCTGTCCCTTTGCATTTGCCACCACTACTTATCTGATTAATCGCCTACCCAAACGCAATCTCTCATCTAAATCTTCCTTCGAGTCCCTATTCCATAAGGCGCCAAATCTCTCAAAACTTTGTATTTTGGCTGGTTTTTGTTATCCTTGGCTCCGTCCCTACTCCCAGCATAAACTCACTCAGAAGTCTTCCCCATGTGTCTTCCTTGGCTACTCTCTTACGCAGAGTGTCTATCTCTGTCATGAGCCTTCCTCCGGTCGAGTTTTCATTTCTCGTCATGTTGTTTTTGTTGAGTCTACGTTTCTCTTTTCTAGTGGTGGTAATGGTACTTGACTATGCTCCGATGCTCTCTCTGGTTCCCCTGTCGAGGACCCTTGTGTTGCTGATCCGTCAACTGTTTGTTCGGCTGAACCCTGTCTCGTACCTCCCTAACACCCATCCCAAACCTGACCACCCTAGAGCCACCCCCACCCCGTTCATACCCATTACCGACCCCCTCCCATCGCTCCCCTTGCCTCGACTCACTCCACTCATCCCATGGTCACTCGCTCTAAAAATAATATTTATCGACCCAATCCCCGTTACAGTCTCATTGCTATCACTGACACTTCTCCGTCTGAACCTACCTCACATACTCTTGAACTTAAGGATCCTCGATGGCGTGCCGCCATGTCTGAGGAGTTTGATGCACTCATTCGTAATAGTACGTGAGATCTTGTTTTGTCTACTATGTCTCAGAATGTTGTTGGCTGCAAGTGGGTCTTTCAGATCAAGCGGAAGCCTGATGGCTGTGTTGATCACTACAAGGCTCGTCTGTCGCCAAGGGGTTTCATCAACACCCGAGTCTTGATTATACAGATACCTTTAGTCCTGTGGCAAAACCCACCACTGTTTGTATACTTCTGTCGTTTGCTGTCACCAATGGTTGGTCTCTTCGTCAGATGGATGTGAATAATATTTTTTTCAGGGTCAGCTGGAGGACTGCGTTTATATGGCTCAGCCACCTGGATTTGCTAACTCTAATTTTAATTCTCATGTCTGCAAGTTGAATAAAGCAATCTATGGTCTTAAGCAGGCACCCGGGGCTTGGTACACGACCCTCCATCGAATCTTACTCAGTGTTGGTTTCTCGGCCTCCCTCGCTGATACGTATTTATTTATTTATCTCTCTAGTGATGTCATTATGTATCTGATTGTATATATGTGGATGATTTAATCCTTACAAGAAAAGATACTCATGCACCTCAGGACTTCATTGACCAATTGGGTGCTTGCTTCTCTATCAAAGATCTGGGTTCCTTATCTTATTTTTTGGGTGTTGAGGTTGTTTCTTATTCAGGGGGCCTTTGTCTGTCTCAGTGGAAGTATCTTCTTGATATTCTCACCAAGACCAACATGGCTGACTCTAAACCTGTCTCCACTCCACTTGCCTCATCGGCCACATTGCAGCTCTTGGACGGTTCGCCACCTGCCGATGCTTCTTTATATCGTCAGACAATTGGAAGTTTGCAGTATTTATCCTTTACTCACCTTGATATTGCTTTTGTTGTTAATAAATTGTCTCATTTCATGCATGCTCCTTCCTCTCTTCATTGGGGGGCTGTCAAGCGCCTCTTGCGCTATCTTAATGGCACTCGCTCATATAGTCTGCAGCTTCAACGTCATACTTCGTCTTATTTACATGCCTTCTGTGATGCTGACTCGGCTGGTGATGTTGATGACCGTAATTTTACTGGTGCCTATATTGTCTTTATGGGTCCTAATCCTGTATCATGGAGCTCTCGTAAGCAAGGTTCTGTTGCTCGTTCTTCTACTGAGGTCGGATATCGTGTTATTGCATCCGTCGCTGCTGAAATTCAATGGATTCGTTCTCTTCTCACAGAGCTTGGTGTTGCTAATAATATTTCCTCTCGTGTCTCCATCTACTGCGACAATGTTGGAGCCACTTATCTTTGTGCCAATCCTGTTTTTCACTCTCGCATGAAGCACATTGCTTTGGATTATTACTTTGTTCGTGAGTTTGTTCAAAGTCGCAAAATTCGAGTTTCACATGTATCCTCTGTTGATCAATTGGCTGATGCTTTGACGAAGTCGCTACCTGGACCTCGTCTTTGTCTCTTGTGTTCCAAGATTGGTGTCTCTGCAGACCCACCATCTTGAGGGGGCCTATTGGAATATATCTTGTGCATATCTTTGTATATTTATTTCATTTTATCATTATCTATTTAGGTTGTATAAATATAGGAAAAATAAGTTTTTTGGTCCATTAACTTGTCCATGTTTTGGTTTTAGTCCATTAACTTTTTCGATGTGAGTTTTGGTACACTAACTTTGCATTTCCAGTGTTTTTTGGTCCAACTGCACATGTGTTAATTTTTTATTGGTCCAAAATGATTACGTGGACCAATCAGAATCTGACACGTGTGCACGTGGACCAAAAACACTTAAAATGAAAAGTTAGTGTACCAAAACCCACGTCGAAAAATTTAATGGACCAAAAACCAAAGGGGGTAAAGTAACTGGACCAAAAAACTTATTTTCCCATAAATATATAGTGTATCATTCATTTGTGAAATATAACAGAATATATTTTCTCATACGCTTCTATACAAAACCAAGACCATGATTAGCACACACACATGATACCATATTTTAAAACTATCAGTACCGTAAATTATACTTAATTGCACCACGTACATTTTTCAACATCAGTTTACGTAACAATAGAACTGGTATTGAATATACGCAAAATAACCGAGACCCTGATATTATACATATATGTATATGATACATATTTGAACTATGACACAACTTGATACGTGTGATGTTATAAAGAGAGAGGTAGTATATTAGTGATAATAAGATAGAATATGTGGATTTATAATATAATAAGATAAGATAAATTATGTCGTGTTTGATTAGTGTGATTGTAAAAATGAGTGAAAAAATATGCAAATTTTATACCGAGATTACCCTAAGCATGTGGACAAAAATATGTACAGTACTAGTGTCGATCAATCAGCCACTTCAATGTTTCTTTTACCCATTTTGTTTTTCCCAAGCATCTAATTAAAACGAACCACCATCACATTTTTTGCTTCTTGCGGTCGTGATCTTTGATCTCTCCACCTGTGAGCCGACAGTAACACCCAAGTATATTGTTGAGTCTCTCGTTTCTATCTCATTTTGATTTGTGAAATATTTAGGGTATATCTAGATCTGTTTGTATCTGGCTTCGGATTTTTCACGAGGGTTTTTACACGTTTTATTTTTAATCCCCTACACCATTTTAAGGTTCTAAACACATTCTACCAGTTTGGAACAATTTTAACATGTAAATTCTAAAGCACATATTCTCTGCACTGTATTCACGTATCAAACAAACATTTTTTGTTTGGTGAAATTTTTGAGGGTTTGCACAAGTAACATATTTTAACAAATGCTCGTTTTTTATATCTAATATTTGTGGATTTGCCAGAAATTGGATGTCAAATAATAGAATATATATATTTGCTTGCTCACTAGTTATGTAAACTAGCAACCGTGGCATACGCATTGCATGTGTAACGAAATGCTTTGTTTTTATGTATGGTCTATGTTTGGCGCATTAAAACTTTGAAAATCAACATTAAATGTTTGGTTTATGACGTAGTTATCCTATAAAATTCATGAGTAAAACCAAAGATATCAAAATACTTATCAATAAAATATAATAAAATATACTATAACCAGAAACATATATACACAACACAATACACACCCTATAACACTGCACAAACTTATTGGCCGGTATTCAGTAACCAATCGAGGCTTCTTAGTTTTTGGAATGAGAGTTATACGTGTAGTATTCAAGGCACCAATAGATATAATTCCATTTAGAATATTCAGACAAAGCGTCGAGATTTGCTCACCAAATAAATCTCAGTTCTCCTGAAAAAACCCCGCATGAAAGACATCTGGACCCGGTGCTTTCCATGGAGCCATCCCAAATAAAGCCCTTTGAACCTCGTCTGATGTATAAGGGAGATCTAAGGTTGATTGCATATTGACCGAGATCCTAGGGGTCAAGCCATTTAGAGCATTTGAGATAGATATGTGCGAGGCCCTGGAAGATGTAAATAAATCCGTGAAATAATGCACAAATTGAGCTGTCACTGCATTAAGATCAGTAATCCATTCAAGAGTGTGTGACTGGACACCAACGATGCGATTATTATAATTTCGGACCGAAGCCTTATGATGAAAGAATTTTGTATTTCGGTCGCCTTCAGCTAAACAATCCGCCCTAGACCGCTGTTTCCAATATGATTCTTGTAGATCTAGAAGATAATTTAGTTGATTTTCCATACTATCAATCTCATTTTGCCTTCTCCAACTATCTGTCATGGAATTGAATTCGGATAATTTCTCTTGAAGATAGTTGATTTTTTGAGGTAAATGACCAAAAGTGTGTTTACTCCAGTCTAACAGATGATTCCCACACGCTGCCAATTTCCTCATAAATTCCTTTGGCTGAAGATTTGGAAATAAACCAGTAGTGTCCCAATAGTTAGCTAACACTTGCTTAAAGTTTGCATCCTTTCTCCAAAATGGCTCAAATTTGAATGATCTGAAAATATAAGTATCTGAAGTTGCAGGAGGTGGGCTTGGATTGAGGATTAAATGTATCATTCTGTGGTCCGAACCAAAATAATCCAAGTGCACCACATTAGCCTCAGAGAACATACTAAGCCAGGACCTTGTGCAGAAAAATCTATCCAGTCTTTCTTGGATATTAGAAGGATGCGACTGTTTATTTGTCCATGTATAACGAGGCCCCTCAAAGCGAATTTCCATTAGGTTGCAATGATCAATAACATTCCGGAACGCTGTCATAGAAGAGTTGCATCGATCTAGGCCACCTACTTTTTCAGAAACATGCATAATCTCGTTAAAATCTCCTCTAAGAATCCATGGTAGTGTATACATTGTCTTAAGCCTTCGAATCAGTTCCCAAGATAAATGACGAGATCCACAGTTATGATGGCCATAGAAACCTGTAAACCTCCACTTTACACCAAAATCATCAGTAATAATGGAATCAATATGCCCCTGACCAAAACTTTTCATCTCCACTGTCTATTTCGATTTCCAAAATAAGGCCAAGCCACCACTACATCCAATACAATCCACTCCAAAAACATTAGAAAACCCCAAAGTGTTACTCATACCCGAAATATGCCTACTACATAATTTAGTTTCTAAAACAAAAACCAAAAGAGGGTTAAGCTTCCGAACAGCAAGTCGGAAGCGATTGAATGCTCGGGGATCCCCCAATCCTCGCGCATTCCAGCATAAGATACTCATGGTTTCCGGTGGATTTGCAGTGCAACAACCACCAAACTAACCAAAATAAAAACTGCCAGTGCGACCGGCACCATATCGGAATGCTGCTCAGTACTCATCGGCGACAATGTGTACGCAAGCTCAGATAGAGAGTTGAACACGAAACCTTCAATTATTGAAGCAAAGACCGGACAAGCTATCAGAGGACCAAACTCTCATAGAAAATTCTAGAGAGACAAACAAACTCTCATAGAGAGAGAAATTTTAAAAAACTCTATTATCAAAAAGTCCAGTGGTCGACAGGGTCTTATGGTTGCTTTTGAGTGCTTGCACACTTTACTCAAAAAGTCCAGTGGTCGACAGGGTCTTATGGCACTTAAGCTTGATATGAACAAAGCCTTTGATCGGGTGGAATGGGGTTTTTTAAAGGCTGTTATGGAATGTTTGGGTTTTTCAACTCAATGGATTGACCGTGTCATGGACTATGTAAGTACTGTACGGTTTTCAATTCATATAAATGGTCGTCCATCCAGAATTTTTTCACCATCTCGGGGTTTAAGGCAGGGGTGCCCGCTATCTCCTTATTTGTTCCTGATCTGCACCCAAGGATTATCCTCACTCATATCAGGGTGTGAAACACGAGGAGGTTTGAGAGGTATTAGATGTCATCGAAATGCGCCATCTATAACTCACTTCGCAGATGATACTCTTTTATTTGGGAATACGGATCGAGCTACATGTGAAAACATTAGGAATGTTATCCAAACATATGAGTCAGCCTCGGGGCAAAGAATTAATTTGCACAAGTCAAGTATCACTTTTAGCCCCAATTGCTCGCAGGATATGAAAGAGATGGTCTTTTCTATATTGGGTATGCATCGGAATGTGTCTTGTGAAGCTTATCTGGGACTCCCGGCTTTTAATGGTCGAAATAAAAGAAAATTTTTTGAAAATGTGAAGGAAGCAGTCTGGAGGAAATTACAGGGATGGAAACGAAAATTGTTCTCGATAGGAGGACGTGAAGTTTTAATCAAAGCTGTTGCTCAAGCGATTCCTAGTTATACGATGAGCTTATTCCGATTGCCCACTGGTTTTTGCCAAACACTTACTTCTATGATAGTAAATTTCTGGTGGGGTGCTATTGCGAATGAGAAAAAAATTCATTGGAAAAAATGGAGTCTTTTATGTCGGCCAAAAAATCAAGGAGGAATGGGATTCAGGGACTTGATCACATTCAATCAATCATTACTGGCTAAGCAAGTGTGGCGTATTCTCATAAATCCTGAATCATTGGCGGCCCGAATCTATAAGGCTAAGTATTTCCCCTCTTCCACAATCTTAGAGGAAAAATCTGGAAATAATTCATCTTTTGTGTGGCGTAGTGTTTTATGGGGAAGATACTTATTGATCAAAGGATTACGTTGGAGAATAAATACAGGTTCTAACGTATTTGTTTTCAGGGATCCTTGATTGCTTCGTCCCAAGCACTTTAAGCCAATTACGGTGCCAAATCCTTTTCATGCTAATCTGAAGGTGTGCAAGCTACTAACACCTTCCGGGAAATGGAATTGGCCTTTTGTAAACCAATTGTTGTGGGATGTGGACAAAGATGAACTAGCTCGTATTCCGATTGGATTTGGAGAGGGTAATGATACACTTGTGTGGCACTATAGTCCAAAAGGAGAGTACACGGTCAGGTCTGGTTATTATTTAGAAAATGAAAATGTTGAATCTGATAGCAGTGGGCTTTCTTGTGGGCTTAGTCCTGGCCTCCAGAAGTTATGGAAGTTAAGCCTCCCTAGTAAGATCAAGATACATCTCTGGCGGGTATTATTCAATGTACTTCCCGTTCGCACCAATCTAGTTGCTCGAGGATTGAAAGTCCATCATCTATGTTCGAGGTGTAATGCTTATCCTAAGGACATTGCACATACTTTTTGGTACTGTTCTAACGTCCGAAAAATATGGAAGAAGTCAGAATTATGGCCTATTCTTCAAGGATTTAAGGATGGTTCCGTTTGCGATTTATTCTGTTTTATCACGACACAGGGGTCTAGTAATGATATAGCTCATTTGGTAGTGTTGTGTTGGAGTATATGGATGGATAGAAACCAGCTGGTCTTTAAGGGCAAGGCACAACTGCATGATACAGTATTGGCTCGAGCTTCCGGGGTAAGATCTGATAAGTGCATTTTGTGCACTTAAATTGTGTTGATATTATTGGATAATTGCTGGGTTTCGAGCGGAATTATGTGGAAGAAGTTGTTGTTTTTGTTTGATGACAGGAAACAATGAAGTAATGATGAATGGAACCAAAAGAGTCAAGAACATAGCGAAGCAAGCGAAGATGGTTCATATTTTGAAGAGTAGATGAAGACAGGGCAGAAGGTCATACGCGCTCGTGCCTGGTGTGGCGCGCCCGCGCGTCAATTGAACAGGGTTGTGGAATTTTTACAGAGTATCATGCGCGCCCGCGCATGATTCACACGCGCCCACGCGTGAAGTCGATGAGTGAAGTTATTGAGACAGTGTTCCATGCGCGCCCGCGCCTGGTGTGGCGCGCCCGCACGTCGTTGTCTGTGTGACGAATGTTGTGTTTAATTTTGGAAATTTTTGGGATACTTTTGGAATGTGTTTGGACGAATCTTAGGGGAGTATTTAAGGGTTTTTCAGACCTAATGGAAAGGGGAGCCGCCAAAGACACAGAAAAAATATTGAGAGAAAATTCGTGGAAGTTTCGATCAAGATTTGAAGTTGTTTGAAACAAAGACGAAGACTTTTCGACCGGACACGGAAGAAAGATGACGGCTTTGTATCTTTATTTTATTTATTTCTTTTGAGTTGAATTATGTTTGAAATTCTGAACATGATTTACGTTGCTATGAATTTTATTATGAACTAAACTCTTTAAGTCTAGAGGTCGATGTAGCCTGGTCAAGACATATTTATGAATTGTTGATTTTAATGAATTGAGTTTTCTAGTTTTGAAAGCCTTTTCAATTTACTGGCCATAAATTGATTTGTTATATTTATTCAGAATCCGGCACTCGGGAGAGGGGAAATCATGTGATAAGTTCCAGAGAACGGGAAATATTTCTAGAAGGCATGAATTACCCCTCACAAACATTTTAGAAGTGGAATTATTTGATGTGTGGGGTATTGATTTTATGGGTCCTTTTCCCCCTTCTTTTGGATACACTTATATTCTATTGGCAGTAGATTATGTGTCGAAATGGGTGGAAGCAATTGCCACCTCTACTAATGATGCTCGTGTTGTAGTCAAATTTCTGCAGAAGAGCATTTTTACACGGTTTGGAACACCACGAGCAATAATCAGTGACGAAGGTACACACTTTTGTAATAAAATTTTTAATACCTTGCTCACTAAGTATGATGTTAGGCATAAGGTGGCGTGTGCATATCATCCGCAAACCAATGGTCAAGCGGAAATTTCTAACCGAGAAATCAAGCAAGTATTGGAGAAGACGGTGAAGACGAATAAAAAAGATTGGGCAATCAAGCTGGATGACGCATTATGGGCATATCGCACTGCATTTAAAACAACGATTGGGATGTCACCATATAGGTTGGTGTTTGGTAAGGCATGTCATTTGCCTTTGGAGTTAGAGCATAAAGCATTTTGGGCGGTCAAGAAGTTGAATATGGATATCAAAGCATCGGGGGAGTTACGTAAATTACAGTTGACAGAATTGGACGAGTTTAGAAATGATGCTTATGAGAATGCCAAAATCTACAAGGAGCAAACGAAGAAGTGGCATGACAAAAACATTGTACCTCGCGAATTCGAACCAGGTCAGAAAGTATTGTTATTTAACTTCCGTCTAAAATTGTTTCCAGGAAAATTGAAGTCCAGATGGCCTGGACCATTTATGGTGGAGAAGGTATATCCGCACGGTGTGATTGAGCTGCGATGTACAGATGGAAGATTATTCAAAGTGAACGGACAAAGGGTGAAACATTATTATGGTACTGATGTACGAAGTACTGAGAGTACTCTCCTCACAGAAAACTGATGAAAGTCCGGCTGAGGACTATAAAACAAGCGCTAAATGGGAGGCAACCCATTTGTTCTTTTTGTTTTAATTTTTTTCCTTTTCGGTTTTTGCATTGAATTTTGTCATTTTCTCGGTTTTTATTTATTTTTCTTCCTTTTAATTCTTCTCAGGAACCATTTTCAGAAGGTTATGCGCGCCCACCTCACTTTTGGCGCGCCCGCGCGTGAACAATTCAATATGCGGAGTCTTTGTCTAGATAGTTATGCGCGCCCGCCTCACTTTTGGCGCGCCCGCGCCTGAAAATTATGAAAACAAGTGAAATTTTACAGAGTGCTATGCGCGGGCGCCTGTCATTGTGGCGCGCCCGCGCGTCGATTTACGAAGAAAAAATAACAGGGATCAGTGGGCTATGCGCGCCCGCCTCGTCTGCAAATATAACCCGATTCCTTTCCTTCTAATCTCATTCTCTCTTCTAATTTTACCCTCTATTTCCTTTTCTTCTCTCCATTGTTTCTCTCCATAGTGCCGATTACACTAGATCTATTCCTCTATTATTTTTTATTTTCCTTTTTCTCTCTACATTATTGTTCTTCCTTCCATCCTTTCTCCTTTCTTTCTAAATTCTTCATCCTATCTAATTGTTCTTCGTTCGAGGGCGTAACACAGAGCTCAGTCCAAATTTCTATTTTTTGGGTTGTGCGGAGTTTCATCTGGCGAAGGTGGTAAGTTTTTTTGATCACGAGTGTGCACGGTTCTGTTTATGGGGTTATTGAAATAGTGGAGATTGTAGCGTTGATTTGTCTACGAGTTGGGGTATTTTGCATTAGTTTTGTTGATGCTCGCTTCACGTTGACGAGAAAGTTGAATTGATAGTTTGGGGGTGTCAAGATTGTTGATTTGTTCTTGTTGAATTGCAAGTTAGTATTGTGCCTTCCAAGTGTTTGATTTATGGCTCCAAAGAAGAAAACAAAGTTGGGCGAATCCTCTTCTTCGGCTCCGAATTTCGATGATCATCGTTTTTGGAATAAACAGGCTGAGGAGAACTATCAAGCGTTGCTATCCAAAAATATTTTGCCTGAAAGAGGATTTGATACCACAATTGGTTTTGAGCCGAATGGCATCATACGGTGTAATGTTGGGGATGAGGTGCTACAGCGTAAGTGGCTTAAATTTATTAAGCAGCCTCAAGAAGCTGTTATTTCATTGGTGCGAGAGTTCTATGCCAATCTGAAGGTGAAACACGTTGACTTCAAAGTATTAGTGAGAGGACACATGGTGCCGTTTGATTCGGTTGCAATCAACACTCTATTTCATATCCCGCCAATAGACAATGATGAGTATGTGGCATATCGATCTGGGGATATTGATTATGATGCTATTATCCAGTCTATCTGTGTCGAGGGCGCTGTATGGAGGTTGGGAAGTGATTTGAAACCATCCAAGTTGAGGAAGATTGATTTGAAAAGGGATGCCAAGAGGTGGTATGCTCTGGTTTGCGCTAAACTAAAACCATGATCATGAGGTCACAAGAGAGAGGGCAATTCTAGTATATTGCATTGTAGAGGGCATGTCTATGGATTTAGGCCGAATTTGTCAAGAGACCATTCAGAACGTCTTCACTGGTCGTTCGAGGGGGGGGGGGGGGGGGCTTAGCTTTGCCATCTATTATTACGGATTTATGCAAAGCAGTGGGTGTAGATTGGAGCCCTACTGAAGAGTTATTGAAGCCCATGGCCCTGATACCCGGTGGGGGTTCTTCCACGCGCCATCCATCAGCTAGCGAACAGAGAGAACATGCTGCCCGATGAGCATTCAATGCTACCGCAGTGGTTAGTAGAGCTTCTGCCTCACAGACTCAAGTATCACCATCTTTGGAAGCGCGTGTGACATCTCTTGAGGAGGATCTGCGCCAACATCGTCAAGAATTCCATCACTTTCAGCAAAGACATGACGTTTTCATAGATTACATGATGGGATTCACTGGTGCATTGAGCCACCAATTTCCTCAAGCGACGAGCTCGGCTCATCCTTTTCCCCCTTATCCTCAGTGGCCACCTGCCTTTGGTACTTCAAACCCGGCACCTACTGTTGATAGTGACGATATGAGTGATGACAGCGACGACCACTGACGGTCATCGTTTGAGGTACATGTCCTATTTCTTTCTTGTTTAAATCATTGAGGACACTGATTGTACCAAGTTTGGGGGGATTTTTCTTTGTGATTCAAAATTGCTGAAATTGTTCCTGAGTTCTTTTTATTCCTTTTTGTGTTTTGTTTTTGTTTATTGTGTTTAGTCTTCTGTGTTGTGTGATGTTGGGATGAATTTGTGAGATTGGAATAGTTTGTGAGGTTGTGAAAGGGTAAATTGTTGAGTGAATGTGAGTAAATTCAAGAAACCATGAAAGAAATGAAAAGACATTGGCCAATGATGCGAAAGATTGTTTTTAGCTAAACTCCATGATTGAACTAAAAGAAGTTTTATGAGTGAACTAATGAGATGAATGAATCCCTACATATTCTGTGATTGTGCTTAAATCTGAGTTGAAACATACAAACATAAAAATGAATGAGGCAATTTTTTGGATCTTTGGGCCTGATCTTTATTGACATTATTTTATCCTTAGTTGCCCTTCGAGCCTTCACAAGATATACACGAGTATTTTAGGTACATGATCTGAGTCGTGTTTGAAATCATCGTTCCCTGTTGATGATTGATTCTTTTCTGCACTGGTTAAAATTTGTATGATTTACTTGTGAATTGAGATTGTCTAGGACTAGTTCGGACACCCTTTGAGGCGCAATACGGGCAATACTGAGATTAGGGATGATTTAGGCATTTTTTCTGAATTTGTTTGAGCCTTTCAAGCTACCTTGTAATGCATGTTATCCCTAGTACCTTATTTGAGCTTTATTGAAAATCGAATGGCATGCGTGTAAACGTGTGATAAACCCCCATTCGACATTATTTCAAGGTCCTACATTAACTACCTGAATAGCCTAAACACTATTTTCTACCCTTAAGGAAGTAATTTGAATGCTAAAATGTTATATGCTCCTAGTTGATATTTTTGAAAAAATGGAATGGTGTGATGGTGAATTGAAAAGAAAAAATGAAAAGAGGTAGTACAAAGAAGAAAAAAAAAATTTGTCGTTGAAAAAGTTGTGAAAAAAAAAAGAAGATGAAAGTTGAAAGAATGAAGTGAAGAAATAAGTATGAAAGTGTGGATGAAAAAGGAGTTGAAATTAGAGTTTGAGCATAATTATGAATTATTCCTTATTTTGAATTCTTATCCTTCATTTGTAGCCATGAGCCAGGCCTTATATTATAAGATAATTAAGTCCTATTGACCGAGTCTCAGTTGCCCAATATACTAGTGGAGAAGGGTTGCGAGAATCTAGCCTATGGATGATTGATTGCCACTCTTAATGAATATGAAATTTTGACCGAAACATGCACACACGTTTTTTTTGTGAAATAACCTGATTTTTGTGTGTTTTTCAAAGGTATCTAACATGTTGTTTGATCCATTTACCTTTGAGAGTCCTCATGATCTATGAATGTATGAATTGATTTGGATAAGAGTATTTTGAATGTGAGTTGCGGGATTTGTATGTTTTGGAGGTTCACTAGCATGTGTTTGTTGAAAATTAAAAATGATAGTTTGATATGAATGGATGAAATTTTCTGAATATTTTGCTAAGGCCATTGTTTCATAGTAATTCTTGGTTGATCTTGATTTGTTGAGTAGAATAGTTAGTGTTTTGTGCTTGAGTTTTGATTGGTTTTGCTCGGGACTAGCAAACATTTAAGTCTGGGGGAATTTGATAAGTGCATTTTGTGCACTTAAATTATGTTGATATTATTAGATAATTGATGGGTTTCAAGCGGAATTATGTGGAAAAAGTTGTTGTTTTTGTTAGATGATAGGAAACAATGAAGTAATGATGAATGGAACCAAAAGAGTCAAGAACAGAGCGAAGCAAGCGAAGATGGTTCATATTTTGAAGAGTAGATGAAGACAGGGCAGAAGGTCATGCGCGCCCGCGCCTGGTGTGGCGCGCCCACGCGTCAATTGAACAGGGTTGTGGAATTTTTACAGAGTGTCATGCGCGCCCGCGCATGATTCACGCGTGCCCGCGCGTGAAGTCGATGAGTGAAGTTATTGAGACAGTGTTCCATGCGCGCCCGCGCCTGGTGTGGCGCGCCCGTGCGTCGTTGTCTGTGTGACGAATGCTGTGTTTAATTTTGGAAATTTTTGGGATACTTTTGGAATGTGTTTGGACGAATCTTAGGGGAGTATTTAAGGGTTTTTCAGACCTAATGGAAAGGGGAGCCGCCAAAGACACAGAAACAATCTTGAGAGAAAATTCGTTGAAGTTTCGATCGAGATTTGAAGTTGTTTGAAACAAAGACGAAGACTTTTCGACCGGACACGGAAGAAAGATGACGGCTTTGTATCTTTATTTTATTTCTTTCTTTTGAGTTGAATTATGTTTGAATTTTTGAACATGATTTATGTTGCTATGAATTTTATTATGAACTAAACTCTTTAAGTCTAGAGGTCGATGTAGCCTGGTCAAGACATATTTATGAATTGTTGATTTTAATGAATTGAGTTCTTCTAAATTAATTGTGATTCTAGTTTTGAAAGCCTTTTCAATTTACTGGCCATAAATTGATTTGTTATATTTATTTAGAATCCGACACTCGGGAGAGGGGATTTAGAATAGGATCAATAGAATTTGCACTGTTAATTGTTTATATGACTCGAGAGAGCTTATAGCTTTAATAGAGCCTAAAAAGAACATTGTTTTACACATATCATTACAAGTAGATTTTTAATAGGGATATTGGAATCGATCTGTAATTGATACATGCTATTTGATACTCGGGAGAGGGAAATAGTATAATTTATGTGTTCTTGGTTATTAATTGAAAGGAGTTCATGAAAATAGATTGATTAGGATTGAATATTGTTGAGACCAGGTGAAATCAAACCTCTAGACTATTTTTCTCTGATTGTTAATCTCTTAAGGATTGTGTTTGTGCGCGCTTTTCAATCTTCTTTATTTATTTAATTTG
The DNA here is from genome assembly GCF_033568475.1 of Henckelia pumila. Classification (NCBI taxonomy): domain Eukaryota; kingdom Viridiplantae; phylum Streptophyta; class Magnoliopsida; order Lamiales; family Gesneriaceae; genus Henckelia; species Henckelia pumila. Next base: position 231,888,839 of record NC_133123.1, read on the forward strand.
TCATAAATCTTCTAAAGTTCGATTTTCTAGATAAAATTAAGACTATTTTAATTACAAGTATTGAATATTTTCAAATTACTACCTGTGGGATCGACACTCTCTCTTTCACTTTACTAAAACTCGACACTCGTACGCTTGCGAGTATTTTTCACAACAAAATCTCTCACTCCACTCCTATCTATTCCTCGTAGTTCTAATGGTGTCAACCCTTTGCCATCTCTCACCTGGCAACCTCCTCCGGTTGGCATACTTCAAGTTAATGTGGATGCAGCGGTGAATGAGAAGAAAAACTTCTTTAGTGTGGGGTTAGTGGGGCGGGACAACAATGGTCTTGTTTGGTTTGCCGAAGGAAAATGCTTCCAAGGTAGATTCACTCCTCATGTCGCAGAATTGATTGCAGTAAAAGAGGGAGTTTTAAGGGCAATTCAGATGGGGTGGAATAATTGGATAGTTGAATCGGATGCACTTTCGGTGATTCAAGCCTTAAAGACTCCCTCACCCTTTTCCTTAGATGCTCCCATTTCCGAGGAAGTGCGCAGATTATGTTCCAACAATCATGATAAGGTTATTGGCTTTAGTCCGAGAAAGACTAACATGGTGGCATATGTTTTAGCAAAGCACTGTTTTCATGCTGAGTCTAGTTTTTTGTGGATGGATGTCATCCCTTGGTTTTTGAAATCTGTTGTAACAAATGACTTGGTGATCATCTAATGAATGGGGTTCTTTTTCAAAAAAAAAAAACACACAATACACACCCTTAAAGGGGCCTAAAACCAATTGAAGATGCAAAATACATCTCCCACGATATATATGCAACTAAAAGTATGTTATAATTAACTTATAAAATTCAGCAATAAAAATTTTATTTAAACACTTGAACACAAACTTCTTTCATAAAAGCATTTGTTCACATGTCTAGCATGACTTGCCCTCTCTACATGCAGTTTGAAATATATGGATAAATTAGTTCTTGTTATCTCAAGGTACTGGATGAGTCATGTTCTCCTATTGAATGTCAAAGAAGAGAACCTCATAGTTTTTTTGTTGGAATGAGACTTTGAAAGGGAGAAATATGGAGCTAGACTGCAAAGATTTATTCTTCCATTTTGCCTACGACATGGAATATGAAGGCATAGGTAGAGGCATTTGCATGAACACAGGCAACCTGGATTAAGATATTGCTTACAAAAAGTTTAAAGATGCATAATGTATGACAAGAGATAAAAAAAACAAAAAGAATAAGTGGATATATTAAAACATAAATGAATACTGTGTGGACAATTTAATACGATTTAAAATAAAACTATATTTTTAAATCTCTAAAGGTGATTCTTACCCATACATTCTGTTGGTGAACCAAATAAGTTCATATTATCATTGTATTTTCAATAATAATAAGCCAATTAGCTTCGCAAAATGTTCAACTTGAACAAAGCAACTACACAGCTGGAATGAAGTATCTTGTTGTATTATATTTATCCAAATAGTTGGCATAAACTCATAATGTAAGAGTTTGTTGACATTTTGGATGTATAGATGCAAGTTTTTTTGAAACCCAAATGTCATTCCACACCTATTTTGATCAAGAATATTGAATACATAATTAGTTGGATTTATTAATGATCGAACACAAAATATTTTCTACGTTATTCAAAACTATGATAAGGTTTATAAATTTCGAAAAGTAACCGAGTAAAAAGATATACAGCAAACTGGAAAGATATAAATCCTCAACTGTGTAAAATTATGGAAAAAACAGATTAAAAATTTATCATGACAAACTCACTCTATATTAGAAACATGCAATACTAACCAAATAACAACTTGTATTTAAGTATATCATTTTTTTTCCAGTGAAATCATAGCATTTAAGAAAGTTGAAGAATATATGGAAGTGAATTTCAGCAAAGGAAGATTTTTCACTCATATGATGTATGCATGTACCATCATTTAGAACAACTATCCTCTTAAACACATATCAATATTGAAAAGATATGCGTTCTGTGCGTGGGAGTTGTTTTGGTTATCTTTCAATATTGTTTTGATTGTGATGAGAAGTAGATCGAGGCATTATCGTTTGATACATCAAAATAAATAATGTAGTTAGTAATTAATGGGACAAAATTTAAAAGATATGCGTTGAAAATTTGTATTGAAAGAATACCATATTCTGAAAGTAGATGAGGAACACCAATATTTAGTAGGACATTTGTTAAAATACTATTTGATAATTTGTAAAAGTGAAAGTTTAAATGATTAAATAGTTTTGTTCAGTGAGCATGAAGCATGAAGCATGTGAAAAGTAATTTTAGATGGTACAATTCCATTACTCTTCTCAAGTATTTCCTATACACAGAACGCAGAATCCAAATAAAGAAGAAAAGAAACAATAAAAGTTACCTTCCCTATGCACAAAACGCAGAATCCAAATAAAGAAGAAAAGAAACAAAAAAAACCGTAACTTTTAGCTATTCAGGTTTTTAATTTCTGTGAATTGATATATCAAATCAGAAGCATGGTAAAACAAAATACTGAGCATATATACATATATATGCCGCCAACAGAGATTCTCTAGTAAAAACCTTGTTTTTTTTTTTTTGACGTTGTAAAAACCTTGTTAAAAACGAAATAAGTCAGTATATATAAAACACCAGCATTGTAGCTAGACGTATCAAAATCGAAATAATCAAAATTACACAAAACGATATCCAGAGTTTATCAACAAACAATTACACCTATCAAACCCGAAACAAAAATTACAGTTGAAACTCTGGGTATCAAAAAGAGTTTCTCAGCAAACAAATATTACGGTTCAAAATCAAACAATCAACCGATTGAAACAACACCAACTGGGCGACAAAAAAAACATGAAAATCGTTACATACACACCTTGGAAGAAGATGTTTTGGAAGGGTTCCACGGAACAACGACATCGTCATTCTCAAGTCCATCAAAGAAATTCTTCGTCATACAAATCCTCTTTCTCTTCATCCTTGCTGCCACCAACAACTGAATCAATCGATTTTTTCAATATTAGTGCATAAATACACGGAGTGGCTAGTGATACTGTGATTTCCATGTAACAAAGCCATGTAATTAATTAGCAACATTGAATGACAGAACCGTGGAACATGAAATTGTAGGAGAGAAGTCGCTGAATTTTCTTAAGAAAGAAGTGGAGAATAGCAGTTTCTGAATGCTCCACGTTGAACAAAGAAAAAATAATTTTAATTAAACTTTTTAAAGAAAAATAAGAGCAATTTTTGTGAGAGAAGGTGATCATACCAAAACAAAAGAACAAAAACTTGTCACACCAACATACCAACAGTTACTATTGTAGCCTCAAGTTTAATTAAATAGAAAGAGATTAAGTTAGTTCGTGCAAATATTTTACTGAGTGGATCATGAATTTGCAACCTTTTAATTTCTTAATGAATAAAATTGTGCAAATATTATGGTCGACAATATTTTTGTATTTTCAGTTGTTTGTATTAGAGGTGTTGTGTGGGACCTCGGTTCTAAACAACCAATCTTGGATTAAACAAATAATAAAGAATACAATAATCTAAGGTCCAAGCAAGAATAATAAATAAAAAAATTCTTTTTTTAAAAGGCCAAGCGCTCGTGCGAGATGAACATCTCGCGTGCGCGCAGGCTACACTTCCAGAGCCACAACTGAAGGCTCGCGCCCACGCGAGATGGAATTCTCGCTCGCGCGTAGGCCACCATTCCAGAACCCCTGGAAATTCTCTCCGCGCTCGCGCACGGGTAGCTTGGGCAGAAAAATGCAAGGCCAACAAAAAATCTTCCGTGCTCGCTTTCAACATGCATTCAAATACATACACAAAACGGGGTGTAGAGAATACACGCAATATCAAAACATGCTTTCATAAGACATAAGATCAACAAAAATTCTAGATCGATAAAAGTTCCAAGCATGCTTTGATACTAGATTAAAATCCGAATACAAAAAAAGTTCGAATTACAATTCAACTTCTAAATACACTGAGTCTCACTTCTACTCAACTCAACCCCTAGTCTGCTGCCTTTGAGCTGATCCTGCCCCACCTGTTTCCAAGTACACATACAAAACAAAGTAACAGCCGGATAACTCCGGTGAGAATGATATTCCCACTAAAAGCAACATAAAATGCAATAACAAGTCATATATCAACAAACATGCTTTCAAGACAACAAAGTATTCAATATCAATGTAATGAAATGCATGTCTTTAAAATCGGGATATCAATTCTGATAAACAAGGGATTGCTGCTATGCTTTGGGATCCCGAGGATGAGATCACGTAACAACTCACCGACTCTCCCAATCGAGGTGGTGCCACGTATCCCACTCCCCTAGACTTTGGTGCAACTATAAGGAGTATGCTGACATTAGGTGAACTTCTACACCCAGGCCACTCAAAGTATATCCCCCAAAATGTCTTAAACAAAAAGGGTGGTTCTGCCCGTTGAAATCAAAGGTTTGGCTCAAGATGAATGCATAAGAAAACATAAACATTAAGTCATATAACAAAAGCTAAAACAACACAAAATACAAGTTCCACATGCTAGAACAAGTATTGATGGAAGCATGTGATTTTAAGGAAAACTCGAGAACCAACTGTCCCGAGTATGCTATCCTACTAATGATGACTGCTTGTACCTTTTAATGAAAGTAGCTCCAACTCTGGATAAGCTAGAATAAAAGGTTATATCCAAAACTATACAATCTAACAACAACAACTGCTCAAGGTAATCTCTTTATCGTTCTTTGTCCAACTCTTCGACGATTGAATGCTGCTAACACAGGGCTCGACAAACTCCAAATGAATCTGTACGGAGACAATAGATGATCAACAACGACGATTAACTCACCAGCCAAAGTTCAACAACACAAAACGGTTCAAAATCTCTAAAACTCAAACCGGCGGCATAACGGCTATAAACTGAACAAGCCGGAAACACAGACAGCAGTACAATATCGATATCAACTCATATCAATGCTAATACAACAATAAAGGCTCAAACCCAACCAATATCAAAACTAGATTTTCGAAAATAGGCTTCCAAAAATCATAACAATTCCGAACGTCGCTCTATTTCAAAACCGACAGAGAATAAACGATCAGAACTCATCCAAGAACAACATAACCAAAATTCAATCGATTCTAACAACATCCAAAAAATAGAATGCATCTGATCGGAGAAAAACTTATGATAGAACGAAGCTCTAGCTGCAGTGATCGCTAATCTGCCTTCAAAAATAAATTCTAACGGCCGGATCGAGCTCGAGAAGGAATCTGGAAGCTTGGAACTATAAGGAGGCGGCTCTAATGGAGAAGAGGCGTGCAAGGGAGAAGATGGAGGAGTCAAGAGGTCAAACCAAGATTAGATAATATATAAAACTCCAATTTTGCACTTTAGTCCCTGAAATTTCCAAAATTTGCAAAATAGACCCTGATCAAAATAAAGTCGGCTCTTGAACTCTGTAATATCCGATTAACTCAATTATGCTCAATTAAGATAAAATCGGGGCGTTACAATTCTCCCCCTCTAAGAAGAGATTTCGTCCTCGAAATCAATAAGAATCACAACTCATAAGATAGAATAAAGAACTAAAGACAGTAAGAAGAACTCACGTCATCCGAATAACTCCAGAAATCGTTGTCTCATGTCAGATTTTGTCTCCCAAGTAGCTTCCTCATCTTCGTGATGGCTCCACTGCACTTTCACCAACGGAATCAACTTGGTTCTGAGCTGTTTCTCCTCCCGATCAAGGATCTGAATCGGTCGTTCAAAGTAGCTTAGAGTCTTGTCTAACTCGGCTTCGTCAGGCTGAATAATATGAGAAGGATCTGGATGATACTTCCGTAGCATAGAGACGTGAAAAATATCGTGAATACCAGATAACGACGGAGGAAGTGCAAGTCTGTAGGTAAGATCGCCTAACTTCTCGATAATCTCATACGGTCCGATGAATCTCGGAGATAACTTCCCTCTCTTACCAAATCTGACAGTGCCTCTGAAAGGAGAAATCTTAAGGAAAACTCGGTCTCCCTGCTCGAAACTTACGTCTGACATTCACATACTTTGCCTGTCTATCCTGAGCTGACTTCATCCTCGTTTGAATGATCTTTACTTGCTCAGCCATATCTCGAAGCATATCCGGTCCCAAATCAGGTGACTCGGACAAATAATCCCAAAACAACAAAGATCGGCACTTCTTACCGTACAATGCCTCAAAAGGCACCATACCGATACTTGCTTGGAAGCTGTTGTTGTAAGAAAACTCAACAAGAGGCAAAGAATCTTGCTAACTAGTGCCAAAGTCTAGCACTACTGCTCGAAGCATATCCTCTAACGTCTGAATACTCCGCTCTGACTGTTCGTCGGTCTGAGGATGATAAACTGTACTCAGATGCAAACGAGTACCAACTGCCTCCTGAAGACTGTGCCAAAAGTGCGAAGTGAATCTAGGGTCTCGTTCTGAAACAATCGACTTCGGCACACCATGCAATCTCACAACATTGCTAACATACAACTCAGCCATCTAATCGTGACGATACGTCATCCTGTACGGAATAAAACAAGGAGACTTCATCATTCGGTCGATCATTACCCAAATAGCATCGCATCCTTGAACAGATCACGGAAGCTTTGTGACGAAATCCATAGAAATGTGATCTCATTTACATTCAGGATCAGATAGATTGTGCAACAGACCACCCGGTCGCTTCCTTTCTGATTTTACTTTCTGACAGTTCAAACATCGAGATACAAACCTCGCAACATTGCTCTTCATTCTCTTCCACCAAAACTGATTCTTCAGATCGTTATACATCTTACGGCCTCCAAGATGAACCCTAAACCAACTGCAATGAGCCTCTCGGAGAATACGCTGCCTCAAATCCGAAATATCAGGCACAACAATATGGTTATTCACAAACAAAACATCATCTCTAACTTGGAATTCAGACTGATGCTCAGATCTAAATTTCTCTACTGAAACCTGAATGCTTGGATCAGACTTCTGTGCTTCTTTGATCGCAATAAACAACTCCGGCTCGACTTGAATAGCAAATACTCTGATAGTCTCCCTATCTGTTTCAAACTCTAAACCAGAAGCGCAACAATCATCGATCAACTGAGAAACACCAATAGTAGAAAGAGATAAAGAACAAAGCTTTCGGCTCAAGGCATCTGCAACTGCATTCGATTTTTCCGGATAATACTTGATTTCACAGTCGAAATCCTTCAACAGATCTAACCATCTTCTTTGTCTCATGTTCAGCTCTGCCTGTGAAAACAAGTACTTAAGGCTCTTATGGTCAGAAAAGATCTCAAAAGACTCACCATACAGATAGTGACGCCAGATCTTCAGAGCAAATACAATCGCAGCGAGTTCAAGATCATGAACCGGATAACGAGTCTCGTGCGGCTTCAGCTGCCTCGATGCATATGATATCACATGCTTATGCTGCATAAGAACACATCCCAAGCCTCGGTTAGAAGAATCGCAATACACGGTAAAACCTCAGTACCTTTTGGAATAGAAAGAATCGGAGCCCTGGTCAGTCTCCTTTTCAGATCAACAAAGCTAGCCTCACAATCTGCAGTACAGATAAAAGGCGCATTCTTGTGTGTCAGATGGGTAATTGGCTTGGCAATAGAAGAAAATCCCTCGATAAATCGGCGATAATAACCAGCTAAACCCATAAAGCTTCGGATCTCAGGTACTGAAGTCGGTCTAGGCCAATTCATAACCGCTTCAATCTTGCTGGGATCGACAGAAATCCCATATCCAAAAATAATATGACCGAGAAAGACAACTCGATCTAACCAAAATTCACACTTAGATAGCTTGGCAAACAACTGCTCAACTCGCAAAATCTGCAAAACGGTCCTCAAATGCTCTGCATGGCCAGTACGGTTCTTCGAGTAGATAAGAATATCATCAATGAAGATAATAACAAACTCATCTAAATAGCGTTGAAAGATACGGTTCATCAAACCCATAAAAACTGCTGGAGTGTTAGTAAAATCGAACGACATGACTATAAACTCAAAATGACCATACCTCGTTCTGAATGCGGTCTTAGAAACATCTTCCTCTCGCACTCTCAGCTGGTGATAACCTGACCTCAGATAAATCTTCGAATAGACAGAAGAACCCTGCAGCTGATAAAAAAGGTTATCTATTTCGGGTAAAGGATACCTGTTCTTGACTTTAGCCTGATTCAGTTGACGGTAGTCGATACAGAGCCGCATAGAACCATCCTTCTTCCGAACAAACAGAACAGGAGCACCCCAAGGCGATACACTAAGTCTGATGTATCCCTTGGAAATCAAATCCTCAAGCTGCTCCTTTAATTCTCTCAATTCAATCGGTTCCATAAGATACGGAGCTTTGGAAATATGTTGAGTACCTGGAACTAAGTCAATGCTGAATTTGATCTATCGAATAGGCGGCAATCCAGGAATATCTTCCGAAAACACATCAGCAAAATCTCTAACCACGGGTAAATCAACCAATGTTGGGCTAGATTTCAGTACATCAACTGCATAAACCAAAAATCCCTCTGCACCTCTCTGTAACAAACGAGTCATAGATAACACTGAAATCAAAGGAATTCTAGATCGAGAACCCTTACCAAAGAATTTCCACTCTTCTTTCGTTTCAGGTCTGAATCTGACAACCTTTAGAAAGCAATCGACGGTTGCCCTGTACTTGGTTAAAGCATCTATAACAACAATATGGTCAAAATCTGACAGCCCAAGTACAATAAAGTCGAACTCTAACAAATTTCCCTCAAAACAAAGTTCACAGTTCCTGACTAATCTGACAGAAATAATTCCCCCACCCAAAGGTGAAGTAACAACTACTACAGTAGGCAACAACTCAGTTTGAAAAGAATGCCACAACACAAATTTTTCAAAGATAAAGAAATGAAAAGCACCTGTATCTATCAATACATGAGCAGAATAACCGAAAATTGAACAGTTACCTGCTATAACATCTTCTGGTGCTGCCCGAGCCTGATCCTCTGTCAAAGCAAAAACTCGTGCCTGCTGTCTCGGAGGCTGGTTCGCACTAGGGTTACCTCCATGTCTGTTCTGCTGCTGAGGCTGGAAGGAGTGAGCTGCAGAAGACTGTATCTCAGGCTGAGCTGTAGGTCTAGATGAACTCCCACTCTGAGCTCGATCTTTACTACGCTGAGGCCACACCTTAGAAAAGTGTCCCGGTTGCTGACAGGTATTGCAGTTCCCAAAGACTCCTACACAATGATCCAGTGAGTGTCTACCTCCACACTTGTTGCAGAACAAAGATGAAGATCCAGAACTCTGCCTCTTGAACTGTTTCCCTCTTTATTTGTAATGATCCTTTCTGTTTCCACCACTGCTTCCTCCTTCGTACCTCTGGGTTTGATTTTGATACTAAGGTGGCTGATTCTGATACTGAGACGTCTAATTCTGAGACTGTCTCTGCTGCTGATGTACCATCTGATTTCCTCTCTGCCTCCACAAACCCGCTTCAGCTCCCTTTGCGTGATTCATGGCATCAGCAAAGTTATCGGGCCTAGCAGTGTTTACCAACGTGAAGATGTCGGGATTCAAGCCGTTGATGAACTGATCGGCTTTGGCTTCTTCACTGTCGGCAATGTGTGGTGCAAATCTCAACAAGCTGTCAAACTTGGCTATGTACTCCTCAATGTTCAAATTCCCTTGCCTCAGATTGGCAAACTCGGCTCCCTTGTCCTTTTGGTACGAAATAGGGAAAAATCGCTTATAAAATTCAGATTTGAAAAGATTCCAATTAACAACTGTACCTCGATTCTACATGAATCTCTTTGTCGTGATCCACGAGTTCTTAGCAACACCACGAAGCTGATGAATGACTAACCTAGTTCGGCGATCGTCAGAGTAATCAAGGGAATCGAACAACTGATCAATGTCGTCCAACCAACTCTCGCAATCAACAGGATTCTCTGTACCCAACAACAAAGGAGGATTAAAAGACTGAAACCTCTTCAACAAGGTTTCCATAGGCGTTGCTGTGGCATCCAACTGATCGACTTCTGTAATAGCTTGCTCATTCGGAGGAGTAACTGGCGGTGGGTTTTTGTTAATAACTCGACGAGGACCCATCTGATAATCAAATGTTAGGACACAAGATATCTCAATCGCTACAATTCGTTTCCCTTTCAACCGCTCAGAATATCGGATACCCGCCGATAACAAAAACAGTTATATCTCAAGTAGTTCATGCTTTATAAATTAATTCACAAAATCATGTAATTCAATTAATTCTCAAATAATAAAGCATGCTCGCATGGAATTAAATAAACAGTTAAATAACTCAATCACATGCGAGGAGCCAATACATGCGGACTCAAACTACCCCGCTCACTCTAGTTCAACGAAGAATCTTATCGTTCTGATAACACTTAATGTGGGACCTCGGTTCTAAACAACTAATCTCGGATTAAACAAATAATAAAGCATACAATAATCCAAGGTCCAAGCAAGAATAATAAATTTTTTTTTAAAAGGCCACGCGGTCGTGCGAGATGAACATCTCGCGCGTGCGCAGGCTACACTTCCAGAGCCACAACTGAAGGATCGCGCCCGCGCGTGATGGAATTCTTGCTCGCGCGCGGGCTACCATTCCAGAACCCCTGGAAATTCTCCCCGCGCTCGTGCGAGATACTTTCTCGCTCGCGCGGGGGTAGCCTGGGCAGAAAAATGCAAGGCCAACAAAAATCTTTCGTGCTCGCTTTCAACATGCATTCAAATACATACACAAAACGGGGTGTAGAGAATACATGCAATATCAAAACATGCTTTCATAATACCTAAGATCAACAAGAATTCTAGATCGATAAAAGTTACAAACATGCTTCGATACTAGATTACAATCCGAATACAAAACAAGTTCGAATTACAATTCGAATCCTAAATACACCAAGTCTCACTTCTACTCAACTCAACCCCTAGTCTGCTGCCTCTGAGTTGATACTGCCCCACCTGTTGCCAAGTACACATACAAAACAAAGCAACAGCCGGATAACTCCGGTGAAAATGATATTCCCAGTAAAAGCAACATAACATGCAATAACAAGTCATATATCAACAAACATGCTTTCAAGACAACAACATATTCAATATCAATGTAATGAAATGCATTTCTTTAAAATCGGGATATCAATTCTGATAAACAAGGGATTGCTGCTATGTTTTTGGGATCCCGAGGATGAGATCACGTAACAACTCACCGACTCTCCCAATCGAGGTAGTGCCACGTGTCCCACTCCCCTAGACTTTGGTTCAACTATAAGGAGTATGTCGACACTAGGTGAACTTCTACACCCAGGCCACTCGCAGTATAGCCCCCAAAAAAACTTAAACAAAAAAGGTCGTTTTGCCCGCTGAAATCAAAGGTTTGGCTCAAGATGAATGCATAAGAAAACATAAACATTAAGCCATATAACAAAATATAAAACAACACAAAATACAAGTTCCACATGCTAGAACAAGTATTGATGCAAGTATGTGATTGTAAGGAAAACTCGAGAACCAACTATCCCGAGTATGCTATCCCGCTAACGATGACTGCTTGTACCTTTCAATGCAAGTAGCTCAAACTCTGGATAAGCTACAATAAAAGGTTATATCAGAAACTATACAACCTAACAACAACAACTGCTCAAGGTAATATCTTTACCGTTCTTCGTTCAACTCTTCGACGATCGAATGCTGCTAACACAGGGCTCGACCAACTCCAAACGAATCTGTACGGAGACAATATATGATCAACAACGATGATCAACTCACCAGCCAAATTTCAACAACACAAAAAGGGTTCAAAATATCTAAAACTCAAACCAGCGGCATAACGGCTATAAACTGAACAAACCGGACACGCAGACATCAGTACAATATCGGTATCAACTCATATCAATGCTAAGACAACAATAAAGGCTCAAACCCAACCAATCTCAAAACTAGATTTTCGAAAATAGGCTTCCGAAAATCATAACAATTCCGAACATCGCTCTATTTCAAAACCGACAGAGAATAAACGATCAGAACTCGGCCAAAAAAAACATAACCGAAATTCAATCGATTCTAACAACATCCGAAAAATAAAATGCATCTGATCAGAGAAAAACTTACGATAGAACGAAGCTTTCGCTGCAGTGATTACTAATCTACCTTTAGAAATAAATTCTAACGGCCGGATCGAGCTCGGGAAGGAATCTGGAAGTTTGGAACTCCAAGGAGGCTGCTCTAATGGAGGAGAGGCGTGCAAGGGAGAAGATGGAGGAGTCAAAAGGTCAAACCAAGAGTAGATAATATATAAAACTCCAATTTTGCACTTTAGTCCCTGAAATTTCCAAAATTTGCAAAATAGACCCTGATCAAAATCAAGTCGGCTCTTGAACACTGTAATCTCCGATTAACTCAATTAAGCTCAATTAAGATAAAATCGGGGAGTTACATGTTTTAGCCATGTATAAGTTGTTTGTTGGTTAGTGCATTCATTCTCTACGAGATTATAAAAGCATATGTACCCACGTCATACATGAATTCAAACCTGTAAATATCAGTTAGATTGTTGATTCAAAATTTCATTAACTAAAAGAAATTTTACATTTGGCGACGCAAACCATAGATAGGTAAAATGCATCGTGGTACATTTGGCGATGCGCGTAGGAAAATGTCACTGTGGTGTGAGACCTCGTTTCTAACCAACTAATATCAGACAACAAGCGATAAGTAAACAAGAACCCAAAATATTTTTTTTTTTAAAAGGAGGCTCGCGCGCCCGCGCTGACATCAGCGCGCCCGCGCCTACGCCCCACAAAACCCAGCGTGCCCACGCCAAAGGAAGCGCGCTTGCGCTTATACTGCGCAAAAACTAGCGCGCCAGCGCCAACAACCGCGCGCGCGTATCGTCCCCTCGCCCAGAGAAGTTAAGGCACTGAAATAAACTCAATCAAAACCTAAACACTTGCATTAAGAGTATTTGACATGCCAATAACAATACAAGAAAGGTTTAGGAAAGAGAAACATTCAATTAGATAGTACCTACATCGTTTCTTGCTTACAAAACAAATACGAGAAGTTCGAATGACTAAACATGATCGCAAAACATAACTAGGTTGACATGCTGATTCGACTTCTAAACGAGTCTCACTTCTATCTCTTGCTCTGGACGCTAACCAGGTCTATGCTGACTTGATTCTGCCCTTCCTGTTGCCAAGTACACATACAAAACAAAGCAACAGCCGGATAATCGGTGAGAATGATAATCCCAGTAAAAGCAACATATCAAGTAATACAACAATAAACATGCTTCCAAGACAACAACAAAATCAATAACAACGTAATGAAATGCATGTCTTTAAACCGGGATATCAAATCTGATAACAAAGGATTGCTGCTGTGCTTTTGGGATCCCGAGGATGAGATCACATGACGACTCACCGACTCTCCCAATCGAGGTGGTGCCACGTATCCCAATCCTCTAGAATTTGAGCAACTATAATGAGTATGCTAGCACTAGGCGCAACGACTACGTCCTAGGCCACTCGAATATAGCTCCCAAACGTCTAACAAAAGGCTGTTATGCCCATCGAAACAATAGTGCTGGCTCAATATGAATGCATATGGAAACAAAAAGGAACTTAGCCATATAATTCATTCAAATAATCAACAAAATACAGGTTCCATAAACTAGAACCAGTATCAATGCAATATGTGATTTTAAGGGAAACTCGAGAACCAACTGTCCCGAGTATGCTATCCCGCTACGATGACTGCTTTTACCTTTCAACGTCGTAGATCCAACTCCAGACAAGCTACAACAAAAGATTGTATCAACAACTATACAACCTAAACAACAAACAACGGTTCAAGGAAATCTCTTTACCGTTCTTCGTCCAACTCTCGATGAACAATGCTACTAACACAGGGCTCGACAAACTCCAACGAATCTGTACGAATACAAGAGTTGATCAACAACCACGATCACTCACAAGACAAGGCTTCAATCAATACAAAAACGATTCGAAAACCCAAAACTCAAACCGACGGCATAACGGCTATAAACTGAACAAACCGGAAACGCAGACAACAGTTCAATACTGATATAACCTCATATCAATGCCCAAAACAACAATAACAAAGCAAACCCATCAATCTCAAAATCCACATTTTCGAAAATGGCTTCTAAAAATCATAACAAATCCGAACGTCGCTCTAATTCAAAACCGATAGATAATAAACGATCAGAACTCTGTCTAGAACAACATACTCGAATCTAGAACGATTCTAACAACATCCAAATACTAGAATGTATCCGATCATAGAAAAACTTACGATATAACGGAGCTCTCACTGCAGTGATTACTAATCTGCCTTCAGAAATAATTTCCAACGGCCGGATCGAGCTCGGACTGAAATCCCGAAGCTTGGAAGAAAAAGGAATCGGCTACAATGGAGGAGGAAGGAATGGGGAAGGAGATGCAGACTTTGTCAACCAATTTCTAAGAGTAGATAATATATAAAATCCACAATTTGCATTTTAGTCCCTGAAAAATCCAATTTTTGCAAAAAGGACCCTGATCAAAATCAAGTCGGCTCGAGAACTCTGAAATATCCGATTAACTCAAATAAACTCATTTAAGATAAAAAGGGGGCGTTACAATTTCTCCCCCACTAAGAAGAGATTTCGTCCTCGAAATCAATAAGAACCATAACTCATAAGATAGAATAAAGAACTAAAGACAGTAAGAAGAACTCACGTCATCCGAATAACTCCGGAAATCGCTGTCTCATGTCAAATTATGTCTCCCAAGTCGCTTCCTCGATGCCGTGATGGCTCCACTGTACTTTCACTAATGGGATCGACTTGGTTCTGAGTTGTTTCTCCTTCCAATCAAGGATCTGAATCGGTCGCTCAAAGTAGCTCAGAGTCTCGTCCAACTCGGCTTCGTCAGGCTGAAGTATATGAGAAATATCTGGTTGATACTTTCGTAGCATAGAGACGTGAAAAACGTCGTGAATACCAGATAAAGACGGAGGAAGTGCAAGTCTATAGGCAAGATCGCCTATCTTCTCGAGAATCTCGTACGGACCGATGAATCTCGGAGATAACTTTCCTCTCTTCACAAATCTAACAGTGCCTCTGAAAGGTGAAATCTTTAGAAAGACTCGGTCTCCCTGATCAAAACTCAGAGGTCTACGCCTGACATTCACATACTTCGCCTGTCTATCTTGAGCTGACTTCATTCTGGTCTGAATGATCTTAACCTGTTCTGCCATATCTCTAAGCATCTCCGGTCCCAAATCTGGTGACTCGGACAATTCATCCCAAAACAACGGAGATCGGCACTTCTTACCATACAAAGCCTCAAAAGGCGCCATACCAATACTCGCTTGGAAGCTATTGTTGTAAGAAAACTCGACAAGAGGCAAAGAATCCTGCCAACTAGTGCCAAAGTCTACCACTACCGCTCGCAGCATATCCTCTAACGTCTGGATAGTCCGCTCTGACTGTCCATCGGTCTGAGGATGATAAGCTGTACTCAGATGCAATCGAGTACCAAGTGCCCCCTAAAGACTGTGCCAGAAGTGAGAAGTGAATCTAGGATCTCTGTCTGAAACGATCGACTTCGGCACACCATGCAGTCTTACAACATTGCTAACATACAAATCAGCCATCTGATCATGACGATACGTCATCCTGTACGGAATAAAACACGCAGACTTCGTCAATCGGTCGATCACTACCCAAACGACATCGCATCCTCGAATGGATCGTGGTAGCTTCGTGACGAAATCCATGGAAGTGTGATCCCACTTCCATTCAGGAACAGATAGACTGTGCAAAAGACCTCCTGGTCACTTTCGTTCTGCTTTCACCTGCTGACAATTCAAACATCGAGATACAAACCTCGCTACATCTCTCTTCATTCTCTTCCACCAAAACTGAATCTTCAGATCGTTGTACATCTTACGACCTCCAGGATGAATACTAAACCGACTGTAATGAGCCTCTCGAAGAATACGCTGCCTCAACTCCGAAATATCAAGCACAACAATACGGTTATTCACATACAGTACATCATCTCTAACGTGGAATTCAGACTGATGCCCATATCTGACTTTCTCTACTGAAACCTGAATGCTCGGCTCAGACTTCTGTGCTTCTTTGATTGCAACAAACAACTCCGGTTCGGCTTGAATAGCAAACACTCTGATAGTCTCCCTATCTGTTTCAAACTCTAAACTAGAAGTGCAACAATCATCGATCAACTGAGAAACACCAATAGTAGAAAGAGATAAAGAACATAGCTTTCGGCTCAAGGCATCTGCAACTGCATTCGACTTTCCCGGATAATACTTGATTTCACAGTCGAAATCCTTCAACAGTTCTAACCATCTTCTCTGTATCATATTCAGCTCTGCCTGTGAAAACAAGTACTTAAGGCTCTTATGGTCAGAAAAGATCTCGAAAGACTTACCATAAAGATAGTGACGCCAGATCTTCAAAGCAAAGACGATTGCAGCTAGTTCAAGATCATGAACCGGATAACGAGTCTCGTGTGGTTTCTGCTGCCTTGATGCATACGCTATCACATGCTTATGCTGCATAAGAACACAACCCAAGCCTCGGTTAGAAGCATCACAATAGACTGTGAAACCTCCAGTACCCTTCGGAATAGAAAAAATTGGAGCACTGGTCAGTCTTCTTTTCAGATCAACAAAGCTAGCCTCACAATCTGGAGTCCAAACAAAAAGCGCATTCTTCTAAGTCAGCTGGGTAATAGGCTTGGCAATAGACGAGAAACCCTCGATGAAACGACGGTAATAATCAGCTAAACCCATGAAGCTTTGGATCTCCGGCACTGAAGTAGGTCTAGGCCAATTCATAACCGCTTCAATCTTGCTGGGATCGACAGAAATCCCATCTCCAGAAATGATATGACCGAGAAAGACAACTCAATCTAACCAGAATTCACACTTAGACAGCTTGGCAAACAACTTCTTAACTCGCAAAATCTGCAGTATGGTCCTCAAGTGCTCTGCATGGTCAGTACGGTTCTTCGAGTAGATAAGAATATCATCGATAAAGATAATGACGAACTCATCTAAATAACGCTGAAAGATACGGTTCATCAAACCCATAAAAATTTCTGGAGCGTTAGTCAAACCGAACGGCATGACTATAAACTCAAAATGACCATACCTCATTCTGAATGCGGTCTTAGGAACGTCTTCCTCTCGCACTCTCAACTGATGATAACCTGACCTCAGATCAATCTTAGAGTAGACAGAAGAACCTTGCAGTTGATCAAAAAGGTCATCTATTCGGGGTAAAGGATACTTGTTCTTAACTGTAGCCTGATTCAATTGGCGGTAGTCGATACAGAGCCGCATAGAACCATCCTTCTTCCGAACAAAAAGCACAGGAGCACCCCAAGGCGACACACTAGGTCTGATGTATCCCTTGGCAATTAAATCCTCAAGCTGCTCCTTCAACTCTCTCAATTCCACAAGTGCCATACAATAAGGAGCTTTTGAAATAGGTTGAGTACCTGGCACTAAGTCAATGCTGAATTCAACCTCTCGAATGGGTGGCAATCCAGGAACATCTTCCGAAAACACATAAGCAAAATCTCTAACCACTGGTAAGTCAACCAAAGCTGGGCTAGATTTCAGTACATCAACCGCATAAACCAAAAATCCTTCTGCACCTCTCTGTAACAAACGAGTCATAAATAACACTGAAATCAAAGGAATTCTAGATCGAGAACCCTTACCAAAGAATTTCCACTTGTCTGCCATTTCAGGTCTGAACCTGACAACTTTCAGAAAACAATCTACTGTTGCCCTGTACTTGGTTAAAGCATCTATACCGACAATACAATCAAAATCTGACAACCCAAGTAAAATACAGTCGAATTCTAACAAATTCCCCTCAAAACAAAGTTCACAGTTCCTGACTAGTCTGACAGAAACAATTCCTCCACCCAAAGGTGAAGTAACAGCTACTACTGTGGGCAACAATTTAGTCGGCAAAGCATGCAATAACACATATTTCTTAGAGATAAAGGAATGGGAAGCACCTGTATCTATCAAAACAAGAGAAGAATAACCGAAAATCGAACAGTTACCTGCTATAACATCGTCAGGTGCTGCCTGAGTCTGATCCTCTGTCAGAGCAAAGACACGTGCTTGCTGTCTCGGAGGCTGGTTCGCACTAGAGTTACCTCCCTGTCTATTCTGCTGCTGAGGTTGGAAAGAGTGCACTGTAGAAGACTGCCTCTCGGGTTGAGCTGCAGGTCGAGATGAACTTCCACTCTGAGCTCTATCTCTGTTACGCTGAGGGCACACCTTAGAGAAGTGTTCCGGTTGCTGACAGGTGTTACAATTACCGAAGACTCCCACACACTGATCCGGTGAGTGTCTTCCCCCACACTTGCTGCAGTACATGGCTGAAGATCCAGAACTCTGTCCTGAACCGAATTGCTTCAAACCACTGGAACTAGAAGAATTGTTCCCCTGCCTCTTTAACTATTTACCTGTTGCTTTGTACTGATCTTTTCTGTTTCCCCCACTGTTTCCACCTTCATACCTTTTCTCGGGTTCTTATGCTGCGGTGGCTGATTCTGATACTGAGATGGTGGGTTCTGATATTGCCTCTGTTGCTGAGGTGCCACCTGATTACCTCTTTGCCTCCACAAGCCTTCTTCTGCTCCCTTTGCGTGATTCATGGCATCCGCAAAGTTGTTAGGCCTGTTGGTGTTTACCAACGTGAAGACGTCAAGGTTCAAACCATTTATGAACTGATCTGCCTTAGCTTCTTCATCTCCGGCAATTAGCGGTGCAAAACGCAACAGACTATCGAACTTAGCTACGTACTCTTCAATGTTCAGATTCCCTTGCCTCAGGTTGGCAAACTCTGCTCCCTTATCTTTACGATACCAGATAGGGTAAAAACGCTTATAAAATTCAGATTTAAAAAGAGTCCAAGTAACTTCCGTACCTCTACTCTCCATTGCTTTCTTTGTCATGATCCACCAGCTCTTAGCAACCCCACGTAGCTGATGAATGACTAACCTGATTCTGCGGTCATCTGTGTAATAATTGGAATCGAATAGCTGATCAATATCATCCAACCAACTCTCGCAGTCAACTAGATTTTTTGAACCCATCATTAACGGCGGATTGAACGACTGAAACCTCTTCAACAAGGTTTCCATAGGCGTTGCTGAAGCATCCAACTGATCAATTTCAGTGCTAGCTTGCTCAGTCGCAGGGATAACTGACAGTGTGTTTCTGTTTATCACTCGACGAGGACCCATCTGATAATCAAAGGTTAGGACACGAGATATCTCAATCGCTACAATCAGTTCCCTAACAACCGCTTGGAATAATGGATACCAGTCGATAACAGAAACAGTTATATCTCAAGTAGATCATGCTTTATAAATTAAATCACATAACCATGTAATTCAATAATTCTCAATAATAAAGCATGCTCGCATGGAATTAAGTACACAGTTAAAATAATTCAAACACATGCGAGGAGCCAATACACGCAGACTCGATCTACCCGCTCACTCTAGTTCGACCAAGAATCTTAACGCTCTGATACCACTTAATGTGAGACCTCGTTTCTAATCAACTAATATCAGACAACAAGCGATAAGTAAACCAGAACCCAAAATATTTTTTTTTTTTAAAAGAAGGCTCACGCGCCCGCGCTAACATCAGCGCGCCCGCGCCTACGTCCCGCAAAACCCAGCGCGCCCACGCCTAAGGAAGCGCGCTCGCGCTTATACTGCGCAAAAACTAGCGCGCCCACGCTCTAAGTAAGAGCGCCCGTGCCCATACCTCGCAAAGAGGCCGCGCGCCCGCGCCAACAACCGCGTGCCCGCGCCGTCCCCTCGCCCAGAGAAGTTAAGGCACTGAAATAAACTCAATCAAAACCTAAACACTTGCATTAAGAGTATTTGACATGCCAATAACAATACAAGAAAGGTTTAGGGAAGAGAAACATTCAATTCGATAGTACCTACATCATTTCTTGCTTACAAAACAAATACGAGAAGTTCGAATGACTAAACATGATCGCAAAACATAACTAGGTTGACATGCTGATTCGACTTCTAAACGAGTCTCACTTCTATCTCTTGCTCTGGACGCTAACCAGGTCTATGCTGACTTGATACTGCCCTTCCTGTTGCCAAGTACACATACAAAACAAAGCAACAGCCGGATAACCGGTGAGAATGATAATCCCAGTAAAAGCAACATATCAAGTAATACAACAATAAACATGCTTCCAAGACAACAACAAAATCAATAACAACGTAATGAAATGCATGTCTTTAAATCGGGATATCAAATCAGATAACAAAGGATTGCTGCTGTGCTTTTGGGATCCCGAGGATGAGATCACGTGACGACTCACCGATTCTCCCAATCGAGGTGGTGCCACGTATCCCACTCCTCTAGACTTTGAGCAACTATAATGAGTATGCTAGCACTAGGCGCAATGACTACGTCCTAGGCCACTCGAATATAGATCCCAAACGTCTAACAAAAGGCTGTTCTGCCCATCGAAACAATAGTGCTGGCTCAATATGAATGCATATGGAAACAAAAAGGAACTTAGCCATATAATTCATTCAAATAATCAACAAAATACAGGTTCCATAAACTAGAACCAGTATCAATGCAATATGTGATTTTAAGGGAAACTCGAGAACCAACTGTCCCGAGTATTCTATCCCGCTACGATGACTGCTTTTACCTTTCAACGTCGTAGATCCAACTCCGGACAAGCTACAACAAAAGATTGTATCAACAACTATACAACCTAAACAACAAACAACGGTTCAAGGAAATCTCTTTACCATTCTTCGTCCAACTCTCGACGAACAATGCTGCTAACACAGGGCTCGACAAACTCCAACGAATCTGTACGAATACAAGAGTTTATCAACAACCACGATCACTCACAAGCCAAGGCTTCAATCAATACAAAAACGATTCAAAAACCCAAAACTCAAACCGACGGCATAACGGCTATAAACTGAACAAACCGGAAACACAGACAGCAGTTCAATACTGATATAACCTCATATCAATGCCCAAAACAACAATAACAAAGCAAACCCATCAATCTCAAAATCCACATTTTCGAAAATGGCTTCTAAAAATCATAACAAATCCGAACGTCGCTCTAATTCAAAATCGACAGATAATAAACGATCAGAACTCTGTCTAGAACAACATACTCGAATCTAGAACGATTCTAACAACATCCAAAAACTAGAATGTATCCGATCGTAGAAAAAATTACGATATAACGGAGCTCTCACTGCAGTGATCACTAATCTGCCTTCAGAAATAATTTCCAACGGCCGGATCGAGCTCGGACTGAAATCCCAAAGCTTGGAAGCAAAAGGAATCGGCTACAATGGAGGAGGAAGGAATGGGGAAGGAGATGAAGACTTTGTCAACCAATTTCTAAGATTAGATAATATATAAAATTCACAATTTGCGTTTTAGTCCCTGAAAAATCCAATTTTAGCAAAAAGGACCCTGATCAAAATCAAGTCGGCTCGAGAACTCTGAAATCTCCGATTAACTCAAATAAACTCATTTAAGATAAAAACGGGGCGTTACATGTGGCCTTTGGCGACGCGGTAAGCATAGCGTCGCGGAAAGTGTGTGACATTTCACAACGATTTTCCCGCATCGCCAAATGCATTTTTCAGTGCTTTTTTTTTGTTGGTATTTAAAGCCAAATGTATTAGATAACAAATATTTTTTATTTTTAAAAATTAATTTCCATTTGCCGTCAAAAGTTGTTATGAATGTTTTTTTTTTCTATTAATATCAAATAAATTAATTGAATATAATAAAATTTAATAAATGTGCAATTTATTATTAATTAATCAACATTGAATACAATTAAGATTATGTCAAAAATATATAACTAGTCAAATATTTATTACATAATGTTGCGAAAATAAAAGTAACTAGCCAAATCCTCTCATTACATAACGTTGCAAAAATAAAAGTTTACATAGTCAGTCAGTGCCCAAGTCGGGGGAGGTAGCAGAAGAGATTGGGTCCATGAGCATGTCAATATAACTATATAAGCTGGAAATTAAGAGAAGACGGAAATTTATTTGTTTGCGCATAGCCAAATGCACTCATTTTGCGACGCATTATCTATTTTTTGTCGCCAAATGACCCAAAATAGAGGTGAGAAAATTTCCCCCCACTATTTGATTTTCAGCGACATTGAGCTCGTTTTGCGTCGCCACATGTAACCATGTAGCGACACTTCCCGCTCTAGGCATCGCCAAATGTCAAGATTCTTGTAGTGATTCCATTCTTTTTTTTTTTAATCATAAATTTACATTTACAATACTGGTGATATGGAGTCGTGAATTCACCAAATTTTGAGTGTGGGAATGGTTTAATGTTTCTAAGGAAAGCAGAAGAACAATCTACCTGTTAGAGAAAATATTACTACATATGTCCAGCCTCTCTTAAGCATCCAAACAAACTTATATGGTATGATGATTACCATTGAATCTCTAGCGGATCTAAAATGCAGAAAAAATTCACCGAAAGTGCATCAAAAGATACACCGACAACCAACTGTGTGAACGAAAAATGTCTTAACAGTGAAACACCATACGATGAATCATTGTTTAATGCTAGGAATCAACATCTACTGCTGAGAACATGCCTATCTCGCCTTCGTACATATCCAAACCCATCCGTCCAACTCCATAATTTAGCGAAGAGGAAATATGTTGTTGTTACGGGTTTATTTCTTCACTACTTTGTGTCATCCTCCTACTAGGACTACTCATTATCATATCCAAATAAGATGCCAGTTTATGATTGTGATATATGTTAGACTAGTGTTCTAATATTAGCATTGCATACTACATAAGTTTGTTTGGAAGATCATAAGATATTCTATTCAATCTTATTTGGTGGGCTTGTTTCATGTTCTATATGTTTGTAATTTCCATAAAGAAATGTATTTACTTTGCGGTTATATTATCTATTTTAAAAAATGAAGTAAGTTTTCTCTTATGTCGTGTTTTTAATAATATTTTATATTTTTATTATTGATCTTTTGGATCTTGTAAGGGATAATTGGTTGCAAATAAATAGATTTAGGTGTTGTCACAAAGTGTTGGCAACACCTCCAAAAACACTTTGAGTAATATGCAGTGGAAAATAATTAAAGCGTGAATAAAAAAAACTAGCAACAACTAAAATAGACTCAGATATTTAAGCAAGAGTATAAAATACTCTTGCAGCGCCTCAAGGCAAAAATTTCATTAGAGAAATGATCAAAGAGTTTTACAACCCCTAAAACTAGTGATTATTTCAAAAATAATTTTCTCAAAAACAAGTGAAAAAATAAACCATAAAAACAACTCCTAAAAATTCTATGCAAGATAGAATAAATAAAAATGAGTCAAGGAGAAAAATTCTTGATGCAAAAACTCTATGAGCAGAACACTTTTGATCAATAATCTTCAAGTGTTCTTCAAGGCTTCAAGGTAACACACGACCAAATCTAGCTTCAAACAATCTTCAGTATTCTCTCAAATATGTATGTGTATAAAGCTCTCAGGAAAATCTCACAATCGTCGTGTGTCCATCTCTTTTTAAGTGCACATCCATCTCCTTAAATAAGCAAGAATCCTTCTTCACATTGTTTCCTCGTATGCGTAGGATTCCTTAGATTTGATCATATTAAATCTACAAAAATAAGAAAACGATTAGATAGATATGAGATATTTACATATTATAATCAAGCATAATAATATCTCAAATCTTTTTAAATAAGTAAATACATAATTTAAACATGTTATCTCTAAGTTAATTCATGTCCAAGAAAGGCAAAAGATTTTTAAATAAAATCTTTTTAGACTTAAGAAATTTTAGGAATAAAATATTCCTTTCAATCTCCTCTTTTTGCCTTTCTGGACAAAACACCTTTACTTCAATAAACAATTCAACTCAACTCCACCTTGATCAAAACTCCCTCTGAATGTAAGAACAAAATCTCCCCCTAAGTATAAGCATAGGTGTTGTCACATGATGTTGGCAACATCTGGCTACAACACTTCATACCAGCAATAATGTATAAACAAGAGAAACACAAATAAGAGAATAGTTTTGATTAGGAGTAGAGCAAAAACACATTACCACTTAAAAAAAATAAAATAAACTAAAAACAAACTGAACTAAACCAACTAAACCCAAACTAGAACTGATTGCTCTCAGTCATCATCATCATCAGCAGCATCTACTTCTTGTTCAGCTTCACCACCATCATCTCCCCTTTTTTGTCCAGAAGAGGAAGCTCCAGAAATAAGATTTTCGTAGTGAGCTTTCAACCCTTCATAATAGGCTAGATCAGCCTTAGCTTGTATGATCTTCTGCTCAGAATGTAGTAGTTGAGCTTGAATAAAAGGTTGTATCTAGGTTCTTTGTAGTAGAGGGAGGAGCAAAAACATTTGTGGCAAGTGAGGTGTTGGCATCATCTGCCACAACACATGTTGCAACACCTGATTCAAACCAAGTTAGGTTTATCTTCCTGTTTCCTCGCAGCAGTGCAGGTGCAATCTTCAGCATTTCACCAGCTTTAGTGAGTGGCTCATAATCATCCTTCTTGATCTCTTGAGACTTGAGCATTGAATATATCAGAGAGAGATATGGTAGCTTCAATGTAGGTTGAGCAAAATCTACAAAGGCCATGACTGTGTCAAACACCAGTCTGCCATAGTTGAATGCAACTCCAGTTCCAATAGCATACAAGACACGAGCTTGATGCTTGGTGACCACAGTAGAATTTCCAGATGGGGTCCAAGACTTCACGGCTGTCTTATGCAAGACAGAGTAAAAAGAAGTGAGCTTGGAAGCAGCTATCTTTTGAGGATGAGCTGGAAAGCTGGTGACCAGTCCACTAGTGATGACAGAAGTCATCACATCCAAAGTTGGCAGCTCAGCATCCTCAACAGTAACAATCCAAATTGGTAACTAATCCGATTTAAATTAGGCAATACATATTTGATTCTAGGCAATAATCTAGGCCCAAATATTTAACCAAATAATTCCAAATTAAACTTCTCATCGAAGTTTAACACCACCGAAACAAAAATTAATCACTTAAAATTCAAAAATTCAGTGGATAGGGCAAAAATTCAAAATTTTGTTCGATCAGAATTTCTAACCTTTCAGCTAAAAATATTCACAAATAAAAATATGCATGTCCTAATTATGTCTAAAACAGAGTGTGACATAAAAATAAAATGCAATCATATGCAAAAATATATGTTGACGAGTGAGGTGTTTTCCACGATGTTGGAAACATCTTCCAGCAACACTTCAGGATTCAGGAAAAAAAAATTTGGCATCCAATTCATTATTGCAGAAGTGGTAGCCTGCACACTAAAGGAACGATCTTCAACGGACCCCTTTAGGTAGCTTTTTCCATTTGCTTCCGATTGTTCAATCAAATTTGATGATTGAATTGATTATTTTTAACCTTTTTGTTAATTTGAGTTTCTGAAATTTCAAAATCACTTACAAGATTATAGAATACATGAACATCCCTCCACTACTTTGTGATTTAGTCAGAACTCTTCTTCAATTAAATCTTATTCAACTGTAGAACATTTTGCAAAGAATCCTGAGTAAAAACTAGTCAATTACTACAAAGTATCAAACACTTCATAAAACAGAATGAATGCATGAATGCAATATGCCTAAGATCCTAAAAAATGCACATGAATGAAAAGGTGTTGTCGCAGAGTGTTGGCAACACTCCAGACAACATCTCAGTTCTGTCTATAATGCACAAATACTGAGAGACCTCCTTAGACTGGAGAATCTCTTGAAATCCAAAGCTTTTGTGAATATATCAGCTAATTGGTTATTGGTTCCAACAAACTCAATTAAGATCATGCTTTTCTCGACCAAATCTCAAATGAAGTGATTTCTAATGTGAATGTGTTTGGTTCGAGAGTGTTGAACTGGATTTTTGGATATATCAATGACACTAGAATTATCACAGTACACAATAGAAGTATCAATCTTAATTCCATAATCATTCAACATTTTATTCATCCATAGGAGTTGTGTGCAACAACTACCTACAACAACATATTCAGACTCGATGGTAGAAAGTGATACACAATTTTGTTTCTTACTATACCATGACACTAAGTTATTTCCTAAGTAGAAACATCCTCCCGAAGTGCTCTTTCTTTCATCTAAATCCCCAGCCCAATCAGCATCACTAAACCCTATCAAATTCGAATTGGTTTCTTTAGTGTACCACAAACCCAAATTCAAAGTACCTGCCACATATTTCAGTATACGTTTCACGGCCTTTAAGTGAGTAACTTTTGGGTTTGACTGGTATCTATCACACAAACAAACACTATACATGATATTAGGTCTAGTAGCACTTAAATACAAAAGACTGTCAATCATGCTTTTGTAGAGGGTGTTGTCAAAACCTTCAGCAACATCTTCCCTAGACAATTTTTCATTAGACCCCATAGGTGTACGCATGTGTTTAGTGTTGTCATTCAAAAACTTTTTCACCAAATTTTTATTATACTTGTTCAGACACAAAAATATACCATCATGCTTTTGTTTTACTTGCAATCCCAAGAAATAATAAGTTAACTCACCAACCATGTTCATCTCAAATGTAGAAGACATGCACTTCACAAAATCATCAACAAGTTTATCATTTGAAGCACAAAAAAATTATATCATCTACATAAACTTGGCAGATTAAAATATTATCTTGAGACTTTTGCACAAATAAATTCTTATTGACTTCACCTCTTTTGAAGCAAATATTGAGCAAGTTCTCGGTTAATCTTCCATACCATGCACGTGGTGCTTGCTTCAATCCATGCAATGCCTTTTTCAACTTATACACATAATAAATATGATTTGGATCCTCAAACCCTTTAGGTTGTTTCACATAAACTTTTTCATTTAAGATCCCATTCAAAAAGAAACTTTTTACATCCATTTGAAAAAGTTTCATTCCCATATTACATGAAATAGAAAGAAAAAATCGGACTGACTCAATGCGGGCTATAGGAGCAAAGGTTTCATCAAAATCCACCCCTCAACCTATGTATACCCTTGAGCTACCAACCTAGCTTTATTTCTTATGATGTTTCCCGACTCATCGATTTTATTTTTGAAAATCCATTTAGTTCCTATAACATTACCATGAGTTGGACATGGTACTAAGTACCAAACATCATTCCTAACAAATTGTTCTAATTTTTCATGCATAGCATTGACCCAAAATTCATCTTTTAAAGCTTTTTCAACCTTTTTGGGTTCAATTTTTGACACAAAGCAAGAAAATCTTACCTGAGAATATGTAGAGCTCATGCACATCAAACCTGCCATCTTTCGGTAATCCACTTTCTCTTTCCTTTGAGTTTGCATATCTCCATGTACATCTCCAATGACTTGTGAGGTTGGATGGTTCTTTTGAATTTTTCTTGGAATGTTCTTTCCAAATTCATTCACCTCACTGTCCTCATTATTATTCTCATCGTAAGTTGTTCAGATTTTGTTTCTGGAATTTCTACAGAAGGTGTTGTTGGAGATATTGTAACACCTTGGACAACATCTAAATTTCCAGACTTATCAAGCAGATCATCAACTTCATCCTCGGCAGTTTTCTTCTTTAGATCTACAAAATCATCAAATACAACATTAATAGACTAAAAAATAATCATAGTTCTCAAGTTATACATCCTATAGGCTCGGCTATTTGACAAATATCCCAATAACAAACACTTATCACTCTTTGCATCAAACTTAGCAAGATGATCTCTATCATTCAAAACGTGACATACACATCCAAAAAATGAAAGTATTTAAGGTTTGGCCTCTTTCCCATGAGGATTTCATAGGATGTCATAGTAGTATCATTCCTTAAATAAACTCTATTTGAAATATGACATGTAGTATTCAAGGCTTCAGCCCAAAAATGTTTTGAAATGTTTTTCGAACTTAACATCACTCTTTCCATCTCTTGCAAAGTCCTATTTTTTCCTTTCAGCAATTCCATTTTGTTGCGGAGTTTTAAGAGCAAAAAATTCATGAGAAATACCTTTCTTATCACACAAACTTGCAAAAGAAGAGTTTTCGAACTCCTTACCATGATCAGTAAGAATCCGGATTACCTTCAGATTGTGGAGATTTGAAATCTTAGTGAGCAGTTTCTTGAAGACATCAAATGTGTCTGATTTTTCCCTCAAAAAATTCACCCAAGTATATCGTGAAAAATCATCAACACAAACAAAAGAGTATTTCTTACCACCAAAGCTTTCAACATCCATTGGACCCATTAAGTCCATATGTATTTGATCAAGGCAGCGTGTTGTCACAGATGTTGAAAACACCTCATATGACACCCTAGTTTGCTTCCCTTTTTAACATGTTTTACATACAAATGGAATACCAGATTTCAAGTTAGGCATACCTCTTACAACATCGAACTTACTCAAATTTTTTAGAGTCTTGAAATTTGCATGACCCAACTTTTGATGCCATAGGTCAAGTTCTGTCACTTTTGTGTGCCTACAAGCCATTTATTTTCCAAGTTGATAACAATTGTCAGATGACCTTGTACCTGTCATGACACACAAATTAGAACTATCAAACAATTTGCATAATTTCTTATCAAATTGCACATGCAAATTATTTTCACAAAGTTGGCTAATTCTTATTAGATTTGCGGTAAGCCCTTCAACATGAAGCACATTGCGGAGCTTAGACAAACCAGCTACATTCAGCGTTCCTTTTCCAACAATGTTTCCCTTTGAACCTCCTCCATAGGTTACTCTTCCACTTTTCTGATCAACATAATCAATGAGAAACTTATTGGAACCTGTCATATGACGTGAACTACCGCTATCAAAGTACCATGAACCTAAAACATTAGTTCTAAAAGCAGTATAAATCATACAAAATTGAATATCAGCTTTTGGTACCCAAACCTTTCTCACAATAGATATGTTTCTGGAGATGTTACGGGAGGGTGTTGGCAACACCTTAGGTAACACCTTTGAAGCAGATCTCTGTCTGTAATCTTCCTGCAGCTTAAAACAGTATGGTTTGATATGACCAGGTCTATGACAGTAGTGACAAATATACTTATGTTTCCTTCTAGACTTTAAAGGAATAGTAGGCAGTGACTTTGGTTTTGTAGGATCAGTTTGTGACCTTTTTGGTTGGGCTTTCTGTATAGCTACTCTCTTTAACAAAAACAAGTACTTTTGAGCTTTCACCAACCTCAAATTTACTGTTCTCAAAACCTAGTCCAGCCTTATCATCTCTTCCCATCGTGAGTAAAGAATCAAGCTTGGTTGTGCTTGAATTGAATTCGGCCAGTGTGGCCTTAACTTTCCCAAGATCTTCCTTCACCTAACTTAATTCCAGGTCCTTCTTACTCAGCATAACTTCAAGCCTTGATTCATCATCCTTCAAATCAGTATTTTCTCTTGAAAGAATAGTATTCATCTTATTCCTTTCAATCCAATCAGCATGTAGCTCTTCAAACATCATCCGAGCTTCTTCCATAGATATTGTCTCATCACCTGCATCATTATTACACAAATTATCAATAATGGAATAATTTAAATAAACTGAACTTCGTGAGGTGTTACGACTAGGTATGGCAACACCTGCGGCAACACCTAAAGGATTGACTTGAAACTTCTTTTTGATTTCCAGTAGGGCAGATAGAGCAGTGTGATCTTCTTCATCTTCCAGTTCTTCATCTTCATCAGACTCTTCATCACTCAAGGATGTATTCATTCCTTTCCTATGCGTGTTATCACACTCATTGGCATAATGTCCAAAACCTTGACAAGCATGACACTGTACCATGTCTAACTTCTTTGAAACTTACTTTTTCTTCCCTTCCAACATCAGTCGAGGCTTAGGAGTATCTGTAGGCTTCCTTGGTGACTGTTTTGGTCCAGTAATTCTCAAAGGCTTGTTAGGAAACATTGTAGCTTTGAGCTTTTGGTCAGACTTCTTGGTTTCTTTCATCTTTTTCAGATAATCATTGAATTTCTTAGTGATGAGTGAGATCAAATCATCCTCTAAATTAGACTGAAGAACTTCTTGATGGAATTGAACATATTCCTCGTATGAGGGCTTTGATTCTTGCAGGGCTATTGATTTCCCTTTATCCTTCTCTTGTGCTGTAAAATTCATCTCGAACTTACTCAAATTTTTTAGAGTCTTGAAATTTGCATGACCCAACTTTTGATGCCATAGGTCAAGTTCTGTCACTTTTGTGTGCCTACAAGCCATTTATTTTCCAAGTTGATAACAATTGTCAGATGACCTTGTACCTGTCATGACACACAAATTAGAACTATCAAACAATTTGCATAATTTCTTATCAAATTGCACATGCAAATTATTTTCACAAAGTTGGCTAATTCTTATTAGATTTGCGGTAAGCCCTTCAACATGAAGCACATTGCGGAGCTTAGACAAACCAGCTACATTCAGCGTTCCTTTTCCAACAATGTTTCCCTTTGAACCTCCTCCATAGGTTACTCTTCCACTTTTCTGATCAACATAATCAATGAGAAACTTATTGGAACCTGTCATATGACGTGAACTACCGCTATCAAAGTACCATGAACCTAAAACATTAGTTCTAAAAGCAGTATAAATCATACAAAATTGAATATCAGCTTTTGGTACCCAAACCTTTCTCACAATAGATATGTTTCTGGAGATGTTACGGAGGGTGTTGGCAACACCTTAGGTAACACCTTTGAAGCAGATCTCTGTCTGTAATCTTCCTGCAGCTTAAAACAGTATGGTTTGATATGACCAGGTCTATGACAGTAGTGACAAATATACTTATGTTTCCTTCTAGACTTTAAAGGAATAGTAGGCAGTGACTTTGGTTTTGTAGGATCAGTTTGTGACCTTTTTGGTTGGGCTTTCTGTATAGCTACTCTCTTTAACAAAAACAAGTACTTTTGAGCTTTCACCAACCTCAAATTTACTGTTCTCAAAACCTAGTCCAGCCTTATCATCTCTTCCCATCGTGAGTAAAGAATCAAGCTTGGTTGTGCTTGAATTGAATTCGGCCAGTGTGGCCTTAACTTTCCCAAGATCTTCCTTCACCTAACTTAATTCCAGGTCCTTCTTACTCAGCATAACTTCAAGCCTTGATTCATCATCCTTCAAATCAGTATTTTCTCTTGAAAGAATAGTATTCATCTTATTCCTTTCAATCCAATCAGCATGTAGCTCTTCAAACATCATCCGAGCTTCTTCCATAGATATTGTCTCATCACCTGCATCATTATTACACAAATTATCAATAATGGAATAATTTAAATAAACTGAACTTCGTGAGGTGTTACGACTAGGTATGGCAACACCTGCGGCAACACCTAAAGGATTGACTTGAAACTTCTTTTTGATTTCCAGTAGGGCAGATAGAGCAGTGTGATCTTCTTCATCTTCCAGTTCTTCATCTTCATCAGACTCTTCATCACTCAAGGATGTATTCATTCCTTTCCTATGCGTGTTATCACACTCATTGGCATAATGTCCAAAACCTTGACAAGCATGACACTGTACCATGTCTAACTTCTTTGAAACTTACTTTTTCTTCCCTTCCAACATCAGTCGAGGCTTAGGAGTATCTGTAGGCTTCCTTGGTGACTGTTTTGGTCCAGTAATTCTCAAAGGCTTGTTAGGAAACATTGTAGCTTTGAGCTTTTGGTCAGACTTCTTGGTTTCTTTCATCTTTTTCAGATAATCATTGAATTTCTTAGTGATGAGTGAGATCAAATCATCCTCTAAATTAGACTGAAGAACTTCTTGATGGAATTGAACATATTCCTCGTATGAGGGCTTTGATTCTTGCAGGGCTATTGATTTCCCTTTATCCTTCTCTTGTGCTGTAAAATTCATCTCGAACTTACTCAAATTTTTTAGAGTCTTGAAATTTGCATGACCCAACTTTTGATGCCATAGGTCAAGTTCTGTCACTTTTGTGTGCCTACAAGCCATTTATTTTCCAAGTTGATAACAATTGTCAGATGACCTTGTACCTGTCATGACACACAAATTAGAACTATCAAACAATTTGCATAATTTCTTATCAAATTGCACATGCAAATTATTTTCACAAAGTTGGCTAATTCTTATTAGATTTGCGGTAAGCCCTTCAACATGAAGCACATTGCGGAGCTTAGACAAACCAGCTACATTCAGCGTTCCTTTTCCAACAATGTTTCCCTTTGAACCTCCTCCATAGGTTTACTCTTCCACTTTTCTGATCAACATAATCAATGAGAAACTTATTGGAACCTGTCATATGACGTGAACTACCGCTATCAAAGTACCATGAACCTAAAACATTAGTTCTAAAAGCAGTATAAATCATACAAAATTGAATATCAGCTTTTGGTACCCAAACCTTTCTCACAATAGATATGTTTCTGGAGATGTTACGGGAGGGTGTTGGCAACACCTTAGGTAACACCTTTGAAGCAGATCTCTGTCTGTAATCTTCCTGCAGCTTAAAACAGTATGGTTTGATATGACCAGGTCTATGACAGTAGTGACAAATATACTTATGTTTCCTTCTAGACTTAAAGGAATAGTAGGCAGTGACTTTGGTTTTGTAGGATCAGTTTGTGACCTTTTGGTGGGCTTTCTGTATAGCTACTCTCTTTAACAAAAACAAGTACTTTTGAGCTTTCACCAACCTCAAATTTACTGTTCTCAAAACCTAGTCCAGCCTTATCATCTCTTCCCATCGCGAGTAAAGAATCAAGCTTGGTTGTGCTTGAATTGAATTCGGCCAGTGTGGCCTTAACTTTCCCAAGATCTTCCTTCACCTAACTTAATTCCAGGTCCTTCTTACTCAGCATAACTTCAAGCCTTGATTCATCATCCTTCAAATCAGTATTTTCTCTTGAAAGAATAGTATTCATCTATTCCTTTCAATCCAATCAGCATGTAGCTCTTCAAACATCATCCGAGCTTCTTCCATAGATATTGTCTCATCACCTGCATCATTATTACACAAATTATCAATAATGGAATAATTTAAATAAACTGAACTTCGTGAGGTGTTACGACTAGGTATGGCAACACCTGCGGCAACACCTAAAGGATTGACTTGAAACTTCTTTTTGATTTCCAGTAGGGCAGATAGAGCAGTGTGATCTTCTTCATCTTCCAGTTCTTCATCTTCATCAGACTCTTCATCACTCAAGGATGTATTCATTCCTTTCCTATGCGTGTTATCACACTCATTGGCATAATGTCCAAAACCTTGACAAGCATGACACTGTACCATGTCTAACTTCTTTGAAACTTACTTTTTCTTCCCTTCCAACATCAGTCGAGGCTTAGGAGTATCTGTAGGCTTCCTTGGTGACTGTTTTGGTCCAGTAATTCTCAAAGGCTTGTTAGGAAACATTGTAGCTTTGAGCTTTTGGTCAGACTTCTTGGTTTCTTTCATCTTTTTCAGATAATCATTGAATTTCTTAGTGATGAGTGAGATCAAATCATCCTCTAAATTAGACTGAAGAACTTCTTGATGGAATTGAACATATTCCTCGTATGAGGGCTTTGATTCTTGCAGGGCTATTGATTTCCCTTTATCCTTTTCTTGTGCTGTAAAATTCATCTCGAATACTTGAAGGATGCTAATCAGTTCTGTCATCTTCATATTTGAGTTGTCTTTCACTTCCTCAAGCGCCCAAATCTTCCCATTGAATCTCTTTGGCAAAGACCGAAGAACCTTGTTCACCATATTCTCACTAGTAATAGGTTCTCTAAGAGCAAAAGCCTCTGTAGTTATCTTCCTAATTCTCTTATCATAATCAGCAATAGTTTCATTCTCATCCATCCTGAGATTCTCAAATTTTGTGTTTAGAAATCTCAATCTTGTTCTTCTAACACTATCAGTTTCTTCACAGTGTTCTTGAAGAGCTTCCCACGCGTCCTTGGCAACGGTGCAGTCAGCTATGAGTCCAAACATTCTCATGTCCACAGATGAAAAAATTGCATTGATTGCTTTAGCATTGTAGCTTGAGCTTTGTGTTTCCTCGATCGTCGTCCAAGTTGCTTATGGATTGAGAATGTATTCTCCTTCTTGATATAGCATCTTTGGAGGAGTCCAACTAGTAAATGACCTATGTTACTTCCTAACTGGATGTCTCATAGCGAGATATTTTGCCAAGCACGAACATCCATCGCTTTGATAGTGTAGCGCATCCTTGTTTTCCACAACACATAATTCGTGCCATCAAGAACCAGGGGTTTCAAAAACGAGTTCGCAGTAGTAGATGAGTCCATCTTATTCCTTGTAATAAAATAAAAAAACCAAGATCAGTTCTTAGTGTATCAAGAAGATGTCTCTGATGCCACTTATAAGGGATAATTGGTTGCACATAAACAGATTTAGGTGTTGTCACAATGTGTTGACAACACCTCCAAAAATACTTTGAGTAATATGCAACGGAAAATAATTAAAGAGTGAATAAAATAAACTAGCAACCACTAAAATAGACTCAGATATTTAAGCAAGAGTATAAAATACTCTTGCAGTGACTCAGGGCAAAACTTTCACTAGAGAAACGATCAAAGAGTTTTACAACCCCTAAAACTAGTGATTATTTCAAAAAACAATTTCTCAAAAACAAGTGAGAAAATAAGCCATAAAAACAACTCCTAAAAATTCTATGCAAGATAGAATTAAAAAAAAAAGAGTCAAGGAGAAAAATCCTTGATGCCAAAACTCTATGAGAAGCACACTTTTGATCAATGATCTTCATGTGTTCTTCAAGGTTTCAAGGCAACACACGACCAAATCTAGCTTCAAACAATCTTCAGTATTCTCTCAAATATGTATGTGTATAAAGCTCTCAGGAAAATCTCACGGTCGTCATACGTCCATCTCTTTTTAAGTGCACGTCCATCTCCTTAAATAAGCAAGAATCCTTCTTCACATTGTTTCCTTGTATGTGTAGGATTCCTTAGATTTGATCATATTAAATCTACAAAAATAAGAAAACGATTAGTTAGATATGTGATATTTACATATTATAATCAAGCATAATAATATCTCAAATCTTCTTAAATAAGGAAATACATAATTTAAACATGTTATCTCTAAGTTAGTTCATGTCCAAGAAAGACAAAAAACTTTTAAATAAAATATTTTTAGACTTAAGCAATTTTAGAAATAAAATATTCCTTTTAGATCTGGAGCTTCTTTAAAGAAAAACTGTATTCATAGCATTGGAATGAGATACTTCTTCGCAAGATTTGGGGCAAAGAGATCGGTCCAAATTTTAAAAAAATATTTTGATTCAAACCCTAATAATGAAAAGGCCTCTACTCTTGTTTCTTCCTTGTTTGCCGCTCTTTTGTATTTTTCTTTCTTCTTATGATTTTTTTAAAAAATTATTTTTCTTCTCGTTTGAAAGAGAAATAAGTGGTTTGAATTTTATTATTTTTGTGGGTTTAATTATGTGGAATTTTTAAGGTTTGTTTTAGAATTTTCTGTCTATTCGGAATTGAAATTGAGCCACGTATATTCCATAAAAACAAGATCCCTAATTTTAAATTCCATGTCTGTTGGAGTACCGTGTCTCGTGCCCAAGATACATCTAGCGAAAGTTTAAATTTTTTTTCTTTTTGACATTCAAAACAAGCTTGGACACGCGTATTGATTAATTTAATATTCATAGGGTGTTTACGAAATTATACCTTTAGTGAATATCTCACTTGACAACAACTATTTCAGGATTAGCGGAGATAGCTCTTGTTGTAATTCTCTACGAACGATCAACTGGAATACCTCCTTCTTCAATCTCCAAATCAAGTCCACGACCAGTTTACCTATTCATCTTCTAACTCACACTAGAGAGAAAAAAAAGAAATTTGCATTGAGATTTAATCTAGAAGAAAAAATCAACTCCAACCTTATTGATTAAGGTGGCCAAATTCTTCAAACACAAGGGAGAGCAATTTTTAAAAAATTTCTTGCTTAACAATGAAGGCTAGGTCTCGAAAAAATGCTCTAATATATATGTATCTACATATACATATTTATATATAAGTATACCTTAATTATATATATGTAAATTAATTAAACAAGTTTAACATTTACATATATATAACTAATCAAAGACTTAATGTATCTATATATACATATTTTATATAAGTATACCTTAATTATATATATGTAAATTAATTAAACAAGTTTAACATTTACATATATATAACTAATCGAAGACTTATATATATATATATATATTATATTTTCCTTTGTGTGTAAGTTATATATCATGATATCAATATTATTTCCTTGTATAACTTCGTACCATTTATTAATACAACTAATGGGCTTTATTCTCGTCCAACTAGAATAATATTAATTTATTAAATTTCAATACTTTAATAATTTATCAAGATGGGATTGTACTTCTACTAGCCAATGATTCATGCATCAATTGTATTAATATTATCATAATCACGATCGATGATCCAATATCATCGATGTGACATTTTTTAACTTAATCATTTTTATGATGCACACTTTAATTTTCGAAACCAATAAAGCATAAATAAGGCAGCTGCTAATTTTGGAACACTTCCACTCAAATTAAGCAGGTGTACTCCCTTCACTGTTTTTAGCAGCCGTTCTCTCAAAAATTTCTATAAGCCATTATAAACTCATTTATAAGCTTATCATTTGATCCAATAAAATATTTTTATTTTAAATTCAACTCTTTGAATTTATTATCTCAACGGGAATAGGGAAACCAGTGCTTGTGTGACCCTCAATGGTTCAGAGATACAGCTAGTCGTGGGTTCACAACTCTTTGTGATTCAGGACATTGTCCTTTATAAGGGCTTACCCTTATTAGCCTCATTCTATGCATCAAATCCTTGATCATAAGAATGTCAGAATTCATTTCTGAGTGGACCCATCGAATCATGGTAAGAGCATCTAATAGTATCGCCCCATGATTCCTTAGGTATCACTGATAGTGCTTGCAAGAACCAATCGATTATGGTTATCGTACAGTACGGTCCCTTCATCTCATATATCCGGATCGAATCCGCAACCATTGTTTCATCGAGGGTTGCACGTGAAGTTCGATAACGATGTGTTGCATCTAAGAGAATACATAGTGGCATTGTATGTGCAACTAGGGAACCAATTTACCCTAATTCACATTTCATACTCTGACTAGAGATTCTATGCACTATTATCTCATAAGATCACATAGGATATCCACACCCGTAGGTGAGTGGTAAATTCCCGACTACAATGCACTGGATCCTACATGTGTCGTAACTGTACCCAATCTCGCCACCTGATGACCCTCCTGGTGTTGGTAAACGAGTCAAAGTACAATCCTAGCATGTAGACCCTCGGTGTTGTCTCGGGTCAAAAAGACTAATGGTGTACAACCATAACCACAGACTTATCCACTCGATGAATAATAACCACTTGGGAAATCCGGGGGAGGGTAGTTCAGTGAACTCATCGTATGAGCACCAATCTGTATGATTGAACATCTCTATGTCTATAGCAATGAAACGTAGTACACAACATCACATATTCTAGTCTCGAGCTCGAGCAATCCTTATCCTTATTTTGGACTTTCCAATCGACTAGGAACTTAATTTAGAATATACATTAATTAAAATATGTGTTTCATGATTGTCATCACATGTACAACCTCATATTTTTTTACTATAGTATATTAAAGGTCTTTATCTATGCAGCTTGCATGGGTATGCAGATAAAGTAAATGCCAAAATTGAGTAAAAAAGTAATTATATTAAAATGAAGATTGTTTATTACACTTGAGTCAATAAAATCTCAAGCCAACAGTTGGCTTGCAGGGCATCTATTCTAACAATGTCAACAAATCCGAAGGATAGCTAAGCATTTTCCGGCAGTCTAGTAGGGTTTTGGTAAAAAAAAGAAAGAAAGACCAAAATCGAAAAATATTGCAAGTTAATGCATGCATGTTGAATATTTTGAGCTAACAGAACTAAAAGTTGAAAATGTGCAACTTACAAGACGAAATAATTCTTATCTCTTAACCCATTTTTCTTCAATCGTCTCATAGCTAGTGGGAGTTTGTTTAGCAGGGATTCTATCTGTATTTTGCGGGTTGGTTGAATACTGAGTAGTTATTTTGATTTGGTTGTAATAACTTTAGTATTCGGAATTATTTTGTTTGCACTACAAAAAAACCCGGCTCTTTGCGACAGTCTTTTTGAAACCGTGGAAAATTTTGCCACGCTTTGATATAACCGTCGCAAATTGCGACGTTTTTTAATAACCGTGGCAGTTTTTCGAATGTTTTTTTTATCACCGTGGCAAAAAAAATTGCCACGGTCATTCAAATCTTCGCAAATTGCGACGGTTAGTCCAAACCGTGGAAATATTTTTGCCACGATGATAAAAAATCGTTGCAAATTGCGACGCTTAATATTAACCATGGCAAAAACTTTGCCACATTTAATAGAACCATCGCAAATTGCGACGGTTTCATATTGCAACGGTTATTTTACAATCAACGCAAATAAATTGCTACGCGTCAACCACGCGTCTCATTTAGTGCACGCGTATTTAATATGGCAACGGTTTATCACAAAACGTGGCAAATAAATTTTCTATAAATATCCATTTGCACACTGCTCGATTTCCCATATTCAAGAAAAATATATATGTAATAATCTATATATATTTTTAATTATTACACCATAAAAGTTTATTTCTTATTCTCTGCCTCAAAATCCGGAAGCTAAAAAAAGAGGTACATCATTTTTATTGTATACATATTTAATATATAATATCATGTTATTATATAAAAGGAGTCTCTAACACCTCATTATAATAACGTGATGTGATTATATTATTTTACTATTTAGTTATTTTTATTGTGTACATATTTAATATATAATATCATGTTATTATATAAATGAAGTATCTGAAACCGCATTATAATAACGTGATGTGATTATATTATTTTACTATTTAGTCATTTTTATTGTGTACATATTTAATATATAATATCATATTATTATATAAAATGAGTCTCTGACACATCGTTATAATAACGTGAGGTGATTATATTATTTTACTATTTAGTCATTTTTATTGTATTCATATTTAATATATAATATCATGTTTTTATATAAAAGGAGTCTCTGACACCTCATTATAATAACGTGATGTGATTATATTATTTACTATTTAGTTATTTTTATTGTGTACATATTTAATATATAATATCATGTTATTATATAAAAGAAGTCTATGACACCTCGTTATAATAACGTGATGTGATTATATTATTTTACTATTTAGTCATTTTTATTGTATACATATTTAATATATAATATTATGTTATTATATAAAAGGAGTCTCTGACACCTCATTATAATAACGTAATGTGATTATATTATTTTACTATTTAGTCATTTTTATTATGTATATATATTTAATATATAATGTCATGTTATTATGTAAAAGAAGTTTCTGACACCTCATTCTACTATGAACATTCAAGTATTATATTTAATCTACTGTAGGACCGCATGGCTTATGACCGGAGTTGGATGGATCAGTGAATTGTTAATGGATTATTGACTGATGAGTTCGTTAATGGGGTGGATGTATTTGTTGCTTTTGCAAAGAGTAATCCAACATGTTTACCTGACG
The DNA here is from genome assembly GCF_033568475.1 of Henckelia pumila. Lineage (NCBI taxonomy): Eukaryota > Viridiplantae > Streptophyta > Magnoliopsida > Lamiales > Gesneriaceae > Henckelia > Henckelia pumila. The sequence goes on from NC_133123.1 coordinate 231,928,700, forward strand.
AAACTATAAGATGTCCGCGCAACCGAAAGAATTCTCAGAATCTAACTTACTTAGACGAGAACACGGTGAAGGTACACCTGTGTAGATATGAGTTTGTTCCTATCTACTAAAGTTGGTTCTTTCGTGGGGAAAATTACATCCATCCATCGTTTCCAGGAGTTAATATGGACGCACCATCTTCGTCTCGAAGTAGTAGGCGTACGACCACATATGATTTGCCATCCAACTTTGCAAATTCATTGAATCCAAACACATATTCTGACAGTGAATACCAATTTGGAGGCAAACAACCTTATTATGATTACCAAAATGTTATTGAGGAGGTGGTATTGAACGAGGATCCTGATGCCAATGTCTTCGAAGAACCCAATGTCAACATCAACGAGGAGGATCCTAACACTATAGCCAGGGCTCTATATGATATGATGAAATCGACGGAGAAGGAGATTGGGGAAGGAAATCCACACGTACATACCTTGTTTTATGTTCTTGAAAGGTTGTTGAAGATGAAATATGAGCATAGCATGTTTGAAAGAAATTATAATGACATGTGTCAATTGATGACAGAGTTATGTCTTGCCGATCATAATTTCCCAATAAATTCAATGCAACCAAGAAACTAGTTAAGGATATGGGGCTGCCGTTCAAGAAAATTGATTGTTGCAACAACAACTGCATGATATATTGGGGCACAGACAATGAGTTGACTGCATGCAGATTATGTGAGCATCCGTAACTCTATGCTTAGGTAAGATACAAGATTTCCAAACAATAGGCTTCCACGGCCAAACACCTCTAGTACCCAAGAAGAATCCATAAGCTCTCTTCAAGTCACCACCGCCCCTAAACCAAACCTCCAACTCACGTCTCGCAAGCTCAATCGATCCAACGGTGACTCCTCCATATGCCATCTCCAAAGCCACACATCCCCAAATGATCGGTATTTATGATTCACCCATTTTATCCACAAGGCTTCCTTTCTCATGTGAATCTTCCAAAGAGTTTTAGCAAGCAATGCCTTTTTCCAAGCCGATAAATCTTTCAACCCCAATCCCCCATCTTCTATCGGTTTACAAACCTCCCTCCATGCAATCGGTGGGTGTTTGGTATTCCAAATAAATTTCCGGCAAATAGTATAAATTTTATCAATAATGTTGGATGGTAAAGGCAATATAGATAACCAAAAGCACTCCACCCCTTGTAGAACGGACCTCACCAATTCAATCTTTCCCGCATATGATAAAGAATGCTTTGGCCATCTCGACACCCTTTCTCCAATGGCATCTACAAGTAAGCTATAATCAGATGTGCATAGTCTAGCCGAAGATATCGGAATACCAAGATATCTAAATGGTAGCACCCCTTCTTTGAATCCCAACAAATCCAAGATAGCACTTTTATCCTCCATACACACACCGGCCATGAACACATTCGACTTCAACAAGTTGATCTTCACACCGAACATATCACTAAACCGACTCAAACGCTCAAAAACCGCCTCAATGCTCATCACATCACCTCTAGAGAATAGCAACAAGTCATCCGCATAGGCAAGATGAGTTATGCCAAGAGCCGCACACCTTGGGTGAAAATTGAAGTGTGAAGATTGGGGCATATCCTTCAATGCTCTCGTGAGAGGTTCAAGACAGAGAGTAAATAACAATGGTGAAAGCGGATCCCCTTGTCTCAAACCCCTCCTCCTTTCAAAAAAACCATTCAATTCTCCATTAACGCACACCGAGTAAGATGTCGTCAAAACACACTCCATAATCCACTCAACAAAAATCCTAGGGAAGTTCAATGCAACAAGAGTCTCCCTAAGATAATTCCAATCCACATGTCATAAGCCTTTTGTAAATCCACCTTCAAAGTACAACGTGCCGAAATATTTTTCCGAGCATATCTTCTCAAGAGCTCTTGTGCAAGATGAATATTATCGACAATAGATCTCCCCTTCAAAAACGCCGCTTGAGCATCATCAACCAAATCCCCAATCACTTCCTTCAACCTCATGACCAAAATTTTGGATATAACTTTGTAGAACACCGTGCAACAAGATATGGGTCTATAATCGTTCACCGACATGGCTTGAGCACTCTTTGGAACAAGTGCTATGACGGAATGGTTCCATTGTCTCAACAACTTGCCATTAGTAAAGAATTCTTCCACCGCTCTAAACATATCCTCTCCTACCAAGTCCCAGGAGTGTTTGAAAAAGTAAGATCCAAATCCATCCGGCCCTGGTGCTTTATCATTCTCAATATCAAAAAGTGCATTCTTCATCTCCTCACGAGTGACTTTGGCCACCAATCCACTCCATTTATCCTCCGAAAACAACGGCCCCAGGAGGATCACATCCTTATTGAGCTCACTAGTATCCGATCGGTTGCCCAACAAGCTTTTAAAGTGACCAACAAACTCATCTCAAATCTGATCCATGTCATAAATAAGATCACCATGTATGTTCCGCACCACCTTAATACCACTCTTCGGTCGCGTTGAAAGCAACATAACAAGGTGTTGTGCGATAGCCATCATCAATGGGCATGATCTCCCATTGATAATCGGGTATGATCTCAATGCGATCGCACCGCTTCACGGCTACGCATGAATAATTGGTACCCAGATCAATTCCAATTACCGGTCCTTTGCTTTTTCCAGCCATTGAATAACAACACTTTCACCATATACATCGAAAGTTTATGTTATGAAATTATAATACATTGTAATCTGGAACTAGGACAAGTGCAAAAAAACCAGTTATTAAACAATAAATTTAGTCGAAGTCATATATAATTTATAACGTTAAGTTAGATCCTTTAGACTTGGTTAGTTCATGTATCTAGAGTGTTCCATCGTGAAGCCCTCGTAGTAGCACTGCATTGACATATATCCAACGGTTGACATTTATCAATAAATCTGGGGTCCATTATTTTCTTGTGACCCCGCATAAATTGATAAATGATCTAAATTGATAAATGATGACCTTTAGATCTATATAGAAGTAGTACCTGTAAAGATATATTGAAATAATCCATTTATGACTATGTTAATGTCATACATTGTTCGTACGTGTTTATAAGAACATGTGTGTCCAAGATTTGAAAACACGAAAAGTTAATAATCACGAGATGTTTTGAGCAATCTCAGAAGGTGGGAATTTATGTAATTAACCTTTTATATTATATATGTACATAAGTTATATATGTTAAATGTCAACTTGGAAATCCCTATCGATACACTATAGCATACCATTAAAATTAGAGTTATAGACTTGGAAATGTAATTTGTTTAAGTTATAGACTTGGTATTTAATTTGTCTTAATTCACGGTTCAAACAATTGAAAGATTTGCCAAATAAAAATATAGGTTCTGTATATTGAAAGTTGTTTAATTAAAACGAAAATGTTTTTGAATTTTTCTAAGTATAATTACATTTAAGTTTTATGCAAGAAATGACGTGTTTTTTTTTTTTAAAAAAATACTGCCATATATAATTGATTAATTTCCAATATATTCGTAGTTAAGAAAATATTTTTTGTAACCTTAAAAAAAGGAAAATATTTTTTGTATGAAATGCGGAATCCTGTATTCAGGCTTAATAACTATAGTATTATTTCTAAAAAATATTTGTTTTTAAATAATTTTTTAAGAATTCGAGAAATTATATATTTGAAATTTTAAAAATGTTTATTATAATATGAATGATATTATTATTTAATTTAAAAGTTAAAAAATATAGATAAAAAACTAATATTTTTATTAAGATATGGTAGAGATAGAAAAGATGCAAATATTATACTAAATATTGGCTGCAAAAGTTGTGCAAGAAGTTTTGGCTAACAACATTTCATCATCAAAAAATGCACATTTACTTGATATCACAACTCTTTCTCAGCTAAGAAAAGATGGAACTACCTGTTCATATTGCAGAGAAACCACCAACATATTCAAGTGAAAAAACAATGCAAAACCCTACGATCGATCCGTCCATCCACGGTGGATTGCCGGCGCCTGAACCCAAACCATCGGATATTGGGAGGAAGTCGTACGCTGCTGCGTTTCTGTCTTCTTCTCCAAGAACGATGCAAAAAAATTTTTTAGATGGAGAAGGATCGTTAATACCTTCCAAGCCTACGATATTTTACAAGAATAAACCATGTATTTTCTTTTCTGAGGAGGAAACAAGCGAAATGGAGAAGGCTTACCCAAATGCTTTGATTGGGAAATTTTCCGGTGGCTGGCCATCAAGAGATCGGACGCTGCAAGCATTTGCATCTGTAGGGTTTTCGGGCCCGTATGTCGTGAAATTTTTGCGTCCAGGTTTTTTGTTCATTGATTTCCAGTTGGAGGAGGACATGACTAGATTTTGGGGTAAGGGACGATGGTTCCTTCAAGGTCACTTGCTGCGAGTCTTCAAATGGACTCCAAAATTTGATTATCAGAGGGAGAACTCGATCGTACTGATATGGGTAAGGTTCCCGGATCTGCCTATCTCGCTGTTTGATAAGAAACACTTATACTCAGTAGCAAGTTTGGTTGGAAAGCCTCTGAAAATGGATGAGTTGACATCCAAATCGGAACATCTAACATTGGCCAGGGTATGTGTTGAATTAGATTTATTGAAGCCGAGGCATGATCATATATTTATTGGGCTCGGAGACAAGATAACCGAGCAAAGATTTATTTATGAGAGTCTCCCAAAGTATTGTACGGATTGTTGTCACGTTGGACACGGAGTGGATGAATGTTTTGTGAATGGCCGTGTCCCACGGCCTCCTCCAAAAGCAAAAAAAACAGCGGATTTGAGGACTGTTATTAATGAAAAGAGGTCGAAAGAAACAACTGTCAGGGTAGAGGAAAATCAGCTTGGTTCGAAAGATACAAGTGATAATTCAGATGCTCCGAGGTTGGTTTGGAAACAGGTGGGTTCGAAGAAGGGTAAAGAGAAGGTGGGTGAAGGCTTAGATAATATGAGTCCATCGTTGCATGGCCCTTCAAGTTCGAATGGAGATAATCCTAGGAGCCCGATGCCGGATCAATTAAATAATTCTAACAGATTTGATCCTTTAATGGCTGATCTCTCTGACGAGGCTTTGGTGGATAAAGCTCATGGTGTATCATGTTTGGGCTCCTTGAGTTTTCAGCAGGGAGAAGTTTCTCAGAAATTTGATACTAAGGTGGACAATCTTGCTAATGATCGGGTGCTTGCGAGAGACTTGGATATTTCTCGAAATATTTTAGTAGACAACCAATTTG